>NC_081432.1:44345720-44970703 GCF_949786415.1 Peromyscus eremicus | reverse complement strand
AAATAGACTATTACATCTTATGTGTAATAATTTTTCAATTATATTTAATATTTATTCAACAATTTTCTTCAGTGGTGTGTTAATTTGGGTCATATATTTTATCTAGCTATTATTTAGTGTTTGTTAACAAACATGATCCTTGATGATTGATACAGGAAAGAAAATTAAAAATCACAATAATTAAAGATAAACTTGACTGTATTCATGTATGTTTTCACACATATACAAAGACGCCTCTGAGGAGTAAGTAGTTCTAGCCAATTTTGAAGATTTTGTAATTTTATTCATGGAATAATTTTTAGGCAGCTTTTTTTCTAAGAACTCCACACAAGAGCACTTCATCTCCATTTATCCACCCATTCATCTCCTCACTAACTCTTCCTGAGTTGCTCCTTCTGAAATTATGATCTCTTCTATAATTATTATTGTTGCATATATCTAATTGAGTGTGCACCTACACATAAACACAGACACACATACATACATTCACAAACACCCATGTATTTATGCACAGACATATATGTGTGTATTATATTCACATATGTATATATAACATCTTCATATATAACATACTGAGTCCATTTAGCTTCTCTTATATGTTCACATTTCCAGGCATGAGCAGATGTTAATAGACAACCTATGTGGGAACTCCTCCCTGGAGGAAAGTCTCTCTCTCTTTCAGTAGCCATTGAACATCTGTAGCTCTTAATATGCAGTTGGGATGACATGGCATTTCTCATGTTTGTGTTGACATATCAACTGCTGTTGCCATTATGCTGATCTTGTTCAGGCAAACCTACTGTTAAGAGTCCATGAGTACATTTTCCCTGTCATGTCTATAGGACACTATCAAATAGTACGTTGGATTTTACAACCTACTTACCCCCTCTTTAATGATTTTTGTTTATGAACCTTAAGTTCATGGTTATAAACTAATAAAAATTAACAAATTCTGTCTGTGCAGTATTGAATTATTTACAAGGCACGCAGGAAATCAGCTAGTTATGGAGAACTTGAAGAGTGGTAGAAATTACCAAGCTCTAGTTGGTATTTTTCGAATGGTCTCTCCAACTGCTGAAAATTATATATCCAAATCTCATATCCACATAAAGTTTGTATTAGTACATAGCGCATTCTGGAACATGCCATATGTCAGTCTAAAAGTCATATTAAGCAATTTCAAAACCACATTGTAGTGACATATTAGTTAAAGAATAGTAGTTGAATAATTTTTGAATGTTTTTAAAATAAGTAATTCAATTCCAAGCAAAATCTAGATGAACAATTGAGAAGGAACTTAAGAAATTCTATGATTTTGCTAAAATCTATATATAACATTTAACATATAAGATGTTGTGAACATGGAATCTAGAGAAAAATTCAAATAATAAGATGTGCATACCAGAATATAGCTATAACTGAATTATATATAGTTATGAAGCCTATAGAAATTAATTGCATACCAAATTCACTTAGGTTTCATTACAATCAGACTAACTCACATATAAAATACATTTGAAAGAATTCATTACTTATTTATTATAAAACATTGCAACAAACTAGGTACAAGTTGTTGACCAGTTTTTCAAAATGTGTACAAATTAAGACAATGACTCTTTGTACATTGATAAGTATGTATATGCAAGTACTTAATACAGATAGTCACAATCTACTTGTCCACTCAGATGAATCTCTAGCTATATGTCTGTCTATCTATCTATCTATCTATCTATCTATCTATCTATCTATCTATCTATCTACCTACCTATCATCTATTCACACATACATATGTTCTCTGTAAGCTATGGAGAATTGCAATTACACTCCAATATCCATGAGCATATCACATCTTTTTTCAACAACAAAGCTCCTAGGAGAATAAGCTGATTTATAAGATTGAAAGATGTGTAATGTAAACATTGTAGTACTTGCAGTTCTGAAAAGCAAAGTGATGCTATACAAACAAGACACACAACACACACACACACACACACACACACACACACACACACACACACATGCACTCTGATGGGATAATTTTAAAGGGATGAGAACTATAATAAAATGAAAGAAGAAAGGAAACTTCCTGGCATGGCCAAAATAAAACAATTTCTCCATCCAAATGGAGCAACATTGTTTTTTGTTTTTTGTTTTTTTGTTTTTTTTTTTTTTTTTTTTTTTTCCGGTTTTTTGAGACAGAGTTTCTCTGTGTAGCTTTGCGCCTTTCCTGGAACTCACTTGGTAGTCCAGGCTGGCCTCGAACTCACAGAGATCCGCCTGGCTCTGCCTCCCAAGTGCTGGGATTAAAGGCGTGCACCACCACCGCCCAGCCAACATTGGTTTTTAAACAATGGCTGAAAAAATGCTTGATTTTTAGACTAATATAATTAATGTCAAGTAAATAAATAAATAAATCATGGAGAGGAGTTCAGTCCCATGTGCAGAAAATAAAAAATAATTTATATATAGATTTTTTTTACCTGAATAAAATGCATCATAACTCTAAGTGTTGCTTGTACATTGTCATTTCTTATACCAAAGTATGGAAAATAGCAAGAAAGAATAACTTCCCAGTCAGACAACTTTTTAAAACACCACTTATGCCAGGCAACCAGAGCTCATACAGAGTGACCACTTATGTTCTAGAAATTATTTTAGATGATGTGGGAAGAATCATATCTTACCTCTCATAGCTAGAAAAACTTAAAGGTAAATGCCACCAGAAGAACATATTAAAAAATTTATATATATATGAGCATTTCTTCTCAAAACTTTAAATTTAAACTTATACTTCTGGAAAATGTAGAATACACATACCTACAAAATATGATGGAATAAGGCAACATTGACAAATGAATATTGACAAACAAAATGAAATTAGGAAGATGTTTGGAAATATAAAATATGGAGAGCCACTGGTAGCAAAAGTCCATGGAGTATACAGTAGTGACAACTAGAGTTCGGAAGGTCAACCTATCAGAACTAAGGGTTCTGTTACAGGAAACCATCATGCAAGGCATTATGGAATTACCACCTTTTTAATGAACTGGCTGTTTCTGGTTGTAAACTTCTGTGTAATAACAGCTATGATTCTCCCCATTTATCGTGCATTTCCATGTTACGTGTACATGTAATCTCACGATAGCATCTCAATCTTGGGCACAACTTTCCCTATACATTTGGGGTAATTGGATAACTGTCCCTAGCTGAGTTTATTTTTTTCATTAACATAAATCTGACCAAAGCCATTCTCCAGACAAAAGTATTTCAGCTAAGCTACCTTTTCATCCAAGGACAAATGCAGATAAACATTAGCTCATCTCACTTACAGATAAGAGAAAATAGCCACTAGCAATTAAATCCTCAACTCCTTACCTTCACCCTGGGTTATTCATACAAGACCCTAACTTGAGAGATTTACTGTTCACATTCCTAGGATGATGTTTTAGCCACTTGCTAATGAAATGAATGAGTTAAGGTAGTTACTTCCCACTGACCCAAGGAGATTACCATCAAGACCAGGCAGGCATAGGTGCCAAGCTTCTTTCTCATGCAAATTAAGTTTTAACTCCTCCTCAGCTAGGTGGTATTCCTAGATTTTGTCCTTAGCAATTACTCTGAGTGAAAGTGCTTTTACTAACCAAAGTTACATGCTCTGAGGTAGGTTGCCTACTTAGTCACCAAGCAGCTGAGCATATGTCCCAGCCTCCTTACCAGAAAGCAGCTGCAGCCAGGACACAGGGGTGTGGGGGGTAGGGGAGTGGAGGTGGGGAGTGGAGCCAAAGACAGCTTACTTTCTAGTGACTTACTGACCCCTAACATTCTACCTATCCATTTCTAGATTATAGTTTGAACCCATAAATTCCCTAATTGATCTTAGCCTTTAGTTGACCTTACCAGACAACTCCCCTTTAGTCACTCCCCCTTTTGGGTTGTAATTGGAAGCTGACAATTATTGCTTTATGTATGGATCCTTGTCACCTCTCTCTGAGACACTGAAAACTTCAAGACTCGCATTGCTTTGCCCAAGAATTACTGCTAGTGTATATGTACTGGTTCTCTGAGAGCACTGGAGAGAATTCATTGAGAAGAACAGAGATGGGGAAGGAAACAGAAAGAATTAGGTAGAATGAGGAGAGAACAGCAGAAGAGACTGAGAGCAGGAGGAACTGAGAGGAGCTAAGTCTGAGAACAGAAAAGAAACTGTGTGGATAGCATTTTACTTAGAAGAATAAAGTGAATGGATTAAAGAACTCATTGTGCTTAGATTCATTTGATATCCCTCAGATTAGAAACCTTAGCTGCTTGTAGCATCTCTTCTGGACCCTGGTAGAAACCTCCTCAAGGCAGGCACTTGGGAATTCATTAATAAAAATCTATGAATCTAAGTATATCTAAATAAAGTACACATTTCTGCTAATGTTAATGTATCAGGAATGTAATCATTATTGAAACATGATAATTTTAATAGCAGAACTTGATATGGCATATATGAAAAAAACACTCTTTTTTTCTAAAAATTTTGGTAAATTTTACAAATCCATACATTATGCATGGGTATATAGTGTGTATACATATTGACATTATGCATATCTACACACAGGTTCATGTACACAAACACATACACTCACATACATTTTAGACATCATCTTAAATTTTAGATAAATGTCTTGCAATGTATGCAGAGCATTGATTAGAATAGGTGCATAAAGCTGAAGTATTCTAATCGAAGAAAATGCATGAATTTGAAGAAAAAAAATGATGTAATTGTGACTGCTGAAGCATTTTGGTATTTTATGTTTTAGATCTAAGGATGAAATAAATTATTCTTCAAGAGCTAACACAATCAAATATTGTTTCTCCCATGTTCCCCTGATAACGTATACACACAGCCATCATTCACAAAGCTAATGAGCTATGAGTAGGGAGGAATTGGCGTGATTTTAAAACAGCCTTCACGGCTCAATCTCACCTTATCCCTAGTAGAATAGACTTAATATGATGAAGAATGACTTATTTCTAGAAATATATGCTTACTAAACAAAAATAAATCTTACAGGATTTATTCGCGTGTGTGTCTGAGACTCCCTAGTGATGTGAACCTTGGATATTTTACTTAACCTGTTTGTGTCTAAACTTTGGATATATAAACAATAATAGTGATACAGCCAATGACGTAGATTGTTTTCAGTTTTAAATGAATTCTTAAGTAGGCATTTGTTAAAATAAAGCAGGGCACAAGATAAGAAACTCTTTCCAGAAATAACTTGAGATGCTCGGATTTGTCCCTCTGCCTTGCTTCCCGGAACACACCCATTCTTTCACTTAAGAAAAACAAGTCATCGTGGCCGAGGTCTCTGTACTTTGCAGCTGCCCTTTTGTAAGAAGCACTTTTCCCAAATAAAACCATTTAAAAGAAAAAAAAAAAGAAAAAAAAAAAAGAAATGCAAAGTCTATTTAACTCTCGGATATTGTTTCGTATTGCACAGTACTCTACCGCATGTTCTTTTTCTATTTAACAGAATTGTTAGTAACTGTTTAGTGAATTTTCTTTTCATGTGTAATTAATCTTAGCATATACAGTATTGAGTTTTTTATGAAACTTTTGTGAATATACGTATGTGTGTGTACAATATTTTCTCTCCACATATTATTCCCCCCTCTTTATCATACCTCATGAAGGCACAGTCATTCTTGCTGTACTCCTTCCTCAATTCAAGTGGACACTGTTCAGCTTTCATGTCACATCATGTAATAATATATGTAATGAGATATGTTATATGTGTATATCAATCTACAGCATAGCAATGTGCAATACTTCTCTTTTTGAATATGATATTTTTCATTTAACATGATCCCTAGTTCTATTCATTTTCCTGAAAATGATAGATCATTTTTCTCTGTATATATGCCAATTTTCCCATCCCATTCATCCTCTCTTGGACATGTGTGCTATTTCAGTATCTTAGATATCATGAATAGTGCAGCAATAAACATGGATGTACAAGTGTCACTGAGGTATGACATTTTCTATGTATAACCCTACAGTGCTCATATGGTCATTCTATTTTGAGTGGTTTTGTTTTACTCTGATCAACAGCTTAAGAAGGTAGTATTTCCTCAAATTTTAACAACATTTTTTAAATTATTTTTCTTTACATTTACTCATCTTAAATTTGATGTATACAGTGTTTTGTGTGAATGCATGTATGCACACCATGTGCATGATCATGATGGTCAGGCACTGTGTGAGTGCTGAGAACTGAAACTGTCCTCAGCCAGAAACAGCAAGTGCTATTAACCAGGGAGCAATCTTTCTAGGCTATGATTTGTTTTCTTGACAGCATTCTAAATGGATGAGACAGAGCACTGAAACATTTTTAATTTGAACCTCCCTGTGGATCCCTTGTGGAGTTCGAATACTTAAAAGATTATACTATTGTCCATTTACATATCATTGCAGTATACCCAATTCATTTTCCATTTATTGATTGGAAAATATTTATGTTGTCATTGTCATTATTAATCCACAGTTAGATGCACAGTGAGTGTGGTGAATAATACTGTCAATTTGATGGCTCTAGAATTACTTATAACTAAAATCTCAAGACTCATCTGTGAAGTGGGTTCTAAATTAGATCAATTGAGGTAAGAAGGCCAACTACAGATAGCACCATTCTCTGAATGGGGATTTAAACGGAATGAAAATGGTAGAGTTGAGCACTAAGATTCATCTCTCTACTTCTTGAGTACAGATGCAATGTGACTAGCTATCTTCAGCTCCTGTTACCATGAAGCCTCTGGCATGATGAACTCTACTTAAGAACTGTGAGCCCAAATAAACCCTTCCTTGTGTAAGTTGATTTTGGTGGGTATTTCAGCATAGTTACAGAAAAAAGTAACTAATTAAATATGGATGTTTTTCTGCTTTCTGAGGCCTCTCTCTTCGCTTTGGTGACTGTTTCTTGTGCTCTGAAAATGCAGTGGGTCCCATGGTCTGGGGCTCATCTTGTGTGGTAGGTTCAATTATTTGCATGACTCCTATTGGTTGTTATACATCTGTTTAAACTTTTTATATTATGGATTTATGCATGTATGTATGTATAACAGTGTTTATAATATATTGTTTTGTTGTTGGCAAGTCTCATATGACTAGAAATTAATCAATTTCTTCTAGATTTCTTAATAGTTATAATATTATTTTTCAATGTATACCTTAATGGTTTTCAGTATTTCATTAAATTTACTATCCCAAATCTGTAGTTATGTTGGTTTACAATTTTTCTTCTTTCATTTGCTTATTTTGCTATGAATTTTAAAATCTTAATTTAATCTGAAGAAAAAAAATACTACTTGTTTTATCTGTTCTTTGTGATCCTCTTTTGGTGTCCATTTTATTAACTTTCATCCTGAACTGTAAAAGTTCCTCTGTCCATTGATTTTGGACTTGACAGCTAATGTTTTGCTAAGACACTGAGATGGATCATTAAGCAATGATTTGAGAACTTTCACACTGCTAATGTAAGAAGTCACACCTGTACACTTTCCTGTTAGATCAACCCTTGCTGCATTCCCAGATGATCTGGTATGCTGTACTTTCATTGTATTTGTGAGTTTAGGACACTTAAATTTCTACTCTTTTGTTTTCAATTACTAACTTATGATTTAGGAGTGTTTTGTCTAATCTCTAAGTTTTTATGTAGATTTTGTGATTCATCTTCCTGTTCACTTTTAGTTTTATTCCACTATGATTTAATAAGATACTTTTATTATTTCATATTTATATCATATTAATAATTATATCATATTATTTTATTTATTTATTCTTCTTTCATACGATACATCCTAACCACAGCCTCTGTTCCCTCCCCTCTCCCCAACCCACTCTCACCTCCCTTCTCCCCTAGATCCACTTTTCTTCCTGTTTCCCTTCAGAAAAAAGCAGGACTTCCAGTGATATTAATAAAACTCTGCCTAACAAGATACAGTAAGACTAGTCACATACACTCATATTAAATGTGAAAAAGATAACCCAGTAGGAGGAAATAGGTCCCACAAGCAGGCAAAAGAATCAGAGACACCCTCACCCCCATTGTTAGGAGTTCCACAAAAACACCAAGCTGAAGAACCACAGCATGTATGCAGAGGACATAGTTCAGACCCATGCAGGCTCAGTGTTTGTTGCTTTAGTCTCTGTGAGTCCTTACGAACCCTGATTAGTAGATTCTGTGAGCCATGTTCTCCTCTTGTCCTCAACCTCTCTGTCTCCAGCAATCCTTCCTCCCCCTCTCCTATGAAGTTACCTTAGCTCTGCTTAATGTTTGACTGTAGATCTCTGTATCTGTCTTATCAGTTGCTGGAGGAAGCCTCTCTGATGACGATTGGGCTAGGTACCAATGAGTGTAGCAGAATATCATTAGGAGTCATTTCATTGACTTTTTTCCCCCAGTTATGTTTGGTTCTGCCCTAGGTCTCTGAGCCATCCAGATTCTGGATCATGGCTGTTATGCAAAGGATGGTCACACTATAATACAGAGATCCAGAGAAGTTAGATGAAGAAAGGTCGGGGGAGGGGGACGATGTGTGGCACTTGGATCTCCTAGGGACAGTGAAATGCAATAGATTTTTTGGGTGAACTGGGGGCAGGTGGGGATGGAAACAGGAGGGATCAGATAAGGGACAAAGGGAGAGAGGGAGAGTACAGAGAGAGAAGACTGAAATTGGAGGATATTTAGGGGGCTATATGCAAACCTGGTACATAGAAACTTCCCAGAATCTATGAGGTTGACCCTACTGAGAACTTCTATAATTGACAATATGGAGCCTGAAGAAACAGCCATTGTCGGTAACCAGGATAAGCACCCAGTAGTAGAACTTGGACAAGAATCTAGCCAGAAAATCTATGATCCACAGTCCGCCATGCCTGCAAGATGCTCTGGGGGCAATGGTGTCTCAGAGTTTGTGGGAGTGGCCAACAACTGCTCTCTCTGTCTCCCTCCCCCTCTTCCTCCCCCTCTCCCTCTCCCTCTCCCTCTCGAAAAAATGAAAGTCCCCTTTGTGCATCTGCTGTACAGACTACCTACAGATCTCTGTGTCTCCAGTTCCTCTCCATTTTCTTAGCATACATGGCTTCTTTTGTTTCTGGTTCAAGATGGGGCTGAGGGGTAGTCTTCCGCCTTTCCTTTGATTTTTTTTTTTTTTTAAACTTTTGGAGTATATTGTTTTCTTTGTAAATATAAAACTCTGTCTTTCTGTATTTATCTCCTTTCTCTATATATTGTTTACTCTGGTCCTTTCTTGTCTTCTCCTGATATCAATACTCTCTGAAGTCACAGATTTTGTGTTCTTTGTGAGATTTGTGAAGAAGTAGCCGAGTGGTGTTTTTTTTCTATATCACTCTTTTAAAAGCCCCAGACTGACTGATTGATTGATTGATTTTTAAAGAACATTTAAGAGTTCTTAGTATTTTCTGATTTTAGTAATTGAGGTACAAAAAATGAATATGTGTACTTACTAAGTTACCTTGCCACATTCATATGATAGTCACATTTGTAGTAAGGACCTAGGCATTTCTAAGCCTTGCAGTTGCCTATAGTGTTATTTTGACATGTGAAATTGTTACAAACAATATTGTACATATTTTCACCTCCCAAGAACCTGGTAGTATCAGGAGACTTTAGGATGTATGAATTACATGTTTCCAGGATATAGTCTCTAGAAAACTGTTATTCTACTTTGGACAAATACTCTCTGCTCCTTTGTGGCATGCTGACAGTAGTAAATGACTCACTTCTCTGCTCAGATTTCATATTGGAAGATTACATGAAATAAAATTTGGATTATCTACGTAAGTGGTTTAATCTTTGTAGAACAACTGATTGAGTTCTGGTATTAGGGCATAATGTAATCTATGATTAACATAAAATGTTATTATGTTATCTGAACTGAAATGAATAATTAATATTTGAACTAGAAAACTGGCAACACAACAAAAGATCAACAACACCTGGCTGCAGCCTGTACCATATTCTGACATGTTGTGTCATGTTCTAAAAGATGATCCGTTTGCCTGTAATGCTTACTTCATCTCTACCTGAATGAGTCTCTCTTGTGTCATCATCAACTAATTACTTGGCCCTACTATGTCATGTGATCACATTTTAAAGAATTCACTGAGGTTGTGCATACTAAGATTCTGAATAATTCTTTTATTTTGACTTTGAGCTGTTGACTTCATTGCGTATTGCTATTAAAACAGTTCTATACATTTGTTTCCCCCACTTAACTTTAAAGTAAGTGTTATGAAGGCAGAAATTTTGCATTTTGACTGCATGATGATTTGGTAGATTGAATGTGGAAATTGAATACTTGAAGTGTCAGGCTGATGTTGACTGACTGTTAAGTCTGAAGATTGAAGTCTTAAAATCAAGTGACTTGGAAATTTATATAGTCTAATTTATTGCAGCAACTATTATTGATGTGTCTATAAAATAATGACTTATTGAGTGTGGAGATGTATTTTTCTCTGTCTATTGCCAAAAGTTGAAAGAAATTATAGCTAGTGGCATTCTAGATACCTATCTAAAGAGACAGTTTCTGTTGGTTTCTGTGCTGGAAAGGTCCTCAAATGGCTTTACCAACCAAACTCTTCCACGATTCTTTCCTTGGAATTTGGAAATACATCCTTAAAATACAAGAATAGTGTCACATATTGAGAAAAAGAAGAACTTTCTAGAACAGCTCAGCCCTTGTCAATCTCTTCACTCCTAGAACTTAGAGCCCTACAATATTTTGATTCAGAGTGCTAGTGAGAATATTTCACAATTCCTCAGGAAAGATACCATGAACAATATATGTAGACAAGACTCCATCCCTTCCAGACTGATTTCCTGTACCTTGTGGTATTAGATAACCATGAATACAAAACTATGTTATCATTTATTTCCTATTGGCAAAATAATTAAATTATTAACTTGTATTAACATTCTTTCTTTCTTGTCTCATGCACTTGGATTGATAAAATATTGGCAAAATATTTTGAAAAAAGGGACTGATTCATGTGCTTATAAACTACTTCACACTCTAGCATGATATTGAAAAATAGAAGCAATTATATGTTCTTCCATGCTGCTTTTGGATGCAGCAAATAACTCAGTATCTGACATATTGTAGATATTATTATCAATATTGTAAGATTAAAAGAAGTAATAAAGTACAAGTAGTAAATAAATATGTTTTCATATACATATATCCATATATGAAACTACTGAATATAAAAAACTAGATTCAAAATAAAATCAATGCATAATTTTATATAATAGAAATATAATTTTATAGATTAAAATTATCACAGCTCTTCTGTTACAGTAAACACTCAACTAACCATGCACATTGTGTATTCACTGGTGAGATTTTCACATAAATATTACTTTCTCTTTATAAATGATACTAATCATAGATTGTGGTGTTCTGAAAAATGCCATTCATTTTGTCTTAAGGAAATTTAAGTGATCTATAAAATCAATATAGTTATTAGTTTACAAACTGTTTTCTTGAAATGGGAGGAACCTTATCTGTATCAGTGACATATTTTAATGTTTCAATTAAAATTTCCTTATACTCCAAATGTGTCATAAAAACTGGGTATTGAAATTTGTAACCTCATAAAAACACATCTTATCATCTTGCTGTGACCCACATCTTCTTATCTTACAATGTTGCTCATATTAGTTCTGAGTCCCTCTACATGAAATCTTTGAAAATAATCTCCACATTTATATCAATATGCTGGAGGAAAATAATAAAAAGAAAACCCAAACTACATTTAGCGGTAATCTAATATTGTGAATATAGCATAAGTTAATTAAATGTCACAATAATCTACTATACACCTTGAAGCATAAGCAAAGATGTTTCTTGTCTTTAAATTATTTGAGAGAGGTTCTTAGAGCTTTGGGCAACTGTTATAGTCAATCAGTCAGTTTTTTTTTTTTTTTTTTTGATTCTGGACCCACACACAAATCAACATAAAATCCTTGCCAAAACTATTAGTCTAAAATCTATTTTGAACACTGACAGACACTTTTTTTAGGTATTTCTGTCAAGTATTTGAAAAAGACATTTTCTTACTTGTTAGTGTTACCTTTAAATGTATTAGTTATAAAGCATATGGAATTTTTTCCCCCAATATTTAGCCTCAGGAAAATATTTTATTTATGTAATATGTTCATGGAATGTATTTCAAACAAAGTGAAGTAATCCCTAGTAAATAAACCCTAAGCGATTATAATTCCTCATTACTTTTATGATCACAGAGTTGTCCCCAAGGGGCTCTAACTTTCAGAGGAAGACAGCAGGATAGAATGAGACAATTCAGTCGTGGTAGCAAGGAAATTGACCGGGGCAGCATATCTCCATGCCATGTAGTACCTGATGAAATGTAAAATGAGTAATAAGAGGATTAAATGCTTGCACATTCTTAATCAAATGCTTCATTGTTTAAGCATTACTTTGACCTCCATCATTCTTTGGAAATTCTATGTTGCTAAATATTTATTTCATGTTAGTTGAATTTCAGTACTGTAAAAGTGGTATAATTTGTCATCATATCAAATGCCCCATCAAAACTAACACATATAGTTTCTGATAAGATCTGATATTTTACATTTAGTTCCACATGTAGATCTTGATCAGGAATAGTTTATGTGATATTAAAAGTTCAGATACATTTCTAATGGATATCATGAACATCAATTAGCAAAATGATAAGCCAAGAATCAACCTTTTGATTTTGGCTAGTCTTCACAAATAATCTAAACCTCTCAAGCTTATCTTGGAAAGTCTATGTTATCAAACAGAGTAACATGGCAACTTGATAGTTATTTTTATTAGACTTTTTTTCCAGTGAAGTTTAGTGATACCAGCTATTTTCACACATGAAAAGCTTACAATACTACCTTGGACTTAGAAATAGAATCATACTTATCTGATGACCTTTATTAGCACTGAGGAGACTGTGATCTTTGTATCTCAATAGCAGCCTCAAAGCCTCACCTGAGGAATCTGATCCATAGCAAGATGGGACTCGCCAATCTTCCACTTCTCATTAGCTCAGGAGAAGTGAAATTTTCTTCTACATGTTGACTTTTAATTCTAGACCTCCTTGTAGATTCAATTAGGTAAAATGTAGGTATCATTCCAATTTAAATCACCTGCAATACTAGTTAATTAGAATCAGTTATTTAAAAAATTCTCAAAACTAGGAATTATTCAGAAGAGTTGTTTCACTTGTACTAGTTGGCACACTCTGTGATATCAACTTTAAAAAGTCAAAATTCTGTGTTTAATGTGAACTGGGAGTAGAAAACCAGGTATCTGGAATATTAATTAATTAAGGATAGTACTTTTGAAAACCTAAATGAGAGTGAAATTAGTTTTCAATTAACCATCAAGTGGCACAGTACTTTTTAGGTTTAATCGCTCCTGGGATTGGCAATATGTCCATTGGGTAGTTGCTAGGAAAAAAATGTAAAATCATTCTAAGAGAGAATATTTTACTTAATTCCTCACACAACTGTATCAAAGAGATAGTTACAAAGGTAACAGGAATGTCACCTTTTGTTTTCTGGAAGAAAGGGAATAATAAACTGAGACATGTAGTATGTAAATATAAAACAATATATTCTGTGTACAGAAAAGACTGTTGAAGAGCATAGTCATATGTAAAAATAAAGAATGAACATGGTTCAAGATTTTAGATGCAGAAATACAGCCCTTGTTTGTACATATTAAACATCATATCAGCCATCTAATATATCTTTCCTGTAGTAATAAAGAATAGTTCAGATATTCTGGTAAGGCCCTGATCCCCCACAGGACAGACCAATTCTCTAACTCTTAGGCCCCAGGGGCACATCTGTGCCCTTCCCCTCAACCATCCCAGTCCCAGAGACCTGGCAGCAACCTCCTCTCCTGCCCCATTGCCAACCATCTCCCAAGGCACCAGCAAACATTTGAGCCACATTCATCTATTGAGAGAAGAGTGACCCAGAGCTGCACCTGTACAGATTTAAGGAAGAAATGGGTAGAAGGTAGTGTAAGAACACATTCAACAACACAAAGGGCAATATGGCACCACTAGAAATTAGTGATTCTACAATGGCAAATCCCGAATATCCCAATGGAGATGATCCAGAAGAAAACAACCTTAAAAATAAATTTTTGAAGATGGTAGAGTCCCTGAAAGAGGAAATGAAAAATTCCCTTAAAGAAATGGAGGAAAACACAAACAAAAAAATGAGAGAAATCCATAAATCTCTTAAAGAAAGCCAAAAAAAAAAAAAAAAAACAAGAAAAAACAATCAAACAAGTAAAAGAAGCAGTTCAAGACTTGAAATTGAAATAGAGGCAATAAGGAAAACACAAACCAAGGGAATTCAGGAAAAGGAAAATCTGAGTAAATGAATAGGAACTACAGAGGCAAGCATAACCAACAGAATACAAGACATGGAAGAGAGAATCTCAGGCATAGAGGATACCATAGAGGAAATAGATTTATCTGTCAAAGAAAATGTTAAATCAAGTAAAATTTTCACACAAAACATCCAGGAAACCTGAGACACCATGTTATGAATATTAAGAGGATTGTTTTTATCAGGTGTTTCAAAATTCAAAATTCGTACTATATTCTACCTAATTCATTTTCTCTATTTTCTTCTTAGATGAGAACAATCAGAAAACAAGTGTCAGAGAATGGAACCTGACCAAGAAACCTACCAAGAGAATGGAAACTTTCTCATATCTGATAAAATAGACTTCACATCAAAGCTGGGCAGAAGAGATAAAGAAGACTACTACATAATAATAAAATGAGCAATCTATGAAGACACAAAAATTATAAACCTTTATGCATCAAATACTGGGAGACTACTTTTATAAAACAAACACTGAAAAGCATTAAATATCACATATGCCCTAGCACAATAATGACAAGACACTGCAAGATCCTATTCATTTACCTAGATTTCATCTAATAGGTTCTCTAAATAGAAAATTATCAAAGCTATCTCATAGCTAAATTTTTATCATAGATCAACTGGATTTTATAGATGTGTATGTAATATTACGTTCAAGATAAAGGAAATACACATCCACATCAGAAATTCTTGGAAGTTTCTCCAAAATTGATCACAACATAAGGAGTAAAACAAGCCTTAATAACTACAAAAGAAGTCAAGATACTTTCTTCTTTTCACGAAGAAAAAAGTAGAAATTAAATGAATGAAAATCTTTAGAAACCACAGAAATACTTGGAGACTGAATAACACATTTTCAAATGAACAGTAGTTTTTTTGAAGAGATAAAGATTGGCCCCATGACCCTAGTATGTTCAATATGCTGGAGACAAGAGCTCCCTATTGCAACTGAGTCTAAACATTAACCAATGGTGTCTCCTTAGAGACACCAATACTGCCATAAGGTAACAAACTTCATTTCCTTATCTTCTATAAACAAACCCTTAAATCTTTCAGGTTTCATGCTTTCTAAACAAGGACCATATGGAAAACTTCTGCACACTATCAAGAGTAGCTACCAACTTGAGGTGCATACTTGATCTGCTTTAGACCAGAGTTTCTGTGTACTTCCCAGACGATTTCCAGTCAATGATCCCAGTCTCCTCTTAAAAACAGCTGATTTTTCTGTCTCAGATAACCAGAAGTAATTGTCCCAGTAAAGCAACAATTTACTTCAGTGGTGCTTGTCTTTTATTAATCACAATTGATTCCTCAGCTCTAGCTGACCACAAAATAAACCATGTTCTTAATTCAAATATATAACACAATCTCCAATACAGTCTTTAAGGATTTAAAAACTTCCTTCTAAAATGAATACAAGGTAAGCTTCTATTGTCTGGATTTCTTTCAACACTCATCTTCCAAAACTCTCATAAAACAGCCAATTAGCTCTGCATATTCAATGGCTTCTCTACACCAAATTTCCAAACACTTCTACAACCCCCTCCAAAACAACATGGTCAGTTCTGTTACAAAAATTACACTGTCTGGTATCAATCTCTGTGCTAGTTTTGTTCCTCTTGCTGTGATAAAACACTCCCCAAAATAACTCTGAGAGGAGAGTTTAATTTGTTTATATTTTGAGGCCCCATCCATCTTTTAGGGAAGCCATGGTTGGAACTCAAGTAAAGAACTGACACAGGGACCATGGAAAAATGTTGCTCACTGGTTTTGTCTCCTTAACTCACTCAGGCTGCTTTCTCATACAACCACGGACCACCTTCCCAGAGGTGGCACCACCCACAATAGTCTGGGGCACTCCCACATCAATCATCAATCATGAAAATACTCCACAGAATTGCCTACAGACCAATTTTATGGAGACTTCTTTTTAATCAAGGCTGCTTCTTCCTAGATGCCCCCTAGCTTAAGTCAGGTTGACAAAAAAGCAATCAGCATAATCATATTCATCAAAAATCCTCTCCTCAACTCCCCCACGATTTACCCCACCTGACTTTTCAGCTACTTCATTTTATTCTTTTTTATGAATTTTATAACCCATCATCTCCAATTTGTGCTGCCCACATAGTTCTAGCTGGAGGCCATCCAGTGGAGAGAGATCAACAAGAAAGCATCAACCGTTCTTAGCTTCTCAGTTAGGGGTGGGAAATGATGAACCACTTCTCACTTTCTGCTATCATGATTGACTTAGTTTTGTGCAAGTCTTGTGCAAGTAATCCAAATTTCTTTGGGTTTATGAGTGCAGTAGTCCTGCCATTTGCAGAATAGACTGTTTTGCTCCAGTGGTCCCTATCCTCTGGCTCTTAAAATTCCTTCTTCCCTCTTATGCAAATGTATCTATGTTTTTGGAGAGGGTAAGATTGATGTCCCACTTGTGGCTGATCATTGCACAGTCATTTACTGTCTGCACATGGACCAGTTTTGAGTTTCTACATTAATCATCATCCATTGCACAAAGAAACTTCACAACCTCCCTAAACAATACAGACTTTGTTTGCTGCCCATAGTTGCCCACCAAAATATAATGATGGGGTTCTATTGCTGAGGACATCACACGTATTACCCGAAGTAAGGGAAATATGTTGATATCAATCAGGGCCTTCCTTCCTGCTTGCTATCTTTTATAATACTAGAAGATGTTATAAAGATTGCTGGGGGGAGGGGAAATCATCATTGTTCATACCCACCTGTGAATCCTACATACTGTAATAATGATCTGATGGCATGATATGTCTGCTTGTGGAATGTTGACCTGAACATCATGAAGGCAATCAACCGCTTTCTGATTGGGTTTCAAGCCCGCTACACATGAGAAACTCATGCTTTGTACTGACAATCTGACCAAGAATTCATTATTACGGGGCTCACAGGCCCCAGAGGTGAACCTAATACAATTATTTGCTAAATGGACATGGTATCAAACGGCTCTCTGCCAGGCTTAGCTTTCACCCCGTTGGAGAACTTACGCTGTTGGAGGAGACGATAAGGGGTGGGCAGAGGGGAGAGGTAGAGAGGAAAGGAGAATAAGAGAGGAATCTGTGGTTGGTGTGTAAAATGAATAAACAAGTAAAAATAAAAAGTACAAAATAACAAAAAGCCAAAAACCTGTTTTCTTCATTGCTAAGAATTGACTCCAGAGCTAAGCTCATGGTTGGTAAGGCCTCTGAATCGATGCAACTAGTTCATCTTTTGTCCATGTTTAGTTTCTAAATTCTCAGTGGTCTAATTCTAGACATTTTCAATGCATTATGGTTCCACTCTAGATTCTTCATTGTTAAAGGCAAAAATAATACAATTTTTAATAAACGAATATGTACTTTATATTTCTGAATATATATTCAGTACATTTAATTTTATGTTTGTCACAGTCAAATATTATTAAATAGTATTTGGGAAGAAGTATTTATATGTATTTATAATCACATTAACAATTATAATTGCACATACAGTAGTATATTAAATGTGATAGATATAAATTTTATTACAGCAGAGATCATCATGGACTGAAATTTTAATATAATTGAAATTCTGGTAAAACACTTATTTTTCTTCATAATTTATTAAAATATATCATCTAGAGTTATGATTTTTCTATGAAGATAAATAAGATGAAATAGTGTTCATATTATAAATTTAGTTAAAATTTTATAATGTGAAATCAATATTCCATTGAAAGCCTTTGGAAAATAGATATTGGGCTACAGTGAAAGTAATGAGAAATTTACAAACAAAAACTTCAATGCAGAGTTTAGCCTTCCCTAGTTGACCTGATATCATTGGTAAGTCTATTTGGAATGTAACCTGAGGACTAGATTGCAAAAAACCAGAAGGGCTACTGAAGTGAAAACAGAAACTAGCAGTGATTTTCATCTTTGCCCAGAAAGACATGAACTATCAACATATAAGAGAGTTCAGATGACATCACGTTTACAAGTGAGCATCTACTAATTGCGCAGAGAGGGAGGTTGCAGAGATAACACAAAGCTTTTAATGGTAGGATTGACGTTTTCCTGTAGTCTGCATTTTGGGAAAGAAAACAAAGTATTTCTAAACAAAAGATCTTGGAGCATAGAATCCACCACCCTATCATGGATGCCAATGGATCTTGAAGCCCTGTTTAGAACGGTGGAGGATGAACTTGAAAGTTATGGGCTGGCTGAGATCAGTTTAATGATATTCATTCTCTCTTGGAAGAGAAATCTGCCTTTTTCCTAGGGAAACAAAAAAGTATGAATGAGAACTCAACTAGAGGTGAAAAGATGAGAAAGTCACACTTAAATGGTTTTTCCTTGATGCAGAACACACAATGCATTGAGATGCATGGATGAATGACAGAGAAATGTGTGTGTGTGTGCGTGTGTGTGTGTGTGTGTGTGTGTATGTGTGTGTGTGTGTGTGTGTGTGTGTGTGTTTTCCAGGCTGTCCAAACAGAAGTCTAAACACTTGTTCCTTTTACTAACCTAGATGAAAGTATGATACACTGACAAAATAACAGTATGATATTTCAGTACTTTCTCATGATACATCTGAGTACCTAACAGAAACAATTTCAGTTTGTGTGTGTGTGTGTGTGTGTGTGTGTGTATGCAGGTGTACATGCCAATATACATACATAATCCAGTGGTGTGAAAGCAAGAGCTTGATATCAGGTGTCTTCCTCAATTACTGTCCACTTTAATTTTTGAAACATGTTCTCCCACTGAACATGGAGCTCATTATTCAGCTAGACTGACTGTCCAGCTAAAACCAATTATTATCCGATCTCAATTCCCACAGTGCTGAGATTAAAGGTACACATTGCTCTGTACAACTTTTGATTTGAGTGCCAGGAGTCTAGTTGAACATCAACTCAAACTTTTGTAGAAAACACTTCTACAGCAGAAGCATTTCCTTACCTCCTAAGAGAAATAGTTTAAAGGAGGAATTTAAAAAAGAGAGAAGGGATCCGAGAAGAGGAGAGCAGACAAAAGCACAGGAAAGGAGAGAGTTTTCTATAAAAGCGAATAGCAAAAAATATACCTAAAGCTATTTAATACAAGGAACATAATATCAAATGTACACATTGGCAGTTAATCTAAAACATTTAGAAAACATATTGGATGGGTATAAATGTGAATATCACAAGAATGAAATCATGGTTAGCCTAATTTTTTCAAAAGTTTATTTGATAGGAAATCACCAAAAAAAAATTGAAATATGTTTGGGTGTTTGAGGACAAAGTGAGTATTTTGAAATATGCAATGCTAGAAAATAATTACTTAACTATGATTAATTATTTTATACTCTGTCTATACTATCATAACCTTAATATTCTCGTTATGTAATGCAGGGGAAAATTACAGCAGAGAAAATGAACATTCCAGGCTCTTTAAGGTCATAAATAATAACCAATTAAAGAAAAGTAAACTACAGGAAAATGGTTGCTAGAGTTGAGAGTAGCAATCAGAAATGGAGAAAAAATAGACAAAAAAGTGAGGATGATAATTAGAAAGATGGCTCAGAAGGTACTTAGATTTAATACAATAGACCAATAGAAATCACAGTCTTTTGATATCTAGTCATCATTTAATCTTAATGATTAAATTGACAGTTGCCTATTTATGTGGCATGTCTAGTGATGGTGGGTAAATCTTTAACAATCACACAGAGTAAGGAAATGTTGAAGTTTACATTGTTTTAATAAAATTAGTTGAAGTATAACAATTATATAATACCTAACTTTATTAATTGTTAAATTGGAAGTTTAAAGACATATCTTTTTGTTTTCCCTTTTTTTTGTTTTGGTTTTTTTCAAGACAGGGTTTCTCTGTGTAGTTTGGGTGCCTGTCCTGGATCTCACCCTATAGACCAGGCTGGCCTCAAACTCACAGAGATCCGTCTGGCTCTGCCTTCTGAGTGCTGAGATTAAAGGTGTGTGCCACCACTGTCCAACTTTGTTTTCCCTTATATTTAATGAGATTTTGAGCTATTTTTAATTTTGTCATCATTATCAATAGACTTATGACTTGTATGGCAATAAAAAAATCATTAAATGGTTTTTAATTTATTCAGTCTATAAGAATTGTAATTGTGTGATCATCTCAATCCAGAGCAGAATTACAATTTTTGTGAAGCTATATACAGTAGGTAGAACTATTGTAAAAGTATTATTTTTATTTATTTTAAAAATATTCTTGAGGTTGTGGAATGATTGTTCAGTGGTTAAGCCCACTTACTAGTCTTTCAGAGGACCTGATTTCTGTTTTCTATAATATGTTGATTAGCTGATTACTTTACATTACTCCAGTTCCAGGAGATATGATTCTTTCTTTCTGGCCTTGCAGGGGGTGGGGAAAATGTATATGCATAAGGTACATATACATACTAGCATATTCATAGATATACCCATTAAATAATAACTAATAGAATATATTTCATATACATACATACATAGGCTATAACTATGCCCATCATACAAACTTGCTTGTCACCAGTACTAATGACCTGAATTCAATTCCCAGGACATTCAAGATGGAAGAAGAGAACTTACATCCTCAAGTTACCTTTTGACTACCACGTATACACTTAGACATACCAAAATAAATGTGATCGGTTTAAAAATTTAAATCAAAGTGTGCTCATTAAAAATAAAGAAACAATTTGAGCTACATATTGAGACTATTGTTTAAAGAATCAAGACAAATAGGTAATGATTGAATAAATTACCGAGATCAACAATTAGCAAAATATCGCTATCAATCATTTATACATTCTTAAGTCAATAAAAGATTTATAATGATGATTCCTAAAAAGCATAATAATTTAAATAGATAAGTTGACCAAACTTATATGAAAGACATGGCTTGATAATTAGAGACACTCTTCACCCTGAGCAGTTCATCTCACTTACTATCGCAGTTTATATTTTAACTGAAAATTTACAAAAGAAATAATGCTACTTTACTGAACCAAGAGAGAACTAAGAGAGAAAAAAAATAATGATTCTGAACACATCTTTTTCAGTATGCAGGACTCTACCAACTTCTTTCCACTCACCATATTCCATCCTTCCCAACTTCTAGCAATTACCATTTGACAATCAAAATGACATATTTTAAACTTTCACATATGAGAGAGAACATGCAGTACTTTTCTTTCTGTGTCTGGTATATTCAATTAACATAATGTCCCCCAGTTCATCCATTTTGCTACAAATGAGAGGATATCATTCTTTTTTATGGCTGAATAAATTTTAATGAGGACACAAAACTTTTATTTTTAATGAGAATCACTAAAAAGTCTTGATGAAATGGACTTCATTAAGATTTTGAATTTATGTTCATTCATAGACACTATACTATGAAGGAATAGAAAAGAATCCAGGAATGATAGTGTACACTTAAAATCCCAGTATTCAAGACACTGAGGAGGAAGATTGTGAGTAGGAAACCATCCTAGAATATATAAAGGGTCTTATCCCAAAGTTGAATAATAGAATTATATGACTAAATAAATCAGAAAAATATTAATATGCATAAGCCAAATGAAATAAAAAATGATACACAAATCTTAATATTTACCCAAGCAGGCATTTGGGATTTTAATAGACCTTACAAGCTACAATACCAATTTTCCATGAAAAAGGTACTTATTACTGCAATAGTGGCTTGACTATTATTGGGATAGTCAAGTGATTTCTTATTAGATCTGAGACCCAGTCCAGAGGAATATTCCTTTCCAGGACTATATGTCTTAGTAAAGGTTCATTGCTTGGGATGCTATAGACATGAGGAGTTAACCTACAACTTCTATTTCCATAATAGTAGTCAAACTAGTTCTTAAATTTTATTGTAGCACCCATAGATGGGAGAAAATACTCACCTTTGATCAAAAATATTTCTTTTTGCAGTAAGAACAGTTAGTAGAGATAATCTTGGTTCATCAAGGCACTGGAAACAAATTAATTTTGAATGTTTACCAAACAATCTACTCTAAACTTAGAGAATGTCTTAGAGGAAAAAAATGAAGAGTTTAAGAAACAAATAATAAGAGAGAGAACTGTGATATGTTACCTTAGGTGTGTGATGTATTTAAGTCATTCATGAAATAACATCTATGGATGTCTGTGTAGCAGCCACTCATGACAATTCTGGTAAATATTCAGCTATAGGTTATGGAGGGACTCATAAGACCCTACACACACCCACAGGAGACATTGGCAATTGAGAGTTATAGGAGGATGGATAGAATGTCATTATCTTCAGTAACATAGCTGTTGGTAAGATAATCATGCTCAGATAGGTAGAATCACCCCCATGAACATGTGACAGGCCCTGGATAAACACAATGGACCAAGAAACAAAAGGAAAGCAATAAAAGCATGACAATGGGATGAAGACTTGACAAGAAGAAAGGAGTTGATTGGTATTGTGGGAGATGGATAGTGGAAGATTCAGGAATGGTGTGTACTGATTATATTATTTGCATATATGAAAGTGTCAAATAATAAATTTTAAAATCAGGTAAACAAATGGGATGGTTGTTTCAGATCACTTTACTCAATGACTCATATTGATTTAAATTATTATTAGCATAAAAGTCAAAGTGAAACTCCATTTAGTTTTGCTACATGGGCTACCTATGGATACAGAAATAAATACTAGTAAAGGTGCTATGTAGGACCCGAATATAAAAATTTCCTACATGATGATAGCCTTTGAGTTGTTATAATCATTGTTGAAATGGCTTCTGATAATTTGTATAGCTAAATATGAAGTTATGAAAATTTAAGCAGTTGGATTGCCATGGCTCTATGGAAGGAAAATTGGGGAGAACACTTGAGACTATTCATGGATATGCATGTGTGTTCATTATTATCCTGGATTCAGAACTCAGATGTGTATCAGCAGCACTATGAACAAACAGACTTTGGACTACTACAAAGCTTCAAAGAGTAACCAGATGATGCTACCTACAAAACAGAAAAGGCACTCACAGAGTATTGAACCAAGTAAGGTAGAAAACAGAGAACATACTATGCATTTTCTATTTGTGTGAAATGTATGAAGAAGGGCAGTGATAGTAATACCATTCATGAGAGTAATCCTATGTGAAGACCTTATCTTGGTCTTGTGTATGTTTATATATGTCCTATTAGAAAATAAAGACCTAAAACCACATTAGGCTGTATACTGATTTGATTCAACACTATGTCCAATAATAATGCAAAAATTATATTTTTCCGGAAAGTTTATATATGTTATTTTAGTAATAATATCTTTTGATTAATTAATGAGATTTTTCTAGAAGGAACCACTTCTTTTAGGGTGTGAGTTCTCCAGTGAGAGCAGAGATGAGATCTATGTAGTAAACCTTTTTTGTGTTTAAAGTGTCTTCTCACTTTTGTTTCTACTGGACTTTTTTTGTTGTTGTTGTTGTTAATTTGTGGCACTTTTCATTCACTAGCACGCATTTCTTCTGATTTAGAAATTTCAAAATGAGATTAAGAACAAATATGTAACTCAGAAGACAGAGGCAAGCGGGTTTCTATAAGTTCGAGGCCAACCTGGGCTACACAGAAAAAAAAAAAAGCAAATATGTAGCAAATTAAGACTGGAAATATATCCAAGTGTTCCATAATGCAGATGGGTAGTGATAGCAATTTTTTTCATATAGCAAGCCAATCACAGTGCAAAGAAAATGTGCAAATATTACAGTGAAAAGAAAATGCAAGTGTAGTTTGGGGGTCCGTATTTCATATTTACCTTGCTTTTATGCCGATCTATGAAATGAATATCTTAGTTTGATAAACTGATTAACAATGGTCTTTGGCATACTTTGGTCAAACTGTGTGTGCATGAATGATTTGCTTGAATAAAGCACTGGTGAAGAAATTGATTCTTTAGATTTACTATTTAAATTACTGAGCCGGGGCGCTGTAGAACTTATGAATGCTGAAAAATAAATACTGAAAGCATAGCACTTAATCAAATACCACCTTTTTTCCATTCTTAACAAAACATTTTGCTTCCTTACAACATTATTTCTCATAAAGGCAAATCCATGTTCTATTTCATTAATCCTCTGAAAATAATTTTGAATCAATAATACATTCTTGAAAACCTATAGCTTTTTTATAATGGGCAAGAAAGCAGATACTTATCTGATCATGCATTTGTGCTCACTATCACCCACAGAAATATTATCATCAGGTATTTTGTATTACTAGATGATTTATGATGGGACCAGGCTAGATAGTCTTCTTGAGAAATATGAAGCAGAGTGAAGGACCTATCCAGTTTTGAGGAATGTCTATTTTCTCTTTCAGCCTTTCTGTATTGAAGAAAGGACATTCCTATGTTTGCTATTACCACATTATCTAATTTTACCCAGTTGCTACCTACCAGGAAGTTGAAAGAGGTAGACAGAGAATGATAATTGATCTAGCAAAGCCTGTCTTTAACTGGTGCTATTTTGCTAGCATATAGTCTACAGAATAGCAAACAAACAAACAACAAACCTTTTATACTAAAAAGTTCCAATAGATATATGAACATATTTGCAAATAGACAATGAGAGGAAATATTGAACAAAATAGAGCATCCAAACATTAGTGTGTCTATACCTTATAGTGAAATTACATTTTTTTCAAAATATACTGTTTATGGTAATTTCCCTGGAATTATCATAAGCAAGTAGCTGTTTCATGCTCAAAAATGGGGAGGAGTAGACAAAAAACACATTATTTTGTGTATTGTGCATAAAAATTCAGTAAGTTTACAGAACTTTCAGAGATCATTTTTCTGGTTTTTGAATACAAGTTATTTACTTCAGAGTTTAACTGATGTACAATTTGTGCTCATATGAGCATGTTAAGTGATTTTTGCTTTATAAAATCATCATTATATCAGCTAGTAATTGAAATGGTAATCAGCATAGTTTGAAAAATTCACATTATAACGTATTTCCTAAAATAGAATAAGTCTTACTCTACAGTGGGTTTCTTGTTATTCTTTTGTTTTGGCATTCAGGTAGCAAGGCTGACACATTGATTATATTTTATAATTGTGTTTTCAAGTAAAGAAAACGGTGTGAAAACATAGATAGCTCACTGTATTTCATCATGCACACATGAGCTATTAGAAATCAATATATGTATGTTTACTACTGTGTGTATTGAAGATACAGCACATAGCATGCGGAATAATGGTCTTTGGATGCATTGTCTATCTAATTTAGGAGACATGAGGAATCTCTATGATTATCTTTATTTTTTCTGTTACCTTCAATGAGACAAATAAAGTTGTGAACATTTGAGAGCTAGTCTCTGAGATACATACATTTTGGAAATTATCTCTAAATAATATAGATAATGTTTTCTGGGCCCTTGAAACTCAAGTTGGATTTATGTGTACTATAATCTCTTCTTAAATGTATTCTGGCTGTGACCTTATATACATCTCTTTTCATTACTACATCAAAATACCTAAAATTGAATCTATTTATTAAGGCAGAAATTTATTTCATTTAAGATATTCAAGGGTATGATACCAGTGTACTTTGTCTCTGGTGAGGGCATCATAGCAGATATTATCATAATGGCGGTCCTATACGCAAGAGAAAGATGACCTCATAAGACAGAAGAAGAAAAATTCTTCTCTCATAACAGCTTACTCTCCTGAGCACTAACAGTCTGTGAAGAACTATTCACTCTCTCTCAAGGACTGTGACCTCTATGAGAGAATGATCTTGCAATCTCTATTTAGAAATCTCACAGACTACAACTCCATAAAGAGCCTGAACTTCCAACACAAGATATTAGAAAAGAAGCCATATATAAACCATAGTGAGTGTGTGTGTTTGTGTGTGTGTGTGTGTGTGTGTGTGTGTGTGGTGTGTGTGTGTGGTGTGTGTGTGTGTGTGTGTGTGTGTGTTTATCTGGGGGAGGGAGATTTATATTCACACGCATGCAAAATATTATACAGTGATCCACAGAAGTAGTAAATTATAAAGAGAAGCAGATACAATGCATACTAAATTCAGATTCAGAAATATGGATATAAAAAAGGGGTTTCAGCTATAAAACATAGTCCTCAAACTAAAGGGACTTACAGGTGATAGAAAATCAGGTCCTACTATTAGATCATATATAGATCTAAGAAATGAGTGGCAAGGATAAAAAGCACAGACCATCACTTCACTGTTCAGTTCCAGAAACTTGTAACACATGTTGAATTGATAGAAAACTACTGTTAGGTGTTAAAACATAAAAAATAACGCATCATAAACATATAGAGATTACTGACAGATACACAGAGATGCTCCTTACCGTATACTAAGTCCCATCCAAAATAAGTTGTCGTAAATATAAGTAAAAGGTAATGTATTTGTCTAAGATTTTAAGTATCATAGTTGAGGAAATAATGAATTGTATATCATGAGCTGTCCATGCACATGTTCAATCACATGCACATTTAATTGTAGCAGCTCGATAAGAGACAAAGCCCAGTACTGTGAGACATTATCCTACAGCATAGTGCTGTACACAAGAAAAAAACGACTACTCAAAATGTGAATCAGTTTCTACTGAATGCACATCTCTTTTATAACTTCTTGCAGTAAGTAATCATTATAAACTAAATTATCTCACTTGAGGGAGCTTGTAAAACAATTCTCTCTTCAGCAGGAAATGAACTATAATCACTGAGGACATGAGATGGATAAATGGTGTCTTGGTCTTGTACTATTTTAAATATTACTAACTTAATATTAAGCACATCTGGATTATTTAATATGATTTAGAATATGTAAGGTCAGCTGATTTGGAAATATTAAATTTAAAAAGTTATTTTATAACAGGGTTCCATAACTGATTATATAATTAGAAAAGAAGAATCTTGGATATAGCAATGTACATTAGTGAAAGGGAAGGAAAATGATGTAATTATATGATAATCTCAAAAATGAAAGAAAAAATTTTTAAAAAGATCCATGAACACGATCAAAATAATCATGTTATAGTTTTTAAATTAAAATAGTAATAAAAATAATTCAGCTTGATACTATGAAACCTTTTGTGGTATCTTTTACTGTACCAAATTCATGACCGTTTATATCTCTCAGCCAGTACTGTTAATGAATCAGACCACTGTAATCACTTCCTTACACCATCCATGCTTTCTTAGAGCTTGTACTTTCTATTAATCCCCAGCATATTAAAACATTTTAAAATAAATAAATCCTACTACCCATCAATGAAAAGCCCTTAATCTTTTTACAAATACATTTTAATTAAAATATAATTATAAAACTCCCCCCTTTCTCTTTCTTCCCTCCAGCCTCTCCTATTTCTCCCCATCTGGCTTTCAAATCTCTTTTTCATTAATGTTGACAGATAATAGATAGATAGATAGGTAGAAAGATAGATAGATAGATAGATAGATAGATAGATAGATAGATAGATAGATAGATATAGATATGTATGGATATAGGTATAGTTGATATAGATATAGATGAGTGTGTTTTTCTTTTCATGTATATACTTTCAGGGATGACCATTTTCCCCTTTGAATTGGGTAACCAATTAGGAGGTTCATCCCTAGGACAGGTTATTTCTCCCTCTCTCAGCAGTCATTACTTGTAGTTCTTTGTCTGTGGTGGGAACTAGTAAGACTTTTCCATCTTTTATATTAGCATGTCTCTTGATTCTATCATTGTTCAAGTCTTAGTTATGTAGCCATTTATAGGAAAGACAGTCTCACAGCAGACTTCTTGGTATTCTGGCTCTTAAAATAGTACTTCGCCGCTTCCATAATATTCCACAAGCCATAGATGTTGAGATGATGATACTGGTGTATGTATCCATTGGATCTGGGTTCTCCACAATCTATGAGCCTTGATTATGTGCAGTTAGTTTTCAGTGATGAACTTCATTATCATAAAAAGTAGTTTTGTGTTTTTTTTTTTGAGGAGTTGTAACTACACTTATCAGTGGGTGTAAGGCTAAGTTTTAGAATGTAGTTAGGGATTATCCTGGTTCATCAAACTGGCAATGGTAGATTCTCTTCTCAGGTCCATGACCTCAATATCCAGGCAAGTTTACTTAGTTTCTAGTACCAGGCATAATTTCCTTTCTGTTGAGTGGCCTTAAGTACAGCTAAACAGATGTTGGTTAACATTAACACGTGAGTGTCACTTATGGTACATTTATGCTATGTGATCCTTGCTGTAGTTCACAGTTGTCACAGCTAGGTGGGACCATTAATGGCTTTCCTTCCATGACGTCTTCAATAGTATTTTTTGGTACTCTAGAATATAGACCACAGGAAGGAGGCTTTCATGTAAGATATAGCCTAAAAACTTTTAACTTTAATTTTTATACAGCAACATCATCAGTGAGCAAGTTATCAAACTGTTCTAATGAACACAAAGAAAACTGATAAACTGCTTATGTCTTATGAGAGTAGTCATGAGATTTTTAAAAGTGAACTCAATTAACAGTGGTGACTTTCAAAGATACAGCATTTTTGGTTTTGTAATTAGAGTGTATGACATTAATTAACTGATTGCATTGTATATAGATACCAAGTTTCACTTGGTAATGGGACAGTTTGCAACAGAATTCAAATTTCTATTTATCATTCCATATGTGAATCTCTCACATTGTATTCATTTGCCCATTGGAAAAATGCTATTATTTTTGGGTGAGAGTGATTAGTTTGATAAAATGTGAACCTATTTAGTGCCATTGTTCAATAAATAATTAATATTATCAACTTAATATAAAAAATAACTCAGCCTATCTCTTTTTTTTCAAAATGAACATGAGCCTGAATGATAAATTGCCTGTTCTGAGCTCAAAGTTGTGGTCATCCATACTAGAAAATTAAGAAGAGTTAATTATATATTTATTTCAGATCAACCTATACTTTATAGTATAAGAAACAAACTCCTCCCTTCATTAGTTGTGAATGCTTCAATTTGTGAAAACACTATTCTCTTCTTTATTTAAGAGAGTACGACTATTTACATAATAAATTGCAAACCACATCTCATTAAAATATATTAACTTGTTTTTCAAGGAAAATACATTTCTGTTACAAAGACAAATGACAGTATTAATCAAGTTTCTTAGAAGTTTTCTTTGAAGTATTTTTCTTCTTCTATTATGTTGAAATTTTTTAAATACTTATCTTGGGCTACAAATATATAATTAATGAACTATCTAAGTCACTATATCTTTAAAAACTCCACAGAGGGTTGTTGAAATTGCTCAGTGGCTAATAACATTTGCTAGATAATCTTGAGGACCTGAGTTCCAATACCTAACAAAAGCTGGGAATGGTTGCATGTACCTGTATCACAGTACTTGGGTATTGAGACAGTTAGCTCCAGGAAGCTCAGTGGCCAACTCAATGGGCACAATAAAATCTTCAGGGACTGTCTTTAAGGGGATAGGCAAAGAATTAAATAGAAATCAACAACACTCTTCTTTGCCCTCCACATGTGTAAATTTATGTACACACACATAAACACACACATACACACACACAAACATACACACACTTCACATGTATTTTAATAGAACTTAAGTGTGCTGTCGAATTGACATTATGAACATAGTTTACAGACTAAAGTTTTTGTTAATTTTTGTTTGTAGAGATGCCATGTGAGTTTTGGGTCAACATGTGATTTATCTTGAGTATCCTGACACCACCTAAGCTAACAGGTTCACTGGTATTGCCGTAGTCTGAGCCACGGAGTATTCAAACAAAACAGTTCAGAATTAGGTGATTTGTGAAAATATTTCAAATCAGAGTTCCTCTAGAAACAGTTTAAAGTCATTTTTTCCTAAGCAATTTGATAGTCCGAGAAAATATTCTTTGAGATTTCATTTTGTGTTCCATTTGGGGAAAAATATAAAATATACAAACATAGATTGTGTATGTAGCAATAACTTTTATATGTTACTGACATAATATTTTTCTTCTAGTATTTACTTTGGTATTTACACTGTAGCTAATACAAACAAGCTGGCAATAGATGATCTGAGATGGATTTAATATGAAAATTATAACAGCTGTGCTAAGAAAATCAAAATGAAATTAAAGGACACTGCTCTGACATTGCCTTCCAATTTGTTCAAACAGAAAGGCTCTGAAGACAGAATATAAAAATCACATAATAAAGCACTGATAGAAATTAACAAATGCTAAGCAGTAACTTTATCAAATTCTGTATAAATGTCTATGTCATGTCCCAATAATAGATAATGTTTTTGAAATTCTTACTATGGCTAATACATGGAATAATTACAGTAATTAACATATGTTACTAGTTGACTTGATTTTTATAGTATTCCCTGGAGGTATTAATTTTCCAACACCACAAAAAGTTAGAAAATAAAGCATTAGGCTCAAATAACACAGTTGAAATGTAGGGCCTATAATACTTTCCTTAATGCTATGTGTATACATGTATGTAGCTATCCTTCTGTATCCATGGATTCCTTATCTGCAGATTTCAGAAAACCTGAAATCCATTTGTGTCTCTTTCTGTGTGTGTACGTTTGTTGTAAACAGTGCACATAATTCTGTTCTTGTCAATTTTCTCTAAAAGATGTTATTTAAATTATATTGTAAGTAACTTAGAGACGATTTATAATATATATGAGATTAGTGTAAATTTTATGCAGATAATTTCCTATCTTGTCAATGTGACTTAGTTCCAATATTTGAAGGGTCCTGAAACCTGTCCATGGGAAACTGAGCAAGAGACAACTATATTTCACCTTATCCAGTATTTATAATCTATGTAGTGATGTTCATTCACACTCAGAGCTAATAACTAGTACAACATATTTATTATTTGCACTTATAAAAAATTATCGTTGCTCAAGAATTTTTAATAACAGAATTCGTGGTGCCTGCTTCAGAGTGGAACAGTCACAAATGAAAGTGGAAGGATTGTTCATATTCACAGTTTTGTCAATATCCGACCATTCAACAAATGGTATTGAAGAAGCCAGTGACTATTTACTCTTTTGTATTGAAAAAGCTGGAAATAATGAAAGTTAAATTTCAAAGAGGATCTTTTGCGTTGAACTTAAAGACAATATAGAAGCCTCATAGACTTCGTTTTACTTGTTATCAGTTAAGTAAACACTACATTTTCATTTTATCCACAATTTCTTTGAAATCCTTATCGTGTATATAAATACTTTATTCTACTTCTATCAACATTCATAGCATCAATAGTTCCAATCACAGAGGAGCTTCCACATAAACACGTGTGCTCTAATTATAACTGAAGTATCTGATATCAAATTATAAGTAATATTTACTTAAATAGAATTAGATAACTCATGTGGGCATCTATTTTCATTGTTCACTTAATTATAGCTAAGGAATATGAAGACACAAAAATAAAGTGGCAAAGAACTCTGCAAGTCTATTTTGTTATTTTAGACAACTAAATACATTTAGCAATCACAGAAGAGATATTAGGTCAGAAAAGACATAACCTCTTAAAAAGCCAATTTGTGTTAGAATATGTTACAGTATTTGTCATTTAATGACATGTTCATCTCAAAAACTGAATACTCATTAGTCATAATTCATAACAATATACTGAAAAGGTAAAGTGCAAATGACATATTCATAAATTAACAAACAAGTATATGCTAAATTTATCCTATAGCTATTTTGTAGAAAAATGTTCAATTGCTACTCATCAACCGAAAGAGGCACATAGAAATTTTAGTAAAATGTAGTATCTTTAAATAATAATTATCACTTTGTTGTAAAAAAAATTCTTGACTCTCCAAAAAACTACAGAAACTAAATAAGGAATGCTGAAAAGAGAAACAAATAGTCTTCTTCACTGAAGAGCATGCTGATTGGTTATCCAATACCAAATGTTCAACACTGAATACATACATTCAAGTAATCTTATACTGACTGAGCGGGATATATATATATATATATATATATATATATATATATATACATACACATATACATACATACACACACACATATATATATAGAATATAAATGTATATGGACTTACATTTCTGTATGTTACAATAATTGATGAAAAAATTGCCATGAATTTTAAAGAGAGCAAAGAGGAGTATATGGGAGGGCTAGGAGAGTAGAAAGTGAAGGGGGAATGATATAACTATATTTAAAATATCAAAATAAAAGAGAACTGATTTTTAAAAAATGAAATAATAAAGTCTTTGGCTCAGTTCATAAGTTTGGAATTATACATGTGGCCGCAGAGAGGCGTGCATTCAGTGGTTACTTGATAAAAGTAAACCACTAATGCTTAGCATGAATTTTGTAGATGTATGGTTTGTTTTTTTTCAGATAAATATCTACATTAGAAACAAAAACTTATTCCATAATAAATGAAAATTTTCACAAATCTTGCTTAGAGCCCTTTTCCTTAAACTAATTATTTTCTCCACTTTATCTCAAAATACTTGAAATAAACTCCTTAAACAATCAATAACGAAGAATTCCAGCAGCCTGCCTCTTCATTATACACTTGCAGTTGCAAAAGAGACAAAGTTCATTTAAACACTGACAGTTGTTTGAAAATAGCTCATAGTTCATTTAAAGCAAATACGATAGAGTGCCAGTTTATTTCTCTCTAACCAATACTCAGGGAGACATAGTAGCTTTATTTGTACTTAGTTGCCTTTTATTGCTTAAATTTTACAGGGTATTTTATCATGTGTAACATGTCCACCTATTAGAAACAATCATTCAGAGGAAGACAGAGATGGAACACATGATTTTGAGAGGTATTATTTGTGAACAAGTGATCCATGCCAAGCAATCAAAGTATTTTATGCAGTTCTTGTAAAGTTATTGTTTCTTTGGCAGAATAATTTGCTGTTAAAATATAGAACTGATGCTTGTTTCTGTAGTTATAATGGGCTGCCCCTCAAGGCTGGAGAATCTGGGCTTTAAACTGCTTCTTGTTCCCACTGAGTTTTAACATGTAAGTGACTTTATTCATGGAGGCTTACTAAAGAAGGCTAGTAACTATGGAGCACATAGTGCCTGAATTTCACCTGTAGTCTTTAAACAATCTGAGGGCCTTAGATAATGTTTAGATTATTTCCAAAGTATTCATAATAATTGCTAATTCCTATTAATCTTCTCTCCGCGTCTGCCAAATTCCAGATGACAATTCTATAACAGTTTTTTGGGCTGTTACCTGATTAAATGTTAACAGTTCTTTATTTCATAAATATATTACAAAAAGTGATGTCAATCAATTTATTTGGGAGTCACTCATTGGATTCTGGATGTGTTTTGTTTCTGTACCTTCTGTTGCCTTTTTTTTTTTTTTTATGAGAAGGGAGTGCTTAATTTTCCTCTAGTCCCAAGTCTTGAGTAGCTATTGTACATCATAAAATTGAAAATCTTTTGGTGGTTATACCTCAGATTCATTTTCCCATATAGAGGAAAACAGCATGGCCCCACCTCACCCCCTTCATTCTTCCGTGTTTCAGATAAAAGGCGAGATTCACCTAGGGAGGTGGGACAGCTTCTGCTAAATTAGTAGGCAACCACAGAACACTGGCCCAGGACTCAACGGACAGCACAGCTGGCTTTATCTGATTATCGGATTTGATTGCTCTTTTGTAAGCACCTATTCTGGTTTTTGTTGTTGTTTTGTTTTGTTTTCTAAGAGACCAGCAGGAGGCATCTGTCACTTGCAGTGCTGTAGAAATAGTAGCATCCACAAATCTCCTAGGTGAACATTGGTTATGGTTATCACCACGAGCTCAGGTACTATAGATGCAATGTATACTCAGGCTTACTGGCTCTGAGGACAAGTGGGAAGGGTTGGCTGACTTGTGTGTGTTCAGGAACAGACTGTGGCTGCTGCTCTCTCAGTGTATGATAGGGTTGTCCTCGCCAGGAATAAGTCTTCATTTGTATGTAGGGAAGAATTTGTACCTAGTGGCCTGAACTTTGGATGAAGGCAAGTAACAGGACATGAGTAACCTGCAGAGAGCTAAAGCCCCTCTCTACTTTCTTGTAAGAACTTGTTCTAAATTTAGTAGTTCAGTTTTTCTCGGGATGTTCTCTGAGAATGAATGAATCACCCACTTGCTGCCAGGAGCTTTTAGCTGTGAGAAGGAACCTGAAGACATCCTCGCTGTTCTTCCTATCATTTTCTGCATTTCCATTACACCACATCTGGATTTCGTGGGACTCCACACTATGATTATAGCACAAAGCATCTTCCTAGTGATCTTATTTCTAGAAGATACGGGCCTAGGAAACTGTTTCTGTTGATTCTCCCTCTAAAGTAAGACTTGTTGGTGTCTACTTCAAGATGTTGCAACTCCCTGGACTTCATGTTTACAGCAGAAACAAAAGGATGATATTTATGGATGGCCTTCATTTATAACCAGATTTGCAGCCTCCCTAAATCCATGACTCTATCACTATGTGCCTCTTCTGGCCTCTATCCTAGTTACTTAAATTTCAATTTAAGACCTTGCTGATAATAAATGAACAGATTTCAGTCACTTTAGATACTTTAATCTATCTCAATATTCTTAAGGTACTTTCTAAAATAATTTTAAGTTAATTATTATGCTATTCTTATATTATATAATGTTATATAGCATTTATATAAATGCACTATGTGCTTTCATATTATATATACATATATAAAATATCTCCAACTCAAGAATATAAACTATTCAAATAGTTTTACATCTGAATTAGAGAGAAGTTTGTGTCTGAAATTGTTAAGCACAAAATGAAGCACTAATACGTCAGGATGGTACATAGCCAGGTTCACAGTAATACGCCTGTGCTCCAGGCTGAGCAGCAATAATCAGGATATAGTCTAAAATAGAAAAATGAATATCCTTTAAACAGGTATTAAGCAGCAGAGGAATAATTCAAAGAAGGTTAAACCTTGTCACTTCTTGTAGGAGGCTCTGAATAGAAATATTTTCACAGAGCACAGTTAATTTAATTTGAATTTAAAATCTTGACTTCTCATTGACCCCCTTACTCTAAAACAGATGAACTAAAGACTTAATGGATTTCTTTAAAGTTAATTAGAATCTGGTTTAAACCGGACACCCAATCCCAGAAGAAAAACTTTAGCAGGTGTTACAGCCAAATCTTTATTAAAATACTATATACCACAGTGGAAATGCATTCAATACAAAGAATATGTATGATAGGACATGCTTCTTGTTCTCCCTTCATTTTCCAGACTAGAAGACACAGTTCCTTAAAGCAAAAGCAAATTTTATCTTACATATAAAATCTATATTACATATGTTTGCGATATATGGATATATGCGTGCTTGCAAATGTATGTATATATGCACACACATATATGTGTATGTGTTTTGCGCCACCAAGAACAATATTTATTTTAAAAATCTAGTAATCACAATAAATCTTAAAATTAAAAATGTTTTAAAAGTATATGATGGATAAATTTCCCTAATCTCAGAAATTTTTGACTGTTTTATTGTGAATCAAGCCTTTAATATCTGAGGCTTCCCTACTCATTCTGTGAGCACACATTTGAATCAAAGCTTGGGGACATTTAATCCTGGGTTCATAACTGTATCTGTTTAGACTGATAGTTTGGAGGATGAAGGTAGAAATTATTGATGAAATCCCACATTTCTGCCTTACAAATTGTAATAGGTTTAATTTTCAGTTGATATTTTCAGTTGCCTGTATTAAGTTCACTTAATTAGTTTTGGTAATAAAATTATTTCCAAATTTTAAATAATACAATTTCAAAAAATATTTATTAGTTTAGTGGGCAGTGTGTCATCAAATTACCCATAGTATCCTGTGAGCACTTTATCCACAAATAAATTTCCAAAGTACCTATAGAAAGATAACAGGTTTCTGAGTCTCCATCAGACAATTTGACCTTGAAAATCAAAGAAAAGGCCCTGACTTTTCATCTGTTCTGGGAAGGCCTAGAGTCAGGTAAACAAAATGTGCATTTTCTTATCTTCCCAGGAGATGGTATGAAGTGCAAAGAATGGTTCTGTTTTTAGCATCTCTTCATCCCAGAAGGCGGCATCATTGATCAGCTGTGTCCATTATTGTCTGCCTTTGACCTGTCATTTTTCAAGGGTGTAGTACTGCTTTGTGCTGTAGAGTCCAGAATACTATTTTGTTCCTGAAGCAAGTCCAACCAAAGAAACATAGGAAAATAAAATGGAATAAAATATGAAAGTTAGGCAAAATGTCTCATCTCAAAATAGATGATTGGTGACAATAAGATGGGAAAGAGCAGATGTTCTTTAGAGGAGAAAAGAAAAAATCTGCTCTTTTTTAATTTAATAAATAAGCTCATCTACTGATCATGTTTTGTCAGACTAGACAATCATCTTGAGGAGAAAGACCTGTGTCTGTTTATTCAGCCAACTTCTTAAATGATTGAATGAGTGTGTACATCGATCTCCACCATTTATCTTTTTATGGTAACATTCCTTTCATCAGTTTTCTCAAACAATAACTACGATTTATTAGTTCATATAACTGAAACCCCAGAGTTATTGTCAGCTTCCAGTTTTACATTTGGTGTTCAGTTATACAATACAGGTCTTAGTTCTTTTTCACATACTTCTGTGCCTTTATATGATGTCAACCTCATCCTAAGCTCAGCTTTACTCTTCTCTCACGGTGGTACTTCGATTGTAGCAGTTGTTCTAGCTTGCAAAAGGTGAAAGAGAAGTATCCAGAGGGGACAAAATGGGTAAATGAAAGAGACAGAAGGAGAAAGATGACTAGGGAGACAGAATAGGAAAGAGAGATGGAGGGGGAGGGGAAATGGAGTAAAGGGCACAGGCAGAAGGAGGAGAAGTGAGAGGGAGAGGGGGATCCCTGAAATGTCCCTGCTGGTGGCCTTTTCTGTGTCTTTGTATTTCTTTTTAACTTACTGCTAATTTCAGTCTTGGAAATTTGAAAAGCTGGTAACACATAGTTTTTTCTACTTTCACATCAGTTGACTAAAATTTGAGGAGATAGAGTTCTTCTAAACAACCAGAAATTCTTTCTTAAAACTCCATACACAAGCCGGGCGGTGGTGGCGCACGCCTTTAATCCCAGCACTCGGGAGGCAGAGCCAGGCGGATCTCTGTGAGTTTGAGGCCAGCCTGGTCTCCAAAGTGAGTTCCAGGAAAGGCACAAAGCTACACAGAGACCCTGTCTCGGAAAAGAAAAAAAAAAAAAAAAAAAAAACTCCATACACAAAAATAGTAAGTTGTTTTCACACATTTTATTGTGTACAAATAAAGGGCTAAAGATAGTAATGTTTTGATATATTAGAGGATAAATAATAAAATTTAGGAAAAAATGTTCATGTTTTGGTAGGATTAATGTTCAGTTAGGGGCCAACTCAGCAACATTGTTTGTACTCTGTTGGTCATTTTGCACTGAATTAAACTATATTAATTTATTGATTTTTTTATTACACATAAGGTTTTCTTCTCCAATTACTAATTTTCCTTGCAAATCAAGTCAATCATATTTATTTCTTTCAGCCCAAATAGATCAATACACTTACCATACCAATATCAACATTTAAGTATTTAATAGATTATTAGTTGTTAATGCATACAATCTTACATCTCATTTAGTTTAGTAAGCTTAATTTGTTGAGCTCAATCAAGTGGGTGTAGATATAACATGGATAAAATTTGAATAATATCATTTTTACTTTCTAACAGTAGTTTAAATGAAAATGAATATACAACCGACCTTTGCAACAGATCAATCACAGACTTCATGTGTCATGCACATCCATCAACATACCAACTGTGTTCACGGTGATATAGCTGGCCTTGGCTCAGAGGTATTTGTCTCTCTGTGGGGACTCTGTGTCGACAGCATCCTCCTGTTGCTTGTCCATTTGCTTTCCTTGGCAAATGTCCAGGCTCATGAGAAATGGTGTTAACATTTTTCTCACAGTGTGATCTGGGAACAGATCAACATGTACACTGAATGGCTGGATGGACCAGTCAGTTTATATACTTAAGCTTTATTATGATATGAATTCAGAAGGATATTTTTAGTTTATTCTAGCTGGCATTTTCGTAAATTTTCTTTTAAGACTTTTTTTTCACATATAACCAGAATCTTGAGACTGAGAGCTACTGAATTGCAGAGTGAGTGAAGAAATGCTAGGCAATACAGAGCCAGAAATAACAGGGATATTACTCCAGAATTTCAGTCTATAATTTCCAGTAAAAGTACTTCATGCTTATAGACCATCAGATCCAAAGAAGATTTAATGTTAGAAAGCTCAGTTATTCATTCTCTGTAATAAGGCTGCTGAAAGGTTTGGATTTACAAACACAAAGATAGTGCTCAAACAATGTTTATTCGGTAGTGCACTTACATGAAGATGCATTGCAACAGCATCTTACCAAACGTAAGAATCAATTTTCCCATATGGGATTTCTGTTGGCTTTTACCTTCTTAAGCTGTACAATAAAAAGACAAATCTATATTAAGAAATACATACTTAAAGATTCTTTAGAGAAAAGAAGATGTGCATAATAAAAACTCTTTTTATTTTTAAATTAAAATGCCTATGGTAATGACATGTTTGGATCTGTAGAAATGTGTTTCCCTCCTTCAATAATTGAAATGTTGATTAAATAATTTTAATACATCAATCTTACTTGAACTTGACAACATGTTGCATACTATGAGCACCTTCACAAACACCTTTGGACACCTTTCAATTCATATATTGTCTTTTTACAATTTTATATTTTCAAAGTACTTTATAGACTGATTTTCATTTTCTGCTGAAGTCCAGATGACATTGACATTTGAATCTTCCTGACACCATATCCCAAATGCTGCAGCTATAATCATACATACCCTGATCTATTGTATGTAGTATTTGAGATCTCTCCCAGGACAAGCACTCTACTCAGTGAGCTACTATACAAGCTCATGTTGCTTATTTGACCTGAGATCATCTAGGCTTTTGCGATTTTTTTGAAATTGCCTAGGCTTTTATCAGTTGCCAACGTCTAAAACATGGAGATAGATTCCATTACTAGACCTGTGCTATCCTGATATCATACAGTCGAAAACATCCAGTTTGATATAACAACATTCAACCACAACAATCTCAAAATGCAAAAATTATAAGAAAATTAATTGTCAAAGACATAAATAAAAATTAACTTCCCCAACATGTTATCAATAAACAACAATGAAATGACGTCTCACTTTCTTCTTTCCCTAATAATTCACAAATCTGACAATGCTGTATATATTGGGTCGGGCACATGGGTATTACAGTTCACACTGATCAAGGCAGTGCCGCCCCATACAACATTAAGAGGAGCAAGCTGGCACTATTTCTACTCAGCGTACTGTATTAACAAAAATTCCCAGAAGTCCACAATGAGTTCAGGATACAGATATTTATGGGAGCATGTTTGCATTAATTATTGCTGAAGACAGTCACGTTAACATAAGCACAATGAAGAACATGTACATCTTAGAGTTCTGTAACAAAGCAGAAAGAAATGTTCAGGTTATGCCACAAGAAAGTAAAAGGAATGTTGAGGAAAAGATTAAAATGGAGCAAAACAGTACCCAGCATATGTAACATGAAAACATTTGCATCTGTAAAGATATCTTGTACAGAATTAGTATATGTAATCATGGCAAGAATGACAAAGAAAACATGGAATAAATCAGAAGAACTTGTAAGCATGATACAGATGGAGAATGTTGATAATTAGGGACAAATGAAAAAAAATAAAACAAGAGAAAAACTTTAGATGGAATGAAGAGAATAAGATATTTTGACGAAAGATCTATGACTATTTTTATTTTCTACTGTTTGCAAGACTGGAAATATAAAGAAAAGAAATTAAACCTGAATTATTTTTGCATATTTAATAAGGCACGTGAATATTTAAATTAACAAAGCATTTTTCTAAATTAGGATTAATAAGAGGAGCACATCTACATACAATAAAATTGTGGAGACTAAAGAAAAATAAAGATTTCAGAATTAAGAAACAGCTAAAATACATTGTGAAAAAAAAAAGTGGATGAAACTAACAGGGCACCTCTCAGTGACAGGACACCGGAATGATATTTCACTCTGATCAGACAATAGAACTCCAAAGGAGAATGTCAAAGGCTTCACAGTAATTTCTCTCTGCAACCTCCAATCTGCTCTTGTCATGTAGTCATCCAATACGCACTTTACATGCATGCTATTTCAAAATGGTTTTTATCTTGTTTCTCAAAAGCACACGCCGAAAGCTAATTTCTACAGCAGAAAACGCGGAAATAATCTTTGGTGAAATGAATGTGATAGAAGTTAATGATTAAGGCAATAAAAGAAACCAACAATGTACCAAAGCTTCCTTTTAGCAAGCCCAGGGAACCTCCCCTTCTCATAGTTGAAAAGGCTGTGCTACCCAAAGCCAAGACTCTAGAACATTCTTCAGGAAGCTAAATACACAAAAAGGCTACCTAGAATTGAAAATGAGAAATTTTCTATACCAGAAATCATCATTTGCATATAGAAAGATAAAGAGTCTAGAATATTACTTAAAACTACTGATTTTAGTGTGATCATGGCAGAGGCCATTTATTTATTTGTTTGTTTGTTTGTTTGTTTGTTTTTGGTTTTCGAGACAGGATTCTATGTGTAGCATTGCGCCTTTCCTGGATCTCTCTCTGTAGACCAGGCTGGCCTTGAACTCATAGAGATCCCCCTGCCTCTGCCTCCCGAGTGCTGGGATTAAAGGCGTGCACCACCACCGCCCGGCCGCTTTAAAGAGATTTAAAGAAAATAAAAACAAAAATGTGAGTTAATAAGAAGGTGGTGATGATCAGGGAGGAATTGGGTGAGCCCATGATCAAAGTATATTATATAAAATTTCTTTCAATAAAAATACTGAAATAAAGATTGAAACTTTCTTGTGAGTTATATTAATGTGCATTCTTGGTATAAACACAAAAGGAAAGGCTATGGTTAACAGTGAAAAGTTTGAATGTTGTTGACCAGCAGTCAATTGGGTGGACTAAATTAATGTCAACTTGACACAAGCTAGAGCCTTTGGGAAGAGGAAACCTCTGTTCTCAGTTGATAAAATGCTTCCACCACACTTGCTGTTAAGCAATGCTGTGGGACATGATCTTCATTGATGATTAATATGGGTGGAGGGGGGAAGCAGCTCACCGTGAGCAGGGCTACCTCTGGGCTTCTATTGCTAGGTGTTATAAGACAGCAAGCTGAGAAACTCATCAGGAGAAAGTCATTAATCAGCACACCTCCACGGCCCCTTTATCAGCTCCTGCCTATAGATTCCTGACCTATTTGAACTACTGTTCTAACTTTTGTCCATGGTGGACTGTAATGAGGAAGTAGCATAGTGTTTCATAATAAAAATAAAATGCTAAGAGAGAGGCTTAACTAGAAAGTTATAGAATATTGGCCACTATGAATAATTTGTATCTTTAATGTAAGCTGAATCGTATTAAATACAAATTTCCTTCACTTTTCTTGAAGAGACTCCACGGTTCTCTACATAGCTTCTTATTTGATTTTAAATTCTAGAAAGGAGAATTAAAGGCTAAGAAATTGTACAACTCCTAAAGAGCAGAATGCAGGGACCTACACTTAACAAAAGGCCATCTACTGATGAATGAATAGTGAGTATTAGAATGTAGGATTGGGGGAGGATTAAGAAATGATCAGCAAAAGAGTTAGATGCTGCACTCCGTTGAAAGTTGTACTTCAGAGGGGACATCTTATGAAAATCAAGCACGAGTGGTTCACAGATGGACTGGACATGCAAATGCAAAATGTGATCAATCATATGGAAAAAACACAACTTAATCTTTATCACGCAGTCATATGAAAAATACTGACATATGCTTTAAAGTATTGGTTCTCACTGCCATCTGAGAAAATTCAATTCACTTTGATAAGAAGTAAAATTTATCACAGCATTGTTAGAAAAAATGAATAATATAACTCACAAGTGACTAGCTAAGAGGAGTGTTGCTACTGTTACTTTGGGGAGCTATTTTGGAATCAAACATAAAGTTGGAAATGAAAATATACAGTTCATATATATATATATATATATAAAATGTTTCTATTCATAAACCTTAAACAACACCTGCAAAAGAATGTTCAAGGAACATTGTTCACTAGATATGTAAAAAAGAATTACACAAGTATTGATAAAAAATAATTATTTTCAGCTACTGGAAAATTATGCAAAATTGAAGATAAATAAACATCATTTATCAGAGTGAATTGACATCTAAATAGTGCTTGCTAAGAGTATTTTTTGTAAAAATTAGATACTTATAGATTGTTCCTTTTCATTTTGGAACTAATTATTATAAGTTAATAGTAGAAAATACACACATGAAAAAGTCAAGTTTGATTATTGATGTTAGTTTGTTATCCATTGTGTAGCATTTCTTTTTTGATCCAAATAAAAGCACAAATATTTTATTTTTAAAAATTTTATTTATTTCACTTATTTTCCCATGATCAGTAGGCACAGTAAAAATTTCTGTAGAATTCTATTATTAAACATAATCATCCCCATCTCTTTTTATGTCAAGGACTTCCCTTTTATACTCTGGAAAAGTATCCTCTCCTAGTGTGTGCACTTTCAGGAAACCACTTTATGGAAACATCTTTCAGATCTACAGCCTTCAGACCCATCCAGAACCCCTTACTGATTCTGCATTTGCAGGTTTCTGCAGAAGCCTATCAGCTGTGTGTCCCACTGGTGACTATCAATGTGGTACTGTACCACATGAGGATCAAACCAAGTTCAGCTCTTGCGCAATATTCTTTGTGAATAAAGAACATGTAAACCATTTTGTGCATACATTCTTTCATAGTGAAACTTTGTCATCTCTCTGCCTCTTTTTCTCTCTCTTTTTATATAATTGTTTATATATTTACATATAACATATATTAATAAATATTCCTATATATTATTTTACTTAAAATACCTTTGCCAGAGGATGCAAAGATTATAATGATTCCTTATGATGTCAATTCATAACTTAAATAGGGTTAAATAAGATAATGCTTAATGTGAAACAATTCAAGTTCACTAAATATGCTTGATGTCTTGAACTAATACAAACAGTAAATTATTTATGTATATTCTGGTGGTCCTAACAAGAATATTACCTAGTCATAGAGAAGCTGAACATCTTTGCATCATTCCTGTTCTCCCTGATTCCATGTCCGTTTAAATTTCAGCCCTTTACAGACACCATCTAACAACATAAAAATAAGAGGCAATGACAACATTTAATTTTCTTTTATTTTCTGTCACATTTTTGTCCATAACTTTGCATTCTATATTTTTCTACTCTGTTTACTGCTTTTACTTTCTCAGGAAAGATTCTATTATTAATCCATTACATCCTCATGTCTACCATCCCATCCTGTCGTTAATCTGGTATTTCAAGTCTTTAATGATTTTTTTACTTCAGAATTTATTTCCACCTTCTTGAGTATTTTACTATATCACTCCAGTGGACATAATGTTGGTAACTATCTCAATTTTATTTTTAATGACTATTTCTTACATATATAAACACTTCTACTGTGTATGTTATTTTTCTCTTCTTTCACCTATTTCTAGTGTTTTCCAGAGGAACATGAAACTTTAAAGGATCATTAACTTTCTTTCTAAGTAGCTAGAGTAAGAATAATCAGAAGCAAAGAAACACAGAGAAACAGCTGCTCTTAATATTTTGCAGAAATTTTACCATAACAATGCTCTAAGGGAACAAGAGAATGCGGGGTTGAGTATTACAGAAAAGAAAGCCATCTTTCAATTGCTTTTCATCATTTCAGAAGACATCTCCTTTCCAGTCATTCCCCAGTCATCTTTCTCTAATAATCCTGCATGCTTATTTCTTTCAATTTGGAACTTCTGCATCAACTAATAGAAAACAGGCCAGATTTTCAGTGTCTTGTTTTTAAATCTAAGAAGTCATAATAATTTATGACTCTGAACATTTCTTCTCTAGTGATATGATTTCAGAGGGAAGGAGTGAACATTCTGTTTTTCTTTTTTTTTTTTAAATTTGATTCGCAACTATAGAAGAACAGAACATTATTTTTCATTGTGAAAGAAATGTAACAAATACATAAGATGTGATGTTAGTTTTGTGTTCATGTGGTATTTAAACCCGATATCCTTTAGCAAGGGGAAATTTTTAAAGAAAAAGAGAACATGGTAAAGATTGTTGTAGTGAAACTGAGTTCAGCTCTGAAGCTGCAAGAAAGCTCAGGAAACAGTGTCAGCTGTCCACCTAAGAGATAAGCTCCTTTCAGCTTTCTGCCCACGATAAAACCTGGGAAACTCTAGATGACTTCAGGAACCAAGTTCCCTGTTTCACGTAGCCACCACTGTGAAGATTTATGTGGAACTTGACTGTCTATTTGTAGAAATATTTGTAAAGTAGTAGACAGCCACAGGACAAAGATCAGAGAAATCCAGAGAACTCCATAGTAAAACACCACTTCGGAGAATCACAGCAGAGCTGGCTGGAAGGGCTTTGGTTAAGACCTCAGAATGAATTAGAATGCCTTCTCCAGGGCCTTCTCTGCACAGAATGACCTGGACACTTGCCACATCCACCATGCTGGCTAGGTATGACCAAACTCTTAAGGGCATTGTTCCACTACCTCAAAACTGTAGTATCAGGTAGGGGAGACCAATTGAAAAGGCATTTATGAGCAAAGGCTCTGTCTACCTACCAGAGTAGAGTATAAATCAGTGTTTGTGAAAGTCACCAACATTTTAAAGAAACAGTATTAGCTTTGATTGAAAATGGCAGAAAGAAAAAGTGAAATGAAGAATTTGAATGTAAATTTTGCAAGAGGAAGGGGCACTTTAAACATTCTTTTCATCTACCAACAGGAGAGGTAAGTAACAAGAAGGGATTAGTGGGGAACACAAGGATCTCCCTGGGAAGGGGAAATAAAATAGATTTCAAGAGTAGGCTGGGGACTGGTGGAAATGAGAACAGGAGGGGTCAGATGAATAAGGTGAGGAGAGAATACTGGGAGAAATGATTTGGAATTGAGGAGCATTTGGGGGCCAAGGTAGAAACCTGATATAATAGAAACTCCATAGAACCTATAAGGGTGATGCTAGTGAAGATTCCTAAAAATGGGGGACAGGGAGCCTGAATGGGCCATCTTCTGTAACCAGGAAAGGCCTCAAGTGGAAGGATTTGGACACGAAATGAGTCCCCAAACCTCCACCTGCTTTTTTTGTCCTGCTTACAGAGTGTTCTGGGACTGTAGGCTAGCAGAATTCTCATCAAAGACCAGAGAGATTTCATCCAGCAAATGATGGGAGAAGATGCAGAGTCTCACAGCTAAACATTAAGAGTCCTGTAGAGGATGAGGAGGAAGGAGAGGCCAGGGACATCAGAAGAATATAGCCCAGAGAATCTACTGGCCAGGACTTCTGGGGGATGCAGAGATCAGGAAGCCTATAATGAATAATCCGACCTAGGTCTTCTGCATACATGTTGTGATTGTGTATCTTGGTGTTCTTGTGAAATTTCTAACAGTGGGAACAGGGTGTACTGATATGTTGTGTACCATAGTCAACTTGCCTCGGGATCACAGAGCCAGCCACTAGATTAGACATAGAGACCAGACAGTGGTGGCACACACCCTTAATCCTAATATTTGGGATCTCTATGAGTTCAAGGCCACACTGGAAACAGAGCCAGGCAGTGGTGACACACACCTTTAATCTCAGTACTGGGAAGCACACATGCCTTTAATCCCAGGAAGTGACATGGCATGAAGAAACAGGAACTAAAGCAGTTCAGCTGAGATCCTTACAGATGAGGATTCAGAGGGTTTTAGTCTGAGGAAACAGTATCAGCTGAGAAGTTGGTTAGGTGAGGTTGGCTCTAGCTTGCTCTGCTTCTCTGATCTTTTAGATTTTACCCCAATATCTTGTATCTTTTTTTTTAAAGTCCATCTAAGATTTGAACAACAGCAGTAGCTGTTTCTGACTATTTTGCCTACATTTGGGACCCTTTCCTCCCTAATGGGTTGCCTCCTTCAGTCTTGATGTGAGAATTTGTGCCTGGTCGTATTGTAGCTTGTTATGCTGTATTTGTTTGATATTCCTGGGAGGTCTGCTCCTTCTGAAGAGAAGTGGTAGGTGAGTGGATCTGAGAAAGAGGGTAGCTGGTGGGGAGAGACCTGGGTAAGGGTAGGGAAGGGCAACTGTAGTTGAAATGTAATATATGAGAGAAAAAGTAAATAAAAAAAGAAGGAAGAAAAGACAATTTTTCTATAGCAAAAAAAAAAAAAATCATTCCTTACAGAGCAGAGATGTTTTTGATGGAAACAGAAGTGTGAATCAGCGGGAAAGCCATACGGCAAATGTATGACCAAGGTAAAACACAGCCAGGAATACCAACTGGATCAAAAAATTGATACTATATGTCCTTCTATGTTTCAGATCTGATTAGGACTGGAGAGGACTGCCCACTGCTTCCTCTGAATCCATGCTGCCATTGTGTACTGAATGTGTGTGAACAGACAACTTGTCTGTTTCCCTAGGGGCAAGAAAAGCTATGCCAAGAAATGCAGCCAAATGTGAATATCTCTATCATGTCCACACTTAATTTGGAGCAGCTGAATTCAGGAACAAAATGAATTATTTTATGGCCACTACATCCCAACATTTTCATTAGGAAGCAATTTTTAGAAAGCAGTCACATCTTTTCTCTCTCTTTTTTGAATTTCCTCCATAATCACAGAGGAGATCAGATAAGAGTAAGAAAATACAATGTTTTTAATCAACATTGAAAGGAGTAGCCCACATCAAATTCACTGGACTTTCAAAACAGGAAAATAAGACATAACAAAGACTAGCCAGTGATATAGGATTCTAAATGTGAGCACAGTTTCCTCAACCAAAGTTAACAGCCCCAAGGCATCATCACTGACAAGGAAAAGGTGTATTAGAGATAAAGAATTTCTGTAGAACTTGCAAAGCCAGCCTTGTAATCTAAGTCATGTTTCACTATTCAGGTGTGACTATTTCAGACTTTACCATGATGTATCATGAAGGTGCCAAGCCTGCCTGAGTAGTCACTATTTCTTAGGAGCTTTTATTCTGGTAAGAAAGCTAGGCCTTGGAGAAAAAAATATCCCTTCTACCTATCAACATTAAAGGCAAGATTATGTTTGGGGATAAACTAAATTAAGGATGATAAACCCGGAGCCTTGTCCTCATTCAGACAACACTCTAAGGCTGTCAGATCCAGAGGACAGAGACAAAGGAAGATACTAAGCTGGATATTCCCCAAAATGGTGTTCTAGAGCAGTGATTTTCAGCCTTCCTGATGCTGCAACCCTTAATTACAGCTCCTCATGTATGATGACCCACAACCATAAAATTATTTCATTGCTGCTTCATAACCATAATTTTGCTACCGTTATGAATTATAATGTAAATAGCTGATATGCAGGATGCCTGCTATATGATCCCCAAAAGGGTTACTACCCACAGGTTGAGAACCACTCTTATAGAGATACTAAGTAACTTCTGTTTGTTAGCACTGGACCTTAAAATACTATTGCCAATTACTACAGCATCTGGGACATGTTCTAGGTCTCACCATTTAGAACTTGTTTTAATAATAAAATAGGTAATTATCACACTGCAGTTCTTACTTTGATCATCTTGCGTCTATCTTTGTCTGTGTGCTGAACTCTGGATGGTAACACTAGATTAATACATCTCTGAAATTGAGGCAGTCTTTGCAAGATGACTGATGGATGCTTATGAGCCACAGCCCAGGCATGAAGGCAATGTTCTTCCTGGAAAAGTTCTACTGGGTAAGAAAAAGCTCTTCCTGAGACAGATGAAAAAGAATTCACAGTGGGAACAGGGCCAGACCCAAAACATTATTTGAAACATCAAAGTGTTTTTATCATCTGGATTTGCTTCTAACTATATCATTTGTCTTATTTCTTAGTTTCATATATAATTCTATTTATCTTTTTTGTTTGTTTATTTGCCTTTTAGACTTTGAGATAATTTACTTACTTTTGTAACACTAGAAAATGTATTTCTTGAACTTTGAGACTGTTAAAAAGTCCTAGACCTGGAACTTATTATCAGGATGAAGGTATCTATGTACCTTGAAATAACCAAAGAAATGTCTGCTACATTAAGTCTTTTTCACGGGATTGAGACATAACACCTACTTCTTCAGTACAAGAAGCCCTTGAAAATAATGTAAAACATCCACACTGTCAGGAGAGATAAAGCATACTAGGCTTAATTAACATAAACTTTAATTATATGAATACCTGTACTCATCAAAATGTTTGTTGTGTAGGAACTTAAGTGATATGTAGCATATTTTAAAAATATAGTAACCTACACAGTTCAACCTATATATTCAACACAAATCATAGAAAGACAATTGATTAAAAAAATTAATCTGTAGCTGCTGAATGACCTTTATGCAAATGAACATCTTCAGCAACCAATTTCTTGATGTGAAGAGTCCCTTCATAAAAACAATTTTATACTATAGAGGGGCAGCATTATATAATGAAAAATGAATACACTTATAACAATGTGAAATTACTTTGTTGGTAAGTTTTATAAGGTAATCTTAATCAAAAAGACAATTTTGAAAGAGTTAGTGAACATGCTAATATTTTAATACATGCAGAATGAAAGATTGTGGAAAGAATGTGCTTAGTTTGGGAAAGTTGTGGCGATCAGGGTTAGCTATCACCAATTGTCACTTAAGGACACTTAATCAAGTTCCCAGGTCATGGCATGTCTTGAGTCCAGTATCTACTTGAGATGCTCCAAGACAAGACCTCTATAATCTGTCTGGAATAAGGACAAACAGAATGGGAAAAAAACTACTCCTGTTTTCTGCTGTTTTCTGTGTCCCCAGTTACTCTAATGAGTTTAGATATTACTATTGATTATCATAGTGTATTAGAGTTGTCAGGAATCATCCACTGGGTATAATAGCACATTTTATAAAGACAAGGATAGAAGGCTAAAAAAAAATGACTTATAATAAGTAGAAATGGAAAATGTCAATGTCAGATTACAGTTATTTTCTTTAAAAAAAGATAAAAGAATTTAAAGAAAAACATGGGATTATAAAGGAATGGGGAAGAGAAAGGGAAATGATATAATCATATTATAATTTCAAAAATTAAAAATTATTAAAGCATAAAAGTGAAAATTGGAAGTGGGCTTTTGGAGGAGTTTACCATAGTCATTGGCTGTGAATTAGGCCAGAATTGACATATGTGTGATTGAGGTCACTAAGCGTACACCTTGTCTCATGTAACTCCTGCCATGATATTTTGTGTATGCTCTAACAAATAAAGCTTGCCTGAAGATCAGTGGGCAAAGTCAGCCACTAGCTAGCCATAAAGGCCAGGCAGTGGGGGCACACACATTTAATCCCAGCACTTGGGAATCTCATGACTTTGTTTCCAGTACTTGGGAGGCACACGTGTCTTTAATTCCAGTACTAGGGAGGTTGAGATGGGTGGAGAAAAGGAATATACGGCAGGAGGAGAGAGGAGCTCAGTCTTTCTGCTGAGGAGTTGTCAAGGTGAGAAGTGTCTGTGGCTTGTTCCTTTTTCACTCACTGATCTTTCATCATTTACCCAGATATCTGGATCTGGGTTTTTATTAAGACTAATTAGGATTCATGCTACATCTGATGTCCAACTTGTGGGGCACAAATTCATGAAAAAGTCACTTGCCTAACTCAGGCCAGAGCTACAAGTGGCTGGAGTCACTACCCCACCAGCGAAGGAGTTAGCTTCTTTCAAAAATTCCCCCATGCAGACAGCTGGCTTTTTGGCTTCTTTCCTCTCCTGGTGGGTTGTGGCTTTCCCTGCACCGCCTCCTCAGGCTGCTGACACACTAGGTAGCTGCCTCACTTCACCATCATCTGAATTGTAATTGTCAGCAGATTTGGTGAGTCAATTGAGATTTTTTTTTAAAGGGGAATTAGTTTTAAAAAAAGACACAGAGACAGTTTTTCCCACATTAAAAAGTGTGAAATATTTTTATAATGAAGGTAGGTAGGTTTCTGTTTGATAATATGCTAGATGGTTTGAACATGGGGCAACTGAATGAGAGGATAATTAATTTAGGTGGGATTTAAGTAATGTCAATTGTAAATATTATTTATTTGATCATTTTTGTTTTATCACTAAAAAATTCTGTTCAATATGAGTGCCAAGATAGAAGTTTTAGAAAAACTTGTTAAAACAAATCATAGAGATATTCAGACCCAGACAGAGGAAATTAAAGGGAAACTAATCTCTGCATTGAGTTATAAGGTTACAGAGAAACAGCTTAAAGCTTTCAAACAGCCAACCTTAGTTTATCCAGTAATCTTATAGGAACTGAAAAATGATACATATTCCCCAGACTGTGTAAGAACTGAATGGACTCCTGCACAGATGTTAGATTTGAGGAGATTCAAGGAAGCAATAGTGACATATGGCATGTTTTCACCTTTTGTGAAGCAGATGTTAAACTCATGGTCAACTTGTAACAGAATTATGCCTCAATCCTGGAGAGATTTGGTTACAGCAGTCTTGAAGGCTGGTCCTCAGTTACAGTGGAAGACCTGATGGAAAGATGAGGCAAAGACTTTTGAACCATGAGGTAGGGCTAGAGATATGGAAATCTCTCAAGACCAAATTCTTGGAGAGGAAAAGTATGCTAATATAGAAAGGCAACCTCTATATGATGACTACATGGTGGCTTTATGCTTCCTGACAGCCTTGAATGCTTATGAAAGAACTGAAGAAGTAGGAAAGAAAGTTGAGCCATTTACTAAAGTCTTACAGGGCCTCAAAGAAACCTTCACTGATTTCTTAGAAAGATTGACTTCAGCAGTAGCTAGAATGGTACCAAATTCAGAAGCTAGACATATAATAATTGAATCTCTGGCTTTTTAAAATGCTAATGTACAATGGAAAAAGGTAATCAGACTGCTAAAGGAAAGATCAGCATTCTTGGGGGAATGGATTTGAGATACAATCAATATTGAATTTCGTAACATGGTGATGCTTGGATGGGAGATGTGATTTCCAGAAGTTTGAAGAAAAATCAAAATGCCAAATGTTTCAATTGAAGTAAATAAGGTCACCTTATAAGGGATTGTAAACAGAGCATTCATAGAAACAATGATTTTGCTGAGAAAAATCCCAACAGAATGCCCTTCCTTTCTGGATTATACAGAAAGTGTGACAAAGACCCTTGAATGTAAATCAACAAGGGACAGACAAGGTAACCCTTTGCTGTCAGGGAATGCCTCTACGGGCCTCTTGCAGGACACTACATCAAATTTGGTTTATTCTTTTTTTTGCTTTCATGGAGGAAACCTTTTCCCAGAGCAATTAAAGAACCTAATGCCTATTGTGAAAAACCACACTGCTCTGGATGACAGAACAGCTATAGAAAAGAGAACAGAAATATTCAGGAGAAACCCTAAAGTGAATATTTTGGCAAATTATTATAAATGAACAAACACAAAAATTAAAAATATGGATAAATGACATTGTCATTGAAGGTCTTGTGGACACAGGTGTGAATGTAACAATAATTGCACCAAAATCTTGGCATCCAAATTGGCCTCTTTCAGAGGAAAATGTTCAGCTTTTACGGATTAGAACATTATCTCAAGTAAAACACTTTGTGAACTGGGAGGAATTATAGGGCCAGAAGAACAGAGAGGAAAATTAAAGCAATATGTGACTAACATTGCAATATATTTATGGGGAAATGATTTGTTACAGCAGTGGAATACCCAGATTAACATTCTTTCAATCTCAGAAACCGTAAACTAACATGTTTCTGGAAAAATTATTAAAAGTTATGATAAACAACATTCACCAACCATTTAGGTTATACAAGAACAAGGCACCACAGCTGCTGATCTTTCAAAGGCATCAATAGCCCAACTTTTAAACTGTTAACAGACATTCCTGTATGTATTCAGCAATGTCCTTTAACATCAGAGAAATAGCAAGCCTTAGAACACCTGGCAAAGGAGCAGTTAAATGCTCAGCATATTGAAGAATCAACCAGCCCTTGGAATTCTCCTATATTTATTAATAAAAAGAAATCTTGAAAATAGAGAATGGTAGCAGATCTAAGTGCTATTATTCAGGTGATCCAGCCCATGGGCTCTCTACAGTCTTGAATTCCTTTGCCTTCTCTGTTACCTAGAGGACAGCCTCTTATAGTTATCAACTTAAGAAACTATTTCTTCACTATACCTTTACAAGAAAAAGACATAGAAAAATTCAACTTCATAGTACCTACTTATAATAACTCTTAACCTGTTAAGAGATATCAATGGCAGGTTCTCACACAAGGAATGTTAAATAGCCCTAGCCTGTGCCAATATGTTGCATAGCAGCCATTGGAGATGATACCTAAGCAATTTCCTCAATCTGTAGTTTACCATTATGTGGATGACATCTTACTGGCTGATTCAAATATAGATACTTCAGAAAAAAAATGTTTGTAGAAGAAAAGAAAATTTTGCCCTGTTGGGAATTACAAATTGTTCCTGAAAAAAAATGCAAAGAATAGATTCTATTCATTATTTAGGATATAAAATAGGTCTATAAAAATTATCCCCCAAAAGGTGTGAATTTGGAGAGATTGATTGCAGATGCTTAATGACTTTCAAAGATTGCTAGGAGACATTTTCTATCTGTGGCCCACTACTGGAGTAGAAAATCAAGAACTGATTAATTTGTTCAAAACCTTAGCTGGTGACAAGGACTTAAATAGTCCAAGAAAATTATCAGCTGAAGCTGAGAGAGAATTGAGTTTAGTTAAAAAAAAATTACAAGTTTTACATGTGAATCATTTGGATCCAGAGCTTGATTGCATTCTGGTTACTTTACCCTCTAAGCATTTTCCTATAGTAATATTAATACAGATTGAAGATATTATCATAGAATGGATATTTTTATAAAATAAAGAGTAAAAATTTAAAAATGTATGTGGAATAGGTCTCTGAGTTGATTCTAAAAGGTAAATTGAGACTTTGTCAATAAGTAGGAATCGACCCAACAGAAATTGAAGTATCTTTTTAAATGATGAAATTGACAAATTATGGGCAGAAAGTGAACCTTGGCAAAGAGCTTGCAGTAATTTTTTGAGAGAGGTTAACAACAGATATCCTGAAATCAAGAGAATTCAATTTATAACATGAAGTGACTGGATTCTTCCTCACACTGTATGGAGAACACTAATATCTGGAGCCCCCTACATATTATATTGATGCACATAACTCAGGGAAGGCAAGTGATAAATCAGGAAACTTAAGGACGTAGCTCAAAGCCCTTATGCTTTTTGTCCAAAACTCAGAAATATATGCTATTCTGATGGTATTAATGGATTTTTACAGAACTTTTTAACATAATTACTAACTCTCAGTATGCAGAAAGACACATTGAAACTGCTAAATTTACTCCTGATAAATCAGAATTAACTTTGTACTTATTCAGTTGCAAGAAATAATCAGGAATAAGAATCATCCCTTATATAAAGCACACATCTAATCCCATATGGTCTTGAAGCCTTCTAGCACAAAGTAATGAAGAAATTAATCTACTATTGATAGGAAATTTGCTGGAGGCCTCAGAATTTCATAAAAAATGTCAATAACAGGGGTTTCAAAAAGGATTTTTCCATCACTGGACAATAAACCAAGGAAAATATAAGGAAATATCCTACTTATTTGTTATACAACCAAACTCCACTACATGCAGAAAGTAAAACAAAGGGTACTCAAAGGAATGAATTTTGTCATTTTGCAGAATTTGGTAAATTAAAATATGTGTACCATACAATTGATACTTATTCAAAATTTTAATGGGCAACTGCTATAAATTCCAAAAAGGCTGATTCTGTAATCATGCATTTGCTAGAAGTTATGGCCATCATGGGTATACCTGTACAAATAAAGACTCACAATGATCCAACATATGTCTCTTGTAAAATGAAACAGTTTTTTTGTTTATTACAATATAAAGCATTTTACAGGTATACCACACAATCCTATAGGGCAAGCAGTCATAGATCAAATTGAACTCTGAAGGATATGCTAAATAAATGGAAAGGGGTGATAAAGACCCCCAGAAACAGATTGCATAATGCTTTATTAACTTTGAATTTTCTAAACTCTAATGAGAAAGAAGTGACAGCTGCAGAGAGACACTGGATAATGAAAAAAAAACTATAGAATTAAATCAGCTTGTATACTTAAAAGATGTACTGACCTCAGAATGGAAACCAGGATATGTGTTACATTGGGGGAGAGGTTTTGTTTTTGTTTCCACAGAAGAAGAAAAGCTATGGATGTGGATGCCATCACAAATGATAAAGGTTTGACTGAACAAAAGAGACCACTTGGTTGAAAGAAGTGATGGTTCATAAATCAGCATGATCATTCAATTTAAATTAACTTATACCACTTACAAATGCTTTTCATTTGGTCAGATATAACTTGCCAAAATTAGGATTGAGGAAGGGTTTTGTTTTTGTCTTTCAGGAGAATGAAGGCATCCAACTAAGGAATTTGAAGACCTCTGGACAAATGAGACATGTGAAGAAAAAGGACAAATCATCCAGAAAGAAAATGTCACAAGACAAATAGTTAATTGGCCTATTGATATATCACATTTTCAACAGGATAAAATTTCATAAATCTTCCTAAATATGTGTTTCTGCTCTTTTCAGCATACACATAAAGCAAATGTTCTTTTTCTAGTCCCATTCCAATTAAAAATTAGAGCTGGCTTTGGAGTTGGAATGTGGCTCACTTCTTCTCTAAACCCAAGCATGCTTGTTAAAGAAATATGCAAAATCTCTGTGTCATGTCATAAGAGCCACTTGCTATGGGACAGAATAAAAACCAAATTTAAAGGACTATTATATTGCTACTAATCTTATTATCCTCTGGATTTATTTACTATTAAAATTTTTCTTAAGGCATGAATTTTATATCAAAATTTATTAGATTAATATGTAAATATATATTAAACTTCTTATCATGATATGATTGGTCATATAGAGTATTAACTAATTTTAGAAAAAAAAAGCTTCATCTAGCTTCCTGTACATGATTTTGGGTTTAAGTTTCTATCAAGTAACCAAGAATTAAGTTTTTGTACTCTTGAATGTACATAACAAATATTTATCCTTTAATCTCTTTGAGATCTGATGCATATGACATTTAAAATACTAAAGTTTTCTGCAGTAAACCATGACCAAGCCTAACAGTGACTATTGAAGTCTCCAAAAGGATGATTGTGCCCCACAATGATGATTCCACATGGACTATGATAACATCACTAAGCTGAAAAATATTACATAAAGATTAGCTTTGAACTACAACCTGCTCAAGACAATTTTGAGGTGGGTAGCTGAGATAATCCAGCTTCACAGACTACTCTAGCCAGAACTTGATACAAGCCCTGCACTTTCCCATTGTGCAGAGATTGGAAAACAAATGATACAGTTACCTCTCCCAAGACTTGACAATGAACCCAAAATTTTCTTTTCAGGATCTCCTAAAGATGCTATCACTCCCAGATAGCAGGATTTAATTTTAAGAACATGACACCCACATTCCCATGAGGTGAGATGGGTGAAATTTGGTCTTTCAATGGGTTATGGATATTTGCTATCATTTAGGATGGTTGGCTACATTTAGGATGGTTGGTAATGGTCAGGAAGAAAGCTGAACAAAGGAGACTAGATTCAGGGTTCTTGTTTTGAAAAGAAAATAGAAAAAAGAAAAAAGGGGATATGGAAATGATAGGATAAAGTGGAGATTATTTAATCTACTCTGAAAAGAGAAAAGGGGATATAGATATGATGGGATAAAAGGGTAGATTATTAAATCTACTTTTAAAAAGCAACTATTTTTTAAATATTTTATGATGATATGGATATTTGTATATTGATACAAAGTTGAGATTATTTTTGTTAGAACATACTGTACATATATTTTTAATCTTGTTCAAAGTATTTTACCTATAAACTTCAATTAACAATGTAGTACAAATTGCTAGTCCTTGTAAGTTATTATTTACAAACCATTAAGGATAATAAAGAAATACAGGTTAGTAATTAGTCACCTATTATAATCGAAAACATATTAGGTATGTTTTTAAGGCCAAACAGAGATATATTTAGATAGACAGGTCATCTTTAAACAATTTAGAGATCTACAGAATATGGCTATGGTGATATTTTATTTGTATTAAAATGTTATTTGTATGTTAATAAATAAAGTTGCCCCGGGGTCAGAGCTATTAGCAAGCCATAGGAAAGCAGGGCAGTGGTGGCGTACACTTGTAATCCCAGCACTTGGTAGGCAGAGCTGGGTAAGTCTCTGTGTGTTCAGGGATACAGCCATTATTGGACTCACATGCCTTTAATCTCAATACCAAGCAAGGAAAACCTGGAGGCCTATACAGACAGGCCGTGATGAGGCGGTCATGTGGTTGGGTTTACAACCAATGAGAAGGCAGAACAGGAACACTATATAAAGACTTTAACACAGGGGTAGCTAGTTCGGAGAGGTAGGACCACTGCAGGAGGAAGGGTAAGGTTTTAGCTCTTAGCTCTGACCTCTTGGCTTTCTTCTTTGCATTGGTTCTGTGTTTCTTATTTAATAAGAAGGTTGGTTACATCTACATATGGCATTTAAGATGTTTCAGTAGTATAGGTTTTTTTTTTTTTAAAAGACAATGAGACATGTCTGCTCCTGGCAGCACCAATCTATTTCAGAGAAGATGATGGGTATCAAAGAAACTCCATATGGAGTTTACTTTCTTTGTGGCAAATGTTAGCCAGTGGGCAAGAAAATGACCTTGTCTTGAGTACTGACAGTATGCTGTCCAAATGGGGCAAGCTAGACACAAAAAGAAAGGACTGCTCAACTTTGCCAAGACAAGGTAGGACAGCCATTCAGAAAATTCTGGTTCACAGATATTTCTGTCAGGTAAACTAGGCCTGTAGGCCAACGATGGAAGTCCCTTGGATGACTGTCCAGGCAGACAGTTGTTTCTGTCATTTCTCACAAATTTTGGAAGTCTATTGCTTGCACTTCCTATTTACTCAATTAATATTTCCTTCTTGGGTCTCTGAGGGAGCTGAAGACTAGGTAGTTATAGTTTTCCTTGTTAACAAATTCAGAAAAGAAACACTAAAGAGGTGTAAAGTGATGGGTGATATCATTCTGTATGCTGTGAATGTGTTGCTCTGATTGGTTGATAAATAAAACGCTGTTTGGTCAGTAGCCAGGCGGGAAGTAGAGGTGGGAGACAAGCCGACAAGGAGAGTTCTGGGAAGATGAAGGCAGAGTCAGTAGTTGCCAGCCAGACACAGAGGAAGCAAGATGTGAAGGCAGAACTGAAAAAAAAAGGTACCAAGGTACCAAGCCACATGGCTAAACATGGATAAGAATTATGGGTTAATTTAAGTGTAAGAGCTAGTCAGTAATAAGCTTGAGCTAATGGTCATACAGTTGTAAATGATATATGCCTCTGTGTATTTATTTGGGTCTGAGCAGCTACCAGACTGGCAGGTGAGAGAGATTTGTCCTGACCATGGGCCAGGTGGGACACAGAAAAAACTTTTAGCTACAGTATAATGTATAAGTTTGAGAGACATCAAATTTAGTTGTTGCTTGGTAATGCAAGTTAGGATAGAAAGTGGATTAAGTACAACACTTTGTACTTACCAAAATAGGATAAATAATGGAGTATTTTCTCTGAATTTGTCAAGTGTTAATGGACTAGATATTATTGATGTAATTATTGCCTGTATATATTGTTTATAGTTACTGTACTTACTGTACATAGTTTTTCTTATATTATTTATAATATTTTTTTTTAAATTTTAGACACAAAGGGGAAATGTGGTGATACTTTGTTTATTCTTGGACAAACGAAGCTTGTCTGAAGATCAGAGGGCAGAGGCAGCCACTAGTTAGCCGTAAAGGCCAGACAGTGGTGGGACACACCTTTAATCCCAGCATTTAGGATCTCATGACTTTGCTCCTAGTACTTGGGAGTTACACATACCTTTAATCCCAGCACTAGAGAGGTTGAAATAGGAAGTGATATGGCTGGATTGACAAAGGATTATAAGGCAGGAGGAGAGAGGAGCCCAGTCTTTTGGCTGAGGAGTTGGTGAGGTGAGAGGTGGTTGTGGTTTGTTCCTTTGTCTCTCTGATCTTTCAGCGTTTACCCAGGTATCTGGCTCCAGGTTTTTATTAAGACCAGTTAGGATTCTTGCTACAAACTCCCTTCACTTTCTCTGCTCAGATGGCCATGGTTGGTTAGAATACCACGTACAGTAGAAGATGTCTACTCTTCCACTCAACTTTATAGTTTTACAAGTACCACACAAATTGTTGAAGAATGGAGAAAAATATTTCTCCAGGTATACTATCAGTGTTGGTCAGCAGCTAGATGACTGATGAAGAGTATGTTCATGTATTTGGCAATGGTAGTATTAAGAAATAATACTATTTGACTACTGTGGTAAGCCAGTGCAAGCATCCTCTCTACTGTTGCCAGTAGTCCAAGTCATCCTTGTGGATTCCTGGTAAGTTCCCAAGCAGTTGGTTTCTCCCTATCCGGATGATGTCTCCCTCTATCATGGTTATCTCTTTCACTGCTCTCCCACTCCATCCCTGTTCCAGCTTGACTATCCTGTTCCCTTTTGTTCACATCCCCCATCCCCTACCCTCCACTTCCCACCCCCCCCATTAGATTGGTGAATACCCTAACTGTCATTGTCTAACCTTCATCCAGTAGCTGATGGAAGCAGATGCAGAGATTCACAGCCAAACACCAGGCCAAGCCTCAGAAGTCCAGTCAAAGAGATAGAAGAGAGATTCTATGAGCAAGGAGCATCAAGATTATGATGGGGAAACCTATAGAGATAAACAAACCAAACTAGTGGGAACTCATCAACTTTAGACCAACAGCTGTGGTGTCTGCATGGGACTGGACTAGGATGGCTGCATAAGCAAAACAGTTGTATATCTTGATCTACTTAAGGGTCCCCTTGGCAGTAGGATCAGGATCCATTCCTGGTGCATGAGCAAGCTTTTTGGAGTCCACTACCTGTGGTGGGACACCTAGCACAGCATTGAGGCAAAGGGATGGGCTTAGACCTCTATTGAATGTACCAGGCTCTGCTGACTCCCCAAAGGAGGCTTTACCTTCTTGTAGGAGGAAATGGGGGTGTATTGGGTGAAGGCAGACTGAAGGGGCAGGAGGAAGGAAGAGAGGGCTCTGTGATTGGCATGTAAAATGAATAAAATTTTTTTCTTAATAAAAAGAAAACAAAACAAAAAAGAAATAATACTATTTCAAAAAAAAGGCAATACAGTTATTCTTTGTCATTGCTAGTAGCAGTTAAGCTATCAACAAGAAGATAGTTTGCTACCAAGGCCTTTTATGATGAGGGTGAATTATTTAAATCACACTTATTTTTCATTTCTGGTGACATCAGTCTGTAAATAACTTTGATACATGTGCACAGGATTCATCCGATCTTCTAAAGAAGTGATGTGAATGGTCAGACTTAAGACTTACCTTTTTAAAAAGGTTTATATAGCATGACTGGGAATTACTCTACTAGGAAACTCTGTGTTACCCTCATTAGAGTATCTATCATGTAGACAATAGAAACTTTTGTGGTGTGAATTAGCTCAAAGGAGATGCTTGTTTTACAAAAAGAGTGCAAACCCTTGGATTGAGACACATAAAGGTGGGGCAGTTTTCCATATTACATATTTAAATTTGCAAGTTAAAAAAGACATTAACACTATCAAACTGGAATGTGAGAAACTTGAAAATTTATAAATTAGAAGACATGCTATAATCCTCACTAAGGCATTTATAAAAATCTAGAATGAGCAATTAAGGATCTACTGCATAAAAGTATAACTGTATAGGATAGGATAGACATCTTTCACATTTTCAACTAGTCACATGACAATTTTAAGTTCACAATTATATCATTTCTGAAGCATACATTTTAAATGATTACTATAAGATTTTTAAATATTTTACTTATCTATTTAAAATATACAGAGAAAATGTAGACTGAACTTTTAGGCAATTCTCATGTAATTCAGAAAGTCTAATCATCATATCAGTAAACCCTCATCTACTTTTATAATTTGTATTAATGTCAAGTATAACAAGGAAAATTTACCAACCAATTATGTTGTATATATTTTGTTTAGTATGTTTCTAAAATCTACTTTATCTGTAAGTATTATGATTTTTCCTCATCTTAAATTTCACAATAAAGAGATATATAACCATTTATTTTCTAAAGTATTACTTATTATGCTTTGAGTCTATATTATCTGTGCTGTGTGTTTGTATAAGAGTGTGTAATGTGCAAGTTTGTGTGTGATGTGTGTGTATGTGTACGTGCACATGTGTGTGTGAGAGTGCACATGTGTGTGATATGTGTATGTATTTCTGTGTGTGTATGAGTGTGCACATGTGTGTGTGATGTGTGTGTATGTGTGTGTGTGTTTTACTCTGACTCATACAATTTCCAACAATGTGTGCTTCTATTAGATTCATCTTCTGTTTCTGTGCCTCGCTATGCATCTTGTCTACTGGCATTCAATGTCCAGCAGTTGTACTCTTAATAGATCACTCAGAAGATTCTTGAGTGTTTGGGGGATTGCTTTTGCTGTTCAATCCTTTCAGTAAATGTAACATAGCAATTACCTAAATATGTTTTTTTAGTATATTTATGACTATTTCCTAGACTCATTATCTTCTGGAAGAAATATGAATGACAATATTTTAAGAATGCTTTTAATTTTATTAGATAAGTATTATATGAAGTAGAAATTTCCATATTCAACAAATTTAGTGTTTAAAATATTCTATGTATGGAAAGTAGTAGAATCCCACCTTTTGAAATCAATTTTCAGATCAATGGTTTGGTACCATTGCATGCCTTAGAATGTAAGGGTAGGACTTTGGAATTGTGCTCCTAATATGATTGCTAGTCCTGGGCATTGATTAGGAAGGCACACACAGTTATTCCTACTACTGCTATTTGTCCATTGATCTCAACACCTTTAGGTTTCCCATTGAGTTAGAAGGATAACCAAGCAAAAAATGACTGCTTGTACCTGTGAAAGTTTTAAATAGATTCCTCATGGAAAATTAGAAAAATTGATGGCCAATGATATCCTAACTCAGAAGGTATTCTGGTTGACTGATAGATTTGTCATCCCTCAAAAGTCATGATCCAGATTAATAGACATAGCACTCTGATCAATAAATACCAGAAGCATATACAGATAAAGTTTGAAAGACCCTATATACACTTGAATGTTCTTTCTCTAAGAAGAACTTGTTGCCTAAATAAAAATAAAAAACTAACTGATAAAATTCAATTGATTTATTTTCTTATCTTTTATACATACATACATACATATACAGATAGATATATTTTTAGTAAAATATGTTTATTTATAAAGATTGACTACATTCATATACTGTGCTATAGAAAACCACAATAATCATTATTTATTTTAAGTAAAGGTCATAGCCAGGTCACAGTGTGTAGCGTCTTTTTATCAGGGCTATGCAGGGCTCCATTATAGCTTGTCTTTGAATGCAGGGCTTTCAACATCTCTGAGTACCATGAATGCCAAGCTCCAGATGTCCTTTCCTCAGCATTTTCTTTCTTTTATCATTTTTTCAGGGTTATTTTTAAGTGCTGATTTACTCTCCTCCAAGCATGAGGGTCAGCACTTCGTACACTCATTTCAACTTCAGAGAAAAACATGCACCAGCACTTCTTGCTTCCTCTGGGACCAAGCGCAGTGAGAGAGAGGACAGTAGCATCAACTGAAGCTGATAAAAAGTAAATACATTTCAATTGATGGGATTTTTTTTTTTTTTGGTTTCTTCTTTCTTTTTGCCTCATTTGGTGTTTTGACATTGAGTATTTCCTGATAAACACAATGAAATGGCAAATGTATTGGGATAATTTGAAATGAACAGCATACAATTTGATTATAAACTTGTTTCTATCACTGATACATGGAAATGGAAAGTTTTGGGATGAGGTTTCCATAAGCTTAACCGTGTCTCCCACTTCCAAGGATTTTTTGTTGTTGTTTTTGTTTTGTTTTTTGACACAAGTTTCTCCATGTAGTTTTTGTGCCTTTCCTGGATCTTGCTCTGTAGAACAGGTTGGCCTCGAACTCACAGAGATCTGCCTAGCTCTGCCAATTGAGTGCTGGCATTAAAGGTCTGCACCACCACCAGCAGGCTTCAAGGATTTTTAAGGGATTGAGACACATTGTTTTTGATATGCAGAGATATAGTATTACTGCTCCAAATTTGGAGTAGGGGAGTTCACAGAATATTAGCCTTCTTAAGAACAGGTTTTACCACACATTTAAGTACATGGATTAAAGAACAGAAAGGTGCTTGATTAAAGGAAAGTACACAGCCAAGGCATGTAACAGACTTCTAAAGTGAACCAGTTAAAATGTGATTAAAAAAAAACCAACTCAATAAATCATTTTCCTTACCTCAAAATTGCTTAGAGCTTTTTTTCTTTACCTTAATTTTTAGATTTTTTTCCTCATCTTGTTAAATTTGTTTCCTGCATCAGTCTTTTTTCTTTAAATATTCTATTAAATAGTGGCAGTTTCATATATGACAAATCTGTGTTAATGTTGCTTGGAAATATTTTTAAAGTCCTATATTATGACAAAATAGACTACATTCCTTGATCTAAGGCATGGAGATGGTAGGCCTGGATGAATTTATCACGTGTAGACCTGACATATATGATAGTATCTTTCTATAAATAAATAGAAAATAATATAAGTACATCAAATTTCTTTCCCATTTCACTTTGAAAACAAAAATAGAAAAGCAGAAACTGAGTTCAGGCAAAAATACAGAAATTCTGGCTATTGAGCATACAATCACCATGAACATGTATGAGCAAATGTCTCTATTTTAAAATGTAGAGTCCTTGGTATATGCCCAAAATGATACAGCTGAAATTTATAGTGGACCTATTTTCAGATATTTGAGGACCCTGCACACTAATAAACAGGTGATCCACTTTCCCTTCATTGTACTCGGCATCTGCTGTCATTTGTTGTTTTAAAACTTGTCCATGCTGAATGGGATAAGGTGAAATGTCAAAGTGGTTTTAATTTGGATTTCCCTAATGCTTAAGAGTGAAGAATATTTTTGTGTGTTTTGCAATCACTTGGGTTTCATCTTTTAAGAACTATCTGTTTATTATTAGGTCCTGTTTTTAATTACAGTATGTAGTTTCTAAGTATTCATTATTTTAGTTATTTGCGTATTCTAGATATTAAAAATCTGCCAAATGTATACTTGGTAATGGTTTTATTCTTTCTGTAGGGTGCCCCTTAACTCAAGTCATAGTATATTTGGCTGCAAAGAAGCTTTTTAGATTCATGAAGACCCAGAAATAGGAAACAGAATAGATTTCCATCAACTGAGGAATAAATAATGAAAATATTGTACATTTACATAAAAGAATATTATTTAGTCATTAAAAAATGAAACTGGCAGAGAAAAGGATGGTGCTGGAAACAATTATCCTGAGTGAGGTGAGCAAGACCTAAAAAACCCAACATTGTATGTTTCCACTTGTATGTGGGTGTTAACTATTAAGCTTCAGATAGGTTTGTTTCACTCATAATATTTACAGAGGTGTGGTATCTATTAAGGAACAAGGGGAGAGAAAGAAAACTTCTACAGAAAAGAAAATATTGTATTGTAAAAACTATAAGAAAAAATATAATTAGGAGATTAAATGGGGGCATGGGATAGTGCAGTAGAAGATGGAATATTGGGAGGGATAAATAATAGCAAATTACCAAATTAGAAAATATAGAAGCCGGGCGGTGGTGGCGCACGCCTTTAATCCCAGCACTCGGGAGGCAGAGCCAGGCGGATCTCTGTGAGTTCGAGGCCAGCCTGGGCTACCAAGTGAGTTCCAGGAAAGGCGCAAAGCTACACAGAGAAACCCTGTCTCGAAAAACCAAAAAAAAAAAAAAAAAAAGAAAAAAAGAAAATATAGAAACTTTGTAATATAAACACATATATAAAAGTTTATATGGAGTTACCCTATTATGCAGAATATAATACCCCAACTATATATCATATTCTACCAAATAAAACTCCCCATACCAGGAATGGAATTACATATTTTCTGAGTTGTTGTTCAAAATAATCATATAGAATATCCATCCAAAATATTACAGACTATGTCTAATGTTATTGGTTATCCTCTACAACCTGATATCAAAACCTACAGTTGAAGACACCACATACTTATGTCATCCAATATGGAGAAATCAAGCTAGTGCTCATGTGGATGCTGTATTGCTACTGACTATATTCATAACGCTGGAAGGTACTATGCATTTGGACAAGTGAGAAAAGTCACCATCAATTTCACTCAGCTATGAACCAAATGAGCTACAATAAAGACATGCTTGCCAGATATGCTCACTGGTGCAAAGTAGGGGCACATATGTTATAGAAGTAAGTGACTTTTTTTAATATATTTAAGCCCCTCTCCCTGAAATGGAGCAAATACCTGACACTTTTTAATGAGGCTCAGAAAATGAGAATAGATAAGTCATATGCCTTAGGAAAAGACACATTAATATTATTTTTACTATAGCAACATAGCCATAAAAGGCCTCTTAATGACTTATTGTTATATCCAAAGATCAGTATATCACTCAACCATCATAAGAGAAGCTTGTAAGAGATGAAAATTAACATACAGACACACCAAGTTGACAATATACAGAGGAAGACAGACCTTGGATCACTTGGCCCTAAATGGAATGCTTACATAAAACTTCTCTCAAAGTTCAAGGATTTATACAAATGAGGAGCCTGACAAATTGTAACAACCAGAGGCAGTGAACAATATTAAGAAAACAGCATTTTCCAGACACAGTTTGGGCAGATGAACGATAGCACTTCTGACAGAATACCTAAGACCTGCCCAAGCACAAGCCCAACAAATCCCAGGACAATAAAGGGAAGTGAGCCCAACTCGTATACACAAACAAGAGTCCATTAATAATTCATAGCTACTGGAAGAGGGAAAACCAGTATTCTTCAACATAGTGACACCAGGAATATCAACTATACTCCAGGATAGTCTTCAAACTCATAAGAATAATTGCTCAGGATAAATTGCATTCCATTTCTCCCTGGGTCTTTGTATTTGTTTGTTTGTTTGTTTGGTTGGTTATTTTTTGTCCTTTGGTTCTTTTATATCTAGTTTTGGTTATGTTTTTATAAGAAATGGAAACAACATGAAATGGGGTAGAAAGGGAAATGGAAAATCTGAGAGGAGTTTGAGGAGAGAATGTTTATGATCAAAAGTATGTACTCACTCATAAGTGGATATTAGATGCAAAGTGAAAGATAACCACCAGGCTACACTCCACAAACCCAGAGAAGCTGGGTAAATAGGAGGTCCATAAGAAGAACATGCATGGATCGCTCAAGGAAGGGGAAAGGGTTAAGATCTCCTGGGTAAACTGGGAGGTGGAAGTAGAGGGGAGGAGATGGGGAGTAGGAACATGAAGATTTAAGATGGCCAAAGTTGGGGAGGGACAGAGAGAGAGAGAGAGAGAGAGAGAGAGAGAGAGAGAGAGAGAGAGAGAGAGAGAGAGAGAGAGCAATGAAACAGATATCTTGATAGAATGAGCCAGTATGGGGATAGAGAGAAACCTGGTGCTAGGGAAATCCCCAGAAACCCAAAAGGATGCCCCCAAGTAAGACTCCTAGCAATAGTGGAGAGGGTGCCTGAACTAGCCTCCCCTGTACTCAGATTGGTGACTACTGTAATTGTCATCATAGAACCTACATGCAGCGACTGATGGAAGCAATTGCAGAGACCCACAGCCAAGCACTTGGTCAAACTCCTGGAGTTCAGTTGAAGAGATGGAGAAGGGATTACAGGAGCAAGAGGGGTCAAGATCATGATGAGAAAAACCACAGAGACAGCTGACCCGAGCTAGTGGAAGCTCAGAAACTCTGGACTGACAGCTGTGGAGCCTGCATGGGACCGAACTAGGCCCTCTGAATGTGTGTGACAGTTGTGGGGCTTGATCTTTTTGTGGGGCCCCTGGCAAAGGGACCAGGACCTGTCCTGGCTACATGAATGGACTTTTTAGAGCCCATTCCCTATGCTGAGTTGCCTTACTGAAACTTGATGCGGGGGGAGGGGTTTAGTCCTGCCTCAACTTAGTATGCCAGACTGTGTGTTGACTACCCATGGGAGACCTTACCCACTATGAGGAGTGAGTGGGGGATGGGATGAGGGGAATGTGGAGGAGTAATGGGAGCAGAGGAGGTAGGGGGAAGAGTGGTTGATATGTAAAATGAAAATAAAATTTAAATTAAAAAAGAAATTTTCAAAAATTAAATAAAGTACATGAACAATGAAACCAAAAAATATAAATAGAAATGGAAGAAAATCATACATTAACCTTCTCAGTGTGGATGGCTTCATTTGCAGAGCTATGAAATGAAGCTCTGATAGTTATATTCTATTCTTATGGTCATCTTAAATCATTCAGATTAGAAAATATGCCAGTGGAACGAACTTAGCTAACATTCCACCAACTCACTAGTTTAAATAAAAGGTATGCTAGTTCATTTTTTTATTAAACAAATGGAATTCTACTATTATTTCAAACAATTTTTTTTGAAATATGTACACAATATTGCAAAATTTTATATGTGGCTTGACTCTTTCAGTGTATTCCCTTCTCCAAATATAAATACACATATGTACACACACATACACTAACATACACACAGAGGATCAGTGCTACTTGATAATCTATTTTTATTACATACATATGAATTTGACAAGATTTTGCTTCTGCTGTCCTGACCAATATACCTGATCCATTGTGAATTAATTCTTCCTCTAAGTTCATAGCAAAATTGCTTATTAACACTTCTGCCATACTTTTTTCATAATTGAAAAATGTCAATCACAAGGACTGATCACGTTAATCTATATTCAACCTAAATCCCTGTTAAAGAATGACAAACAGCAGCTTTCTAATTTTACTACCCTGCCTATCTTATTACCATATCTTAAAATTAATATTGAACAATATTTTTGTAATCCTGTTCAGTGTTGAAATTTATTATTTACTTATTTATACATGTAATTTAATGTGTCACACAATATATTATGGATGTGTAAGTTATTTTTACATTACTTAACAATGTACTCATTGATGTAATGTAAATCAGTCTTTTGTACTATATAAATTTACTGACTGAAATTCTCTGAATAAAACTCTTATTCAAGTTAGTTTACTGATTAGGAGAAATCACAGAAAACAGAGTAAATTGTCTTAAATTCTCTTTTCCTTTACCACTGATGTCAAATATAAGAGCCATGGTTTTAAATAGTTATTTGTATGATTTTTAAGTATGTGTACAGGTTTGCTCATGTGTATATGTCCACATGAGCATGTGGAGGCCAAAGACATCAATTACCCCACTCCTCAATTACAGGTAGTTATGAGACAGCCGATGTGATGTAGGTGCTAGGAACTAGGATCTTGTATTCTAACAACAATACAGGCTCTTTCATATTGAACCATCTCTCCCTTAGAACCAATGGTTTTAATGAAAATTAAATTAAACTACATGATACTGAAGTGGGTTATAACTTAAAATACTTAACATGTACTTTAGAAAAATATATCTATAAGAATGCGATTGTCTGTAGAATATACTACAGTCCTTCTAGAGTCAATGAGACACAGATTTAGCAAATCTTTACAACATTAGGTGTCACTGAAAACTAAACATACAACCCTGACTACCATGAATATACACCAACCTAATACTCATAATAAGTTGAAAATGGGCTGACCTAACACATGTCTTGATGACAATAGTCATTATGTTATAGGCAATTATGATCAGACTACTCTGGCTAAGCTATTTGTCTTCAATTTACAGTTATTATTTATAACTGTGGTAGTCTCACCTATACATTGCTGTTGTCTCACAAATGAGAGGATAGTTTTTACTAGATGTTTCTATCTTATGTAATTATGAGGCAACTTGTTGTAAATAACTGAAATACTGCATTATACAATATAGTATACAAAATTAGATTTTGAAAATGGCTTGTTTTTATTATATTAGAGAACAGGTGCAATGTGTTATCTACAATATACTAGTATAATTAAAATTTGTTATTCTATATTGTAGGTTCAAAGTTGTCTTCCAGGAAAGTCTCTATAAAACCAGTTGTTCAATTTAGTGAGGTTTTAATAGAAAAAAGTATTTTACATAGAATTTAGCTAGCAGACTCAAAATATAAAATTGTGTTCTAATGGATTATTCTTTTAATTTCAATGAATTAATGTACAATATGTGGAAGTACAAATATTTAGATGTATATTGGGATGTTTTTGACACATGCACAAACTTTTCCACCTTAAGTAACAGCAAGGTTTGTTTCATGCCAAAAGATATCTGTGTTTGTTCTCAGTGAGCCTCTGCCAGCCCTAGGAAGCAGACATCCATTGACCTGCCTCCAATGACAACAGACCTGGGATAAGTGCTCAAGCCGTTGATTAAAAAAAAAAAAATCTGTAAATACTTGCTTTGCTCTGCCAACTTTTTTTGTTCTGCATAGCAGATTCAGAAGCATGTGACTAACTCTATCAGACCATTTCCAATTTATAATATACTGAGATTTACTATTTATCTGTGTATTTTTCTATTGATCGATAATTGAGTGCTTTGCTTATTTGTTTTTGCTTTAAAGCTGAAGCAAATGAGTAGACATTTACCCATCAGTTGGATGCATGTTATTAAAAGGACTGATTAAATGCTTATTTTTATCTCTAAAATATTCAAAATTTGATTCCAATGTGATAGTGCCAGTTAATGCTCCCAAAATGAATGCAGAAAACTCCTGTTGCTATGTCTCTTTGCCAACATTATAGGGTATTTGATTTTAGAGCTACAATACATGTCTTTTTACTTTTAACTTCCCTGACTTAAATACCCATGACTTGAGGACATTTTGAAATTATGTTTTTACAAATTATTCCTTCATATTTTCATCCTGAATATAATAGAATATTTCATGATATTATTGACATGTATATATTCCATATATGTTCTGGGCTCAACATGACATTTATTTAATACAAATATTTTCTCCTCTATACTATGCCATTTAAATTTTTTTCTTGGTAATTTTTTACTTATTTAGTAGTATAAATATATGTGAGTAAAGGTTTATACAATGAAATATAGAATCTTACTCCCTTAATGTCATTACTTCAGACAAAGCTATAAACAATATATTAATTAATAGACTAAGATCATGATATCAGGACTACAAAACATCCAATGTAGTGTCTTTTTTAAATACAGACAAATGTCTATAGTATAGTGGTAGCTACCTATTGATTTCTGTTACCATAGATTATATTGTTCTTAAAACCCTACAGAAACAGGATCATATTTTTAATCCCATTTTATTTTACTCAACTACAACATATATATATATATATATATATATATATATATATATATATATATGTGCATGTGTGTGTGTGGTGATTACATTGTTCACAGTTGTCAACATAAAATGAGCTAAACAGCTATAATGTTGCTTAATTTAACCTGTAAATGACAATGCTGAGTTATTCTTGATAATTATTTTATAGAAAGTTGATATTTTACTTTTATTTTTATTTTAAATAACACGTAAATTTTAGAATTGTGAAGAATATATTGGTTCATACCCTTGATCATTGCAAATTTTAGCATTTGAATGGTAACATTTTAAAAATTATAGAGTTGATAGTTATTAAGAATATTGCCTATCTAACATATCCTATATCTTTAGATTTGAGTGACTTTTGTGAAATTTTATTTTATCCTGAAGCTATCAACTTTATTGAATGATTTAGACTTTAATCAAAACATAAATTAAATGTTTGTTTGATATATAAACAAAAGTTAGTATATCTGTGATTTACCAGATTCTCAGATATAGCTAATTTCTTATTAGTAATTAATTGGTCAAAATTTGGTAATCACTGGTTTTAAAAAGTAATTGTTTCAAAATTAACTTTCTTTAGAGTCCACATTATAAAAGAAAAATCTTCCTATTATAAATTAACCTCATATTACAGGCAAATGAAGTTTGACAAAAGTGAAACTTAACAGCCTATCATATATGAGGTACTGAGAAGGTATATTCTTTTGTGTTTTGGTTGAATATTATGTAAATAGCTATTAGGTTCATTTGATTTATAAAGTCAGTTAGCTCCTGCATTCTGTGTTAGCTTTTGTCTGAATGACCTTTCCGTTGGAAAGAGCAGGGTTTTGAAGTCTCCTATGATCAGTGTGTGAGGGTCCATATTTCAAAAAATATGATTGCCCTTGCATTTGGGGCATTGATGTTAAGAACTGAAATGTCATCTTGGTCAATTTTTCCTTTAAAGAATACATAGTGTCGCTGGGCGGTGGTGGCGCACGCCTTTAGTCCCAGCACTCGGCAGGCAGAGGCAGGCGCATCTCTGTGAGTTCGAGGCCAGCCTGGGCTACCAAGTGAGTTCCAGGAAAGGCGCAAAGCTACACAGAGAAACCCTGTCTCGAAAAACCAAAAAAAAAAAAAAAAAAAAAAAAAAAAAAAAAAAGAATACATAGTGTCATTCCCCATCTCTTTTGATTAATATTGGTTTGAATTCAGTTTTGTTAGATCCACTGGCTTGGTATATGTTTTTTCCCACCTTTTACCCTGAGGTACTATCTGTCCTTAATGTTGAGGTGTGTTTTTTACATGCAGCAGAGGGATGGGTCCTGTTTTTGTATCCACTCAGTTAGTCTGTGTATTTTCATTTGGGAATTAAAATCATTGATATTGAGAGATATTAATTACCAATGACTGTTAATTCCAGTTATTTTGTTGTTGGTGTTCATGTTGGTGATATTGGCGGTGGGGAGAGAGAGAGAGAGAGAGAGAGAGAGAGAGAGAGAGAGAGAGAGAGAGAGAGGTATATCCATTTGTTTGATTTTGCTGTGTGATATTATTTATTTCCTGTGTTTTCATGGGTGTAGGTAATCTTCCTGGATTGGAGTTTTCTTTCAGGTATTTTATATAGAGGTGTATTTGTAGATAGACATTGTTTAAATTTGAATTTATCATGAAATATCTTATTTTCTCCATCTATGGAGTTTGAAAGTGTTTCTTGGTACAGTAATCTGATATGGCATTTGTGGTCTGTTAGAGTGCTCTGCACTTCAGCTCCAGATCTTCTGGCTTTTAGAGTCTCCATTGAGAAGCCAGATGTAATTCTGATAGGTCTGCCTTTATTTTACTTAGATTTTTCTCTTTTGCAGCTTTTAATGTTATTTCTGTATGCTTAGGGTTTTAGTTATTATGTGGCAAGGAGATTTCTTCCTTCCTTCCTTCCTTCTTTCCTTCCTTCCTTCCTTGCTTCCTTCCTTTCTTTCTTTTTTCTCCAGTCAAGTTGCTGCTCTGTATGTTTCTTGTACCTTTATAGGCCTCTCCTTCTTTAGGTTAGGAAATTTTTCTTCTTTGATTTATTTTTTCCATATTTTCTCTGCCTTTGATCTGGGATTCTTCTCATTCTTCTATTCCTAGTTAAGTTTGGTTGTTTCTTTTTTTTTTTTTTTTTTTTTTTTTTTTTTTTTTTGTGTGTGTGTGTGTGTTTATAATGTCCCAGAATTCCTGGGTGTTGTGTGGGATCCACAGAGACTCCATAGTGTGGCCTTATTCCATCTTGACTCAAGGTCAGATAGTCCAACCTTGTTTTGCCCAGTAAGGCTGTATAATAGAATGTTTTGGCCAAAGGCATTGTTACCAAGTGTTTTTACTTCAAGGCCTAATTATGGGATATTTTGTGGTAAAGCATGGCTACTAGATATTTTGAGAATTAAGGAAGTGTTTGCACTTGTCTGTTCTTTGTCCTTGAGAGGGAGAGGTCTTTTGCCTCTCCCCTTGCTGGTGCATAAAAATTCCATAAGGAATTCCTAGAGCCCTCCCTATGCTATTCTGTGTCGCTGTCTTTTTCTTTTACATCTCTATTATTTATGTCTATTACTTTTTAATCCTCACTCCTCTATTTAAGACTATTTGATAGTGAGGAGGGACTAGCAGTTTTGTCTTAGAATTTTTTTAATTTTACCATTTTCTTTGACCCATGTACCCATTTCTTCTTTCATGGCATTAATATCTGAAATTCTCTTTTCCATCTCTTGCATTCTGTTGGTGATTGCAACTGTAGATCCTGTCACAGTCTTAAATTTTTCATTTCCAGAGTTACCTCAGATTGTATTTTCTTTATTGTTTCTACTTCCATTTTCAGGTCTTGAACAGTTTTATGCATTTAATTCGACATTATTTTCCCCCCTGGCTTGCTTCTAGAGACTTATCAATTTCATACAATTTATTTATTTGTTTGTTTGTTTGTTTGTATGTTTGTTTATGTGTGTGTTCATTTCCTCTTTAAGGACCTTTATCATATTCATATAGTGTGTTTTAAGAATTTTTTTCTCCTCTATTTCAGCCAAGTTGGAAAATTCAGAGCCTGCTGTGGTAGGCTACCTGGGCTCTTGTGGAGCCATATGCCCTGGCTATTATTGATTGTGTTCTTATTATGGTATCTAGGCATCTGGATTTGGGGGTAATTATAGGTCTAGGTGCTGATTTCTGGGTTTGTCCAAGTTGGGTATGTGTACCTCGGTTTCTGTTTCCTCTTTTGTGGAGGCCCACAAAGTTTTCCTAGTGAGATCTGAGCTTGCTTTACCCAGCAGAGCCGCATTAGAGGATTCCTTGACCAGGTGCACGGTTACTAGGTGATTGGAAAGTGTCTGCACTTGGCTGTGCTTGGGGGAGGTCTTTTGCTCCACCCCTTGGCATTCCTATAAATAGCCCTTTAGAAGAGCCAGAAGGAGCCAATGGATAAGGATCCAAGCCCTCCCACCCAAGGCTATCCTGTGTTTCTATCTTTTTCTCTCCCCCTCTATCCTTCTATCCAAATCTCTTATCCCTCACTCCTCAAGAGTACCCTGGGGTAAATTGTGGGAGCCAGTCTCCCAGCTGGCCTCCCATAGATGGAGCCTGGAACAGGGACCCAGGGACTTGACAAAAGGAGTATCACGGGGCATTGTGGGTATAAGGCATGCCAATAAGGAATTGATAAAGGCAGTGGTATTTCATTCTTGGGAGTTTGAATGTTAGGCAGTGGAATGCCAAGGTTAAAAGTGAGTGAGGCTGCAGTGTACATTTCTTTCTATCTAGATTTCTTCCTTTTTCTCTCTTAATTTCTATCTATAGAAAAATAGTGTAGGGAAAAATTAGAGTAAGGTAGAATATAGAAATATTGGATTGGGAATATAGTTTAAAAAAATTAGGATAAGATAAGCATCAAGTAAGAGGAACTATGTCCTTGATTTCCAACTATGAACACAAAATCCTGGGGAAGAATCAGAGAAGTATATCAAAGATGAGAAAAAATGGGCAGAAAAAGATTCCTGTGGAAGCTTTTGGCTTGTGAACAGTTTAAATTCTAAATCCCAAGCAGCAGAGGAAAGAATTTTCCCTGAATCGAATGTGGCTGAAATAAAACATTTCACTCCACTATGCTGCCACTGTATGAAAACATCACATCAACAAAGTTGGTTTCCGTTTGGCCATGAAGCCAAGGAGAATAGAGGTCTTAGGAAAATCTTAGTAACAACTCTCTAAAAAACTAAAAGTTTTTCAGAATTTTCTTCGTCAGATTTTTTTCCCTCTTTCTGTTAGGGAAAAAAAAAATTTAGCTCACCTGGAAGAAACATCTATCAGTATGGGAAAATCACCTGTAATTGCTTTAAGAGGGAACAAAAAAACCTCTTGGAACAGATCCTCTGTGCTAGTCCTGTCTCTCCTTCAAGCTAGTATTTTTTTTTAAGCAGCTAGGTGCAGAGCATTTGCAGAGGTGCAGAGGATGTGTGGCTGCTGCAGGATGCTTAGTTGAGCCAGGCTCCATGGGTCCTGAGCCTCAGCAGTGGCATCAGGGACTCTGCATCTTGGGGGAGGGGATAAACAGAGACAAAAGAGATCTACCTGGGAGAAAATCTTCTGAAAAAGCTGTTGTTTCAAGAACTCGCATTTTCATTCACTGACCTGGTAAGGTGGAGGAGCAAGCCCTGAGGGGTTTTTGCTTTGGGCACCAAAATGTCTGTCTGAGTGCATGCAGATAGACTTGACCAGCTCTGGGAACAGTGCCAGGTGAAAATTCTGATTAGAGAGGTACACCTGTCAAACGGTAATGCAGGCGTCCTAAAGCAAGCTTAAAGAGAACGAAAACCTCCCATGGCAAAAAAAAAAAAAAGTTTGTTTGATCTTGATTTACAGTACAAAACAAAACAATACAAAACAAAACAAAAAACTGTGTGACCCAGAAAGAAATCCTGGGAAATGTAATGTAGTTTGAAATTTAGTACTAGCATAACACTATAGAGAAAGACAGTCTGGGAAATGTAGTTTTCATCTCAAAATGGCGGTATTGACCAGAAACTTTGTTTTTTTTTTTTGTTTGTTTGTTTGTTTTTTGTTTTTATTTAGTTTAAAATGCAGTTTCTTTTCCAAGCAATGTTAGAAAGCTTAATCTTACCTCTTGATAACTAAGAACAGGTGAACAGCCTGCCTCTCAGGAGATAATTAAAGTGATAATATTGTTTGTCAACATGTTACTTTGAAATATTTTAGAAAACAAGGGAAAAAATGGTCCTTACACTGGGGAACTGCTTTGGGTGTGAGAAAAAAACTTACGGGATTGAGTTGTGGTTAAGATACAAGAGAGAAACATTAGCCTCATTAAAAGAACTCAAGGTAATCTTAACAGTAGCTTTTAAAAATTAAGAAGATGAAATTTTACCCTCTGCTGGGGACCAGCCTCAGCAGCTTCAGGGGTCTGAAGGATGGGATACCTGGAATGCGCAATAATGACTTAGAGACAATGTTCATGCAAGCTGACGGGTCACTTCGGGCTTCTGCAGTTGCTAAGTAGCTTCTCTGCTATAGTTTCTTTAGCTTCCCTAGCTTCTGCTAGCTTCTCTTAGCGTCTGCTACAGCTTCTTTAGTTTCTGCTTTTGCCCTGGTGACCTCAGTCTTTTATTATCATAAGTAAAGGAGGAACAGAAAGATAAGGGGAAATCACCCAATACAAAATATGCTCATGATTCCAAAGGTTGTTCTTAGAAAATCACCAATATATTCTTCATCATCTATTACTAAACAGAGGTGCTATCCCAGACTTAACAGCAAAGCAAGCATAATCTATTTTTATTATTAATGATTATACAATCTTTAGAGCACTTGAACCAAAGGCTAGCAACATGCAATTTCCCCCCCAAAAAAAAGGTAAAAATAAGAACAGTGGTCAATGTACCAGACAGTCATTTCCTTCTCACATAGCCTGCTCCAACCTCAAGACCCCTGTAGCTGCCTCAGTTCCTCCTCAGCCCTCTGCAAACACCAAGCCCCATGACTAGTGGGCTACAATGACCTCAGAAAAGAAATCTATCCCTACAAGTCAGAAACTTCTGTCCTTCTATATCTCAACAATTCCAAGGAAGACCTAATCTAATTTTTAGAGCTTCTATGAAAGGAAGCTCACCTTTCTTGGCAGCTCTTTTCAATCTAGGGTCCCAATAAAACTTGTAGCAATCACTCCATCAATTGTCACATTATCTCCACACTCCTTCAGGAGGAATAAAATAATATCTGCATTAAAGCTGCCATCTCCCTTTCTTGGTGGAGGCCACTATTTTCCTCCTATTCTAGGTTCCCACATTTTAGTTTGTCATCCCATCTATACGTTGCTCCATCTGTAGTCTTCAGCCAATACTCATTAGGGTCTCAAGTTTTACATAATGTCCTTGGAATATCCTTAGAAACTGAATTATTCATCATGGCCATTTTGAATCCAGTGTGTTGATACACATCATACCATGTGCTATAGTTGACCACACATTCATCACAGTTTATCCAAGCCTAAAAAGCTTCCCCAGGCTGTAGGTTCTTTTCCATGAACTACATAACTGCCTTAACCCCAGCGTGTGTGATCATCTCTGTATAATTTCCTATGAAATTTACTTCACTCCTTTCCTGTATCACAGAAATCAGCATTGATCTAGGAACACAGAACATGAAGATCAGATAGAAGAAAAAGACCAGCATTACAAGAAGTATTTATATGAAGGAGGACATGACTTGTGCATGCCATAAAGCATAACCTTGGGACACGTAGGCATTTCTGCCTTGGCCTTCTAGAGGCATGCTAAGCAGAAGATCTGGAGGGGAACACACGGAGAGTTGATGGTCCACAATCTCAGGTCCCCTTTTCTCCAATCTCTGCTGGTAGCATGTCAGTCATCTTATAGAAGTCCCCGACAATCCACAGTTAAGTTTAAGAGCCACCGATAAATTAGGCTCTGACTTTGAACTCTCAAGAACCTTTCAGAATGATATCAAAGCTGACTATAAACTCTGAACTATAGAAATGATTTGCTTACTTTCTGTCTTAATAGTTCAGTTAAGAAACCTCTTCTAGAAGCTTGCTATAAAGTTTGTTTTTTAATATAAGTTAGAAATATTTTCTAGATGTTTGCTAAAGGTTGTAAAGCATTCCTATAGCATTTGCTATTGATTATGAGTTAGCTCTGTTAGGAGATTCTTTCTAGATGTTTGCTAGAGTTTGCTTTTAAATATAAGCTAGTTTTATTAAGAGATCTCTTCTAGATATGTGCTAAAATAGTTCTATAGGGTTTCCTTTTGAATTAAGCATGTAAAAATTTAAATATTGAATGTAAAAATGTAAATATTGAGGATAAAATATTAATATTGAATGTAAGTAAGTTTGTAAAAAGTTTGTTCATATTAGAATTATTTTTTATTACTCAATCAATATCTCTCTACTCTGGACAAATTAGATAACATTGATTTTTAAAGGACAAACCAAATCAATCACGTTAGAAGCATCCTGAAGTTTTTATTACTCGTTTACCTTCAGATATATTTGAATACTTTTATGATAGCTTAAAATATAATTTTATGATCTTAGTGTCCCCTGGAAAACTTAAGTGAAGGTGTCATAATTAGGGAGACTTTCTGTCTTCCTCCTAGTAGTTTCCACTCCTTCTGTTTTTGTTTAGAAAGGGGTAAGCCTCCCACAGAGGGATAAACCTCCCACAATCCAGTCAGTTTGTAACAGTGTTTTTATGATAAGCATGGATTTCTCTTTACTTGAGTGGATACTTTGAAGTATTTTGAAATGACTGTTTTTTCCTGGGAATCAAAATAGTCTCTTGAAAGCTTTATTAGACATATGTTATGAGAGAGTTTTGATCCAGGAAAAGTGCTTGGTGAAGCTAAGACTGCTGTAATTGTAATCACATTAGACCCATTTGAACAAGGATATTCCATCTTTATTATCCTCTACTCCTTTACTGGGAGGTGTGGCAGCTGTAGAGCTCACTGTGGATGTTTGCAAGCTTTTAGTAGGAACCTGCGTCAAAGCTGAGTTTAGCTCTGTACCCCATCTTGCCAGAGGCTGGTAGCCAAAGATAGACAACTTTCTTCTTGATAATTTCCTGAAAACACGTTTGTAAAATTAATCAAGAAGAATGACCTAAGACAGGCACAGTCTATCTGAGGGACCTGGGGGACCTTTTTTATATCAAGAAGGTGTAATTGTGGAGGCTCACAAAGGTTTCCCAGTGAGATGTGAGCTTGCTTTTCCCAGCAGAGCTGCATTAGAGGATTGCTTGACCATGTGCACTGTTAGTAGGTGATTGGAAACAGTCTGCACTTGGCTGTCCTGGGGGGAGGTCTTTTGTTACCCGCCTTGGCATTCCTATAAATAGCCCTTTAGAAGCAACAGAAGGGGCCAGTGGATAAGGATCTAGGCCCTTCTGAGGCTATCATGTGTTTCTATCTGTTTCTCTCCCCTCTTTCCTTCTATCTAAATCTCTTATCCCACACTCCTCAAGAGTACCCTGGGGTAAAATGTGGGAGCCAGTCTCCCAGATGGACACCCACACCGCTTGGATTTTCAGAGAGTTTGTTGGCTGTGTGTTGTCTGTTTTACTGACCTGCCCAGATAGTGCGTTCACAGGGAATACTTGCTGGTGTTGGAGGCTGGGGAAGGGGATGCCAGGGGAAAGTGGTCAGTTGAAGAGACTACACTGAGGATTGGGGCCATGGAAACAGAATAGAGAAGGTCCACTTGAAGCCTACATGGTTTTCTGGCAGGAATGTACTTTGTTTGAGCTGAGATGCTGCCCAAGTTAGGGGCTGGGATACAGGGGCCAGGGTGGGAGGTGAGGCTAGGGAAGGATTGTCTTTGGGATCCACAGGAGTTGTGGACCTGGAGAAGGGAAGAATGCAGCTGGCATTCTGTTGCACTGCTAGAGGTGACCCTGAGAACTGATTCAGGGGGAGCAGAGAAAGTCTTTCTTGATAACTTTGAGACAATTAGGTATGAAAACGAATATTTAAAGTACGTGAAACTGCTTATTAACTATAAATTGCAATGCAAGAAATATTGTATCAGGATAAATTCATTTGTTATAATGTTATAAAAGTATTAAAAAAGAAACAAGTATGGAATCATAACTTTATATCCATTTAAATATAATTTGAAACATTATCTTTCTGATTCTGGAAACCGAAACTTGGCTCTTGAACTGGACATTGCCTAACCACTGAGCTCCTTCTCCTGTACTTTTCTCAATAAGTTTTGCTATAGGATCCTACTAAATCAACCAAGTTGGCCTCTAACTTGAGTTCATCTTACCTCTGTAGCTAGGATAACTTTTAGACAACTATGAAAGATCATGCAACTATAAGCCAATCTCTGTATCTTAATAGACAATTTGAAACACAGTTTTAATTATATTTCTTTTTATTTGTTTATTTATTTTTACTTCTCAGTGACTTTAACTTTACCAAATGTGGAAAATTACTCAGAAAAAAATTACAAAGTCAGTGAAAAACATCTGGCTATTTATTTTCTAAAAGTGATTTCAAATTTCAATAACAAATTTGAATTCTGCAAATAAGTTCATTCCAGGCACTAGACTACAGCTACAATGGCCTTATACAGAATTAACAGATTAAAAATTTTCTTCTTTCAGAAAGAAGAAAGGAAATATTTCATCCTATTCACTTTGTTGAATTCAGTAAATTTTTTAAAAACATTTAAAATTCTGTACTAAATATTTTAGAGGAAGAATGTTTTCTAAAAAATAATAAAATATGAAAATGCACCCATCACTCAAATAATATAGAGTAAATGAGCAAATGAACAAACTAAATACTGGAATGAAAAACATAAAGCAAAAATAAAATTATAATAACAGAAACTAATTTAAAATTATTTGTGATGGCATGTTGTTTTATAAATGTTTATAACTAATTAAGTATTAAAATTTTTGAAAATATGCATACTATTGTCAAGATATGTTAGGGTATATAAAGTTTGATGGGAAATGTATTAGTGTAAATATTATTAAAAAACGATTAAAATCAAAATAGAGAGCTACATTATATGTGGTTAGTTCAACAATCACTTTGCAAGCAAAATATTATAATAACAACTAAAACTCAGTCGATATTATAAAAAGTTACTAATTATTAAATATGCAGAAAGTAGAATTAAAAGCAAGTACAATAACATGATACAAATTTCGATAATTTCAATGCATGCCAATATCACATGTAATAATAAAAAAGAGATTATTAAATATATATACAAATGATTAATGACCAAAACCCATATACTTCAGCAGTGCTTAAGATATGTCTAAAAAAAAAACCTGAGGAAAAAATAAAAGCAAAGCAAAAGGATGGGTACGAATACAATGGCAAAATAAGAAAAGTTAAAAGTTGAATTGTTCATTTGAGACAAGGTGTAATTAATGAAAAGCATTCAAGGAGACAGAAAACATCATTTTATATTGATACAAAATAGTATGTACAGTGAAAATATCATAGTCATAAAATTTTGTGAGCCATATAACAGATCATTAAAGTATATTAAGCAGAAAGTGTTAGAAATTTAGTGATACAAACAAAGTATACTTGATTCTCACGTACAATTATCTTCCCATGAAATATAAAATTCTAAAATGCAACCAACCATGTTTGATATTGTAGCTGTAGCTCAGATAAAAGTTAAATAAAAACTAAGGAACAGATATACAAACTTTACTTTTCTTCTCCTTTTCATTTTATTCAAGGAGAAGTATTAGTGTAAGGTATATTGAGAAAATTATGGGATAAGAAATTTAAAGAATGTCTCTAGACACGCAAAAGTCCTTTTTGTCAGTAAAAAGTGTATAAAACTGACAAGATGGAATTAATCCAAACCTTGATGTTTTTGTATATGCTAATAATATCAATAGATAAAAAAGATAAATATAGTTTGATCAGGACTATGTCTCACCAAATTGAAAAATGTCTAGTTCTATAATATAAAAGTGTTTTAACCTCACTAATGCTCTTTTTAATGTACATGAATAAGTATTTTTCCTACAAGCTCTCTTAATCTGAAAAAAGTGTCATGATAGACGTGTTGATCTTATATTCTCTGAAACAACTTTGGAAATACACTATAAAAATCTTCTGACAGCTTGTGGGTTGTCAGTTAACTTCCATTTGTTTGTTCCTTTGGGGACACATCTATACAGAATCCATTTATGCATAAATATATCCACTTTCTAGGAGACAATTTTGCTTTGTGGATTTACACAGATTTGGACACTTCATGTTTTCCTCTTTAATTATATATTGTTTGATTCTGCCCCATTTAACAAGCCATAGAACAATACAATTGCTCAAGATGAAAGTTTTCTTTCTTCTTGCATACAAATGACAGTCTCTCCTAGATGGGAGAGGGTGTTGTATGACAGGTTTTCTGGGAGAGGGATACACAGCACACTCAAGCACGCACACACACACACACACACACACACACACACACACACACACACCCCTTTTATTTCAGAAAAGGAACCTTTGAAAGATCAAAGAACAATTGCATCAATGTCCAAAGGTGAACCAATGAGATTTTTTATTGGAGTTAGTAACAGGAATATGGGTGAGTTTACTCGGGAGCTGAAGGGTTGATTTAGTAGATACTGCATCACCTAAAAGCCAACCTAGACACAGATATGAGAAATGACTCACTCACACACTGTGACCCTGCAAGTTCTCAGTTTGTAGGCAGCTCCACATGCAGCCTGAGAATTCTTCTGTGTTTGTGATGATAACAATATTCCCTAACTCCTCTTCCTAATACTCCTAGGAAGGAGTCATTAAGAACCTTCCAAGTTTCTCTCCTCATGGATATGTGACCCTTGTTTATTTCTAAGTATCATTGGGTCTCCCTTCATCTTGAGGGGAATCTTCAAATAGGAATCTGATATACTGCAAAAGGGTTCAGATTTTTTTTTTTATTTCTATAATTATTTATGTTTTCGGGTTCCAAAAGGCTGATGAGATCCAGCTTTTATATGACTTACTTACCATGAATTATTTTTTCTTTTATTAAATCTTTGAAAATTTTATTTAATATGTTTTTTTTTTAATTATATTCACTCCCAACAATAAACTCTTCCCAGGTCCCACCCCTTCCTCCCTACCCACCCAACTTTGTGTCTTTTTTTTTTTTTTTTAGTACATCATGACCAATTTTTACAATCTAAATATTCTTGGATGTTTGGTCTTCCATTGTGGTGAAGAACACTTTTAAAGAAAACTGCCTTTCCTTCTCCCAATGCCTAACAATTGCCAAAAGGTCCATGGCTTAGATGTAGATTATGTGTAGCAACACCCTCTCCCCGATAAGATTTGTTCTGGCTTATACTTGTGGAGGTTTTGCATATTCTCTCAGCCACTGTGAGTTCATATGAACAAAATACACTGTCTCATTGCAGTTATCTGCTGTCTCTGACTCTTATACTTTTTCTTTCCTCTCTTCTACACTGATTCCTTATACTTGGGAAGGCTAGTTGCTGTATGTACATTCCCTTAAAGACTGGTCCTTTTGTAGTATCTTATTCTCTGCTCCTTGACCACTTACAGGTTACTGTGTTAGACAGTATTTACTGCAAATAGGAATTTCTTAGATGAGGGTTGATCTATGGATATAAAGTTAAGTCATTAAAAGCTTGTTTAACACTACATACATTAGCAGTATAATGGTAAGAATATCTTTCTTCAGCACCATGATCCAACTAGCTATAAGTGTATAGAACCATAATGTTGCCACATATGGGCTTCATATTGTGGAACAAGAATTTTAAATACTGTCACAGGAAGTAATTGTTTCCCCTCATGTCTTCCATGGTACCATTGTGCCATAGGCATGTCTTATGAACCAAGTCATTATTATATCTCACAGCACTAATCATTGGATATTACTGATGATTATATTTTTCCACAAAGGATTATCTACCTGTCTGAGGTTAAAGTATTCCCCATTTAGTTATCAAAAGCAAAGATAAACTGAGAGCTAAGCATGCTGGTACATATCTCCCTTCTTAACACATGGGAAGCTAAGGTTAGAGGATCACTGTAAGACTAGAGACCAACACGGTCTGCAAATCAGCTCAAGTCCACTCTGGAATACTTTGCAGAACCCCACTACCAAAAAAAAAAATCTCAACAATAACTTAGTCCTGAATGATCTCTCTCTCTCTCTGCCTCTCTCTCTGCCTCTCTCTCTCTCTCTCTCTCTCTCTCTCTCTCTCTCTCTCTCTCTCTCTCTCTCTGCATCTAACGACTGAAATTTAATTTTTCTTGAAATGAGCTCCTAACACTAGATGTCACTTAATGTGTTTGTATCCTGTGACATGACCTGCACAGAGACAATTACTGTTAAACGAGGTAACATTGTGGGGTCTTCATCCAATGGGATTGTTGTCTGTTCAACTTTCATTTCTGGTCCTATGACAAAAAACTTGACATAAGCAATTTAATGGAGAAAGGGTTTATTCTCCTTACAGTTTTAGGTTATATTCTGTCATTGAGGTGGTGTCAATACAAGAACTCAAGTAGCTAATTTTTTTTCACATCTAAAGCACAAGAAGAGAGAGAATAAATGCCTCCATGATTGCTTGTGTTTGCCTAGCATCTTCCTCTTTGTTCTGTTTAGTGAATTTCACTATCTAAAACTAGGCATGGTCTGCGAAGATCTATTAGCAATAAAGAATGCACCATAGAATGCTCACAAGTCCATTTTTATTTAGACTGTTTACTCAGGTGATTCTAGGTTGTATTAAGTTTATAGTTAAAGCTGATCAATCCAGCATCTTTTCAGAATGGAATAACAGGTGAATTCTGGCCTCATTATTGGCTAACACAATAAGGAGGCAATTGTCTATAAGCCAGGAAAAAAATGGTCTCACTGGGAAGCAAGTGTTGTGGCACCAAGGACTCTTCATCTCAACACAATAAGTCTATGTTGTTTAAGACAGACACTGTGTGATACTTGGCTGTTTACCAAAGATAAGTCATATATGTAGTCCTGCATTTGTCCTATGACCAATGTTACATCAATATGCATGTATATTCATAACAAAACAGTTTATCCAATTATAAATAGCACTTGTGTGCATTGTTTTACTCTGACTCAGACTAGGCCATAATATTCTATTAACACACATCTAGTCATTGATTTTTCACACAGGTCCATCAAAAGTTATAAAAAAAAAATAAAGAAAGTTGCCTAAGCATATATTTATTCCTTTGTTAAACTAGAAGTCTTCAATATCATAGGTGAACCTCTTTTAATTATATTTATATTGAACCTTTTCTAAATTTATAGTTACTAAAAAATGTTAGGCATCTTTCCACAATCTGATGATAAGCATTCATAAATGGCATTTCTTAGAAATTATAAAATTGACAGTATTTTAAAGTATATGAATTCTTATTTGGTTCATTTGTACTAGTAACAATTTTATATTATTGAATGTCATTATGTATTATAAAATATTTGTATTGATTAACTGCTTATTTTTTTGTTTTGAATTTTGTTCTTGGTTTTTCCAGATAACGTTTCTCTGTGTAGTTTTGGCTGGCCTCAAACTCACAGAGATCTGCCTGGCTCTGCCTCCCAAGTGATGAGATTAAAGGCATCACCCAGCTTGTTTTGAAATTTTAATGTAATATTTTAATGATTATTTGGGAATTTTTCATAATGCTTCCCAGTCACATTTACTTCTCAGACTTCCCAGATCTGCCCCACTACCTGCTGTGGCCTCGCTGAAAAAAAAAAATAAATAGAAATAGAAAAATATGCCACAACTTTTGATTAGCATCTTTCATACGTTAGTCATTCTTCAGTATCCTCATTCTAAAAACTATTGCATAAGGTCCAACTTCTGACGGTGTAGACACCAATCAACAGATCATAAAAACATAAGAAAATATGACCCCTATGTGAAAAAAACAGCAAGAAAGAAAAAAAAAACTCCTTAAATAAGGCATACTTGGGAATTTGCGATTTAAGAAATGACTAAAGGATATACAAGTCAATTAATGCATTCTAAACATTTTTGTTTTAAAGATTCAATTAGAACACATGGAAAATCTGAGGGAACTGCTTGCTCTTGCTTTACTAAGCATATTTAGAAAAGAAAGTACCAGCAACATGAACGACTGTGGTCTCTAGACACCATATCACTGTTACCATTAGCTAATTTTGTATTTTCAGTAATGATTCAAGAATTGTCTCCAAAACGGTAGCCTCTATATAGCATCCATTAAATAAACCAAAATGACCAGTGCACCCTTCTCTTCCAATTACCTTATAGTGTGGGAGACATTTTATCCAAGCAAAATTGTAAGAAAAGAAAGCTCCCCCCGCCCCGCCCCGAGATAAACTACAGCCTATTAATATCTGCTGAAAGAGGCAAAAACAGCCTTCTCCAGGGATGAGCTCTTTGATAAAGTATTCAGTTCAAAGTAGCCATCCTTAAACACATATCTGTATGAGCAATACTAAATGGTCTCAGCAGGAGATATGAGTGTGTGTGTGTGTGGGGGGGTGTGGGTGTGTGTGTGTTATACATTGTATATGTGTAACAACATCTGAAGAAGAGGATTTGAGGGCAGAGTGTGGTTTTTAAACTTTTATTATTTTCTCAAAAATAGTAAAATAAATATTTAAAAGAAAAGAAGTATAACTGCAAGACTTTCTCAACTTCTTTATTCTATTTCAATAACAGCAGTACTAATTTTAAAGGCATAAAAGTAGCCCAGGGCATGGCTCACTAAGTAAAGGTGCTTACTGCGAAGACAGAGGATCTGAGTTTGATCCCAAAACCTACTTCCCTCAATCATACAGTGTGCATGCCACAGCATATGTAGGTATAAACATCATAACCATATAAACAGATTAATAATAATAATAACAATAATAATAATAGTTTCTGAAAGCATAAGAGGAAAGAAAGCTCGAATTCCACCTTTTCATGTTGTGGAGTTAGTGCTCAAACAGCTTCCACATATAAGGCTTAGGGCATATCTTGGAGAAGGGAGTAGAAAAAGGAGCAAGAAGATCAGGGTGGTATCAGTGATATTGTCTCCTAGTAGTGTCAGAAACTAAGCCCATAAGATTTCACCATCATGTTGTCTGAGATGACCTGTACAATGACAACAGCAATAGACATACCGGACTGGAGGGAGGAAAGACCAGGAGGCATCGATCCTAGACAAAGAACTACAGGCAAGTAAAGAAGTTTGGGAAAGGAAGAAAGAGTCTTCCCAATGGAAGGGCACACCAATTGCTATACGATATCAAATAGTCGGCACAGAAAATAGACATATGAGTAACATTATACTGACTGAATAGATTATATTTAGGAATATATATGTATATACATAGATGCATCTAACAATAATTAATTAAAAAAGAGGTCATGAATTTGAAAAAGCAAAAGTGTTCAAATATGGGAAAGTTTTAGAGGGAGGAGATGGAAGAAGACAATTGTGTAATTATACTATATTCTCAAAATAAAAGAAACAATAAAAATATGTATATTGTGAAAAGTAACTGATAAAAAATTAAGCTGTTGGTTTCCATTTTATTATCCATATGTTTTCTTTGGTGCTTAAATAACTTGATATTTCATTGACAATCTCCATGACTACCTGCCTTATGCCCCTAGAACTCACATGGCAAAAGGATAAAACTGACTTCTGTAAGCTGTCCTCTGACCTACATATGCACCTTGCGGCACTCACACTGACATGGGACTACACACATACACACACACACACACACACACACACACACACACACACACACCACACATGTTAAATCCATAATATGTATTATGGTTAAATATGTAATGTGCTACAAGCAAATTTCATTACTAAGTGTAATGAAAATAATTTCCTAAAATCAACTTAATTTTTTTATTTTAATTTGAGACTTCTAAGGGTTGCAAAACTACAAGTTGATATGTTTTACTATTAATTTTGAAATTTTATTATTAAAGATTTTTGCTTTTCATTCTTTTTTTCTTAATTGTTTTATTGAATTTATTAACTATTATCACTATTTGGTACTCAGAAAATGCCTTTTTTGGAGAGCAGAAATAAAATATGCTTATTTGCAACTTCCAAAGGATAAAAAGAACATTTGATCTGTCCAGGTCTTTAGAAATGCAGAACACATTTTTAAGAATGTAAGTCCTTAACTATGTGATGTTGAGACTGAAACTGTCAAACCAGAGCTGCCCCATCATCTTCCAGAAGCAATGTTTCCTTCCAGAGCAGGAGCATCATGATTCAAGCATGTGTTTTCTACACTAAAATTTAACTGACTATAAATATTATGTGGGAAATACATAGTGACTCACATAGGCTACTGAACTTAATAAGTGAATTAAAACACTTCTCTACATTAGCTTAAAATGTAAGAGAAAAACAGGACCTCGTCCCAGGGCTGACACCAAGCTTTCTATTCTTGGAAGTCTTTGAAAAGGAAGAGAAATTGAAAGTGCAGAGCTGTCAGCCTCAACCCTGGAGTGGGACAAATAGCATCTGCCAATTGTGCTTTATTACATAATCAAGCATTGGAATTTTCCTCTGAGGACTCTCTGCTGCAGTTGCCATGGATACAGTGAAAAAGTAAAAGCAAATTTACCAAATTTCAGGGAATTCATATTTACATACGGAAAGAATAAGAAAAGCAGCACACAGTTAGACTCAAATTTTACCTCACAATCAATGTGCCTCATTAAACTCATACTGAGTCTTCACGTTACGATTATCAATATGACCAAATCAACAGGCAATGGTGTCCTCCCATAGCACACATGTTTAATCACTGACAGATACAGGCAAAGATTCAGGGGCAATTACCGGAATTAGAAAATCTATAGTACGTTTGGAATAAAGTTTTTGAAGGTGGTCTAATGAAACAAATTTTGTTCAATCAATACAGAGCAGCAGGGGCAGAGCTGTCTGGTGATTCTCAGGCTGCATTCTGATGTAAATTATGGGGCTTGCTGTGCAAAGCCCTCCCTAAATCTTTACATTTCAAAGGTGTAGAATCTAATGGGACTGTTTTTTGCTGAAAATGACAACTAAAATTGCACACGTTCCTTTGAGAAAGAGAACAAACACATTAAAATAGCCGTATATTTGAATTGGAAAGCTGACTCTACAATGGGACTAGAATTGTCCTTTTCCTTATAATTACCATGTTTTTTTTTTTTTCTGTGCAATTGTAAGTATGTTTTGTTAGCATTCTACAATTTAATTCATTGCAAATATCATGAATTTCTCCTGAATATTACCTTATGATTCATGAGTGTTACTGACATCCAGAAGTATATTAAACACAAAAGTCAGTCCTTGTTAAGTGAGTCACCTTAAGTAGGAGGGAGATTAGTTGGAAAGGGGAAAAATGTAAGCACAGAATGAAGGAGGATACCAGAGGTCAAGAGGAAGTGGTGAACAGAACCATAACGCACAGCTACCTCTTTGAAACTCTCCAAGGGCTTTACAAACTTACTATGTCTATTACTTTAAAATTTGGTGCATTATTTATTGAATATATGTCCTGTCATGCCCAGAATTTGTTATGGAGATAGATATTTCAGATAACAGAAATATAGCACATTACAAAAATTAATATTAAAATTTTGGGGTAAGCAACATGTTAACTGAGTTTCTAATTTCTGTTTTATTCTGAGTAGAAGAGAAAATAAGTAGGTACTGTCATTTAATGATAGATAATATTGAGTATTTATAGGAGGATATATATATATATATATATATATATATATATATATATATATACATGTGTAGTATGTATGTTGTATGTGTATGTGTACATATAATTTTGTCTGCGATTCTTAAACATTTTTAGATTATAGAATTGCTTGAAAATTACATTGAATAAATATTTTTATTTTGTTTTTCCAAATGTATGTAGCTAGACTATATTTTGTAATAAAGGATTTTTGCCTTTTTGATTTTAAATATTTTTATTTTAAAGAGCTTTTTTTTTCATATAATATATTTTGGTTTTTTCCCCTCCCCAACTCATGATCCTCTCACGGCCCTGTCTTCTTAACTTCTTAACTTAACTTCATGCTCTTTCTTACTCTCTCTCTCAAAGAAAAAGACAAATCAAAAAAATCAAAACACTAAAATTAAAAATGAGAACAACAATAACAAAAGCACATAATAATAACATAGAGTCCAGTTGTGCTGCCTATTATTTCTAGGCATGTGCCCTGCCCTGGACTGTGGCTGATATACTCTATGACATCCTTTGGAGAAAACTGATTTTTCCTTTCCCTGCAGGTATGAACCGCAAACAGCTTCTTCGCGAGGTGTGGGATTTTCTGTTCACATCCCCTTCTCAAGGTTGGAATTTTGTCCGGTTTTGAAATTGACCATGAAAATGGTTCAAATTAGGTTACAAATATTACAAGATTTAGAAAGTGAGACAATTGAAGGTGTAGGAATGGACAGAAGTTGGCATTAATGAGCTGGTAGTCAATTTAAAGGGATTTCTGGTTTATTATAAGACCATAGAAGTAAAGTCACTCAAAAGAGGAGGTCACAAATGTGAGGCACCAGGATTTGGGCTATAGAAAACCAAACTTTACTGAAATTGGGACAGTGAAGCAGTGATCAAAATTATTAAGCAATTGTGGGAAGATGACTGGAGAATTAAAAGAAAATATATGTGAGAGAATAGGACTCAAGAAGCTACACATGGCTTGAAGCACTTGCTCTTTATGTCTACCCAAGCACTTACTTGCTCTTTATGATTACTTATGTACTGACTTTTAACTACAACAATGTTGATAAAAAATGATAATTCTTGTTAGATGATCTTTGGCTTTGGAAGGAGCTCTGTCAGCCCAGATGAGAAAAGTTTATTAAGGTTTATGTTAAGACACTAAATTACATGCATTATGGTTTTATTTAGGTAAATATTGGTATGACAATCCTGTGGGTTTTTTTTTTTTTAGCCATTCGTATTATTATTTTACCTCCCTCCCTCCTCCTATGTTTACCTCTACCCTTCCTTATGAGCCCTCCATTTTCCCATTTTCTCTATGAGATCACTTATATCCTGGTATCCCCATTTATCCTCCTCCCACCTCCATCTGTGTTTGCCTCCTTCCATTTCCCTAGAAGACCCCCTTTCTCCATTTCCTTGATCAAATGATAACTATTCAGTTCTAGTGAAATCATGGTTGCTGGACCAGAATCTACAACTACAAATTTACTAAACCATCATAATCCCTAACAATCTCTAAGAAAAAAAAAATGTCTTTCTACTCACATATAAATTCAGTTTTCACCCATCATCAAGAAAAGTTCTCTAGGTAATAGATAAAGACTATTATATAAAACCACAGTCAAGCCGGGTAGTGGTGGCACACACCTTTAATCCCAGCACTCGGGAGGCAGAGGTAGGTGGATCTCTGTGAGTTTGAGGCCATCCTGGTCTGTAAATCAAGTTCTAGGACAGGCTCCAAAGCTACACAGAGAAACTGTCTCAAAAAAAAAAAAAAAAAACCAAAACAAAACAAAACAACAAAACAAACAAACAAACCTCAATTAATCAAAGTGCAGAGGTCCAGAGTCCAGTCCCAGTGGATATATCTATAAACCACCCCTGAACCTAAGGCTCAGATAATCTTTCAGAAGAGGCTTGGGAAGACTGTAAGACCAGAGGATGAGGATCTTTGCTGTAAAATTGTCTCTCCTCATAAAATTAGAAGCTATATCCATAAAACCTCACCAACATGATAAACCAAACAAGAGCTGAATAAGGACAACATTAGTAGACATGCCAAACCGGATTGGAAAAAGCCCTGAGGTCTCAACCCTACCCTAGGATTTATAGAAAACTTAGGAAAACTGGTAAGTGGGAGAGGTAGTTCTCCTTAGAGAAGATCACACCAGTTGATTGTCCAGTGCCAAGATGCCAGTGCTGAAAACACACATACATATAACATTTTATGCACTCAATATGTTTTATGATTTAATATATACACATATACAAATACATAAATTTACACAATAATAATTGATGAAAAAGAGGCCATGAACTTGAATGAAAACTAGGAGGGATACATAAAGAAAATTGTGGGAGGAAAGGAAATGGAGAAATTAAAATCTTTAAATACAATCTCAAAAATAAACAGTAAAAAGGCATATTAAAAAGAGACTTCCTTAGAAGGTGAAGAAAAAGTGGTTTTCTACTATATGACTGAAAATTGATTTTTTTGAAATGACCAGCTTATACTTGAGGAATAATCAAGAATGCTTAGTAGTTTGAAGAAATAAGTGATATTTCTGGCTGAGTGTCATAAGGAATCTTCAGGGGAGATTTTAAGATGTTAAAGCAGCTCATTAATTATCTTCCACATCTTAAAAAAAAAGAAAATTGTGAACATAATTCAAAAAGTCAAGTTTATACCTATTTATACAGTTCAGATGAAATGTGTTTGATTGCCTTGAAAAGGATTCTGTCAAGTTAGTGAGTTACCCTTGCCATTCAGTTTTTGCTTGATCTCAGCAAATTTTATGCTTTCCATTTTTATGGTAAAAATTACAAAAAAATCTCAATAAAAATAATAAATAAATAAAATCATATAGGGCAGAAACAAAACTAGCATCCCCCTCTGTCTGTTAATTGAGGATAAACTGGAATCAAGGAACAGCAGAATGTTCTGAGGAGTTGAGTGAAATTCATGTAGCATCATATCTTTGTCCTGAAGTCAATGAGGTCACTTTTGGCAAGGTCTGGATCATTGATTTCCTGTCTGTGTCAGCCAAGAAAGGATTACAAACCCATGTTTCAATTTTAAGGTCATCTGAGCAAGAGTAACCTTCTAAAATTTTCTTCAGGGTTTCCAAATATCTGCAAGTTTCTTTATGCAGATAAACTAAATGGGGGAATTTTCATAGTTGTCCTTCACAAGTACTTTTAAAATAACATCCAACCCATAGCCAAGCACCAGCCGGAGCTCTAGGAGTCCAGTTAAAAATAGGGAAGGGGGATTCTATGAGCAAGAAGCATCAAGATCATGATGAGGAAACCTATAGAGACAACCAAACCAAACTAGTTGGAACTCATGAACTTTAGACCAGCAGCTGTGGTGTCTGCATGGGACTGGACTAGGACATCTGCATAAGCAAAAGAGTTGTGTAGCTCGATCTGCTTAAGGGTCCCCTGGAAGTAGGATCAGGATTCATCTCTGGTGCATGAGCAAGCTTTTTGGAGCCCACTACCTATGGTGGAACACCTCCCACAGCCTCGAGGCAGGGGGAGGGAGGGGCTTAGACTGGCCTCTACTGATTGTACCAGGTTCTGCTGACTCCCCATGGGAGGCTATACCTTGTTGGAGGAGGGAATAGCAGAGTAGGTTGAGGAGGGGGGCTGGGGGTATGGTAGGAGGGAAGAGAGGGGTTCTGTGGTTGGGATGTAAAAGGAATAGTAGATAGATAGATAGATAGATAGATAGATAGATAGATAGATAGATAGATAGACAGACAGACAGACAGACAGATAGATAGATAGATAGATAGATAGATAGATAGATAGATAGATAGATAGCATATAACCATTGTAAGAGCAGTGTTCCCAATGATGGCCCACAGCTCCAGGATTTTAAAGGCTTTTCTTTTCTGACATCTATAGAATGTGACACATATAGCAGATTTGTTCTTGTTTTTTTCTCTCTTAGTTTTACTTGTACATCCACTATTCATTCTGAAATTGCTCTGAAAGGAGCTTTTTCTTATCTTTAAAAGAATGAAATGTCTACTAGCTTTTGAATATAATTCCTTTCATCATGTGCTCTGATCTGCTCTATTAAACCAGCAAACATTATGTGGTTGGGAAACTTCATATTTTTCATCTCAGTTCTTACAAATCCACTTGAAAATGAGTCGTGGCTTGTCCAGAGAAACAATTTTATGGTGGTAACCACAACAGAGAAAGTACCCAAGTCACACAACAGTGTTAATCACTACTGCATTCATGCTCTATGGAAACAAATGTGTCCTCACCAAGTGGGGTATTTCCATCTTCCAAGAGTCCATAAAAATCTCATCAGTTGTGAAGAATCAGAACAGCCTCATAAGAGAATGAAATGCCTAGCTTTTCTCCCACCTGAGCTTTTCTTCAAGCCAAAAACAAATGCAGGTTTGTGTTGATGACATTAGAAGGATAAATGATCTATCTTGTTAGATGTCGCCATGTTAATCAATTTCATGTTTAGAAGGTAGGGCATGACAACCTCTCCTAACCACCATTAAAATATGAAGAAAACAGGATATTATACGATAACATTTTTTTTAGTTAAATCACTTGACAGATTCCCAGTTTTGCTTTATTTCCACTGTGATTCATACCCACAAAGAACTTGAGCATCTTGCTTCATTAAACACCCCCTGCTGTATGATTTCCTCTCTTAACAATGTGATGAGCAAATATTTTGTGCTCTGAAAAATCTAAATTTTTGTAACATTAAAGGTTTTTGGCTCAGCTTGCTATTTGATACCATTAGAATACATTTTCTAACTTATTTTCTTTTTTCTTTTGCTTTGCTGAATGCACAAAATACAATTTTATTTATGTTAGTTTGAATTATTGGATTTTGTTAATCTACTATGGTCAATGGAAATAAACTAAAATTTATTTGTATTTCACTGTGTATATTTGCTTAAGTATTTACAGAAAAAGAAGGAATCTAGTTAGGAAAGACCTACATTGATAAACATAAAATAAGAATATATCTATATAGTTTTTTTCACTAATGAACTTTTGTTGTTCATAGACCTGGACATAAATCAATGGTAAGGTTATGTGGGGAATAAATCTCTCTATGTATAAATACAGATAGAAAGAGATTTATGTATCTATATGTTTGGACATAATTATAAAGAGATCCACATATTTTTATATATCCTTTTGTTTATATGTATTTTGAGGGGGATGAATTTGTGATTTTTTTCTCTCATACAATAGATCCTGATTACAGTTTGTCCTCCCTCTGTTCCTCCCAGTTTCCCCAACACCTCCCCTCAGATCCATTCCTCCTCTGGTCTCCTTCAGGAAAGAGTAGGTCTCCTAGCAATATCAACCAAACATGACAGAACAAGTTACAATGAGACTAGATACAAACCCTCGATGATTGCCTCTACAGTATTTGTGAGCCCATGTGAGCCCTGATTAGTTGATTCTGTGGGCTGTGTTCTGGTGTCATCAACCCCTCTGACTCCTACACTCTGACTTCTACAATTCTTTCTTTCTCTCTCCCTGTGGAATTTCAGAGCTCAGATGGAAGGAACCTGATGGAGATCTCCAATTTGGCTCTCTCTGCACCTAATGTTGGGCTATGGGTCACTGTATCTGCTCCATCAGCTACCCAGGGAAGCCTCTCTTCTAACGCACTTAGTAAAATCCTACACACTCTATTATGATGATAGTGCAGATTATATTTATATAAGGTGATAAAGACTGGTGCTATAGATACTGTCAATACTTGGGACAAAATGCTCTTTGAAAACATACGTTGAGGATCCTAGTAAAGAAGGTAATATATAGAATTACATTAAATTTTATCTTAATGAGTTGTCTTTAGCTACTATGAAAAATAAGCTAACTACAATAGTGGAAATAATAAGAGCTATTATAAGACTTGCATTTTTTGTCAGATCAAAAATAGATAGTAAAGGTCAATAGAAATAGCTTTGAAAGAATGGAGAAGAAACAAAACATAACACAAGAGAAAACAGTACCAGCTCCACACAGAAGAACACTCAGATACCAAGTACTGCTATTTACTGACTGGTTCTTGGAAATTAGTGACAAGGGGTTAGTGAATAAACTAAGGATTAGCAGATTGAGTCAGTTGGATTCTGGCACCATAAATATCAATGCACTAAAAAAATCTACCTTTCCACATTTTCATGAAGTATGGAGTGATTTTCTCTGTAAATGAAAACATTAAAAACATCTGTAATTAAAGCTTTGCTTCCCTTCTGCCTAGAGAAACGTATAAGCATCATTAAAAATAAATACCATGTTAACTAATTCTTTACACAATGCACATGTGCCATTATAAGAAATAATGAGCAGAAATAAGATATTTGAAAATATCAATGCTTCACAAAGTTGTCAATAATTATTATTAAATGGTAATTGGGTAACTTTTTCCAGTGTCTATATAGTAATATTGAAAAAAAGTACCAAACACCAAGAATAAAAGCAATGATCATACTTTTGTAGTTTATACATACTGTGCAAGCACGTGCATGCACGCGCGCGCGCACACACACACACACACACACACACACACACACACACACACACATAGATACACACACACATTTTCCTTAAAAGGATCATTGGAAAATGTTATTAGTTATTGCTTCATTAAGAAAAAAACTATAAGCCAGGCACATGCCTTTAATCCCAGCACTCGGGAGGCAGAGGCAGGCAAATCTCTGTGACTTCGAGGCCAACCTGGGTTACCGAGTGAGTTCCAGAACAGGTGCGAAGCTACACAGAAGCCCTGTCTCAAAAAACAAACAAACAAACAAAAATACAAAAAAAAAAGAAAAGATAAGAAAAAACTATGTAGCTAGAGTACAAGTATATTGTGATGGCTACTCTTGGTTGTCAACTTGTCTGCATCCTGTAATTAACTAAAAAACGAAAACCTCTGGCTTCACCAGTGAGGAATTTTTAGTTAATTGGATCATTTGAGGTAGCAAGATCCACCTTAAACCTGAGTTACACCTTCATGAAGCCTATTTAAAGCACAATGAATAAAAAGCAAGCAAGCATAAACAAAAGACCATCCAGCCAAACAACAACAAAGCAACTTTTTGCTCTTGGCCTGCTTGCCCTGTCTCTTGCTTCAAGTCCATTCCTTTACTGGCATTAGATTCTACTTCCTAAGGATATTGGTGAACATGGAAGACCATCTGAGAAGTCCCACTTTATGGACTGGACAACTACCAGATTCTTGAACTTTCCACTGGGAGACAGCCATTGTTGGACTGAACCATAGCATGCTTGTGGATTCACTCAATCAGTTCTGTTACTCTAGAGAAGCCAGCCTAGTGTTTGCTTGGTTTGAATTTTAAACTATTGGGATTTTCTGGGTAATTTATAATATCAAAATATTTTCCATAAAATGTAAGAATGACCTCTACACAATAATGAATTTCATAAAGTCAAAACTTTGAGATATTTCTTGCAAATGAAACTACTATCTTAATTTGAGTTATAAAATAATATAAATGTACCTATATTATTTCCTAATTAATGGTCTAAACATATTGGAAACGTATAATGCATCTTTTGATGTTTGGAAAAAATGCATGATTTCTTTGTCAGGGGAAATAGTTACACTAGAAATACAAACAACAGCAACGTTAAGAATAAAAGCCACAATCATCTATATATTCAAGAGAAACCAATAATGCTGAAGGTATGTCTCATTTGATAAGTTTTTCCTAGTATAATCTCTTAATATTTTGAAAGTTAGTTTTAATTCTTTAAAAGAAAAATGTGACTCAGTATTTAATATTAATAATCTCATGATTAGGCCAAAAATATTGAAAATTTTTCAATTTTAAAATGCATTTTTTTTCCTTTCAGTTTTTGAATTGTGCTATAATTCCTTCATTTCTCCCTTTCCTTTCCCTCCACAATACTTTCTGCATAGCTCCCTACATTCTCTTTTAACTTCATGGCCTCGTTTTTCACTAACTCTAGTTACATGCATATATACATATGTATTTCTAAATATAATCAACTCCATCTGGAGTAATGTTACACACACACACACACACACACACACACACACACACACACACACATTCATTTGCAAGGCAGACTATTTGACATTAGATGACCGCTGTGGTCTTCCTTGGGGGAAGACTGTATCTCCAACTTAGCATTTCTTAGGTGTCTGTAGACCCTTGTGTAGGATTCAGGACTTATCATCAATTTAATTTATTATTTTTCAATATCACACATGTGTACCATGCATTCTGGTCACTCTCACCCTATTTATTTCGACCAGCTCTCCCACTTTCCCTTCCTGAAAGTTTTGTTCCCACATTCACACCTTTTTGATTCATTCTGCAACTGCATTAGCTTAATCAGGGCTTTCTGTGTGATAATGGTATTTGAGTTATGCCCTGGGACCTAGTGGGCAGGCTAGTGGTACACAGTTGAAGAGAATGACTGCCAATCAGTTGCCAACATTTTGCAAGGATGTGTTGGGTCCCATAAAACCTCCCTGATCTGTGATTGATTCCTGACAATCCTAGTCTTGGGCATTCTCTGTATGCCACAACTACATACATTTACTGTAATATCATGATTCTAATGAATTTTGTTATGTGTAGAGAAGAGTATTTACCAGCTCATTTCTTTATCATTATGTGTAGAGAAGAGTATTTACCAGCTCATTTCTTTATCTTTTTCTTTGCATACATTCCACACTGTCCTCAGAATTGTTGCCTGAGCCTTACAGGATAGCATAAATTTTGTTTAGGGTTAAGAACTCAGCAACTCCTTGTCTCAGCATCATGAGCAGCCATGTTAGCCAAAGCAAAACTAAGTTAAATGTAAGTAGAGCTAAGAGTAACATGTGTCTCACTATAAGCATAATATCTAGAAATTAGTCAACAGTAACATCAATTTAGCCATAAAATAGCTGTGAATTTGTCACTGAGGCCTAAGATCCCCTCAGCCATGAGTTTTTGCCTGGGTTTATGGTACCAGGAAAAATTTATAAAACATGTCACAATACATACTCGAAATGTATTTAGCTGCAAGGAAGAATTAAATTATGAAATTTGCATCTAAATGGATGTGAATGGAAAATACTATACCTAGAGAAGTGATACAGACACACAAAATAGACGAATGTGACATCTCTTGCCCATGTGAATTAAGCTTTAAAATCTCTAGATTTGTGTTTTTAATTTCAAACACTTGTGTAAGTGATGAAGTTCCAAAAGGGCTCACTGAGTGGTGGATACATTAGTAATCATTTCCCTAGAGCTTATGACTTCAACCATGGGCTTTTAAAAAGTGCTTTTGTGTTTTATTTTTTGAGACAGGTTTTCTCTGTGTAACAGCCCTGGCTGTTTAGGAACTTACTTTGTAGACCAGGCTGGCCTCAAATTCACTGAGATCTGCCTGCCTCTGCCTCCTGAGTGTTGGGATTAAAGGAATTTGCTACCACCACCCAGAAAAAGTGCTTAGTTTTGTACCACATGAGTGGATAATTTGGCTGTGTATCTGTTTACACCCAATAGCATACCTGATACATGAAGAGCCAGAGATGAGGTTGAAGAGCCAGAGATGAGATGAGATTACCCAGAATAGGACTTAAGTATGAGCATAAGTCACCATGTGGGTTTTGGCAGTCAAACATTGGTCCTCTGCAAGGTTAACAACTGCTCTTAGTTACTGAGCCATCTTGTCATTGAAACAATTGATGGATTTACTGTACCAATCATGAATTGTCTATTATGGAATGAGGCCCCAAGTATAATCAGTGCAGTCTTTTACAGGCCCCCATACCAGTGGGCACATCTTACCTGGCAGCTTGGTATTGTAGTTCCTAGAATTCAAAACTATTTAGATCTTTGATGTTTTTCCTCTCCCAGAGTTTTGTATAACACATTCTGGCACTGTGAAAGCTAATTAACAAACAGAAAGAAAGTTTCTAGGTCAATTGTAGCTTGATTTCTCTATATTTTTTGTTCAAGGTATATGGTATCTTAAGTAATAGGGTCTTACGAAATTACATTGGGCAACTGAGAAGAATCACAAGAGCTTGCATTACTGTTTGGGATATCTCTGAGACCTCTGTCATCAAAATTTGTAAGGAGTTATTCGACACATGGCAATGGTATATTTGCCTAATTAAACCATTGTTTCTGAGCAACACTATCAAACCATACAAGATACCGAATTTTGTGTTTTTTAAATTCACTTGCACAATTGTAGGGATTCTACACAGTATTTTCATATACCCTTTGTGTGATTGACCCTCCTACACCCTTTTCTGCAAGTTCAATACTTTTCACCACTCAAATTCCCTGTCTCTGCTTTCACGGCCACGATGTTCTACTATCCCAATCTCTTTGGTAAGTCATCCTCATGCCTGATGTCTTATTTCTTGTCTACTGTTTTTTTACAGGTGCTCTTGATTAAAAGCAAACAAAAAAAAATCTAAAGATTAAAAGATAGGATCTACATATGAAAGAGAAAAAGCATACAGCATTTGTCTTTCTGGGTCTGGATTACATTACGAAGAATAATTATTTACACTTAAGTCCATTTACTAATAAATTTCATTTTCTTTAGAGTTGTATGCATTTCTATTATATTTAGAAAAAAAAGTTTATTATCAATTAGCTGAGTCATAGGGTGGATATATTTCTAAGTTTATTTTTTCCTCCATCTACACTAATTCTCATACTGACTACACCAGTTTGCACAGCTACAAACAGTGGGTAAGAGCTTCTTCTCATCACCGACAGCACTGCTTTGTTTTGTCATTGACATTTTTTTTACGACATCCATTCTGAAAAGAGTATGATGAGTTTGTGAAATAACTGTAATTTTTAGTTCTAAGAAAACACTTCTCAAAATATTTATTGTCAATTTGTATTTCTTCCTTTGTGACTTTTCTTTTCTGATCTATAGCCAGTTTTCAGAATGTATTGTTGGTAAGGTTTTGTTTTTTGAGTTGCATAGTCTAGATATGAATCATATGCTGGCAAGGATTTTCTCCTGTTTTCTAGGTTACCACTTCACTTGATTGAATATATCCATTGTTGTACAGAAGACATTTTGGGTTCCACAGGGTCACATTTTTCAACAGGTGATCTTATCTTCTAAGCAAGTAGAGTCATATCTCAAAACTGTTAGCAGTGCCTGTGTCTTTTAGCATATTTCATGAACATTTTCAGAGAAGTTTCAGGCTTAACACTGAGGACTTTGACCTACTTGGAGTTGACTTTTATGTGAAGAATGAGGGACAGGGACCTTGTTCTAGTCCTGTAAATATGAATAATTAGTTTTCTCAAAACTACTTATAGAAAATGTTTTCTTTTTGCTAATAGGTATTATTGGCATCTTTGATAAAATCAAGTGGCTGTTACTTGGTGGACTTGCATCCAACTCTTTTATTTTGTTCTATTTATCTACCTGTTTCTTGGTTTTGTATACGACAAATCTTTAATCCTTTTACTCTTATTTTAGATCTGTGCTCTTTAATTTTACTGTTTACTCATTTTTATATAATATAATTACCATAATTTTAGTTTATTCTCATGTTTGTCTTGTTCAAAGTTTCATGCATGTTGATGTGTGCCTGTGTGCATATTTTATGTAGCATGTGTGTGTTACCTGCTTTAAAATGCATTAATAGATTTTTCTAGTTTTTGAGTAAATAACATGCATTTTTTAATTTTCCATCTTACCTCCTCTGTCATTCATCAGAAATAGGTGAGATTCATTCTACCTTATCACATATTTCCTATTTGATACTGTATACTCCCAACTTTTCATTTTCAACAAGTGACCTCTTACTTGAAAATCACACGGCCCCCTCTGCACTACTCTGTTCTGTTACGATTCTCACATAACTTGTCAGCCCTCTGCCACACCTTGCCACTTGTAATTTCAAAAAGGTAATAGACATACAGTTTCATTTCAACCTCCAATACAAGCTGTTCCAGGCAGATATTTTACTCCTGTTGATAGTAGAGAATTAACTCAACTTCTGTACTTTATCATTCTCATTCTTTCCAAAATTACTTATATTTTTGCCTTACTACATATCTGCTAAATGTCTCTAAATAAAGTTATAACAGCTATTTTAATGTTTCAGGTGCTTACTCCAATTCTGCAATCTTTTAATGTTTATTTGTATTGAGTATTTTCTGTCTTCTTTTTGGGAAATATTTTATTGTTACTTTGAATGCATACATTGTTTGTTGCTTTACAAAGCTTCTAAACATGGGCTTTGTATATACTATGAATGTATTATATTCATAGAGATAAAACCCCACCCTTCTCTTTATTTATTCTTTAATTTTTAAGATAGGTTTTTAATCATTTACCCAAACTGGCTTTGACCTCAGTTTGTTCCTAGGTTATACTTGAGTTTGTGAGTTGCCTCCCTCAGATTTCCAAGTGGGTAAGATTAATATGCCATGAAGCATGTCTTACACATTTTAGTGAGACATGGAACATCTTTAATGATGACAATTTAGAAGCCCTGAATGTTGTTATCTTGTGATGAAGAGTTTTGAAATTTTTTTCTGGAAGATATGCAATTCTTGCTTATTTCTCATAGGGTCAAGTACACTTGTTTAATGCTGAGTTATAAGAGGTAGGTGCTATGCTCCATGAGTACTTTAAGTAATCTAACATTGTGTTCATTTCAATCTAAAATTGCTCTGTTCATTTCTTCAGCCAAGTCTTACTTCTTCTGAGACTGTACTCTATGTTAAATATTTTGTCATTATTTTCTTTCACTATTCCTTCCCAGAGATTTCTTAAGTGAATAACTTGAACAAGTCTTATCAATAATGGTTTGTCCACTGTGGTAGGACCTATCAGAGTTTTTGTCCTCTGTGGTTTTCTGCTTTCAAACTTGAAACAGCTAAGCCTTTCAAATCCTATACTTTTCTGCCCTACAACAATGCAAACCTCCTTCCTACAACAAAGACCTCAATCTGCTCATATCTAATTAAAGACTCCTAGATGCTAGATGCATCACAGTCTGGAGAAAAATATCACACAGGGGGGGTCATGTGTGTGTTTGGGGGTGGGCGGGGAGCTGGAAACACAACTGGCAGTTCAATATATTTAGGGGACAGGGTTTTCTGTTTTAGCAGTAATTTTCATGAAAACTGGTCACATTCTTGGGGAAATAACACATCTTCCATGGTTAGCATTCACAGTACCTGATAATCTCCAATGATTACATGTTTCGGTCCTTTCAACCTCACCATTGTTGGACTCAGCTCTAAGCACTCATATCATGTTTTATGAGAACATATACTTATTGTCTACCTTTATATTAAAATTTAAAATTAAGCTTCAATTTAAAATAATTTTCATATTTATTTGTTTCAAATTATGAAGTATGCCAATTTTGGTTTTATGCTCTTAAAATTCTATCAATCATATTTTTCCTTAGGATAAGTACTTTATCCTAATCAATAGGTATTTTAGAATTATAAATACCTGATATGACCTGAAACAATTAAGGGCTAGTACAATGGTTCAAGAGTTAAAGGCATTTGCTGCCAAATCAGATAACCTGACATGTTTTAATGTAAATATTTATATTTATATTTGCTTGTGAAACTAGTCTTTAAGCGTAGAGTCAACTCTCCAGTCTGATATTCATATTTCTATATAATTACATGCAACTAGTTTCCTGAGAATTTTCTGCAATATGTCCTAATTTTATTAATCCTTTTGCCACCAACTCCTCACAGATCTGTGTCCCTCTATATATACGTCCAGATATTAGTTATTTCATTTCACTTTCCCACTAGGGAGTATTTGTTCTGTTCAGATATTCATGGATCTTTGACCTTGTACTGGAGTGTGTGGTCAACTTATAAAGGGCTACAACTTAGAGAAAACCAACCTCTCTCTCCCAGAAGCTAACAATTGTCAATAGCTTGGTGTGGAATGTCGTTTTGTGTGCTGTGAATTTGTGTTGCTCTGATTGGTTGATAAATAAAGCTGTTTGGCCAATGATGAGGCAGAATAAGGTTAGGCGGGACATTCCAACTAGAGAATGAGGAAGAAGAAAGGCAGAGCAGAGGAGATACTGCTAGCCACTGCCAGAAGAAGCAAGATGTAAAGCACCAGTAAGCCACAAGCCATGTGGCAAAGTATAGATTTATAGAAATAGGTTAAGTTAAGATGTAAGAGCTAGCTCTGAGCCATTAGGCCACAGAGTTTGAAAATAAAATATGCCTCTGTGTGTTTGTTTGGGTCTGAGTGGCTGCAGGACCAGGTGGGACACAGGAAAACTCCAGCTACAAAAGCTCCTGGGCTAGGGTGAGACTTTGTGCCCAACTCCCTTCTTTACACTAGAATTTGGCATGACTTAGACTTGTACAAGTCTTACACACCTTGCCAAGAGTACTGTAACTTAATACAAGCAGCTGCCTTTTAAGATCAGTCCCATGTTAGTCTATTTAATGGGTGATTGTGATTTATTAAGATTATAAATTGAGGAAATACACTCACACAAACAGAACCAGGTAAACAGCTGAAGTCGTCCTCTGTTCTGTCTAGAAGCAAAGGTACCTGGCCGTCTGGTGTCTGATCACACCAAGAAGAAGGACATGACCCTTTTCCTTTTCCTTTTAAGAGGTCACATATGAAGGGAAGAAGCACTGCCTCTTTCAGGCCATATAGCCCAAGGTCATGGGCAGAGCAAATACTACTACAGCTGCCCTGCTGTATCAAGAAACATCACCTTTTTCGTGTAGCCATTCATCACTTCCAGCTCTTACACTTTCTGTCCCTCTGCTGCAGGGATCCCTGAGTCTTTTGAAGAGGTGATGCATTACATAAGTTACATTTAGGGTATTCTAGCATAGTCTCTTATTCTTTATACTTTGGCCAGTTGTGGGTCTCTGCTAATTGCAATCTGCTGCAAATAGAATCTTTTCTGATGAGGTTTGATAGATGCACTACTCTGTGGGTTTGATTATGCATTATTATTAATTGGTTTAGTACTATATCCCTTCATCATAATAAATAATAATATCAGATCCTCTCCTAGGGTCTTTGACCTGTCTAACATAGGTCCTTTTCTCAATAATGATGTCATGTACAGGTTTAGTCTTATTGAGCAGGGCTTAAAATGAAGCAGAGAGAGAGTGATTGGTAAATTCATACTGCTATGGCACCAGTGGCATGTCTTCCCAAGCCACTCATTATTTTACTTTATTGGTTTTATGGCTGAGTAAGAGAGTTGGGTTTTTTTTTTTCTTCTCTGGTAGAATACATAACACAGTCCATCAATATGAAATCTAGGCACCCATGATAAAGCTCCCAAGTCAGTATCAACTTGATCTCCTTCTTGTTTGTTTTAGTCATCCTCCAAATTTTTGAAGACTTGTGTTTTTCTTGTTTAGTTGGCATTTTTTCATTATGTGCTATAACAGTATTTCACCTAGCCCAGGTTATCCTTAAGTTTCTGATGTGGCACAGACTGACCTTTTACTCCTGTGCCTTCTGCCTCTCAAGTTTGGTTGTTACAAGCATGAAGCATCACACACAGTAGAGTATGCTTTTAAAAATAAATACAATAAAATTTCATATTTGTTTCTATCCTTTTGATGGGTATGTATCTATAATTTTTCTCCCTATCTTTTGGATTTTCTACAATAGAAAATAACATTGTAAACTAATGTGAATGCATATATTGCCATTTTATCTATAGAAAATAACACCATACACTAATTTGAATGAATATAATGCTATTTTATCTATCATATGAAGGTCTTGTCAATTATCTGTAAAAATGTATAGCAGTGAGCTTTAGCTAATCTGTATTGATACCTATTATATCACTGCTCTGTATTTCTGCATTTTCTAAAAAGCTTGAAGTTTTGTTTTGATTTTTTACTATTTAAAAATAACTACTGAAGGTCTTCATCATTATATTTAGTGTGAACATTAGTCAGGTCATTAATCACATCTTCTTGAAAATCTGTATTTTTATCTCAATTAAGTCTAGCGAGCCTAAAGTATTTCATGTATATCTTATCAAAAGACAACTGTTTATTCCTGTGATATTTAATGCTATAATAGTTGGATACACACTGATACATGTTAGTGTATGATGAATGTTCACAAAGATGGCATCCTATTACATTCTATAAACTAAATGTAGTTTTTTTTAATATTTGCAAATGGAGTATGGGAAATTATCAAGAAAGGACAGTTTAGGACATTTCAAATTTGTCTAGAAGGGAGTTTATGCCAAGCTGATATATGGAACACATAAATATTTATGAAATCAGTCATCAAAGAGGCTAGAGGAATTAGCTTTGTATTGATTATGCCTAGTTATCTGTTATGTGTGTGACAATATGAAAATGGGCACAAGCTACTCATATTGATTTACTCTCCAATAAATAATTACAGTTCATTACTTATTGATTATATATTTCCATTATCATTTTACCCTTCTCTTAGTGGGGATATCAGTGTCAACTTAGAGTATGAACAATTTATACACCAAAAATTAAAAGCCAGTTTCAAAGAAAATATGCACTGTCAAGTACTCTGTGTCTAGCTTATTTATTTGCACATAACAACAGGATGTATTGTTCTGGTTATTAGGATCAGACTTCTAACTGTATTGAATGAATCTCACCAAATATGCAATGGAGGGTGTTCTGTTGCTATATAAGGTTTTAAATTGTCTCCATTCCAAAATACGAGACAGAACACTTGGAAGGGCACTGCTCTGGGTCTATATTGACAGACTAGAATGTGGTTAAAGGGGCACTGTAGGCCATTTTTCATACTGCTCCACTCATGTCCTTGTCTCTATATTGCTGTTATGGCAGTAGCTACTGGCATTTGTCCACCTTAAAGACAAAACTATCAGAAAGCATTTTTGATAATAATAGAGATAATGTCAGAAAGATTTCTGTTGTATCTCCTGCTAGTATAGGATAAGAGAAAATAAAATATATGAACAAGTAAAAATTATAAAGTTTTCCATGGATATAATTAGTAATTATTTGAAGTGAATTTCTGTGGGTATTCAGAGTCATAAATGGTCTACTCTCTTCTTAGCCGTGATACTTAGATTAAAATGTGCACAGCAAATAAAGGCTTATTTAATGCCTCGGCTACCTTAGTACTATTATAATAGTTCAAGTGATATCAAACATTGTTATAAATAATATAAGTTGAATGTTTATATGTAATCACACAATGTAAATGTAAATAGCTTCACACTAAGTATTTCTATTTAATGATTAAATAAATAAAATTATATGGAGATCAGTACAATATTTTCAAACTTACCCACTCTCAAATTTACAGATAAATTCAAATGTCAGCAAACAAAATTTTAAATGTTATCTTGTGTCTGTCTTATTTTGTTGTAATTTCAGAGTATTCTCTTCACATTTCTTGATGAAAATCAAACATCCTCATACAGATAAAAAAAAAAAAAAAACAGAGTTGACTTTAATGAAAAAAGAACACTCCTGTTGGAATCCTGACTTCACTCAATAGGTCTCAGTAGGAACTAGGTGTCTCAATTCAATTATGGCATAACACTGTATCTTATCTATTATGCCCTTTGTAGGAATTATCCATTTGTCCTTTAAGGTATCCCTGGAAATTTATAAATCATGTAATCTGATATTAATTTTGCAAGATTATTAATCAAGTTATTTTCTATATTTCTAATCTGACACCTCTTTTGGCTATGGCTGATGTTCTAATACTTATACATAATATTTTAATTTAGTCATCCCAGTTTTTGAAAATTAGCTCATTCTATTTAATTTCTTCCCTTTTAGTTTTTCTCTATTTAGTTCTATATTTCATTTTGAATGTTCTTTTCTTCAACCAAAGTGACATTTTCTCAGAGTTGTCCATTCTAGTAAAGAAAGCTAATTACACATATTGTTTCTATTACATTTTCATTTTCTAGGATTTCCTTTTTATTCTTACTTGGAATTCTTCTGACATATTCATTATACAGAATAATGAGTCTTATGGTATTTTCATTCATGCATAAATACATATTTTGAATACCCGCCCCCCCTCTGGAGAAGCAGGTGAATATCTCTGTGAGTTTGAGGCAACCCTAGTCTATGTAAAAAGAAAGTTATCAAGACAGCCAGGTCTACACAGAAATATTTTTAAACTTCATACAATGTAGTTTTAAACAAACTTACACCATTATCTTGCCCTTTGTCTGATCATCTTCCTCATAGCTAATAGTATCACTTTTACTTTCATGATTATCCTGCCATCAGTTATTCACATGAGAGAAAATGTTCTATATGTTCTTATGGAAATGATGTTGATTTTGCTGTACATAATATTCTCTACCTTCACCCATTGTCATGAAAATTATATGATTATCTTCTTTTTCATGGCTAAATGATGCTACATTTTCTGATCTTAATCTGATTCAATAAAATTTCTAATGTCAATTACACTGTGATTATTTTAAAGCATGTTTGAACATATTATCCTTTACACAGGAATGTTTTCCATGTTCCCCAGCAACTCCATAATATAATAATAACTATTTGTAATTGCTTGGCTTATAATTTCAAGTGTGATATCAAAAAAAATCTGCTTCTCATACATTATTTCAGATTACATTGTTTTTGTTAAACATACACATAAATTTGTTTAAAGTTGGACATGTTACACTAGGCATTAGCAAGTGACATAAAAGACCTACATGGGATGCCTGTTGTCTTTCTAGCTCATAGCTCTTCTCTGCTGTACAGGTCAAAATCTTTGAAATACTATGAAACTCTTTTAATCTCCTGTTCTTTTACATCCCATAGAATTTCTCTCAGGCAGCTTTGCATCATGCACCATTTCTTCTCTGCCTCCTTCCTCTTCTTCACTTCCTCCTCCTTTTTTTTTTCTGTTTTCCACCCTGTTTCAATATGCAGGAATAGAAACATGCTATAAACTTATAATTAAATTTCAGTTTCATGAGTTTTTCTGTGTTCAGAAACACTTAAAAATTATTTACGCATTTATGCTTTTAGTTTTGCCATCACTCTGGAAGGATCTTTCTCAGATCTTTATATATATATATATGTGTGTGTGTGTGTGTGTGTGTGTGTGTGTATCACATATATATGTATATGTATACTTATTTAATTTATACAAAAATATTTTTTCAATTTATACAAAAATAATTCAAGATGCAGTAAGGATTTAAAAGACCCAGAGTGCAAAAATCATAGTAAAAACATAGGTGAGGTTCCCTAATATTTTCATGCTTGGGAGTGACTCTAGATTTGATACCTCTCCTGTATTGCCTCCTGTTGCTGTGATAAAACACTGACTAAAAGTGGCCTTGGGGGGAAAAGGTTTATTTCAGCTGGCAGGTCACAGACATTGAAAGAAATCAAAGCAGGAACCTAGAGGCAGGAACTGACACAAAGACCATGGAGTAGCCTGCCTTTTATCTTACCTCTCCATGATTTGCTCATCTTTCTTCTATGACCCAGGGCAATGTGGCCAGAGGTGACACCTGCCATATTGGGATGGGACGTCAGCCAGAGAAAAATATGCCCACAGACATACCCTCAGGCCAATCTGATGGAATCAATCCCCCAACTGAGGATTGATCTTCACAAGTGACTGCACTTTGTTTTGAGATGACAATAACTACCCTGTACAACACTAACATTCAGTGAAGGAAAGCAAGAACAAAAGTAGTCATACATCTGCACAGTGAAGGAAATGACAATCAACATACAAAATTAAGATGTCAAATAGGAAAAGCAACTTGACTTTTGTGCATTTAAGATGCATCTTATATATAAAAAAAACTATACAGCCCAATATCAGAAGTTATAGAAGACTAACAACCACTTAACACTCACATACACATGAATACAAGCAATCTCTGCCTTTTTGGGTCTGGTTATCTCATTCAAGACAATTAATTCTGGCTCCATTAGCTAACCTATAAATTTCATTTTCTTAATAACTGAATCATATTCCATAGTGTAAATATACCACATTTGTGTTAACTGTACATAAGTTGATTGGCATTTAGGATGTTTCCCATTAAGGCTACTATAGACAGAGAAGCAATGAATTAGGATGAGCAAACATCTCCTTAATAAGATATAGACAACAATATGTGTAATTGATGGATCTGAGGTAGATCTATGTTCAAATGTTTGAGGACACTCCACAGTGATTTTCATAGTGACTATTCCAGTTCACACTTCTGCCAGCAATAAATAACTATTCCTTTTTTTTTACATACTCACCAGCATCTGCTATCAGTTGTTGCATTAATCTTTGGCTTTTTGAATAAGGTAAAATAGAATGTCAAAATAGTTTTAATTTTCTTTTTTTTTTTTTTTTTTGGTTTTTGGAGTCATGGTTTCTGTGTCATTTTGGTACCTGCCCTGGATCTCGTTCTGTAGATCAGGCTGGCCTCAAACTCACAGAGATCCACCTGGCTCTGCCTCCCAAGTCCTGAGATTAATGGCGTCTGCCACTGCCACCCATCTTAATTTTCATTTTTCTTATAGCTAAGGATATCAAATATTTCTTTAACCGTCTCTTATCCATTCATGTTTTGTCTTTTTAAAACTCTGCTTTGGCCAACTTGGTGGCTTATGCCTTTAATCCCAACACTAGGTAGGCAGAGGCAGGTGGATCTTTGTGAGTTTGAGGCCACCCTGATCTATAAAGTGATTTCCAGGACAGCAAGGGCTGTTACACAGAGAAACCCTGTCTCAAAAAAACAAACCAAACCCAACAAACAAAAAGACACTCTGCTCTGTGTGTATCCCAATATGAGCTAAATTATTTGTATTCTTAATGTTTCATCTTTTGAGTTCTTTGTATATGTGGTATACTAAGACTTTGTCATGTATAATTGGTAAATATTTTTCCATTTTATAGGTTGTTCTTTTTACTCAAATGATGGTGTCCGGAACTTTTTTATTAGCTTCATGACATTCCAGTTACTAATTATTGGTCTTAATGCTTATACTATCAGAGACCTGATAAAAAACATTTCTTCCTTAAAACAGTGATTTCTAGTCTATTTCCTAGTTTCTCTTTTATCAGATTTGTGGTATCTGGTCTTGTGTTGAGGTCTTTGATCCTTTATGAATTGAGTTTTGTGAAAGGTGATAGATATGGATCTATTTCATTTTTCTACTTGCAACTCTGATTTGGTTAGTACTGTTTGCTGAAGATGCTGTATTTTTCTTCAGCATATATTTTTGGCTTATCAAAAAACAAGTTTCTACAGGTGTGTGTTGTGTCAATGTTTTCTAGTCTATTGCATTCATCAACACATGTGCATTCAAGCTTCAGATACATGAATTATATTTAGTACTCATAAATGTTAGGCTGCTATAATGGATCAGAATGGAGGAGTGGCTCTTCCAAGGAAGGGAAAACAGAAAACAGTTTTATAAAGTGAAAAAAAAAGGTAAATTATAGTAGGGAGAATAACTGGGGAAGTATGGGAGAGAAGTGGAAAAGAGGAAAGACCAGGGTAGAATAACTAGCCCGAAAAGTCTTTTGAACAGCCATCTAGAAAGCTACTCCTCTACAAGTTTCTTAAAATCATTTCAATGGTATTACCATACAATAGAGGAGAGAATGCACAATTTGACATCATTTGCTACCAGATACAACAACCAGGACACTAAATAGGTTAGAGCTTCTTGAGCTTTGGTCAAAGGGTTTTATTGACACCCACATCAAACACTGCAGACTATTGACAAAGATGATGCCCAACATGAAGCTTCACCTCTACTCACTAGTGTTCATTCCGCTGGAAGGTACTATTATTCTGCTAAATGAACATAGCAGTAAAATGACTCAGAATGGCATACTAGTTACTATCATAATGACATATTAGTATACTCATAGATCAGTGTATTACTGAACCCTTATAGGATAATATTTGCAGCCAATGGTAACTAACACAGAGAACTGCAACAGGAAAATGTGCAGATGGTGAGAGACCTTGAAGTAGTCAGTTCTAAATGGGATGTTGCTATCAAACTCCTCCTATCAAGGGTCAGGGATCTATGAAGAAAAGAAAACTGAAAGAGTAAGTGTAGAGAGCCAGAGGAGAAGATAACATCAATGAAATGACACTGACCTCAAGAGACAGGGATAGAATCCACAAGACCTAAAGTTTCAAGCCATCCCTTACAAAGAATTTATTTATAACTGGCACCTGCTAGGGGAGGAAAACTCAGTTTCTCCAATGGAATGACACTGAGTATATCAACCACACACCAGGAAACTCCTCATGCTCAGGAATAGTTGAACAGCCCAAATGAATTCCTTGTTTTTTGTATGTGTGTGAGAGTGTGCTTTTGTAAAGTAATAGTTTGGCCTATTTCTTCAGAAAACCAAATTGAAGCCATTGTATAAGTGGTATGACAATCACACTGATGTGATCATATATCTTAAAGAAATGAAATTAGTATTTCACATTGTTGTGTTAACAGATTCACTGTTCAGATAGCCAGTGTGTAGAAGATGTTTTATATTTGGATGAACAGACTAAGAAAATGTGCTGTACATACATACTAGAATACTATTATACCATAAAAAAGAAGGGAAATTCTGCCACTTGTGATAAATTGACAAACATTATAGTATACTAAGTGTGTTAGTAAGACCCATATTTAAATATTGCTTGGTCTCATTTTTATGTAGAATCATGAAGAAAGAAAAGAAATAGAAAACACAATCATAGAATTATGAGAAGAATAATAATGGCCAAAACTAAGAGAATGGGGTGGAAGAAAACTACTTTGAGATTCCATCTTACCTTGGTTGGAATGGGCAACATTACAAAAATAAATACTTTGGGTTTTTTATTTCTGTGAAGAGACACTATGACCATGGCAACTCTTATAATGAAAACATTTTCTTGAAGGGACTTGCATACAGTTTTGGAGGTTCAGTCTGTTATCATCATGTCAGGGAGCATGACTGCATGCAGAAAGACATGGTGTTGGAGTATTAGCTGAGATTTCTAATTCTTGCAGGCAAAAGCAAGTCAACTGAAATACTGGGTGGTATCCTGACATAGAAAACCTCAAAGCACATCCTCACAGTGACACACTTCCTCCAACAAGGCCATCCCCACCCCAACAAAGACACACCTCCTAATAGTGCCACTCCCTATGAGATTATGGGGGGCAATTACATTCAATTTACCACATTTTACTCCCTGGCCATCATAAGTTTGTATCAATATCATAATGCAAAAATGCATTTAGTCCAACTTCAAAAGTTCCCATAGTCTATCACAGTCTCAACTGTAGCTGGAGTTATCTCCAGGCCCGCCCAGGCCTGCAGCCACTCAGACTCAAATAAACACACAGACTCTTATATTATTTAAACTGTTTGGCCTAACACCTCAGGCTTCTTGCTATCTAGTTCTTATATCTTAAATCAACCCATTTCTATTAATCTATAATTTGCCATGTGGCTTGTGGCTTACTGGTACTTTACATCTTACTTCTCATGGTGGTGGGGGCTGGCAGCATCTCTTGACTCAGCCTTCCACTTCCCAGAATTCTTCTCTCTCTTCTTCCCGCCTATACTTCCTGCCTGGCTACTGGCCAATCAGCACTTTATTTATTAACCAATCGGAGCAACACATTCACAGCATACAGATATCCACAACACTCAACATGTTTTAAAGTCCAAAGTTCAAAGTCTCTTCTGAGATTCATGCAATCTCTTTACTGTAATCACCTATAAAAATCAAAATAAAAAAATAGATTGTATACTTATAACACATATAGTTATAGAACATTCATTACCATTCCAAAACACAGGGAAGGGATCAGAGTGATTAAACACTGGACCAAAGCAAGACTGAAAATCAGCTGAGCAAACTCCAAACTCTTTAACTACATGTCTGATGTCAAAGTGCTCTTCAGATCTCCAACTCCATTCAGCTTTGTTGACTGCAAAACCATCTTTCTCTTGGACTGGTGCCATGCCCTTTTTAGCAGATTTCCTTAGCAGATATGCTCTGACTCTGGCATCTCCAAAATCTTGGGTTCTCCAATGCCATCCAGGTTTCAACTTCATAGCTTCATGCAAATGACCTCTCTAATAGACCTCCTTTCAGGGACACTCCTGGCATGTACCTGGCCACAGTGGCTTTCTTTAGGTGTGAAGGCAAATAATTCCATAACCTATTTCTTTTATTTTTAACACTAAAGCCAGAACCATGTAGCCAAAGCTGCTAAGTTCTGCTGTTTACTACGGTGGAACATGGTCCCCTCATTCAATTACATCTTCACCAGCTTTCTGTCTTTCACTATCTAAACTTGGTTGTCCTGAAATTTGCTCTGTAGACCAGGTTGGCTTCAATCTCAGAAACCCACCAGCCTCTGCCTTCCCAGTGCTGGGATTAAAGGTATGCCACACCACACCTGGCTCTAAGCTTTTCTTTAGTTCCTATTCACAAATTAGAAATTGAGCTGGCTGGTATCTTATACTGAAGTCACCCCCTTTATTCCATTTCTTCATTTGTTTACCTCTTTGAACACAAAATTAGTTCCATTCCACTCCCTAGTGCTCTTTTTCTCCTCAAAATTTGTCATTTTGTAATTTACCCTGCTCAACTTGTTCATTTGCATTATAAATCTTCATTAGAGTTACCAGTAATAACCACACAACTGAGTCTATACTATCTGTTTTGAGATTTATTCTGCCAATAGAATTATTTAAAAAGCTCTTTACTTTATAGCCTCAAGTAAATTCTTTGGACAAAGGCAAAAAGCAGCCACTTTCTTCACCAAAATACCACAATACTAGTCTCTAGGCCACATATTAACATTTGTCTCTTCTAAAACAACTTGATCCCCACAGGTTATCAAATAATATTCAGCACCAGTGTCTTCCATGCTTATAGTAGTATGGTCCATTAGTCATCATTCCACTACTTTCCTTACTCAAACTCCCAAAATGAAATCATGGTCAGGCCTATCACAGCAATACTTCACTACTCTGATACCAACTTATGTCTTAATTAGAGTTTCCATTACTGTGAAGAGACACAATGACCACGGCAGCTATTACAATGAAAACCATTTCATTTAAGAGGGGGCTTGCTTACAGTTTCAGAAGTTCAATACATTGTCATCATGGAAAGCAGCATGACAGCCTAAAGGCAAACATGGTGCTGGAGTATTAGCTGAGAGTCTTATATCTTCCACGCTAAAGGAAGTAAACTAAAGTAATGGGTGGTATCCTTAGCATAGGAAACTTCAAAACCTGGCCACAGAGTGGCATAGTGTATTACTAAAATTTGATAATCTCCCTGAATGTGTGTATATATGAGATATAATACATTATATTCAAAGAATAATATTAATATCTGCTTTAAAATAAAACATTGAATTCAGTTTTATTGTGAGTTTATATTAAAACCAATAGATAAAGAATGAAAGTACATTTGCATGTGAGATACAAGGAGTTAGATCAATTAGGTCAGTGACTGTACATTATTTAAATTATAGCTACATTTATCAAAACAGGATTGATAAATTAATTTGCATGTTTCCACAGCTGTAATGTATTGATCTTTGCAAATTGTCCTCTAGGAAACAGACATGTGACATAAGAACTATGTGTAACTTCTACTGTTCTCAAAGAAAGAACAAGGATAATATCTATCAGGTATTTACATAATTGAATATTTGTCTATTATTTCTCTTGTAGAAATAAAGTTTCAGTCAGAAATTTGCTAAGATTTTCTCTAGAAAACCTAAGTGTCTGTACTTTTATGCAATCATTAAAACTGTGTAAATAAAAAGAAAGAAGAATGTGAATGGGAAGAAAACATTTAGTAGAAAACATAAAAAGTGGGAGAAAGCATAATTCTATTAATTACAATAGTTTAAGAATTATGTAAATCACTACAAAATTTCTTTTGTGAATATATTTTTACATGATCATCAAAATCAGATGAAAATTGCACTACATTATCACTGTTATAATTCTGACCATCACATAAAATTCATACAGAAATTTTCACAAGTACAAGCGACAAGAAGATAATTCGTCCCATTTCCTCAAGAATTTTCTTTTTTTTTTTTTTTTTTTTTTATTTTGCAATACAATTCAGTTCTACATATCAGCCACAGATTCCCTTGTTCTCCCCCCTCCCGCCCCCCTCACCTTCCCCCCAGCCTGCCCCCCATTCCAATCTCCTCCAGGGCAAAGCCTTCCCCACAGACTGAGATCAACCTGGTGGACTCAGTCCAGGTAGGTCCAGTCCCCTCCTCCCATGCTGAGCCAAGGGACCCTGCATAGGCCCCAGGTTTCAAACAGCCAACTCATGCAATGAGCACAGGACCCGGTCCCACTGCCTGGATGCCTCCCAAACAGATCAGGCCAATCAACTGTCTCACCCACTCAGAGGGCCTGATCCAGTTGGTGACCCCTCAGCCATTGGTTCATATTTCATGTGTTTCCGTTTGTTTGGCTATTTGTCTCTGCGCTTTATCCGACCTTGGTCTCAACAATTCTCTCTCATATAAACCCTCCTCATTCTCGCTAATTGGACTCCCAGAGGTCCACCTGGGGCCTAGTCATGGATCTCTGCCTCCAGGTCCATCAGTAGTTGGATGAGGTTTCTAGCACGACAATTAGGGTGTTTGGCCATCCCATCACCAGAGTAGGTCAGTTCGGATTGTCGCTCGACCATTGCCAGCAGTCTGTTGTGGGGGTATCTTTGTGGATTTCTGTGGGCCTCTCTAGCACTTTGTTTCTTCCTATTCTCATGTGGTCTTCATTTACCATGGTCTCCTATTCCTTGTTCTCCCTCTCTGTTTTTGATCCAGCTGGGATCTCCCACTCACCCAAGCTCTCTTTCCCTCGACCCTCGCCCTTCACTACCCCCACTCCTGTCCAGGCTGTTCATGTAGATCTCATTCCATTTCTCTGTCGTTGGGCGATCCCTGTGTCTTTCTTGGGGTCCTGTTTTCCAGGTAGCCTGCCTGGTGATGTGAGTAGCAGTCCAGTCATCCTTGTTCCACATCTAGTATCCTGTTATGAGTGAGTACATACCATGTTTGTCTTTCTGAGTTTCCTCAAGAATTTTCATTGGAAATTGAAGCAATATGGTTTCTATAACCCTCTGGTGAATGAAGTGTGAATTAAAATGATGCTGGAACTTTCTGGTATTTCATATTAAATAATTCTAATAAGAAAAAATAATTTATTTTATTTTTATAATATTTCCTTTAGTAGGAAACATATCTACTCTGTATTCTAATAAGAAAAGTTACTGATTTTTATCTTTATATTATTTTTTCAAATAGTTGAGTTGGAAACATATCTACTCTGTATTTGTTAAGTTTAGGTCTTTTAATTAAGCTATTGATCCTTATGCATTCTAGATGCATTTGATAAATGCCAAAATGGCTATAATTGGATTAATATTAGTTCAAAATAAAACCAGACAGAATTCAGGTAGAATTATATGTTACAAATAAAATCAATATTTGGGATTTGGGAATTTATTTAATTCAGTAAACTATTCCCTTTGCAAGCATAGGGATCTGAATTTGAATCCCAGAGCTCATGCAATCCCAGCATTTGGAAGGCAGAGAGAAGGAGAACCATGGGCTTTGATAGAATCAGTATCAGGTCCATGCCAGGTTAGATTCTAGGATGAGAATAAGGGAGCAGTTTTGTGAGTAACAAATTTTTTGAAACACGCTGCTGTCATATAGAAATTGTCAACTGACATGACAAACAACACAGCAAGAGGTAATATTCTCAACAGCTCCTCACTAATTGTTTACAAATTATTAGAGAAAAATGGGCCTTTCAGATACGTATTTCCACAAACAAGGTATTTAGTGATTTTTTTCTAGCCAATCAGCAAAGACTAACACCAACAACCAAAGCTGATTACATGGTAGCAAATACTTTTGTTCACTAAGTACAGAAACTAAAAGTATAATTAATCCATTATCTTGGTCCCAGAATCAGCATAAGATAACATAAAGAAGTATCACTCTGTTTAGCAGTTAATATTATTACAAATACCACCCAACCAAAAGGTAGTTACAGCAAAATTTATGAATTAAGAAAACATTTTAGCTTTAATGCCTGGATTATCCGAATGCTATTCAAAGAGTCCTTTTTGCCCATAAATGCCAGTAAATCCCCTATTTTCTCTTCTGCCAGATTCAGGGTAGCTGTTATTACACTGAAGTCCTGATTCATTTAGAGTTGAGTTTTGTGCAGGGTAATAGATATGGCTTATGTTCATCCTTCTCAAAGTAGCTATCCTGTTTAACTAGCACCATTTGTTGAAGATATTTTCTTTTCTCCAGTGTGTGTTCTTTGCTTCTTAGTCATAGGTTAGTGTATCTCCCATTTTGAAACTGAACCATTTATGTTTATTATTTAAGAGTTTCATATACGAATATCATGTGTTTGAGTAAACCTGACCACTATTCTCTCCTCCACAATTCCTTCAATGCTTCCTATCACCTCTCTCCCCCAACCTCCTGATACTTGTATGTAAAACAGTAGGCCAACTCCTAAATATAACTTCAGAAGGATTACCATCACTTTTACTTTCTGTACATAGGATTTGCTTTTTCTCCATGAATATTAATTCTACCCTGAATTTGATTTCTACTTATTTAAAATTAGCTTGCTCATAGCTGCATACAGTTTTGAGGTCTCTGGTCTGGTTCTCCTTAACTTCAGAATACTAATGTACAATTTGAGAATTAAGTTGCTCATTCTTTTTTTTATCTCATATAATTGAATGAAAGGTGCATATGTCTTAAATGTGGTCGAGTAAAACTATACATGCATTTTAGAGTCTTTTTTCCTTAATTCTTTTTCCTAGGAAACAAATGTTCATTTTTGTACTAATAACTAAAGACCTCAGAAGAGAGAGATAACTGGTCTTATTGAACAATATCACTGAATCAACTGATTTTTTGAGAAAAAAAATGACTATTGGAATTTATTTAAAATCAAGTATGATAAAAAGTTTACAAATGATTTGTTTTCAGCTTTTATTCTATAAACATTTTTTTCTAAAATAGTTACAAAATATTTCTTGACTTACACTTCAAAACATGTAAAAATTGTTGGTATTCTGCAATCATAATACATTCTTTTTACATTTTCACATATCAGAGAAAAGACATATTTGACAACTACTCTTTTTTTAATTAGCAAAATATAATTGTTTGCTGACTTCGTCAACATTATAAACAGTTACTCACACAAATTACTACCAGAAAGCTGAAAAATAAAATTTCATGAGAAATATAATGTCAAGATGTTTATAGAAGTAATTGAGCTCTGCCTTAATTATGTACTAAAGGAACTGACATAGACAATAGGCACAACATCCTTTAGCACATAGAATTCTGAAAGGAAATGAAAGTTGTCAATATTATTTTGTTTTTGGTTGTTGGCAATGACTTGTTAATTTTGTAACTTTTCTCTTGAATAAACATGAAAACATACAAAGAGCATCCAGTCAATCTGTTCATGGATGACTGGATAAATAAAGTATATGGGTAAGCAATGGAATTTTATTCATCCCTAGGAAAAAGCAACACCATTTTCAGGAGAATAAATTAACATCATAATGTTAAGCAAAATAAGCCGGACTCACAAAGAAAAGCATTGCTTATCTTCTCACACGTGGAATTTGTTGGGGAAAAAGGAAATGAAAATAATGGGGTGGGCGTGGGGGAGCTAGATGGCTGCGATCACATGTGCCAAGAAAACACAACGGTGAAACTCCTCATTTCTTACAGTCAGTATCAGCTAATTAAAAAACAGTCACAAACTCCCCTTGACTCTCTCTAGAAATCTCCAGCAAACTCCAAACACAGAAGGTTATGTTAGGTGTACTTTGTTGTCATATTTGTTTAAACCATAAATAATGTGCTTGTGTGCTCATAACAAACATTCCTCGTTGGCAGAGATGTTGAACAGTCAAAAATGTTTGTTTTCATTCCTAGCACATAGACAATGTGTGGTTCACACTTTCTTGCCATGTCCTATGGTGACACAGGAAAAAAGCTGGTTTGCTTGAGACACACTTGAGTGTCTAATAGTTTGCCCAGGAAGGTGCAAATGAGAGCATTGAATGCAGACCTCTTCCTAACAGGTGTCCATGATCTTACCATGTTAGAGAATAGAGTCACGTGCCAGGTGGACATTATTAGAACCAGGGCCTTGGAAAGTTACAAAGGACTGTGACTAAAATAAAGGAAACGTAAAGATCGTGAGTGGGGTTACTCAAAACTCAGGATGAGAATGTTTAGTTCTCTGCCTGGTATGTACTATGTATTTGACAAACCTTTTTCTTTCTTTTTTTTCTTTCTTTCTTTCTTTCTTTCTTTCTTTCTTTCTTTCTTTCTTTCTTTCTTTCTTTCTTTCTTTCTTTCTTTGTATTTCAGTGCTACAAAGCTGAGAGTTTTTAGGTTATTTTAGTTTATTTTATTTATTTTTATTAATTTTTTATCTCTTCTATTCATTCCAGGACCCTAAAAAACAAGTATCTGGGGCTTGGACAGTTGGGTTTAAGGTTAAGAATTCATGCACTGTTCTTCCAGAGAACCCAAGTTGAGTTTCCAGTACCCTCCTTTGGCAGTTCACACCTGCCTGTAACTCCACCCCCAGGAGGCTCCAATACCTCTAGCCTCAGCTGACACCTGCACTCGTGCATACATATTTACACACAGACACATACATACACATAATTAAAAATAATAAAGGTAAAATCTTAACAAAAAAAACAACAACAAAAAACCAGGTATCTGAACTTACAAAATAATACTGGCTCTCAGGCCTGTACTATTGATTTTTCTCAATTAAGTTGTGACAGCTTCAGTATGCCTTTAGTTTGAAAAATCTCCCATGATTCTTTGGACACAAGGGTATACAGAACAAGGACAAGTATGTGCAATCACAGGTCCTGATATTAAACAGGGACAAGCATCTTAGGAGAGTTTGCCATATATATATATATATATATATATATATATATATATATATATATATATATATATATGTTTTTTAAGGCAGGGTTTCTCTGTGTAGCTTTGCACCCTTCCTGGAACTCACTCTGTAGCCTAGACTGGCCTCGAATTCACAGAGATCCACCTGGCTCTGCCTCCCGAGTGCTGGGATTAAAGGTGTGCCACCCGACATACTTTTAATTATTATGAACAAATAGTTCAGTTTTTTTTTAATGCCATGTATTTTCATTTACAACAGTGGTGATTTGCAAAACTATAATTAAATGTCACTAAGTTTCAAAATTTCAGCTTCTAGCATGGCGTAAGTTGATCTTTTAGAGGTCTAAATATGGTGATACTTTATTTGTGCTGAAATGTGATTTTATTTGTATGTTAATAAAGTTGCCTTGGGATCAGAGCTAATAGCAAGCCACTAAGCAGAAGTCTGGTAGTGGTAGCACACGCCCTTTACCCGATCACATGGCAGGCAAAATCTCTGTGTGTTTAAGGACATAGCCAGTTTGGAGACACATGCCTTTAATCTCAATTCCAACCATAGAGACCTGGAGGTCTGTATAGACAGGCATTGATGAGGAGGCCATGTGGTTGGGTTTACAACCAATGAGAAGGCAGAACAGAAAGGCAATAAAAGACAGGACACAGAAAGAAGGTCTCTCTCTCAGGGGAAGGACAGTAGCGAGTGGTAAGATAAGGTGGTCTTAGCTCTTAGTTTTGAGTTTTCTTGGAGTTTGTTAAGCTTCCTTAGAAAAATAATAACACTAGTGGTCAATAGAAATTCAGAATTTTTGGACTCTGAATTTTGTTTTTACCATTTTACCAAGCATAGGCTAAAAAGAAGAGCAATTTTTTTTTTTCTCAGAACACTTAGTTTAGGTAATCATATTTTAAAGGAAATCAGTGATTGGAAAAGATCACATTTGGAAATTAAATTAGATTAGTAGGTTGGCAGGTTGGAAAAAAATGCTTTGATCTCTGGGCTTTTAATTCTTTATTTGTCTCTGTGTTTCTTATTTAGTAAGACCGTTTAGAATTACATCTACATCTAAATGTTGTCCTTTAAGAGATTTTAAAAAAATACCTACACAACTGTGAATGTTCTAAAAAGCACTAAAATAATTGTCAATCCTTTTTTACCAGTGGGGTTGGAAAGCAGTCAGATTAGATGGTTTGTAAGCTTTCTAAGTACACATGACCATCAACTACTTCTCTAATTTACTCCATGTCATCCTCTGTAGGCAGCAGATGCTCCAGGAGTCACAATTGTTATAAAAGACAAAAAGGGGTGCAATGTGGAAAACAAGGTCTAAGACATTTATGGAGGCATTTTTTTTTCCAACCTGCCAACCTGCTAATCTAATTTAACTGCCAATTATGATCTTTTCCAATCACTGATTTCCTTTAGAAGGTGGTCACTTAAACTAAGTGTTCTGAGAAAAAAGAGTATTGGCTCTTCTTTTTAACCTATGCTTGGTAAAATGGTCAAAACAAAATTCGGAGTCCAAAAATTCTGAATTTCTATTGACCACTAGTGTTATCATTTTTCTGAGGAAGCTTAACAAACTCCAAGAAAACTCAAAACTAGTTAATACAAATCTTCCTTATAATTTTATACAGTGTTGTATTCATATGTAGTGCATTGGAAACAAGGCTAGCATTTTGAAGTAAACTATTTCTCTGTACTTTCTTACAACATGGCTATAAACTACCTTGAGATTCTCTCTAAAATAGTGAAAAATATTGACAATTCTGAATTGTTTTACAAAGAGAAATTTAGTCATGAGTCTTAACCTGGATGCATTTAATACTATTTTACTCTAATTAAATAATTAATTGAATTATTTTGTTTCCCAGGATTTAGAAGCTCAAATATTCTTTTTCACACCCTCTTAAGTTTCTAGGTGGTAATATTCTCAGCTTAGTCACATTTAAGTAGACATAGAAAACTGAGGATTTTGACATGCTATTGGGAACAGTCAAGAAGTTACATAAAAATTCATCTTTGGTATAATTTCTCACATTATTTTCTTTGTTCTCCATTTGACTGTGCTGTTTAAAAGAACATTTTTGATAATATATATTACGTGATTGTTCACTAAAGAAAAGTAATTATATAATTTTTCTTCTGGCTCTACATATTCCTGTCCCATTAAAGTAAGTCATAGATCCACACTGTCTTCTCAAACCACTGCATTGCCATAAGCCAAAGATAAGTGGCAAATTTATCTGACAAATGCATGATAGAATTTCTGCTACCAAATGGTTTTCAAATCACAGCATAAAAAGAAGCCTTGGGAAACAAGTCTACAATTGGGAACAACTCTTCAAAAATTGCCAGAATAATCTTCTTCATAGCCCAAAGCAAGATGTAAATTAAGAAGCAATATACTATGTGTGTAATGGAGCATGCACTTATAAATTCATGGTTCCATTCATCTCATGTAAACAGCTCCTACAATGTACCTCCCAGGAACAATTACACAACACTAAAGGCTTCTGAATTATAAATATTAAGGCAGAATATTTTTTTTTGCTCATTTCTTTACAGAGAAGTTTGGAGAGGCAAAGGAATACAATCCTTAATTGTCAGATTGCTTTTTAATTGCATGCTTTGTAGAGTGAGTATTAAAAAAAATGAAGTCAGCTGGAGAAATGCATCTGTTGAAATGGTTTTGCTAGTCGGTTGGCATGGCAGCAGTATGCTGAATGACCAGTCATGCCTTTAGCATTCAGGACAGAACATGAAGGTGCTCGGATTCATAATGCTAAAAGCTGGACTCTTTAAAGAAGTAAAAATTGATCTCTTCAGGGGAGGAATAAAAAAAAAAAAGACAACTATTAGCAAGAGATTGGCTGAACAAAAGATTCCTTGTGTAAAATATACTTTCAGCTTCTCCAAATAAGTATTAATTGTGTTACAGAGCTGCTCAAGATAGTTTGTCAGTGTCATAGTACAACTGGGGAAAAGAATAAAAGAACCTTATTCTGTGAATATTAAGTAGGTAGACAGGTGTTTTTTGACTCTGGAAATAAAGGATGTGGGCTTCAATGATTGGCTTTCAAAATTTAAAGATACCTATATAAATCAATGAAAGAAGTCATAAATATATTTGAAAGGGTAAACAATATAGAAAAAAATACTGCATCCTTTTTTTATACCAATAAAATACTTTATAACCAAAGTTATTTCAAAGATCAAAGCAGGCTATTTGATGAAATCACAAATATTCTGAAATTTTTGAGATTACGTAAAGTATGATTTTATTGTCAGGGCATCAAAGAAGGTATGTAACTTTGTTTTTAAGTATATAAGTGCAGAGCTGTGAGGCAGGCTGGTGTGCTTAATATATTCATCAAATAAGTGAAATGTTCCAAATAGTAAGGTAAGTTGCTCTTCTGGATTATCTTAAGAAAAGTGGAATTGTGAAATCTGAATTGGTTTAAAGGCATATAGAATCCTCAGACTCAAGAAAGGGGAAAGAAGAATGGAACAGGGAAAGAGGGAGAGAATCAAGCCATTTGTCTCCTGTCATTTATAAGCCAGGATATTAGACAGGAGCAGCCAGTCTCAAAACGAAAACCTGGTAGTTCTTTGTTCTGAAGGTGTGAAACTTGGTGATTTGACGATGCCAGCCTCTGAATCCCTAATACTCTGCAGGACTTCTGGTAGAGGCCAACTTTTTGTAAAATGGGACTCAGTTCTGGGCTACATTTTCTAGCAATGAAGTGGCATGAAATAAGAATCACAGCAAAATTGGACAGATATATATTCACACTTCTATGGAAGAAATTAAATATTTTAGGAAACACATCATATACAAGGGAAGGGTTTGCAAAAACTCACAATATTAAACTTATATTGTGCCTTGAATGCAGCTTCACAGTGATCTCTGTAGAGTTGTTACCCACACCGTTTGTTTCCATTGTTTCCTGTCCTGCCATTTCATAGTCATGGAATCAGTCCAAGTCATGTCTGTGTTCTTTCATTTTCAAAACTTGGTGAAATTACAAATTAATCTTTGTTTTATTTTCCATTATAGAGGAGTCATATTTTACTGTCAGTTGATTTTCTCTCTGTTCTTATTTCAAATTCACTAATATCATATATATATATATATATATATATATATATATATTTAAAATTTTACTTGAGATTTCTGCAATCTTTTTATTTCCTCATTTAACTTTGGTGAAAACATGTTACTCATTTTTGATTGACTTCATATGCCATATCCATCTCAGAGTAATATTAATTTGACTCAAGTACATTTGAGCTTTGTCACAAGCACTTTGATATGTATATTTTAAATCTAAATAATCCCAAATATTTTAAAATGTTTTTTTAAGTTATTGTGACACAAATATTTTTTAGGAATTATATATATTATATACTTGTATATAATATATATAACGTATAATATATTTAATTTAATTTTAATAATAATTTTAATTAATAATTTTACAGTATACGTATTATATGTGTGTGTGTGTGTGCTTGTATCTCTATAAACTTTTACCCTGTGACAAGTATTGTTTCCTAGAGTTTTGCAAGACTTTTTCAACCCTTTGAAATCTATCATTTTACCAATAGTAATAAGCATGTCCTGAAAAGGATAATTAACTACAAGTCAGGATGTAAAAAGATATAGTGACTCAGGAAGACACATTAGCAGTTTCTTACAAAAGTAAAACTATACTCTAAAAGTCACACACAGGATTATAAAACCAATTTTCAAAATGGCCATTTATATATGTTACACCAATGTTTTTAGAATATTTTTCCTTAGTTGTCTAAAACTAAAAGACAATCAATGTTTCCTCCAGCAGCTTCATATGTTTAAAAATTAAGAGACAGTAACAGTTATATAAGTAATAAAGACAAGTTTTCAAGTTGTGAAAAAGCATGAAGGTACTTTGTATTTACGTTTCAGTGTTAAAGACCCATTCTAAAAGACAAAAACGGACTGTGTTTCCAATATTCAACACCCTAGAAATGTAAGACTGTACAATGAATAAAGGCTTCCAACAGTCCTGGACTGGGAAAAAGAAAACACAAGTGGAGTAAGTACCTGGGTTCTCTATAGGATGGTGAATAGATTGTGTATGATGCTGTAAAGGTAGTCACATGACACTAAGCACTTGCTAATCCCTTATCACTGTGTAGCACAGAAAATGAACATAATATAAGAAACATTATGAAATTATTTAAGAGGCCCGTGAATGCTGAATAGACTGCAGAATTTGATATAGCAATCTGCCTCAAATAAATGGAACTAGAAAAAACCATCCTGTGTTAGGTAACCCAGCCCAAGAAAGTAAGTGTACTCACTCATAAGTGGATATTAGCTGTAAAATAAAGGATAACTATGCTACAATCCACAGACCCAGAGAGACTAGGTAACAAGGAGGGTTCATGAGGGGATACTGGGGCATCCCAAAGAAGGAGAAATAGAAATTTCATGAGTGGACTGAGGGCAGGTGGAGATGGAAATGAGCAATCGGTTTGGAGAGCCATAGAAGGGGAGAGTACTGAAAGAGACTCCTGAAAAGGGGGGACATTTCTGTTTTTGGTAAACACCTAGCAGAGGTGAATCTCCCAGGAATCTTCAAGGATGACCCCAGCTAAGACTCCTCAAAATAGCTGATTTGTAGCTTGAACTGGCCATCTCCTGTGACCAGATCGGTGCCTAGTCCAATTGTCATCAGAGAGGCATCATCCAGCAACTGATGGAAACAGATACAGACCCACAGCCAAACATTAGGCAGAGCTCAGATAATCCTGAAGAAGAGGGGGTAAAGGGTTGTAGGAGCCAGAGGGGTCAAGGACACCACAAGAAAACTCACAGAATCAACTAACCTGGGCTCATAGGGGCTCACATAGACTGAAACAATGACCAGAGAGCCTGCATGGGTCTGACCTAGGCACTTTGCATATATGTTATAGTTGTGTAGCATGGTTCACTTCTAGGATTCCAAACAGCTGGAACAGGGGCTGTCTCTGACTCTTTTACTGGCTTTTGGGACCCTACTCATTATACAATGTCGCTTTGCCAAGCCCTAATGTGTGGGGAGGAGCTTAGTCTCGCTGCAACTTGATATGCCATGTTTTGTTGATACTCATGAGAGACCTGCCCTTTCCTAAATAGAAATGAAGGAGTGCATTGGGGTTGTGAACAAAGGGGATTGGGGGAAGGGACTGAGATGTGAGGACGAAGGGGAAACTAAGGCTGGGATGTAAAATAAACAAATAAATAAGTAAATTTAATTAACAAATGGGCAAAACATTCCTTGAAGTAATGGTAAAAGCTAGTAGACACAAGTAACCTTGACAATAAATGGAAGTTACGAAATTCAAAGAAGGAATCAAATGGAATCCAACAAATTCCGTCAGATAAGATACTTGACTTGGTAGATGCTTCCCTGTGAAGGTATATGCTACAAATAAATGATTAGTGAACTATGGGGTGGTTGATTGTAGGGAAGCTTTCCATTGCTGGAATGGGAGCAAGGGGAAATTTATGCTCAATTATTCATCAGTATGAACCAATTGACTATGTGCCTTAGACTCCTCACTTCCTCATACATACACTTACTCTCCTCCCCTGGTAGTCTCTACCCTTCTTTGGGATCTAGCTACTCACTAGATTAAGCCTAGTTGAGTAAGGGCTTCTAGTCTTTCCCCAGAAACAACTTTCTGCATGCTCATTTGCTGTATGAAGTCCAGGTGGGGAAGGACACCCAGTGTTTCTCTGCCAGCCAGCTCCCTTCAGGTGTTAATCACCATGTGTCAGTCTCCAGGCTCTGTATGCCCCTGCCTCACCAATAAAAATATGTGTTACAGTGACTGTTTTGGGATATTTGAAACCCAAGCCTGTGTTAATAAAATCAACCTTGGATCAGGGAACGAAGTCAGCAGCTAGTTGACAGGAATTAGCCAGAGAGAGTAGTATAAAGTCAGAAATGGATAGGGAGACCCACAGGAAGGAGTAGGTCGGGTCTTAGAGTTTCTCTGCATTTTTGATTTGAGACAGCAGAGAGACCTCTCTTGCTGGGTCTCTGGACAAAAAGGAAGGTCAGCTGGTTGTTTATTGGGCTCTCTGAGCTAGCAGGTTTTCACGCCAACAACTGACTCCCGAGTCTTTATTGGTAAATGGAACAATAAAGACTTAGTTAAAACCTTCATTTGGTGGCAGCAACAGAGCATTTACTGCAGGGCTGTGTGGCCACAGACAGTAGTTAAAATATCAGTAGATTCAGGTGTACCCCCTAAGCTGGCAGAAAAACAATTAACCATGATTATCTGTGTAGCCATAAGTATGGAGCTTTTAATTTAGGCTTTTGTCAAAGAACAAATCCAAAAGGGTGATAAAATTTAGACCTTTTCCATATAGCAAATTTAAGATTACTAAATCATAAACTATGATTATTTCTTAGTAATACACATTTGTTTCACTTACTAGTTTATATGACTACCTACAAGTTGGAGCACACACGGAAAGTACAAGCAGGATGATTGGTCATTGATTTGTATTATGTGAACCTGTGTGGATATCAGCATTACTTTCTTTTAATAATACTGCTATGAAAAAAAAAAACCTGCACTGAACAGATTGAAAATAAACCTCTGGATTCCTACTAGTATGTAAATAATAACTAATTGGTAATCTGTGTATGTTGTTGGGAGACTTCACTATATATAAAAGGGTTGGTGTCAAAATAAGTGAATATACATATATTTAGTATTGACACAAATTCAAGTTGCATGTGTGTATATCAATCTGTGCATACACAGTTGTTTTTCACAAATATATAGGTAGGAATACATATTTGGCTATGTACATTTGTATGAACTAATACAATTTAATTTTATTTTCATGGTACTTAACAGTACTGATGTCTTTACAACATTAAAATATATTTTAGTTTTATTTGTAAAAAAATAATGAAAATATAAATAGTATATCATTTCTATATGTTTTTATTTTTGAGAGAAATATTTGCAGCACTGAGAAATTGTGTTTATCTTGATCATTGTAAATGGCAATAGTCTCCTATACATGAAAACTCTTTATGTAACCCTGGAAATCACTATGTAGACCAGGATAGTCTTGAGATTACTGAGATCTGCCTGCCTCTATTTCCTCAGTCATGGGATTAAGGGCATATAAACCAAGACCTACAGGTCACTCATATTTGATGCTAACTTCTTTTGCTTTCTTGCATTTTGTTACTTAGAAAGATCCATTTTCATGTAATATAAAAATTTATGTATATTATGATTATGTAATAACTGAATTATAACAGTTTCAGTCAAATATTTTGTTCTGTATGAAGATCAAGACCTTAAAGATACAAGAAATATGAAATTTTGATGAAAATACTTTTCTTTACCTTGTTTTTAAAGAGATTGACTACACTATTCATTTAGAAAATAAATACTTGACAGAAAACAAATAATAGACTTAAGAAGCAACTGTTTGTTTTCATGAAAACTTTTAACAATCGGGCAGAAACACTCTGTCAAGGAAGCCCAAAGTAAAGCTGCGTGCTTGGAAAAAGCAGTGTTTTAATGGGCTTGCAAGACCAAGTTCAGCTAATGCATAATGAAATCAATACAGCAAAGAAACTGATATACCATAGGCCATTAAAGGTCATTTTGAAAGGATGTTTAACAGGATAATTTGCCAAATCTCAATAAAGAAAATGGAATGTGTTTTAAAGCTGTTCAATGAAAAGTTACTGAGAAGCAGGCACAATGCTGGGAAGTAAGTCCAGTTAATTACCTCACAGGGAGAGGAAGCACTAGCAATGACCTCAGAGAAACACTGTCAATATCTAGAACTCTTATAGACCCTGTTCTGGATGTTTTAACACACCAACAAAAAAATGTCTTTTAAATGTTTAAAAATTATGATCCCGTTTCACATACTAAATCACTGTGGCCTTAAGTTAGCACAAACAGACAACTTTGGTCTTTAGTACACATGAGACTGCACATCTTCAAATATGCCTTTTCAAACCCATAAAGCACATATAGAAAAGCTAGCTTTATCTTCTACCTTGGCACAGGCAAACTTAGAATAACAAAATGTACTACTTTATAATGACTCAAAGCATTTGTTTTTTTGTAACAGGAAAACACAACTGATGTTGTAATCTGCAGTGACAGGACAGAAAACAAAGAAAATGTGATATAAACATACTATAATATTTTGCTTTCCATGTCATAAAAATACCTAAATAAGCTTACTTACAAATTAAAACAAAGATGTTTATTTAGTTTAGGATTTAGAATGTTCAAACTTCACAGTTGGGAACCCATAGATTAAGGCTCAAGTGATGGTTGAGGACAGTGGTATTCCTCTATGCTGGTTCATGAAGGAGAGACCACTCACATATGAAACCAGGGAGCAGAGAGGTTAAGGCATTTATTTATCTATCAGTTCTCTATCTTTCTATCTCTCTTTCTGTCTATTCTTGCATGCTTTCTCCTGTCCTGTTCCCTGTTCTTATTTTTAATGGACTGATTCCTTCTGTATATTCATTGCTTATTATTATTATTATTATTATTATTATTATTATTATTATTATTACTTTAGCAATGTAGTGGCCTTTCAGGAATATGGGGCAATATTGAAAAATCTGATATCTGAATGTTGAACATGGAAAAATGTACATTGAAAGAATAAAGTTCTTTCAGCGGTGCACTATTTTTATAAGATGTTCAGCTACTTTAAAACCATGTTCAGATACTTTCATACTCAAACCATGAACAGAAACGTTGTAAACAAACTGTCTGCAACTAGTCATTAAACAATGATTTCTCAGAGCAACCAGGCAACAATCGCACACCCAGGGGAAAAGAAAACAATTGTCTTGGAGAATTGTGATACTCTAAACCCTGGAGACTGGAGGAAGGCACAGTAATATTTAAAGATTCAAAACTAAAGAAGTGCCAAATCCTAGTTATGTGCTGAGAAAAAGTATGCGTAAATAATAAAGGGGAATTGAAGGCTCTGTCTGATCATAGGTAATTATCAATAGACCTTCTTTGAAGGAAATGCTGAGGGAACTTTCTTTGGCTAAAGAAAAATGATTCAGGAAACCATAGACGACTGCAAATTATTGAAATCTACTGTGTACAGATTGTAAAATGCACTTCATTTTTCCAAAGTTCTGCAAAGAGAATGTTAGTTGTAGTATTGTAGATATTGGCTGATTTGTTTTTCACAGCCTCTGTGCCATGTTTAAAACCAGATGTAATTTCCCTTTTAATTGATATTACAGTTTCAAAGCAGGCAACTTCTAAGTTTTCTTACTTGGAAAATTCTTAAGGAGTAAACTTTTAAAAGCCCATTAGTCAGGGCCCTGTTACCATCATGCTGATTGTTCTATTCCTTTTTATATTTTTAAAATTAATCTGCTCTTAAGAGGCTTCATAGATATTCCTGTGATTTTATTTAAAGCACAATTACAACACACAAATTGATTGCTTTCTGGGGATATGGTTTAAAGCAGTGTTACTTAAAGTCAGGGTGAGATGTAATGTCTTATTCCCTTACTGTGAAGGCAAAGTGGTCAAAGTACTCTAAATAAGGAAGATGTGAGGAATTATTTAGCTCTCCATAGATATGTGAGTAATTGAGATACTCCCAGAGCCTTGGGAATTATTTCCAAGCTGCCCCCATGATCATGGGCAGGGATGTGATACATGTCTTCTCACCACTGCTCAGTAGGATATGGAAGACCTCAGATAATGTCCAGGAAGGAAAGAAGGACGCCCCAGGTAGAATCCTAAAATGCTGACCCTTTGTGCTTGAAACATACCAGCTCTGTTCTGACTCTACCTTTTCTACCTTCAAATCAAGGTGTCACCTAGCTTCTGAGAAACTCTGCCACCATTCTCGGTATACCCCAAACTTTCTCTGTCTACAATCCTTCCACTCACATCCTTAGTTTTTCCATTTTCTTTATTCAATAGTTTTTTTTTTTTAGTTTATTGAAACCAGTATTTCACACATATCATCCAGTTTTTGTTGCTTTTTATCAAAAGCATGGCTAAATCTGATCCTGACTGCTCCAGTTTTTCCTCAGCACCTTGATCATTTGTTTATGTATGTGTATCAAGAGCCTGACAGGAAAGACAATGATTATAGGCACCGGAGTATAAATATTTCAGCATAGAAGCACTGCTACATGGGAAGACATTGACTGATTCACACTCAGAAAACAGAAAAAGAGCAAAATATATTTGGAAACTTACAAGATCACTTAGAGCAGAAGCTTGACAACAATTGATGCTGCCTTCCAATTAAGGTCACTATGTTTGACTGGCAAAAAGTTAATGACAGAAAACCAGTCAACCAGCATCCACACTCCAGTGGTGCTTGAAAGGCTGTGAAGAGGAGTATAAAGAACAACACATGTGGGCTTCGCTACGTTAGGGTCATCGGAAAGCTCACCAGAGGGTTCTTGAAAGTAATCACTTTTGATGCTTAAACTTTGTTTTCCCTGTTATTAGACCCACGGTGTCTTCTCCTTTGGAATCTTAGCTCAGGAGAATTGCATGGCTGTCTGCTGAGGAGGGGGGCGAATCAAGTATGAAGTGGCATGGTCTAACCATTCTAAATATTCAGACTTTCTCCGGAAACACTTAAGGACCTGTTTCTTATGGAGCTGATATGAGTTGTAACTGGTAGAGAGTCAGCTTGAAGCTCGAGGGAATTATTTCTAAAAGCAAAGGAGAACAGATACCATCTCAAAGATGGAGAAGAATTTTTAGAGAGAAATACATTAGAAAGCAGTGATCCAGGGAAATAACCACAGGGAATTGTAGGAGAGGTATCCTCAGTTGTCACTTGGCTTTCTATGGACAGCACTTATACCCTAGCACAAGGCCCACACATCTCCAGGCCACAGAGTACAAGCCTGCTTACAAAGCCACCTGGTAGATAGCTGCTTCATACTTTGTGGTCACTATGCTTCAAATTCAGAAAGCTTGGACAAAAGTGTCAAGAAGAGAAATAAAAAGAAGCATATAGCAGAGGTGCACAGGACCTATCAGTCTTAACTTCTGGAATAAAATAATAATAACTAAACTAACAAAAAGTTCTGAGGTTATGCTTTATCACTGAAGTAGGATTTTACAAACATATGACTGTACGTACACACAAAGAAAGATGGGGATTGTATCTGTGTTTATATTTGTACGACAGTTTTCTGTTTGAATCAATAAATATTATGCCATATACTTTTCTGCCCAGATAGCTGCTTCTTATATATTTTCCAATTATTACTGTATAAGCAATGCTTTCTTCAGTGGCAAGAAAAAGGACAGACCAGAGACAAATAGTTACTGTAATACCAGTGACCGTCTTGGCCATGACAGTATCTCAGGACCATACTTAATAAGAAGCCAAATTCGCCACCAGCCACTATCGTGTATATATATAGCAATTAGTAACAACTTTAAGGAGAGTTAATTATTCAACAATGTCAGTAGAGGCTACTTTGCAACAAGGTTTAATGTGGATGATTAATGACTGCTAGCATCCCAAAGCTGTAGGACTAAATGAGTAGATCAGGGAAGATCACACAAATATTTCTGACGCTTCATCAATGCCTTGTCTTTTCTTGACTTGGCCTGTGACTGTATCCACTAATGAGTTCTAAATGCCACCAGCCCATCAGTAGAGTCCAAAACTGTCTCAGAAGAATTCAGGGATGTGCCAGGAGTCCCATACTTGTTAACATGTCCTGGTGATGCTGAATTGTCTTTCTAATACCTTGGGTCATCTAAATTAGAACTTGTCAGGGGTACTCAAAAGAGAGTCTACCCTGTAACTCTCAGGTTTTCGGCAGCATGTAGCATAGGGCATTGCCCAAATGTGACTTTTAGCACACAGAATCTACCATGTGACTCTAAGGTGATTATTTTGAAGGATCAAGAATACAAGATGAATGTCGCATTGCATGCAGTAGAGCTTTTAATGACAGGGAAGACATTGCAGACATGTGGTCACCCTACTGCTGTTACAGTCACTTCTCTACTTCAAGACGAGTAAGAATAATGAGAAAAAATAGTAACCACACCTTTCAGTATTCCTGAATTTGATGCAAATCAATTACATTCTAATTAGATGGAGAATAAGAGTGAGAATTGTATTTCCTACAAGTCAATTTTTCCAGAATCAACACAAAATTATTTTTGTCCTTTTCTCAATTTGAAATTGCTAAAATGCATATGTCCCCTAGAAAATGAAAGTTACACAGTTGTAATCAACACAGAAAAATGATCACTTGGAATGCTTTTGCTTCTTAGGATGGAGACACTGAATCCTTTATTCTCTTTAGTTATTTATCTGTGGTACAAATCCCCTTGAGGTAACTTGGAAACATGTGTAAATTATAATGATAACTATGAAATAACATAATTTGAATGTTTCTTTCCTTTTTCAATTCATATTTAGAACATTTTAGATTATGCAATTAACATATACTAATAAAATAATATCCATGGGCTGGTTATGGCTGAGTATATAGAGGAATTTACCCCCAACAATGATGGCCTGAGAGAAATCCCTAGAATCTACAGAGTGGAAGAAGAGAACCATTTCCTTAAAGGAGTAGTTTGATTTACCATTTGTGTACCATGGAACATGAGCCCCCTCCATATATGTACACGCACATACACATTTCACACACACACACACACACACACACACACACACACACACACACACACATGTACACACAAATACACAAGAAATAAAAAACAAATAAACATCAAAGTAAAAGAAAATTCATATTTTAAAACTCAGTTACCAAAGTGATGTACTGGAAAGTAGTGACCTTCAGGGGATGATTAAACAATAAGATTACAACCTTAAGCTGATGGATGGAATTACCATTTCTACAGAATAACTGAAAAGGACCTGAAAAGTCTTCCATTTACCCTCTGAAAGTTAAGTGGACACAATTAGGAAGAGCAACCTAAAAATTATAAAATGGGATCTCAGCACACAGACAATCCTTAGAGCTATAATTTTTGGCATCTCTGTCTCTGAAATAATGAGAAAAAAAACACTTACTTTTTATAAGCTACATGCTTCCCAGTTCTGGTATGTTTTGTTTTTCTATCATATGTATTTATGTGCATCTGTGTGAGGGGCTGTGCACCTATGTATATGTGCCTGCAGAGGTCAGAAGATGTTCTCTAACACTAGAGTTGGAGCTATAGGCAATTGTGATCTGCTTGAAGAAGGCGCTGGGAACCAAACTCAGGTCCTCTGGGGGAGAAAAAAAAGAGCAGTATGTACTCTGCCAAGCTCATACTCTAACCCTATCTCATATTTTTCAACACCTGTCAAATGGTAATGTGATATAACATCTCATTATTAAGGCCCCAGTTTTTGCAGAAATCAAATTCAGGGATTACAGTTTGAGATTGATAGGGAGTACATTTCAAATCATCTGTCAGTGAACCTCTAATCACAGGCTGAGGAAGTAGCCATGTGGAGGGGATGGGAATCATCTTTAACATTCATCATTACAACCCAAACTGAATATAGTGATAATAAATTGATCACTCTACAAAATAATTCATTTAATTAAGTAGTGGATGTTTTATTTTTAAGTCTGTGTCCCTTAAAGATATTGCAACTACACAGCAAGATGGTCCTTGAACAGTTGTTTTGTTTTACTGCAATGATTGTTAAAATAATGTTGTTGAGATATAATTAACAAAATAAAATGCTATAAAAAACTTCCTTCTAAGTACAAGGTTCACTTATGTCCAGCAGTTGTAGTTACAGCATTGTGTAGCCATCACAGCTCCCTAAATTAGCATATTTCTACTAACATCTGAAAAAAACTAAAGTTTTATTCCTCATTTCTACTTCTGCAGAATACCTGGAATTTTCTAATAATTCTGATACTATAAATTTGCCTCTTCTGGGTAAAAGTTATGTGCACTTCATGGTAATAGAATATGTGGAATTTAGTGCTTTGTCCCTTTACTGTACACAAGAATTTCAAATCTGTGTTATATCATGCATCATTCTGATTCATTTCTGAGAAACTTGCACAATATTATACAAATAGGCAAGATGCTGTTTGGCTACTATGAGTATTTCTATTTTGATATGTTATATGCAGATTGGAACATGAGAAGTGGTGGATCATCAGAGCTCAGATCTACCTGTGCATTAATTGGCTATAGGTTTATACTTTGATGGCAGTGTTGGAAAGTGGTTGAAACTAGGAGTAATGCTGAATTGGGAGAATGTAGGTCATTGGGAACATGATCTGGAGGAGTATTTCTAATCCCTGGTTCCCACTCATAATCTCTGCTACCCAGAAGCCATGAAGTTCTTTCACACCACTTGTATGATGCTCTGCCTCATCAGCTAGCCCATACATGGACAGTTCTAAAAGCCTGACTTAAACTTCTTTAGGTTGTTTTGTAACTTGCTTTCACAAAGGAATGAAAGCTGAACTAAGATGCAGCCACACCAAAACTTCTCCACGTTTGCACCACCATTTGTTTTTTATCTTTTTAAAGATTTTTCTTAAATTTATGTATGTATGTGAGATTGTGTGTGTGTAAGAGAGAGAGAGACAGAGACACAGAGACAGAGAGAGAGAGAGAGATCATGTATGTGTATGTCAAATGTCTATGGTACCCATGAAAGACTGAAGAGGACATCTGATTTCTTTGAGCTGTAGGAACAGGAGATTGTAAATCATATGACATGAGTACTGCTGTAAACACTGTCAGAAATCATCCAATTAACTTCAGAATCTCAAACATTAATCAGCAATTCATAACATATTTAGAAGTCTTTATTAAAGAAAAATAGTTGAAAGTGGCAAGTATCACAGAATATCAAAGTGTCATAATCCCATCTTGTCAGCATCATGGCAATCTTGAAAAAGGGAAAAGAAAATGAAAACAGCATATGTAACTTCACATTCACCGCATCTGTCTAAATCAAAGAAGTGTAGCCCTGGAGGCGGCAGAACAGGTCTGGAGACATTCAAAACCCTCAGTCTAAAACAGTTATCACTAATTGACCTGGCTGGTAATTCTACAGGAATCCCATTGTCTAGGCTTTTCTTAATTGGTGTGGTTTAGATTATTTCTATAGTGAGCATCTGTTTTCCTCGGCATTTAAAAAATTAATCAATAGCAGTGGTTTAACATCTCACTGATTAGGGAGTTATAACATTTAGAGGTCAACAAGAAACCTTAAGCTGAAAAATGAAATGTCTATAAAGATCTTAGAAAAGCTGAGCCACATCCCTGAGACTAAGGAAGCCATTTTCCTGTGTATTGTTGTACACATGAATAGTAATTCCCTTAGAAGAACCTAATCATTCCTGTCTGACTTGCACTGAGCATTCCACAAGCAGGAAAACAACTTTAAGGCACAATTGAAAACTGCCTGCCAGAATCATGAAGATAAACTACAAATAATCAAACAAACACTAAGTAAAATTGGAGACACCTCTAGACAGAACTTATGGAAACCTCTGGCCATTCATTTGTGGAAAACTAAAATAAGTGTACAGAGACTGGGATAACACTTGACAAAGAATGTAGACATTCCAGGTTTTTAATATGTTTTTAAATAAACATCACCTGCAGCATATGCAACAAAATAACATACAACAATAAACCAGAATCAAACCTTGGAAACAAAAGTCTCTTAGTTAGCTTCAGTTGTTAATTCTACATAGCTGAAAATTACCTGAGAGAGTCTGAACTTAGGGATTTCTGCAATTAAATTAGCCTGATTTTTTTATTGCTAGTTGATATGAGTGCCCAGCCCACGATGGGTGATATCATCTCTGAGCAAGTGGACCTGGGCTCTGTAAGAAAAGTAGTTGTTGTGAATCTAGGAGCAAGCAGTAAGCAGGGCTTCTCCATGGTCTCTGCTTCAGCTTTTGTCTCCAGATTCTTGGCCTGAATTCTTGCCCTGATTTCTATCAGTGGTGGGCTGTTACGTGGAATTGTAAGCTGAAGTAAACCCTTTCCTCCTCAATTTGATTTTGTTTACAATGTTTTATAATAGTATCACTAGAACAAACTCTGATTTTATGAACCAATGAATAATGAGGGCTACATACCCAACTCCAGGGCAGACATCAGAACATCATGCTTAGGAGTCCTTGGCCAAAAGAGCACAGCATACATGATTTTGTTTGTGTGCATTGTCATTGTTGTTGTTACGCTTTAATGTTTGTAGTCTTTGGGGAAGTTTTTTTCTTTTGAGAAAGAAATTAATTACATGAAGTTAAGTGACTAGGAAGGTGGAGATAATTTGGGAGGACTTGGAGGGAAAAGAATATCATCATAATATAATATGTAGAAATTTTTAAAAATAATAAAAACATAATAGATGGGAAAGGAAGAAGAAAAACCACCGATATTTGCTGATAGCATCATTTTACTTTAATAAATGAGAATCTGTTTTAGAATTTACAATTTGTGGGGGGGGGGGTTATATGATGTGGCATGCAGGTGGAAGTCCGAATACATATTATAACTGGCTTTCTGCTTCTACTGAATGGGTTCTGGAAATCGAGTTCATTGGGCATGGCTGCCAGCCCCTATACCTGTTGATTCTCTCACTGGCCCAAAGTGAATGTCTCCATGTATTTTGACTCTCAGGGGAAATGGATTAAATTACAACATAGTACACTGAAAAAATAAGCAACTCCACCATTTTGAGGCTATACTTTATCCTGATATTGTTTATCGCTTGATTTAATTGGTGCCAAATCCATTTTGGAGGTACAGTGATCCTACAATGTCATTCCCTTAGTATGGATCTTAATGTGGTCCTTTTTTCAAATTTCTTGAGTTCAAGAACTTTGCTTTAAAATGTAGAAATATGGGCTACCAAAACGGTTTCATTGATAGTACCAATTGCTGCCCAACCTGTTAACCTGAGTTTGATCCCTGGACCTATATGGTAGAATTGACCTCCATATATTTGCCGTGTTCGGTATGTACACACATACACACACACACACACACACACACACACACACACACACACACACACACACACGACGCGCGCATGTGCATGCACATGCTCACGCACACACACATGCACACTCACACTACAATAAAATGTAGAAGATGTAGAAACATGCCAAAGCGGATTAAATGAGAAATGTCCTCCGCTGGCTCCGGTATTTCAACACTTCAATTCCAGTTGGTGGCGCTGTTTGAGAAGGTTCATGTGGCATAGCCTTGCTGGATAAAAGATTTGTGTGTGGGTTTTGAGATTAAAAGACTCACATCATGTCCATAGTTTGCTCTCTCTCTGCTTTAAGCTGGCATTTGAAGATATGAGCTCTCTGCTTCCTCTTCCTGCTCAGTGCTTACCGCTTGTTACAGTGCCTGGCTTCCATGAGAACTCTTCTTTGCTGGAGCAGCAAGCCCAAATAAACTCTTCTTCTTGGAGTTGTTTTAGTCATGATGTTTTATTACAGCAGCAAAAAAGTAGATAATACACATTTCGATTGTGTGACAGAGTTAATAGAAGATAAAGACAAGAAATCTTAGACATAACACATTTTACTTTTCATCTTTCCTAGTCCGAATTTCCTTAGTTTGAAATTTAGGAAAAAAAAACAATTTCAATGATATGATTGAACAAAACAAACTGCCCTACATAGTACTTACCTTTCTCATTGCTATTACAACATATTTGACAAAATAAACTAAAGGAAAGAAAGAAGTATAAGACAAATAACCTCTTTTTACCCCAAGTTGCATTTACACATATTGTTTTTATCACAGCAATAGAAAGCAAGCTGTGAAATGGACCCACTCATATTTTGGAAGGGCCTTCCCACTTCAATCATTCTAGTCTAGATTATGACTCACAGCCATACAGCACGATAAGAGTTGGTCCTAGAGCCTCTCAAGCTGACAACCATAAACCATAAAACCCAGCAAGGTCAAGTTTGGGAGCTAATTTTGCTCATCTGCAAGAAGAAATTAATTCCACTTTTCTCACATGGCAGTATAAAGATTTAATGACATAATGTGATTATTCAGCATAGCAAGAGCCACATAAGGACTTAGGGTTTGACATAATCATAAATAATAAATACTGTTCTTAGGAACTCTTACGCGTATTCTTTAATTGTAATGCTGAAGTTTCAGAGAGCATTCCATCCCTTGTGCTATGTGTCTCTTTCTCTATTTTGTGTGCTTAGGGGAAGCAAGCACATAATGCTGCTTTTCCAACATTTTTCAGAGTTTGGGAGAAACTAGCTGAATATATATGAGTGACAATAATATCTAATTATCAGTTAGGGTACTTAAATGTATGTGCTTTCTTGACAAAAATGTAGTAGGAATATCTAAATAGAACAATAAATTGTTTACTGGTAACTAAACATCATGAATGTAATCAGTTGAGCTTTAAATTTCTCTTACTTAATATTGATAACTTCTGCTTTCTAAAACATTAACCAATTTATAAAACGTCAAAATATTTATTTGAGATACTCACTCGGTTTATGATGATCTCTGTATATCATTTAGATAAATAGATTGGAAATGCAATCAAAACAAGCTTACTAAAGCAGATATTATGCATGTATTCTTTTGATATATGATTAAAATATTTTAATTGTGGTCCTGCAATATATGAGAACAGAAGTAGAACAAGCCGTGTTGAGCAAGCCAGTAAGCAGCATTCCTCTATGGCCTTTGCATCAGTTCCTGTCTCTAGGTTCTTATCTGGAGTTCCTACCCTGGCTTTTTGTTCATGCTGTTGGATTTTATTTTCCTGTTTTTCCAATGGGGGAAAAAATACTAAAGCTCAATTTTCTTAAAATGAGGATTTTCTGATGGCCTAAAATGGATGTAAAGATTATGTTGACTTCATTTTCATTTCTGTTCCTTCACTCCTGTTTAGCATTTTTCTTGAGTATTCTGCTTTGTTTAGCATAATCACAATGTTGTAAAATAGATTTATTGATGCATGCATATTTGCATATGTGTCAGTACATGTGTGTATTGGTGACTACACATAGGGACCTTTGCATATGCAGGCTTAAAGTTGATAATAGGGAACATTCATGATCACCCTGAGTTGTTGTCCATTGAGGCAGAGTCTCTAATTCAAACACAGAGTTCATTAATTTGGCTTGTCTCCTTAGCCAGCCTGCTCTGGAGATGTTCTTTATTCTTCTCCCAAGGCTAGACTCATAGACATGCAGCCACATCCACCAGACAAATGTGGAGGTTCTAGGGATCCAAACTCTTATTTCTAACACTTGTGTTGTAAGTGTTTTAACTACTGTATTATTTCCCCAACCCCAATCGTGGGAGTATTTTGTTTTCACTAATATTCCTCCACATTTCCCCCATTTACTCAAGCTTCTTGTAACCACTATTCTACTCTCTGCTTCTAGAAGATCAACACTTTTAATTTTCCATAGATGAATGTGACTCATCTTTATATGGCTGTATTACTTCCTTTAATATAATAGCATCTAGGTTCATCCATATTGTTAACAAATGGAAGATTATCCATCTTTTTATCAGTATTCATTAAGTATGAAAATAAATATTTTCTTGTGGAATTTCCATATTTTTATACACTGTGTTCTGATTATTCACCCATGATTCCTCTCTTTGATGAATTTCATACTTTTGTATTTTTCTTCCAACACCATCCACTTTCTGTCTTTATATTTTGTTCTGTTTTAAAGTGGAGTCTATCCATGAGTATAACCTGCCATACTTGTCTGTCTGACTTTGGTTTATTTTGCTTTAATAACATGTTCTTCATTTCCAAATATTTTCCTATAAATTCTATAATTTAATTATTTTTTATGACTGAATAAAAATAAAGGCAAATGGATGGAACAAGAAAAGATCATCCTGAGTGAGGTACACAGACCCAGAAGAACAAACACGGTATGTACTCACTCACAATTGGATACTAACTGTAAAGTAAAGGATAACCATGCTACAACCCACAGACCCAGAGAGGCTAGGTAACAAGGAGGGCCCAAACATGATGCATGGATCTTCCTGGGAAGGAGAAATAGAGGAGATCTCCTGGTTGGACTGGAGTGGGTGGGTCTGGGAACTTGAGGGATCAGGTTGTGGGATGGGCAGAGGGGGATAGTGCTTAGAGAGATGACTGGAAAGTGGAGCTTTATGGAATCAGGTAGAAGCTCAATGTAAGGAAAACTTCCAAGAGTCTACAAAGATAGCCCTAGCTAAAATACCTGGCAACAGTGGACATACACGTGGAAGTGGCCATCCCTGATGATCAGAGTCGTGACTACTCTGGTTATCATCATAGAGTCTTCATCTAGTGACTGATGGAGGTAGATTCAGAGACCCACCGCCAAATGTTTGGCTGTGCTTTCGGAGTCCTGCTGAAAAGAGGGAGGTGGGATTTTAGGAAACAGAGAGGTCAGGAACATCACAATAAAACCCTCAGAAACCACGAGCCTAGCCTATGGCAACTCACAGAATCTAAACCAACAGCAAGAGAACATGTGTGGGAATGACCTAGGCCCTCTGCTTGTATGTGACAGTTGTGTAGCTTGGTCTGTATGTGGGATTCCTGGCAGTGGAAGGAGGGGCTGTCCTCTGTGCTTTGACTGGCTCTTGGGAACCTATTCATCATGCCAAATTGCCTTGCCCAACCTGAGTACAGGGGGAGGTGCTTGGTCTTATGGCAGCTTGATATGCCATTGTGTTTCTGAAGCCCATGGGAGACCTGACACTTTCTGAGCAATTACTGATGTAAAATAAATAAATTAATTAATAAAAACCCTCTGTGTTCACATATCACATTTTCTTTGTCTGTCCAACCATTGATGAGCTCCCTGGCTGACTCCTGACTTCATGATGATGAGTGGTGACATGAGGAACATTAGTGTGCCTGTGTATCTAGTGAACGCTGACTTTGATTCTTCAAGTGTACCTGGAGGAACAATAGAGCAGTGTCGGAGGACAGTTCCATTTGTTACTATTTTTAACGAAACACATACTCATACTAGAGAGGCTTCACTAAGTTAAATTCCCACCAACAGTGTCTTAAAATTTCTCTTTGGGTTCCCAGCCCTAGATTCCTCAGCCTTTACCTGCATTTACTGGACTTTTATGTTATTTTTCCTTTGTTATTATATGATAGTCATTTTGATTGGAATCAGATGAAATCTCAACATAGTTTCAAGTTGTATCACCTATTGCCAAATGACATTGAATGTTTTTATGTACTATTCACCATTCTTATTTCTCCACTTTAAAAGTATCTGCTCTATTCATTTGACCACTTACTTGCACAATTGTATTATTAACTTATTGGGTGAATAATTTTTTTTAATTCCTTATGCTATCTATATACATTATCTTCTGTCAAATGTATGGTTGGTAATAATTTGCCCCATCCTATGAATGTGCTGTCTATTTATTCTGTTGTATCCTTGGCTGAGCAGAAGCTTTTTAAATTCAGCCAGCTCTGTGGAGCTATATATGAAATATCAACACTTGGGAGATAGATGCAAAAAGAGCATGTGTTACAGAATTGCCCAAGCTACATAGCAAGTGTACCTTAAAGGTCCTTTGAAATAGATATTCTCAGAAAATGTGAGGGGGAAGGGGTTAATTTCATGAAACTACATTTGTCAATCTTGCTATTATTTGCTGAGCTATGTGGGATCTCGATCAGGAGGGTAATGTATGTGCCTTATAGTAGAGTGTTTATCCTAAATTTTCCCAAGTGGCTTCAAAATTCCAGGCCTTAATAGCTACATAATTGACTATCATAAAGCTAATTCTTATACTAGCTGAGAGAGAGAGAGAGAGAGAGAGAGAGAGAGAGAGAGAGAGAGAGAGAGATCTAGTTTCATTCCTATGTAAGTGGTTATCTAATATTCTCAGCACATGCATGTTTCAGGCAGCTCTATTGAGATGAGGCAGCAGTAGTAGTTCCTCTTATTTATGGCTCTTCTACTCAGACTGTGTTAGTCTTCATGCCTTTGTTGCAGTATCACTCTGGTTTTGTGTGGGTCTCCCTTTTCCTCCAGGGTCATTGGCCAATGGCCCACTGTCATAGCCAAAGTCCAGAATCCCCAAAGACCACCATGAGACCAAACATGAATGCAAAAACAAAGTCTTTATTGCGAGTTCTAACTCAGGTCCTCTCTCCATTCAACACAGCAGTGGAACAGGAGGGACCTTGAACAGTAAGTAGCAGGGTAGGATATTTATTGTGGTTATGGCTGGAGGCTAGGGGACTTCCAAATCCATATAGTCACAGGCTCAGGATTGGTGCTTACTTGGGCCAGGGATGTGTGGCTTAAACTAATTGGAGGGTTGCAGCTGCAAGGAAATCGGCACATCCTCTGATGGTTATGGCATTCCACCTTTATCAGCAAGAAACTCACATCCTCTGACGGTTTTGGAATTCCACCCATATCAGCAGGAAATGTCTGGAACTTGTTTTGCACAGCTTCTGATTGGCTGCGTCTGGGGTGGAGGGGCCCTGGCAGTTTTTCTTGGAATTGTTTGTACTAGATCCTGATGTCCCCTATCTAGAGTCTCTCCCAAAATAAGGTCCAAATAGAGAAAGGAAGCTCTTGCTGAGAAAGGGAGGTCTCCGTTTTGCATCAGTTCCAAAAGCTGTCTGGACATGGTGAACTATAACCTTATATGCAGGTTTCTCCAACAGTTTGGTTACTATTTCCCTATACTATGACTTGAAAACAGGTGCCATGATTCCTACAGAAACTCTCTTTCGCTCAGGATTGCTTTGCCTAATGAAGAATGTTTCTGCTTCCACATGAATTTCATATAGTTTTTGTCATATGATGGATCGATTATGTTGAATTCATTGATTATTTTCACTATTCTGTCCAAAATAACTCTGCTAATCCATAATGTCTTTTCATTTCCTCGTGAACTCAACTGTTTTTTCTGTGTCCTACAATTTTTAAAATAAATTTTTTTCATTTCCTTTGCTATGTGCATTTATAGGAATTATTTTTAGGTTGTTCTGTGATTTCTTTTTCAACTGTTCATCATCTGTTAGCTTAAAGAAAAGATTATATGTTTTGTATCAGCCAGGTTTTGAACCACCAACCAGCTCCCAAATATGAAACAGACGTATTATTAGATTTGAATACTTGGCCTAGCTTAGGCACATTTGTGGCTAATACTTTTAACTTAAATTAACCTTTTTCTCTTTATCTACTTTTTGTCTTGGGGCTTATGACCTTTCTTACTTCTGTAAACCTTACTTTCATTACTTCTGTACGTCTGCCTGGCTTCTTGCCCCTCGCATATCCCTCATTCTCTCCTTCTTCATTAGTCTTTCACTCATTCTTAGATTTCTCCTTCTCTTTATTTTTCTCTGCACTGCCTGTCAGCCTTGATTAACCCTCTTCTGCCTAGCTACTGGCCATTCAGCTTTTCTACTAGACCAATCCGGTGTGCTAGGCAGGCAAGGTACAACAGATGCAACATATCTTTCCATAAATAAACACAAAGCCTTACAAATGGAGCATAAACAATAGTAACACAACTATACACAGTTAAATAAATTAATGTTCTGTAGTATAAACAAATGTAACACCTAGATGAAATGACATTCTACAACAATGTTTTATATTTATTATATACTGTTTCTGTACTGAAAATAATTGAGTCAATAATGACAGACTTTTAAATAAAATAACTTGCAAACTAAATTTAGCAATATAGAACACATATTATAAAGAATTACCAAGTTGGCTTCATCCCTTGAAAGGATGGTTCAACACATACAAATAATTTTGAATATTATGACACATCATAAGAAAAACCAAAGAAAAAATCCACTAGATCAATCCAACAGACATGTAAAAATTCCTTGACAAAAATCCATCTACTTTTCATGGTAAAAAAAAAAAAAAAAATCCGCCGGGTAGTGGTGGCACACGCCTTTAATCCCAGCACTCGGGAGGGAGAGCCAGGCGGATCTCTGTGAGTTCCAGGCCAGCCTGGGCTACCAAGTGAGTTCCAGGAAAGCTACACAGCAAAGCTACACAGAGAAACCCTGTCTTGGAAAAAAAAAAAAATCTCAATGAGAAGGAATGGGGCTAAATGGTGAATCATGATAATGTTCCATAGCCTATTTTAAGTTGTATTTTTTTTCAAATATAATAATCAGTATTTTAAAAAATCACGCTGGTTTTTCTTTAAAAAGAAATTGCTCACAAAAACATGTTTGTGTTATATATTTAATGATGTGCTTTCTTCTATTTTCTATTTATTGTTTTTTTAGAAGTCATTATATTACTTTTCTTAGGTGAAATGAAGTGTGGTTGATAATCCATATTCTTATTGTGGTCTCTAATGACTACTAAGGAAAACTAAATATACTTTTTTTTCATATTAATACTATTGTTAGCTACATGAGTGACTTGCATTTCTAAGTGGTTTAATTCTTTATGCAGTATATCAGCAAATTATAAATTCTGATTATGACAAAATTTTTAAGTGTCTTTTTTCTTATCACATTATCATATTGAATGGTATGGTACTCTGTCTTCAGCTGCTTTTTTTGAGACAGTGTGGCATGTTTTCAAGACAGGTTTTGAACCTGACATGTAGCTGAGGATAACCTTGAACTTCTGATCTTCCAAACCACAAGTGATACTGAACTGTCGGCTTGCTCTATTTCTGTGTTTTAACATGACGAGTTTAAAATAGTTTTTACACCGCTGGAAATACTTTGTTCCTTCCATTGTGGCAATATGACAAGGCAACCCATTCATTCTAACGTGGAATTTGTGGCCCTTAATACTCTTGGGTGCCTTAATTGAGGGCAAAGCGTCTGAAACTAACTGACTGAAATGAAGAAAAAAATAAAAAAAGAGCAGTGATTGAGAGTGGGGAATTTATATATAACTACAGTTTACCAAGTTATTACTGGATCTAAATATTCATCATAATATCAGGAGTAACCCAAACTCTATTCCTTCATATTATCTAAGAGCTATACTCCTCTGAATATGGATATAAACACTCAAGACATAATTTACATCTCATTCCAAATCTGTTAGTAGCTTCATAATTCAAATTGCCCCTCCTCAAAGGCTATGGTTCAAATGTTGGTATAACTTTTTAATTCAAATTTTGATCATGTCAAAGAAGGAGGCAAAGAAAATGTAAAAGCTTGACCTCAAAATACTGTTAATTCCTATTTTCTTGGCAGTAAGTATAATTATTGTGCGGGATACAGATGACAGCAGAATTATAGGGGAGATTGGATAAGATGGCTATACCTTAGGAACATGAAACTATGTTTTCATTGTGTTGCTATATGGTGATATATTGTGTACCCGAATAAAATGTGCCTGAAGATCAGAGGACAGAACAAGCCACTAAATTAAACATAAAGGCCAGACAGTGGGGCCACACACCTTTAATCCTTGCACTTGGAAGGCAGAGATATGTCTGGATCTCTAAGTGTTCAAAGCCACCCTGGACTTCATGAGATTGATTCAATCTAGGAGAGAAACAGAGCCAGACAGTGGTGGCACATGCCTTTAATCCCAGGAAGTAATATGGCAGGGCAGAGAAAGGTATATAAGGCATGAGAAAACAGAAACTAAAGGCTTTTTCAGCTGGAGCCTTTTTTGCCTAAGGAAGCTCATTTAGTCAGAGGCCTATTGGCTGGGACTTTTCAGGCTGAGGAGTTCTAGAAGTAAGATGTGACAGTGGCTTGATCCTTTGTCTCTTTCTTCTTTCAGCATTTATAACAATATCTGGCTATGGGTTTTCTCCTAAAAGATCCAAAGAATGTTTGATGCTGGCTGTCTTGGGTTTCTGCTTCCACTGCTGCTGTGAGGACAGTGCGCGACTGCAGCTAAGGAAAGAGAAAGATGTGGCAGCTCACGGGAATCGGAGACAGTGTCATTGGTTCGATTTGGGGATATTCCCTGCCCAAAACATTCCTGGAAAATGGACTAGAATTAAATGCGTAATAGCTTGCAACTCAGTGAAGACACAGGTGTTCTTTTTGAGAGATTTCTGTGGTTGAGTTGTCATTGTAAGAACGAGTCCATTTCAAGAGCACTCAGAGCTGGTCTTCACCTTGGTGAGGCTGTTTTATTCCAAAAAGCCACTTCTGGCTTGAGAATTTATCCGGCATGTCGAATCAGGGAGAAGACTGCTATTTTTATTTCTATTCTACATGCACTAAAGGTGACAGCTGCCCATTCCGTCACTGCAAAGCTACACTAGGAAATGAAACTGTTTGCATGTTATGGCATGACGGTCGTTGTTTTCGACAGGTGTGCAGATTTTGCCACATGGAAATTGATAAAAGACGAAATGAAATTTCTTGTTATTGGGAAAATCAGCCAATGGGATGTAATAAACTAAGCTGCGCTTTCCATCACAACAGAGGTCGTTACACTGATGGACTCTCCCTGCCTCCAAGCAAAACTGTGTTACTCACTGGGCCTGAGTAGCAAGAAGTAGAGGCTAGTCAGCTCACAGTTCGAGAGAACAAATTGTCAGTCCAGTCTAATCCCTCCCCTCAGCTGCGGAGTGTAAGGAAAGCAGGAAGTTCTCTTCCTGTCTCCAGGCATCAACAGGGCACCTGGCTAAGCGGCTCCCCACGGAGTCATGCCAAAAGCAGGAGGGAGAAAACTCTGGAATCAGGGACTCAATACTGAATGTGACATGTACAGCACAGACTTTGGGGAAAAAAATGAGCAAAGCCAAACCCAAAGTAAATATGAAACCAGGTGTGGTTAAGGTTGTTTCATCTCCCAAACTGGCTCCAGAAGGCAAGGCAGTGGAGGTGCACCCTGCTGTCATCGGTGCTGTGAAGCCACTCAGTGCTGGCAGTGTCCTGCAGGAAAGTCCCACCAAGAAAGCAGCTGTGGCTGTGGTGTCACTTCTCTCTGTGGCTAAGTCCATCGCCAGGGATGACAGAAAACCCTAAGGACAGTTTTGTGCTGCTTTCAACACAATCTTCTTCAGAACCCTTGCTACCAGAAGGATCTGGCCCTTCCTCATCCCAGGTGGCATCCAAACCTCACCAACTGATCTGTGCCTCAACAAGAAAGACTCCACTCTCCGTGGAAGATAATTTTGAGAAACTAATATGGGAAATTTCAGGAGGCAAATTAGAAGCTGAGATCAACTTGGATCCTGGGAGAGATGAAGACATCCTTCTGCTTGAGCTCTCAGAGATGATTGACAGATGAAGCTGAAGCTGAAGCTGGTGGTGAGGACGCTTTAAAGAAAAACAAAACGGAACAAAAAATCCTCACCAAAAATTGGACTTAGTTTCATCTATTCTAACATTTATCTCAGGTGATAATTTCTTTAGTCTCAAATTTTACCGAAATAAAAAGTATACCTCTGAGGTACCTGCATGTGTCCTGCTTCCCTTGGGGTCAGATCTTTACATCCCTTGATAACTGTTTGTCCGTTTGATGCCATTGTTTAGCATCTTAGAGAATAAAGTTTTGTAATGCCCTTCTCTCTACATGAGACTAAGCTCCAAATCAAATGGTTCAAGAGAACTCAGAGGTTCCTTAAGGTATTTTTCAGTGTGGGCCATCTTCCCCTTTGCTGTATTTATTTGTGTATTTTCTTAATATTATCAGAATTGAAAATGAAGACAGCTGCTAAATATTGCAGACCAAATGTTCACGCTACCACTAAACTGAAAGACCCTAACCCTTCAGGCTTACACCCACCAAGCCCCAGGAGAATAAGGAACTAAAAAGAAAACTAGTTCCAAGGACAATCTGACTCAGCCATTACTCAATCACCCCTGCAACAATGTAACAATGTAAAAAGATTCTGTTAAGAGATGTGCTCAACTCTGACTGGGATAGTTGCAAGTGTTCCAGGAAGGACCACTGTGACCTTTGTGTAAACTTCACTCAAGGCACTAATACCCCCCTTGAGGTTTCAGGAAGAATGTACATGGGGACGTGACTGTACCCACTCTGTGATCAGACCATTATCTTGTAAAACGAAATTGTATGGGAACTGTAATCTTATGGCTTTTGTGGGTTTTTCCTTTAAAAGTACCCATGTGATTGCAACAGGTGTGACTCTTGCTCTTTGGAGCTGTATTAGCCTGTCTGTACAGTCGCTTCTTCAATAAACCTCGTGCTGTTGCATCAACTGGACTGGAGTCTGGGTTCTTGGGGCACCCACTTGAGACCCTAAACTTTAGGGTCTAACAAACAAAAATCCCACACTGTCTGTGTTAAATTGTGTGTTTTTTTTAAAGGTATTTGGAGATTCCTCTAGTCTTTAAAGAGGGCCTAGCAGCTCTAGAACCTGAGATCCGGACAGAACTCTGGACCTGGTCCTGTTGTGTTAGGTGCTCCTTAAGCCTCTAAAGAGCAATAGCTGGTTTACTATTACTGTGATTTTTTTAAAGGCTTTAGAGTGCCTCAGAGGTCCCTTGAAACTAATGTTCTACCTTTGGGATTCCCTGGATTCTTTCTAAGAGATGGTGACATTACTAGAGAAATTCTTTTTTTTTTTTTTTTTAGTATGAAAATTGTCCCTTTTCTTCACAAAGCTCCAGCATATATGCGTCTCTGGTAAAATGAAACAGTTTTTTTTTTTTTTTTGCTTATTACAATATAAAGCATATTACAGGTATACCACACAATCTTACAGGCTAAGCAGTCATAGAAAGATCAAATTGATCTCTAAAGGATATGCTAAATAAGCAGAAAGGGGTAACAAAAACCACCCCCCAGAAATAGATAATGTAATGCTTTATTAACTTTGAATTTTCTCAGTGCTAATGAAAAAGTAATAACAGCTTCAGAGAGACATTGGATAATAGATAAAACTACAGAATTAAATCAGCCTGTATACTTTAAAAATGTGCTGACCTCAGAATGGAAACCAAGATATGTATCACGTTGGCGACAAGGTTTTGTTTTTGTTTCTATAGGAGAAGAAAAGCTATGGATACCATCAAAATTGATAAAGGTTTGATTTGAACAAGAGACACCTCTTAATTAGAAGAGGAGATAGTTCATCAACCAGCATGACCATTCAATTTAAATTAACTTATATGACTAACAAAAGCTTTTCATTTGATCAGATATAACTTGCTAAAAGGGAACCTTCCCAAAGTTAGGGTTGGGGAAGGGTTTTCTTTTTGTCTTTTGGGAGAATGAAGGTTAAGGAATCTGAAGACCACTGGACAAATGAGATATCTGAAGAAAAAGGACAAATCATCCAGAAAAAAATGTCCCACAAAAAAGATTTTCTGCAGTGAACCATGGCTATACCTAATAGTGACTTTTGAAGTCTTTGAAAAGGTGATGCAATTCCACAACAGTGACTCCACATGGACTATGAAAATGTCACTAAGCTGACAAATACTACCCAAAGATCGGCTTTGGACTACAAACTACTCAGGACAATATTGAGACAGCTGGATGAGATGATATAGCCTCACAGACTACTACTTGATCATAGTCCTAAATTTTCTTTGTGTCCCCATAAGACTACCAGCACTCCCCATCAGCAAGAAGTAGCTTAGAAAACTATGCCTACATTCTCAAAAAATGGATTATGGATGTTTGTCTTTGTTTAGGGGTTGGTTAAAAATTGTTACTAGTCGCCAGGCGGTGGTGGCGCACGCCTTTAATCCCAGCACTCAGGAGGCAGAGCCAGGCGGATCTCTGTGAGTTCGAGGCCAGCCTGGGCTACCAAGTGAGTCCCAGGAAAGGCGCAAAGCTACACAGAAAAATCCTGTCTCGAAAAACCAAAAAAAAAAAAAAAAAAAAAAAAATTGTTACTAGTCATAGTCAATCTCTTTCTAAAAGAAGAAAGGGGGATATGATATAGAAATGCATTATATAGAAATGATAGGGTAAAACGTAAATTATTGAACCTACTCTAAAAAAAATATAGAAATAGATAGGATGAAAGGGTAGATTAATGAATATTTTCTGGAAAAAAAAGAGGATATAGATATAATAAAAGAGTATTGAATCTACTCTGAAAAGAAAAAAAGAATGATATGGATATGATAAGATAAAAAGGTAGATTATTGAATCAACTTTTAAAAAGCAACTACTAATTTTAAGTATTTTACATTGGATTGGAATTTTGTATATTGTATACAAATTATGTATATTGATACAAATTTGAGATTGATTTTATTCAAAAATACTATAATGTATTTCTAATCTTGTTCAAGATATTATACCTATATAGTTCATTTAACAATGTAATGCAAATCTCTAGTACTTGAAAGTTATTATTACCAACTAATTAGTACGTAAAGAAATGCAGGTTAGTAGTTAGTCACCTATTACAATCAAACTTGTAGTCAGGTTAGGTATGTTTTCAAGGTCAAACAGAGATATGTTTTAGATAGACAGATCATCTTCAAACACTTCAGAGACCCACAGAATATGGCATTTAAGATATTTTAATAACATATATTCTTTTTTATGACAATGAGATATGTCTGCTCCTGGCAGCATTAATCTCCTTCAGAGAAGATGATGGGCATTGAAAAAACTCCTTATGGAGTTTACATTTCTTGTGGCAAAAGTTAGCCACCAGGCAAGAAAGTCCCCTTGCCATGAATGTTGACAGTATGCTGTCCAAATGGACAAGCAGGACATAAAAGAAAGGACTGTTGAAATTTGGCAAGACAAAGTAGGACAGTCCTTCAGAAAATCCTGCTTCACAGAGAAGTCTGTCATATATGCTGAGCCTGTAGGCTGAAGATGGATGCCCCAATGTTGCAGAGGAACCTGGGGTTCCTCTGTCTAGGCAGCCAGAGCTTTCTGTCATTTCTCACACTTTTTGAAAGTCACTTGCCTGTATATTCTGTTTAATTAGGTATTATTATTTCCTTTTCAGGTCTCTGATGGAGTTGAAAATTAGTTATAATTTTCCTTGTTAGCAAGTTCAAAAAAGAAACTCACTAAAGAGCTGTAAAGTTTGTAAGTTTGAAAGACATCAAAAGGTAGTTTTGGGTTGATAGTACAAGTTAGGATAGAAAGTGAATTAGGTACAACACTTTTGACTCACTGAAATGGGATAAATAATAGAGTATTTTCTCTGACTTAGTCAAGTGTTAATGGACTAGACACTGTTAATGTAATTCTTGACTGTATATATTGCATATACTTATTGTACTTGTTGCATTTAGTTTTTCTTTTATTAGTTATAACCTTCTTTTATTATTTTAGACAAAAAAGGGGAAATATGGTGGTATATTGTGTACCCTAATAAAATGTGCCTGAAAATCAGAGGTGTCACTAGATTAAATATAGAGACCAAATAGTGGTGGCACACACCTTTAATCTTAGCACTCAGGAGGTAGAGATCCATCTGGATCTCTGTGAGTTCAAAGTCACCCTGGACTACATGAGATTGGATCAGTCTAAGAGAGAAACAGAGCCAGAGATTGGTGGCACACATTTTTAATCCCAGTGCTTGAGATCTCATGCCTTTGCTTGGGAAGGATCCACGTCTTTAATCCCAGGAAGCAGTATGGCAAGGCAGAGAAAGGTATATAAGGCACAAGGAAACAGGAACTAAAGACTTTTTCGGCTGGAACATTTTCAGCTAAGGAAGCTCTTTTGGCTAGAGGTCTATCATCTGCTGAGGCTGTTCAGGCTGAAGAATTCTGAAGTAAGACATGCAGTGGCTTATTCCTTTTTCCTCTCTGATCTTTCAGCATTTATAATAATATCTGACTCCAGGATTTTTTATTAAAAGACCTAAAGAAACTCAAACAGCATTGCTGATGTCTTTAGGCTACTTAGTCTCCAGCTTGCCTGTTCATACAATGGCTTTTATTCATCTTCATGCAGATCTTTTCCTTTAGAAACCTAATCTTTCATTCCAACTGGTGAAAGAGAGTACGTATACTTTCTAAAATAAGTGTAATTCAATTGTAAAGATTGACTGTATCCCTCAATGTAAATGTATTGTAGTCTAAAAACTAACTCAGTGGCATTTATTCTATTATGAGGAAAGATCCGTAGCTCTTATTATTGAGCTGCTTCTTCCAAAAGTAGACCATTTAAAAACAATGCTACATTGCAAGAATAACCATTTCCACATAATAAAGTAGTGACTCTCCCTAGAATTTGAAAGGATCAAGTAGTATTAAAAATGGAAAAAATCCTCATTATATTAAAATGCACACATTTCCAAAGATAAATGAAAGAGGCATGTTTTCAGAGAATTTGTGGACAGTTTCAAATAGTAAAATCTACAGTAGTGTATCTAAGGAAAATAAACATATAGTGTTGGACTTATTAATATTACTTGGAGGCAGAATATGTGTGTACATGAGTATGTATGTTTAAATGGGACATTGTACATAATATATTTCCTCTGAGTATCCTAGTACAAATAGTAGCATTATCTGAAATTGGTTTAGAAAGCTATAAACAAGCTTTGTTGTTAGTCAAAGTATCATGTTATTTGTATCTTATAATTTATATTAGAGCTTGGATATATAAAAACCTGAAATAAAAAGTCTCTAAATAAACATAAATATTTCTTGGAAAATGTGACTTCAACATGAAAGTAACATAATATTGAGAATTCTTTGACATTTACAGACTATATTTCACAAGAGCTAAAAGTTGTTTCCCATAAATTTGTATATAACCATAGGTTAAGAATTCATTACTCATCCTGATATGTATAAACAGAATTTAGAAGATTGTAGTCAGTATGAAATTTAAAAATGATCTTGATTATTAATGAGAAGTTTAGAATGACTTGTCCTTCAAATGGTATATTTTTAAGAAATATAAAGATAAGAGAATGACTTCTTAGTACTACCTTCAAAGATGCACACTTGCTCATTTAAGTTAAAATATAAATGGATAAAAGTAGCCTAATATTAAAATATAATTTTATAAAAAATTGAAAAAGTATACTTTATATTTTAGGTTTTGTTTGTTTTGTTTTTCCAGAGCTGAGGACTGAATCCAGGGCCTTGTGCTTGCTAGGCAAGCGCTCTACCTTTGAGCTAAATCCCCAACCTCAACTTTATATTTTAAAGAGTGTTTCCTTTAGAGACACTGACAATATTTCTTTTTAATAATTTTAGTTTTTCATTAAAGATGGTGTAGTATCAAAAATTGGCTGAGTTTTACTTTACTTCCTCATTGCTTTAGTTGGTAGGGGTTATTTAAGCTATCTTGAAAATAAAATTTTCTCTTAGTTACACCAGAGGAAATATAATGGATACAAGAGTTAAATGATTTGACAAAAATTTACCCAGCTTTAGAAGCTATAGTAAGAATCCTTTTTAAATCATTTAAGTTATAGCTATAGATACCTTGAAAAAGTACAGATTGAACTGTTTATTCTGAGACTATACAATTATTTGGGTAGTATGGTATACAGAAACTGAACAAACATTTTCAAAAGAAATTCTTTGGGAGAAACAAAACAAACAATAGGTTAAAATTTGTAACACTGATGCATCTTGGAGAGGAAGAGTGATTTATTGAGTATTAAAAGTGAGAGTGTCTCCTCTAGAATGTTGCCATGCCAGAGAAAGGATAAGGTCATTGTACAAGGCTGGATAATGGATATCACTGAACAAATAATAGATTTTCATTTAATTTTTAAACTTCCTCCAATTGCATAGTGGGGAAAAACCTTGGGAAATTTGAAAGCATTTATAATGTACTTTTATATCATGTCACTTGAAAATATATAATAAATTGTTGCATTTTATATGTGACTTATAAGAATTACACTTACCACACTGTAGTAACACATACAGTAGAAAATGACCAACATAAACATCAGACTTTAGGAGGAACTCATTTGATTAAGCAAAGAGTCATATACCTTTTTGTTTTAAAACTCAGTTTTTTTGTTGTTTAATTCTTTATCTGTACTAACACTTAAAAGTAGCAATTTCTCCAGTACTCCCAAGTGATCTCAAAGCATGGTAGGTCTTAAGGAGACATGTTGCTACGCTTCAAGATATGAAAACAATCCCAGACATGAATATTTTTTAAATAATTGTTAAACAGAAATAGAATAGAAAATTTAGATTAGATAATCTAAGACATCAATGAAAACAATTTTGAAATATTTTAGTACTTAAAATTTATTATATTTACCTTTAATACTTTATCCTCCCAACCTCACATCTTTTCTCCTTTCTATGTCCCTACCTTCACTGATTTCCTAATAGTCTTTTGTATTATACACTATCTGTATTCATGTGGACCCATCTATCCAAGACATTTTTTTTCTACACAACACGATCTTGGCATCTGTGGAAAGCAAATTGTCTCTATACATAACAATAATATCTTAGTGCCCTCTTCTCTCCCTTTGGTCCCCATGCTTGATCTGTTTCAGCACTCTTGTTTTAAAGTCAATGTTTAATGCCTACTGCTAATGCACATCCTCAGTTTTATTCCTCATTTTATTTTGATGAAGGTTTACTTTATTACTTTATCTACCATGGATCTTTCAGGATTCTTATGACCTTTAGGGTTTTTTTTCTATTAATGGAAATTTTGTGAGAAATCACAGAATTTGTTGATGGCTTTGACTATTCTTTTCATTCCACAGATATCAAATATCTTTCCATACTTTGTTTCCTCTATAATTTCCATGATCAATATGTTACAGTTAAGGAAGTACAGAAGACCCTTGCCCTTCATTACCCCCACTCATGTCCAGGCTGTTCATGTAGATCTCTTCCATTTCTCCATCAATGGGCGATCCCCGTGTCTTTCTTGGGGTCCTGTTTTCCAGGTAGCCTCCCTGGTGATGTGAGTAGTAGTCCAGTCATCCTTGTTCCACGTCTAGCATCCTCCTATGAGTGAGTATATACCATGTTTGTCTTTCTGAGTCTGGGTTACCTCACTCAGAATGATTTTTTCTAGATCCATCCATTTGTCTGCAAACCTCATGATGTCATTGTTTTTCTCTGTTGAGTAGTATTCCATTGTGTATATGTACCACATTTTGTTTATCCATGCTTCAGTTGAAGGACATCTAGGTTGTTTCCATGTTCAGGCTATTACAAACAATGCTGATATGAACATAGATGAACAAGTGCTCTTGTGGTGTGGTTGAGCATTCCTTGGGTATATGCCCAAGATTGGTATAGCTGGATCTTGGGGGAGATGGATTCCCAATTTTCTAAGAAAGCGCCATATTGATTTCCAAAGTGGTTGTACAAGCTTGCATTCCCACCAGCAGTGGAGGAGAGTTCCCCTAGCTCCACATCTTCTTCAGCATAAGGTGTCTTCAGTTTTTTTTTTTGATAGAGAGCTTGGGGGAGCGGGAGATCCCAGCTGGATCAACAACAGAGAGGAAGAACAAGGAATAGGAGACCATGGTAAATGAAGACCACATGAAAATAGGAAGAAGCAAAGTGCTAGAGAGGCCCACAGAAATCCACAAAGATACCCCCACAACAGACTGCTGGCAATGGTCGAGAGACAGCCCAAACTGACCTACTCTGGTGATGGGATGGCCAAACACCCTAATTATCATGCTAGAGACCCCATCCAGCTACTGAGGGATCTGGATGCAGAGATCCATGGCTAGGCCCCGGGTGGATTTTTGGGAGTCCAATTAGCGAGAATGAGGAGGGTTTATATGAGCGAGAATTGTTGAGACCAAGGTTGGATAAAGCACAGACAAATAGCCAAAGGAATGGAAACACATGAACTATGAACCAATGGCTGAGGGGTCCCCAACTGGATCAGGCCCTCTGAATGGGTGAGAGTTGATTGGCTTGATCTGTTTTGGAGGCATCCAGGCAGTGGGACCGGGTCCTGTGTTCATTGCATGAGTTGGCTGTTTGAAACCCGGGGCCTATGCAGGATCGCTTGGCTCGGCCTGGGAGGAGGGGACTGGACCTACCTGGACTGAGTCTACCAGGTTGATCTCAGTCCTCAGGGGAGGCTTTGCCCTAGAGGAGGTGGGAATGGGGGGTGGGCTGGGGGAAAGGTGAGGGGGGCCGGAGAGGGGAGAACAAGGGAATCTGTGGCTGATATGTAGAACTGAATTGTACTGCAAAATAAAAATAAATAAATAAATAAATAAATAAATAAATAAATAAATAAATAAATAAAAAAGAAAGTACAGAAGAATCTCTTTAAAACACTTATATAGCCAAGACTAATTTTAGCATAGGAGCTCACAAACACGGAAAACAGAATCTTCAACACAACAAAGATAAACCAAGAAGCTTCAACACAACAAAGACAAGATACAGCTTTCAGAGACAAGGAACAAAACTGGATACATATATTCAAATGGTAAATCTGACAAGATATTGACATTGAGAATACACAAAACTGAGATAAACAGCAAACAAAAGCCAACTGCAGTATAAGATCAAATATTTAATTAGAAATGAGCTAAGAATTATGGAAATCAATGTGATGGTTCCTCAGAAAATTGGGAACTAACCTCCGTCAAGACCCAGTTATTGGTAACTACACAAAGAACACTCCATCCTACCACAAGGACACAAGGATACTTGCTCAACTATGTACTTTGTGGCTTTATTCATAATAACCAGAAACTGGAAATAACTTATATGTCCCTCAACCAAAGAATGAAGAAAAAAAAAGGAAATGTGGTATATATACACAATGTAGTATTACTCAGCTGTTAAAAAACAAAGTCATCATGGTATTTACAGGCAAATGGATGAAACTAGAAAAATATCATTCTGAGTTAGGTAACCCAGACTCAGAAATCCAAACATGGTATGTATTCACTTAAAAGTAGATAATAGCCAATAAGTAAATGATAATCAGGTTACAATCCAGAGTTTAAGTAAAGATGAGGACTCTAGGGGGGATGGATGACTCTTTCAGGGAAGGGGAAATAAAATAGATTTTGTGGGTAGACTTGGGGTGGGGGAGAGCAGGAGTGAAAGGGATCAGATTGGGTAAGGGATGTAGGGAAAGAGTGTAGGGATAAACAGCTGGAATTGGGGAATACTTGTAGGTGGCATAGAAACCTATAATCTATTAGGGTGATCCCAGTGAGAACTCTAATAATGGGGGATATAGAGTATGAACTGGACATGTCTTCTTTGCAGGCAAAGCTCCCAATGGCAGGGCTAGGTTGCCTTCTGTTGAGTTGTTACCTGGGGAGGGTGGTCCTGTGGAAATCCCTCCCCCACCCCCAAAAGAATTAGGCTGATGCTAGGACAAAACGTTGCTTTCCACAAACTGAGAGTGGGCTCTATTGCTGAGGGAACAACACCTGCATAGCTCATTGAACACGGAGAAATCAAGCTAGTGCCTGCATAGGGTCTTCACTGCTGTAGTCTAGTCTCTTTGGTGTGGGAAGGTACTCTGTAGGCTACTGAAAGAGAAACCTGGACACTAACCCAGCCACAATACCTTTGGTACACAATCTGTCCTGCCTGCAAGGTGTACTACGGCAACAGTGGAACAGAATTTATAGGAGTGACAAACAAATGTCTGATTTGAATTGAGGCTTACTCTCCAAGAGGAAGCCTGTGTCTGACACTAACGGGTGGCCAGTAACCTGAGATTGGGTAGCCCAGGGACCTAAGGTAGAACCAAATATTACTAGTCTAAAAAATTAAGTGAAATTAATGAAATGATTTCTGATATATTCTGCTGTACTCATAAGTTGGTGCCATGTCCAGTTGTCCTCAGACAGGCTTCCTGTGGCAGCAGATAGGAGCGGGTACAGAGATACACACTCTGAGATTATTCAGAGAGAAAAAGACAGACAGACAGACAGAGAAAGCAAAAGAGAGAGAAAGAGAGGTGTGGGGGGGTCTCCTTTTGGACCTTCCCTTTGGACCTCAGGCAATCCTTCAGAAGAGAGGGCAGAAACATTACAGAAGTCAGCAGGGATGGAGAACTCAACACACCAAATCAACTAGTCAGGGAGCATATGAGCTCACAGAGACTGAAGCATCAAGCATGGGACCCGCAGAGTCCTCGGTGTATATGTTGTGACTGTTATTTTGATGTTTTGGTGGAACCTCTAGCTGTGGGAGCAGGTGTTTCTTTGACTCATTTGCCTGCTCTTGGTACTCTTTTTCTCCTTTCAGGTTGTGTTGTCTAACCTTGGTGTGAGGGATTTTGTCTTGTCTTGTTTCATTTTCTTCTGTCATAGTTGGCTCGTGTCTCTTGGAAGGCTGCTCTTCTCTGGAGGGAAACAGATGGGAAGTGGATGTGGCAGAGGGGAAGATGGGGGAGCTGGGAGGAGTTGAGGGAGGATGAACTGTGGTCAGGATGCATTGTGTGGGAGGGGAATTCATTTTCAATTAAAAAAGGGAGAGAAAAAATAATAGAAAGAAAATGGCCTAAGGAATAATTATCTTATGTGGCTTGAGATACGGCTCAGTAGTTCACAGAATGTGATACTATTGTAGAGGTCCTACATTTGTTGCTACATGGCCATGCATGTGCTGTTCAGTAGGCAGGCAGGAGGCTTGGTCATCCCAGGGCCTTATGTCCTACATAATCTGTGCGCTGCGTGATCATGTAACTTGCATGCAGTGTGATCACGCAATCTATGCACATGCGTGGTGTAGCTATGTAAGCCCATGTACACATGTGAGGGGGAATCCATAAAAGGCAGGTCACAGACTCCTCCTCCCCTCTTCCTGTTCTTCCTGTTCTCCCTCCTTTCACTCCTAGCATCATCTTCCATAGGCCTAAGCATAACCCCCTCTGTTCCGCAGCTGTCAGTCCAGAGTCCATGGGGTCCCACTAGCTTGGGCCAGCCATCTCTGTGGTTTTTCCCATCATAATCTTATCCCCCCTTGTTCTTATAGTCTCTCCTTCCTCTCTTCAACTAAACTCCAGGAGCTTGGCCAAATACTTGGCTGTGGGTCTCTGCATCTGCTTCCATCATTACCTAGATGTAGGTTCTATGATGACAATTAGGGTAGTCACCAATCTAAGTACAGGGGAAGGCTACTTCAGCCACTCTATCCACCACTGCTATGAATCTTCCCTGGGGTCATCCTTGTGGGTTCCTGGGGATTTCCCTAACACCACATTGCTCCCTAACCCCATAATGGCTCATTCTGCAAGATATCTCTTTCATTGTTCTCTCTTTCTGTGCCTCCCTGAACTCAGCCATCTCAAGCCCTCATGTTGCTACCCCCATCCCCTCTCCTTTATTCTACACTCCCAGTTTACCCAGGAGATCTTAACCCTTTTCCCTTCCTGGGGCAATCAATGTGTGTCCCTCTCAGGGTACTCACCTTCACCTAGCTTCTCTGGGGTGGTGGATTGTAGCATGTTTATCCTTTGCATCTGATATTCATTTATGAGTGCATAGCATGTTTCATAATGGCATTTTTTTTACCACTGCATAATACTCCATTATGTAAATATACCACATTTTCTTTATCCGTTCTTCAGTTGAGGGGCATCTAGGTTGTTTCCAGGTTCTGGTTATTACAAATAGTGCTGTTATAAACATAGTTGAGCATGTGTCCCTGTGGTGTGGTGAAGCATCTTTTGGGTATATGTCCAAGAGTGTTATAGCTGGGTCTTGAGGTAGGTTGATTCCCAATTTTCTGAGATATCACCATACTGATTTGCAGAGTGGCTGTACAAGATTGTATTTCCACCAACAGTGGAGGAGTGTTCCCCTTTCTTTGCATCCTCTCCAACATAACTTCTCATCAGTGTTTTTGATCTTAGCCATTCTGGCAGGTATAAGATGTTATGTCAAAGCCATTTTGATTTGCATTTCCCTGATAGCTAAGGATGTTGAACACTTCCTTAAATGTCTTTCAGCCATTTGAGATTCTTCTGCTGAGAATTCTCTGTTTAGATCTGCACTCCATTTTTTTAATTGAATTATTTAATATTTTGATATCTAGTTTCTTGAGTTCTTTATATATTTTGGAGACCAGCCTTCTGTGAGACATAGGGTTGGTAAAAATATTTTCCCATTCTATAGGCTGTTGTTTTGTCTTATTTACTGTGTTTTTTGCCTTACAGAAGCTTTTAAGTTTCAGGAGGTCCCATTTATTAATTGTTGCTCTCTGTGTCTGTGCTACTGGTGTTATATTCAGGAAGTGGTCTCCTGTGCCAACGTGTTCAAGGTTACTTCCCACTTTCTCTTCTATTCAAACTGCCAAGTATTTGAGTTCAGAGCCCAAATCCACAGGGATCTTAAAACTGTATGTAATTCAATCTCCAGGTGATTGGAGTCTCTCTTCTAGCCTCCACTTTCATACACATTACCCCTCTGCAGCAGCACACATAATTGAAAAAGAATACATATAATAACAGTGATTAAAGGAAGCATGGTTTTAGGAGGAAGGAGAATGAGAAGCAAATGATATAATTATATTCTAGATAATAAAAGAAAAATGTTAGCCATTTTGTCTGGAATATATATATATATATATATATATATATATATATATATATATGTGTGTGTGTGTGTGTGTGTGTGTGTTTGTGTGTGTGTGTATGTGTATACATATAAATCTTCATAAAATATTGAATATCCTAACCCTTAAATTTCTTTAAAAAGAAGGGAAACAAGACCTAACATATACTTGAAATCATGTTTAGTATTGCTTCTTAAACCTCATAGAAATTCTACTCATAGCCTCAAAGAGCTAAGAGATATTAGTTTACCTTTGATAGAATGGTTGTCATTAAAATGCACTAAATAGCAAAAGGTAATGACATTGAAGAAAAATGGATATTCTATACTATTGGTTTTAATATAAATTAATATATACACTATGGAAGTCAATACAGAGACTCTAAATATCAAAACAAACAAACAAAAAACAAGGAAAATTTGAACTAAATAGAGCTACCATTGACCTAGTGACTCCACCAATGTATATATACTGGAGCAACAATTCTTTATTTTTGTTTGTTCTATTGTGTTGAGATAGAGTCTCACACTATAGCCCAGGCTGGCCTGCAACTTTGAGCAATTCTACTGCCTCTACTGGGTTTACATGTGTCAGCTACCACACCTAGCTGAAGTAAAAATCTTTATCATAAATGTACTTTCACTCCACCTGTTTACTAAGCATTATTCAAAATATCCCACATTAGGAACTAACACAGATGCCCTTCTGTGAATGAATACCCAAGAAAAACTGGTAATTTTTATATTGGAATACTATACTTACATATGATAATGAAATCCTGTCAATTACAAAACATGAATAGAACAGAAAAACAATATGCTGAGAACAAAATACGAGGAATAGGAAGAAAAACACATTCTCTCCCTCATTTATAAGGACCAGTAACTAGACAATGAACTACTACATAATAGAATAGTAGATACTAGAGACTTGAAACAGCAAGTGAGTGAGAGAGATCAAGGAAATTAAGAATTTGAAGGGACTAGGATCATGTTGGGTGGAGAAATGATGCAAAGAAGTATTCGTGGTAGAAGAAGGATAGATGGACATATCAATGCATGACATACACATGTGTAAAAATACCATGGTAGAAACTATTAATTTAAATACATGATGCTCTTAAAAATACTCCCATTTGAATTCAAAAGATTCTGAGGTGGAAATATATTTAGAAAACTAATTATGTGATATATATTATGAAAGTTCACCAGTATAAGACAGGTACATTTAAGCCGGGCGGTGATGGCACAAGCCTTTAATCCCAGCATTCGGGAAGCAGAGGCAAGTAGGTATTTGTGAGTTAGAGGCCAGCCTGGTCTACAGAGCAAGATCCAGGAAAAGCTACACAAAGAAACCTTGTCATGAAATACAAACAAACAAACAAACAAACAAACAAAAAGACAGGTGCATTTAAACTGTAAAAAATCTACTACAGTAAGCCTAAGAATCGTCCAACCTATTCACACTAGCATAATGCATTTTTATGCAAATGTATAAAAATATTGTACGTATTTTCAGACTACTACTATTCTTGCCTTGACTTCCTGTTTTGAGTTTTCACCTGATAAATTGTAAGCTGTATGATAGATAAAGTAACTTCTTCCTCTCCAAGGTACTTCTAGTAATGGTGTTTATCACAGCATTAATGGGCAAACAAGAATAGGCTACTCGGATTCAGAAAAGCTGTTCCAAAAACTACTTGGTGGAAGAATCATTAAGCTCAGGAGTTCAAGACCAGCCTAAACATTAATGTAATTTTTACTTCTAAAATGAAAGTAATAAGAAGGAATAAAGGGTAGGATGGGGAATAGAGAGAACAGAGAAGGAAAGAAGAAAAAGAAAGAAAAGGTATCAGAATTATAAATTTGTATATAGCTGACATAATACCCAATTCTAATAGATATTAAAAGAAAAATACAGAAATTCACCATTATTTGTGACAAATTCAAAACCTACTTTTTTAGAAATTGAACATACCAAAAATAGCATTATGGTTAATCTGATCAGAATCTTTAATATGTTCATTTTATTTTACATTGTAATAAGTGGTATCTCCAATGGTAGAGTAATATACAGTATTCTTAACATCACACTCTCCAAGGTAGACCACATTCCAGGCGATAAGATTTACTGTACCATATTTCAAAAACTAATGTAGTCTGAAGTTTATTTCCAAACTTCAACATAATGAAACTAGACCTTAGCTTCAGAAAGACACTTGAAAAAATTTCAAGTAGTTTTAAAATTAAAAAAAAATAAAATTCTAAATACATTATGAATCAGGAACTATTGCATTAGTGAAATTTAAAATTTAACTTAGAAAACATTGAGTGGGCACAGTGAAAGCAAAGGCAAGAGAGAAATTAACAACATTAAATACACATGTTGAAAGGATAAAAGATGAAATGCTTAAAATTAGTAATCATATATTTTATCAGGATAACAAAAGTTAAGGTGAAATCAATAAATTCAAAGAGAAGGAAATCATAAAAAAATTTTCAGCTCTATGAATGCTAAAATATGGCTGATGAAATTCTGGGCTATGAATACAAGGGAAAACAAAAACTACTGTTGTCAAGCATAAAGGAATGTTATAAAAACTAATCCCATGAACAAAGAAAAGATAATCAAATAATTACACAAAGCATTCTGGTAATATAAATGCAATACACTGTTATCCCTCTAATGATTAATATTAATTGCCAACTTCAAAGGATATAGAGTCACCAAGGGGACAAATCACTGGATGTGTTTGCGACTGAAAATCTACCTTAGGTTAACTGAGGTGGAAAGTTCAAATTAAATGCCAGACAAAAACAAAAAAAGCTGAAAGGAACAGCCAGTGTTCTGTTTCCTGACTGTGGATGCAGCGGGACCAGATTCCTCTCACTGCTTTGTATTATGCGGCAAACAAGTGCTTTCTCCTTTCAGTTGCTCCTGATGTGATATGTATCATGGCAACAGGACGAGTTACTAATACTACTCCTAAATCATACAGAGGGAAATGGGTGGTGAAGAGCAAACTTTAACACAGGGGAACAAATAGAGTATCTCTCTATACTCGGATGACTTCACCCGTGAACTCTCCCAACTTTTATAAAGTTAATGTTGGTTGTCTTCAATCATTCCAGTAAACAGAAGCAAAGAAAACACTTTCAAACTGAGCTAATTCTTTAAGGCTATTAAAGTTACTATCACATTAAGTGAATATCACATCTAGAAAACTGGGCCAGGCACGATGGCACATGCCTTTAATCACAGCACTTGGGAGGCAGATGCAGAAAAATCTGTGTTTTTGTGGCAAACCTGGTCTCCATAGGGAGCTCCAGAACAGACAGGAGTACATAGAGAGACCTTGTCTCAAAAATGAAAATAAATAAATAAATAAATAAATAAATAAACAAAAGCAAACAAAACCAACATGAAACAAAATAAAAACTACATCCACAGATCTAGATGCGAAATACTCAGCAGAATTTTAACCAATTAACCTTAACTAATATAAAAAATTACATATTACAACCAAGTATAATTAATTATAGATACACATGGTTACTTTAATACATGCAAGTCAATCACTATAATTTATCTCAACACTTGATAAATGATAAAGCTCATATGATCATGGAAACTGACAGATGTAGTATTGTATAAAATTTGATAGTTACTTATCATTTAATACTCTCAAACAAAATTAAAGTCTGTTCAATTTAAGATGAAACAAGTTTAAAAAGTTAACTTACAGCTAACATTATATTTAATGCAGGATACTTTTCCTACTCTATAAAGCACAATAATTGAAGCTAAGTTGATATAATAAGGAAAAAGAGAAGATGAACCACACAGAGATTAGGAATAAATCTGACTGTATTCATAGATTACATAGTTATTCATGTACTGTCTCATCCAGAGGAGATGAAACAAACTTCTTGAAAATAAAATGATACAGAAAGATATAAAAATAACAATTTAATAAAAAAAAAGCAAAAACATTTCAGATAGTCGTAATTCATACTTTGAATTTGAAGCTTTAAAAAATGTTATTAATACCACAAAAAAATAGAGGGTAGGGGATAGGGGATGAGAGCATGAGGGAATGGGGTGGTTGAGCTGGGAGAGGGACAGAGTGGGAGATCAATGAAAGAAATAACTTGATAGAGAGAGACATTATGGGGTAAGGGAGAAACCTGGTGCTAGGGAAATTCCCAGGAATCTACAAGGACAACCGTAGATTAGATTACTTGCAACAGTGGTGAGGGTGCCTGAACTGGCCTACCCTGGTAATCAAATTGGTGAATACCTAACTGTCATCATAAAGCCTTCATCCAGTAATTGATGGAAGCAGATGCAGAGATCTACAACCATGCACCAGGCCGAGCTCCAAAATTAAGAAATAACGGAAACAGCTGGGTTCCAGAACAGTCACCCAAGATTCCTCTGTAATGGTGGGACATCCATCTTTGGCCTGCAGATCTAGAATACCTGTCAGACATTTTGTGAAGCAGAATTTTGGAAAGACTGACCCATCTTGTCTTGGCAAAGTTCAGCAGTCACTTTCCTTTGTGTCCTACTTGTTCAATTTGTACAACATACCAAGAGCAGTTGAAGCAAGGGAAGTTTCTTGCCCAGTAGATAATTTTTGCCACAAAGAAAGTAAACTCCATATGGAGTTTCTTCGATATGCATCATCTTCTCTAAAGTGGATTGGTGTTGCCAGGAGCACACATGCCAAATGGTCCTTCAGGTTCCTGCTTAACAGATGAAACTGCCAGGCATTTTACAGGACACAAAGAGAAGTAACTGAGAGACTCTAGGCCTGTGGGCTGAAGACAGATGCCCCAAATTTACAGAGAAACTTTGGATGACTGTCCAGGCTGCCAGCTGTCTCTGTCTACTCTCGCAAGACTCATGAAAGTTGCTTGCATCCTTCTCCCATTTCTCAAGTAATATTATATCCTTCTGAAGTCTTTGATGTAGGCTGAAGACTAGATGGTTATAATTTCCTTAGTTATGATAAAAGATAAGTTAGATATGAAACCTTAGACTCACAAATATAGGATAGATAGGATATCTTCTTTAATTTTGCCAAATACAAATAGACTAGATATTATAAATAGACTAGATACTGTAACTGTAATTCTTCCCTCATAACTGTTTTGTTATATGTAATTTTACTATGTTAAAGTTAAAAACTTTCATTTTAGAAGAAAAAGAAAGGAGAAAGTGCTGTGGATATCATTCTGTATACTGTGAATGTGTTGCTCTGATTCCTTAATAAATAAAGTGCTGATTTTCCAGTAGCCAGGCAAGAAGTATAGGTGGAACAAAGAGAGAGGAGAATTCTGGGGAAAAGGAAGGCAGAGACAGGAGTTGCCAGCCAGACACAGAGAAAGCAAGATACAAAAGTACCAGTAAGCCACAAGCCATGTGACAACTTACAGATTAATAGAAATGGGTTAATTTAAGATATAAAAACTAGATAGCAAGAAGCTTGCCATGGCTATACAGTTTATAAGTAATATATGTCTCTGTGTGAGCAGCTGCAGGAGCCGGGTGGACACAGGAAAACTCCAGCTGCAGTCTTACTGTCATGAAAAGCCTTAGGTTATTAAACCTATTAAATGTTAGATTCTGTAGGTCTTTCAAGTGTTTGAAGATCACCTATCTATCTACATATATCTGTGTATGACCTTGAAAACATACCTAATATGGTTATAAATTTAACTATTATAAATGACGATTAATCTGTATTTAATTATATATTGCATTTTAATTGAGCCATATAAACACAATACTTAAGAGTAGAAATAAAGATATAGTATAACAAAATTAAATTTAAATTTGTATCAGTAAACCTAAATCTATACCAATGTAAAGTATATAAGACTAAGAGTTGTCTTTTGGATTAAAGTAGATTCAATAATCTACCCTTTTATCCTATCATTTCTATATCATATATCCCTTCTTTTTTAAAAAAAAGACCTTTAAATTTAACACTTTTGTTTAGCTTTTTTTTTTTTTAAATATGACCAATAACAATTTGTAACCAAACCCCCTAAACAAAGACAAACAACCATAGTATATTTTTTGGAAATGCAGGTATAGTTTTCTATGCTGCTTCCTTTAGATTGGGTATACTGGTAATCTTTGGGGGACTTGAGAAAATTTAGGATTATGGTCAAGTACTGACTGCAGTATTCTGTGAGGCTGGATCATCTTAGTCAGTCACCTTGAAGCTGTTCTGGATATAGAATTTAGAGAAAACTGCAACAGAGGTGCTCTCAGATGTTGGATTATATGGGCCATCTGCTCCCATCAGAGATTTTTCAGGGGGTCTTCTGGATCACACCTGATTTTCTTAACCCAGAATGAATCCATAGCCTCTCATTTTCTGTGGAAACAAAAGCATAACCTCTCCCCCAAAGTAACATATCTTTTGACTTAAATTTTGAAGTCAAGATTATTTCACAATATATAGGTTGGTTTAATATATCATTTTCCATAATCTGTGATCTTTTAGCAGTTATCATTTGTTCATTAGCAGTCAAAAAATTTAAAAACAACACAATAACATATAGTATTCAGACTCTGTATATTTTCCGTCTTTATGTGGCTTATTATATTTTTTAATACTCTATTCCATTTTTAAGGACTTTATTTTAAAATTATATTTTTTAATCTAAGACTGTATACATTCTTTTTTCTTTCTCTCTTCCAAGGCTATGCATACTTTTAAAACACAATTTGACCCATTTAGGAGCTCCTTTTGTCTGAATCTGTCCTTACTGTGCATCTGTAACCTTCTCTGCATTCAAGAGCCAAAAATCTGCTATGTGATTTAGATCATGGCATGCTGGTGCTGGCTCCTCCCCATCAGTTCCCTGATAGTCTAGTCTCACAGTGGAGGCATATTTACTGCTGTCTCTGGGAGCCATGTTTCCTACCCCAATTCTGGGAAGTTTCTAAGTCCATGCTGCTACCGAGTAGCATGCTGCTAGTTGCTCATAATCACCATATAAATGTTCGATAGTAGTGTCTCTTAAAACAGCCACCTGTTTTTGCTACTGGCATCAAGCCAAGAAGCCATCTCTTAAAGGAGCCATGCCTCTGCTCACCAGCAAACAGAGCCCATTGGAGAAAAGGCAGCTACCAAGAAGCTGTGCTTGACTCCATTCTTGTGTATCTTGAAAAATTTTTTAGGAGTCAGGTTTTATGTGGAAATTTCAGCCCTACTTTGGAATGCCATATGTAAGTGGGTGATTCCTGTCCCATCCACCTATTCCCAAGTACCTAGCAGCCACATCCCAAATTACAGAATCTTATATAAATTATAAATGCTTACCTGCTTGTTACTAGCTAACTCTTACACTTAAATTAAGCCATGTTTCTATTTGTGCTTTACCATTTGACAGTACCTTTATTAGCATGTCACATTCGTCTCCTGCTCCCTCTGTTTCCAGATGGCGACTCCTAACTCTGCCTTCATTTTCCCATCACTCTTAGTTTGGTTGCGTTGCCTATTCTTCCTGCCCAGCTACTGGTCAAACAGCATTTTATTAGACCAATTCAAGTAACAAATCTTTAAAGTGTACAAGAAGATTATTGCACAGCATGTTTTACTAAAGTAGAAAAGAGATTTGATATACAAATGATATATACTGGCTTTTTATTTTAAATCCAGTAAAAAGCTAGCAATATCATATTCTTCTTGATTAAATATAATAAATTCATTAAACAACACTTTCTATATTGACTCATCAATATAAAAATGAAGAAAGGACATATAAATATGTAGAAAATATTATTGCTATTAGTATACTAGATGTAAAAACAGCATTTCCAGCTTAGAGAATGCAAAGCTTCAGAGTGATGGGAAAGTCTCAATCATTTCCTAACATAATGTTTTCGCACTGGTGTTTTCCTTAAACAAAATATTTGTAAACGTATTTTTCCTATGATGAAAAGCTGGTTGCACATTCATACTAAGGACTGTATTAGCCATCTAGTGGAATTTGATATGTGTGTAGGAAAATACTGATCCATGTCTGATCATAACACTAATTTAAGTACTTTATTTTTCCCCTATAGAAGCATATTTTTATCCAAACAGGATAAAAACAGACTTTGTACATATCTTTTGACAAAGTTTTGAGAAATAATCTAATACAGTTAATATTGTACTATGAAATAAAAGTAGAGTAAGAAGAACATTTTAATATTCTTCATTTTTATGTCGTAGTCCAATGGTAATGCACTGTTTGTGTGCTGAGTCATTTGTATTGGTAGTGTATAAACTTGAGTGTTGACTTAATGGAATTTAGAACTACCCTGTAAACAAATTTCTGGGCATGTCTCTGTGTGAAGTTTCTAGATTAAGCTAATTGAGGTTGAGATGGTAAGACCCAACTTTAACAGTGGACAGACTCATCCTGTGTACTGGAACACTAGTCTGAATATAAGGGAAGAAGCCAGGATAGCTCCAGTGTTTATCTCTGTCTGTTTCTTGACTGTGAAAGCAGTGAGACCAGATGCTTCATGTACCTGCTGCCATACCTTTAAAGACATGATGGACGGGACCATCAAACTTTAAGGCAGATGACTTTTTGTCTTTTAAATTGCATTCACTAGATAGTTTGCTATAGCAATATGAAAAGTAACTGATGTAAAAAACCGGTATCAAGAAATAAGGACATTGCTGTGATCAACTTTAGAACATGGTTCTTAAACCTTTGAAACTGGAACTTTAGACTAGAAAAGCTTTTGAGAACTACAGACAGAATGTAATGGATTGTTATAGTGGATGTTTGGAAGACCAGAGTTCTCAGAGAAATGTGGATAGGGCAGACCAGCTAAGAAGGAAATAAAGCATCCTTTGGGAAATGGGGAAGAGGTGATTCCTGTGATATTCAGACAAACAATCTGAATGCATTCTGTCAATGCCTAAGAATTTAATGAGGCCAAGTACAAAAGTAATGGATTAGTTTTTGTATTAGAACAAACTCCAAGACAGATCAGGCTGTAGCATGGCTGATGCTTCTTTCTCTCATCCAGGTTAACAGTGAGAAAAAGTAAAAAGTGAAGACAGAAAGAATATGTTTGGCAGTGAAAAACAAAAAAACAAACCAGTGTGAGCTGGCTTAGACCTCGTGATGAGGCCATTTTAAAGCAGTTATACTTTTAAAAGAAAGGTATGACACTTTACCTAGGGAAATAAGAAGTTTCCTAAGGGCAAGACTCTACTCACCTAAGACTCTATCTTTTGAGGCGCAAATTAATTTGAAAGGGGAGCTCCTTGTCTGAGAATGCTGTTGAATGAGTTTTCACCTGCTTTGAAGTAAATGCTTAGGAAAATATTTAGACAGTTTCAACACACAGAATTTGATGCAGTCCAAGGAAGCAAGGCTCCTTCCCAAGCTGGCAACAGAACGTGGCAGCATCACCCATATGTTACTGGTTGTGTAGGCATGAAGGATGTAGTCTTGAAAAGGTCATTGGGCCTTGTACTGTTGTGCCCAGATCACGACCCCCAGAGAGACCACTGAAGACGAGCATACCGTAATGCAAAAGCAAGGTTTTAATTTGGGATATCCCCGATCAATACAAGCCTAGGCAGGGACTTCATTCAACACACCCAACACAGTGGAGGCTGAAGGAAGTGTCCAGCCTGAATTGTGCACAGCTTTTAAAGGCAAAACCACAAAATTGCAATAGCAGAGGATTTCCATTTCTGATTGGCTTTTGTCTAGGGACTTCCAGAAATCATGATTCAATCTTCCTTCTAAGGAGGTGGTTGCCTGTCACCATTTCTCATTGGTTGCCCCCAGGTGGGGATATCTGGTGATTAAATAGTCACTATGGAGACTAGGGTTGGGACACTCTGTGGTCAAACAGTTACCTAGGGAACCAGGGAGAGGAGATTCTGTGTTCCAGCAGTCATCACCTCATGAATACCTTGTGACTCTGTACTTTACACTTTCTGGTTTCTGGAATCTGGGCTGACTGGTTTCAGTAACTCATGGCCTATTCTAGTAACTCATGGCCTATACCTAAAAAGGAGAAATCTGAGGCCTTAGTTTTAGGGTGAAAGCATTTTGGTCTTATTTTGGTTTCACAATACCATGATTTCAGAGAACTGCTAAGGAGAGGCAATGTGTGGCCCTGCCAGCTTTCCTTTATGGGGACCCTGTATACTATAAGAAGCATGGAAGGTGAAGCCTGTAATAGGAGTAGGAACATACAAACTTACATGTTGACAACACCATTCTATGGGAAGGAATCCTGGACTGACTAAGGATAGGGGAGGTGATGTGAGCATCAGCATCCATCCCTTGCTGCTTCTTAACCGAATATCCATGTTGGCCAGTTGCCTCATGGACTTCGCCACCAAAATGGACTGCACTTTTCCCTCCTTAAGTGCTTGGCTTAGTTATTTTGCCATAGCAACCAGGAAAGTACCAGATAAAATCTTCATCAGGAGACTTTTTACTAGTGTAAATGTTTCAAATGTTAATGTTTTGTTTATTTTTATTTATTTATATTTTCTGAGTGGCTGAGAATAAAAATATTATGTTACATTAAACAGTATCTGATTCCTTTTTTCTGTCTGTCATTTTATATAAAAACTGCTTATCACAAAATGGTTTGAATTCATATCAAAAGTCGTGAGTTCATTATACTTTGTTCAGCATTATATTAATGGTATAAGGTAATTTCTAAAATAAAATAATTTAATCAAAGGGCTATTGTGAGGTTTTAAGAAAAATAAGATTTTTTTTTTCCATTATTAGTTGACTTAGGAATAGAAAACTCAGAAGAAAAAATAATGAATGCGGTATTCTGGAAACTTTCTATTTGTGTTCTGTTAGTTAAGAAAGATAAAGCAGCCCGGCGGCAGTGGTGGCACATGCCTTTAATCCCAGCACTTGGGAGGCAGAGGCAGGTGGATCTCTGTGAGTTCGAGGCCAGCCTGGTCTCCAAAGCAAGTTCCAGGAAAGGTGCAAAGCTACACAGAGAAACTCTGTCTTGAAAAACCAAAAAAAGAAAGAAAGAAAGATAAAGCAACATAATGTTTTGGAGTTCTGCTATTGGACAGTAGAGGCCATATTCTAAAGCCTGTATAGTGTAGTAGGGGCAAATCCGGCTAGAGTACAGGTAAGAAAGTACAGCATTGAACATGAAACAAAATTATGCTCCCTCCAATTTCTTGAGAAACATAGCAACTGATGGGCAGAATAAAATCTGGCTTACATTAAAGAATAGAATCCAGATCACTGAGTACAATGAAGTTAAAATTAATATAGTATTTAGCAACTCATATTGAAAGGACAAGTATAAGCTCAGGACCCCCAAGAACATGTTCTTAGCACAAAGGAGATTTGTTCCAGGGGTATAGAGGGCAAGCAATAAGAGACAAAGACAAGAGATGGAGGACCAGGGAGAAGGAAAAGGGAACCTGGGGGAAAGGTCGGGGGTATCTGTCTATAGTGGCAAGGAACTGCCTCTAGAAAGAGGAGACAGACAGACCAGGCACATAGGAAAATGGAAGTTCATAAAGGTAAAAGGGAAAATCCCATTTTTAGGATGAGGTGTTTAATTTTACTTGGGCATGTTAAGTAGGAGAGCCTAAGGGGACTTTTGATTGCTGGACCTTATATTTTGATAGCTGGATCTTGGTAGTCATCCTCAGAATGAGGAAGTTGTTAAATCAGAGAATAGATCTCATTGGCTAGCTTTAAGAATATAATCTAATAGTTTTAGCAAGGCAGAGAGACTCCAGAGAAGGGCAAGGCCTGCCAGATCCATGCCTGCCACACTCAAGCTGGCCTTATTCCCTTTACATAGAAGGAATTAAGAAAATAAAAGATTAAAAAGAAATTTCATTTTGTGCGTAGTAAACATTGTTGGAGCTCTGGAAAGCATCAAAATGATGGGTTTTAATGTGGACAGTTAGAAAAACGTGAGAGGTCATAGAAATGAATACAGATTCTGATGAACATTGAATAAGGCCTTAATGATTTGAGCATTTAAGTAAATGTGCTTCTGATGATTGCCACAGGTCTTTAGAAAAACAGTAGGAATGCTCTTGGCATGAATGCTATTTGAATGTCACAGTGGTAATACCTGATGTTTTGTAGGAGAATAAGATACATGAAGCTATGTGTTAGACGATTTAGAAAATATTGAACTATTGCCCAGCTTCTTAAACTGTGGGTCAGGATCTCATGAGGTATTATAGAAATGAAAATAGGTATTATCAAATTTTGACAACATAAAAGGTTCTGAAGGCACAATGACAAAAAGCAAGCAAATATCCATGGACAAACATTAGGAAGAGCTCTGGGAACCCTGCTGAAGAGGAGGAGGAATGATTGTAGGAGCCAGAGGGGTCAAGGATACCAGGAGAGCAAGGCCCAAAGAATCAACTAAGCAGGGCTTAAAGAGGCTCACAAATACTGAAGTGGCAATCTCAGAGCCTGCATAGGTCTGTGCTAGATCCTCTGCATACATGTTATGGTAGTTTAGCTTGGAGTAAGAGTGTCTCTTACTCTTTTGCCCGCTCTTGGGACCCTTTTTCTCCAACTGGCTTTCCATGCCCAGCATTGATATGAGAATTTATGTCTAGCTTTATTTCATCTTTTTATGCTGTGTTAGGTTAATATCCCTGGGGTGCCTGCTCTTTTCTGAGTGGAAATGGAGGGGTAGTGGATCTGGTGGAGAGTGGAGATGAAGGGGTGACACTGGGAGATGTCAGAGGAGGAGATGTAGAGGGAGGGAAGGCTTCAGTCACAACTTATTGTGTGAGACAAGAATAAAAACAAACAAATAGACAGACAGATATCAAAACCTCATCATCACTACTACCACCACCTTGGAGAGAAAACAACCTGCATAATGAACCTGAATGCATATTTACGGAACCTGAATGTATAATAAACATAAAGTGATCCTAGTAAGGTTTGCCAGTGTTGGGTTATGTGACTTCACGGCAGCCATGTGCAGTTTGCACCTGCATATGTTCAGAGCCTGCAACCAATGAATGGTTTCAGAAGATCACAGCACTTATACTACATGTAGGATGCTCTGACAGAAACACAATGGTTTAAAAAAAAAGAAGAAGAAAGAAAGCAAAGACTTGAATATTTCCAGCCATCATACCTCTGCAGCATATAATTGCCAAATTTAGTGTAACTTAATTTTGATATGTGAGGATTTTGTTTGTTTTGTTTTTCTCTTTTTTAATTTATGGTTTGAATTGCTCTTTTGGATTTCATTAAAAAAGTCAGTAAGTGGATTTTCCTTGTGATAAGGATAGAAAATTAAATTGACCATAAATATACTCTAGTATTTTTGTAGTATATATTTACACAAGACAGCATTCTCACCACTGAGATATATAGAAGGTGCTCTGTGTATTTAGTGCCAAATATTTATCCATTTAAAAGTAAGCATCAACATTACCTCAATATGCAAATTTGTTACTGCCTTTGATGCTAATTTTAAAATGCATTTAGTTAGTATATGTGTGTGTGTGCCTGCATGTGTTTATATACATGTGTGTGCAGGTGTGCTTATAGTACATAGATGTCACTCACCCTGTAACTATAATTGCAGACAGTTGTAAGCCAACTGATATTGATTCTGCAAGAACAGTAGTACTCTAAAGTGTTAGGTCATCTTCGCAGGTCATTTTAAATTCTTTATTATCAATAAATGTTTTATTTCTGTACTTATTTATATACTCATACCAGGGTTGAATAAATTTTTTTTGAAGTAAAAAAATGCTCAAGAATGGATAAGGTTTCACAGACTTTATATTACAAGAATGCAGAATTATTGGCATTCAGTGGAAACTATTGTGATCATTATTTAATTTAATTGATTTATGAGATATACAAAGATTTTTTTCAATGATCTTCATAGAGATTTATATATTATATCTAGTTGTAAAATTTTTCTTAAAGAATAAATATAATAGCAAATGCTTAAAAAACAATAATTTCCTTTAATGTGGGGTAGTTTAAGATATTGTTAATATGGCCAAAGAGATGGCTAAACAGGAAATGGTGCTTGTTACACAAGCCAGGTGACCTGAGCCCATGTAAACATGGAAGGGAAGAATTGACTGATTCATATACATAACACACACACACACACACACACACACACACACTACTGAAAACAATAATATATATGATATTTATAGTCAATAACTGTGTATATATTAGTTTAAGAAAGCAAATGAGTAAATTTAATTCTATCATTGGTGTGAAATGAGTCACAGTATTTTAGTATTTTATTTAAAATATGCAGAGCTAGAGATAGGTCTAGAAGTATAGCACTTGCCTATCAAGCATATGGCCCTAGGTCAATCCCCAGTATATCACAAAATAAATAAAAACATTTTAAGCAAAATAAATAAAGCAATGGAAACAGAATCTCACTGAAATTTTAATGTTATGTCTTCATGGAGCCAATCCAGACTATGCGAGCTATAGAAGTCATTAAGAGAAAGTACTGCTGGTTTATAAACAATGCTTTTTAAAATGCCTGCATAAACTTCACAGATAATTTGAGAATGTTTTACAACAGATTTTTTTCTCTGACAACCTTAATAGCAAGTGCATACAAATGGTTTCTTATAAAACAAAAACCATAAAGTGTATATACGACCTCCTGCAGCACAGACAAACTACGTCATGCGGTAAGCAGAGTAAGGCATTAGCACTTCCCGTAATGTACTATTGAAGGCTCTTTATATTTTGCATAATGACAGTGTTGACCATAAAGAGAGGTATATTCTTTTTACTATCATTTTATGTTCTAAGTAGTATGTTTTATTGGGCTCCTGGGTAGCAAATTAATTTGAAAAATTCTCTTAGAGTGTGTATGAGCTTTGAAATATTTGAGTGGTTTATTTTGCTCTCCTTAATGTTACCTATTTACATTTTTGCCATTTTGTGGAATTCAATTGCTTTTCAGTAATAAGGATACACGGCATTTTTTTTTTAATATAATGGAAATCCAAGTTAAAATTACAGGCAGCTCTGACTTAGAGCTGAGGAAGTAAGCAGCCCTCCTATTGAGATGACTATTAGAGTTAATTTTTGCATTTGAAGATGTAATCATGCAACCTACCCTAAATTCATTCTTTCTGAATAATGGAATAATAAAATGTTACTCTGGAGACTCATTAATAATTTACCTATTTATCTTTCTTTATCAAGGAGATATCGATTTTCAAAAGAATAAAAATACCCATTTTAAATTACAACTCTTAAATATTTTTTTCTATCTTTACTCTGAATCCAAGCAGTAGAGTGTAACCAGACTAAGGGCAGTGAACAGAGCAGCCTGGAAACAGAAAACTGTTTACAAATTTCAGCAAGTGGAGCAATTTTGTTTGTTGGAGTGTTGGACTTCCTTGTGCCTCACTGCTTTCATTTAACAAACATCCAGAGTAATTGTCATAAATAGAAATGAGAGACAGAGAGAGGGAGAGAGAGAGAGAGAGAGAGAGAGAGAGAGAGAGAGAGAGAGAGAGAGAGAGAGAGAGAGAGAGGAGAGATATGCAGTCTTTTTGAATAGTTCATCAAACTCTGATATTTGCTTTTATCTGGGACATAAGACTTCTGGTGGCATGTCTTTTTTCTTGCACAAAGTTCCATACCTTTCAAGATTATTCTCACATTACTGGTATAGTTCTTATTTCCCTCTGAAAGACCTGTCTTGGTGCTATGGGAGGAGGTGGGATCTTTAAAACAGAGCCATTACTGAGATGTCCTATAGGATTGTACCCTTAAAGGGGACAAGTGGAATACAGCTTTTTGTATTTGGGGCATTAAAGTGAGATTTGATATACCACATTTCTTATCATGGCATGCTTCCCTGAAGCAGACTAAGAACTATGGACCAGCCAATCATGGAGTCAAACTTTCACAAACATAAACATAAAAAGAAAAGAAAAAAAATAGCCATTTACTTTTCACTTATTTATTCCAGGTATTTGCTACAGTTATGTGAAGATGACTAATGCATACGGTTTTCGATTAGATTTTATAATAATAGTGTTTTGGAGATACTTACAAACAGAAAAATCCAGACTTACTGCTATTTCTAAAGACAAACAAAGCAACATTGAAGGAACATGATATATCCTGAAGCTACAAAGTTTGTTCTGTGTAAATACTCTTTCAATCATTCACACAGAGACAAAGACTTACAAAGTAATTGAAGAGGTACAAATGTAATAGTGAGATTTTCACTGCAGAAAAATAAATGTGTCTAATGTGCATCCCAACATCAACTATAGATCTTCCCAACATATTTGGCTTACAATAAAGTCTCTCTGAACCCAAGGAGAATATGGTGCCAGTGTGAGTTTTTCTTATTAATAACTTTCACTTTTAAAGTATGCAGTTGCAAAACTAGATAGTATAAGCTTTCCTTTCCTTTCCTTTCTTCCTTACTTCATTAATTTTTTTTTCTCTTTTTAATCTGTGTACGTAATTTGTGTGTAGGTTTTATGTCTGGTATATTTTATCTGGTTCTTTGAATGATTTCTGTAAATCACGACATTGGTTCTCACACTGGAGCTGAAAGTACTTTAGACACTGAGACATTATTCACCAATCAGGTACCTGTTTTAATTGGCTTGAGGAAGCCTGAATTCTTTCCTTTTCTGGATCGGTTAATTCTCTTCTTGCAAACTTAGCCATATGGAGACTTTTTAGGTAAATATGCAAAAATTGAAAAGCATTCAGTAAGTCTTTGTCTTTCTACATTCCTAAAATTTATACAACAATTATTTCCAACTGTGCACATACATTCATGGGAGTAATGAAAGGTATATTAGATTCCCAGGGCCTTATGAGAATGAACTGTGATTAAGAGCATGTATAGATCTTGTAGAGGACCTGGGTTTAGTTAACAACATCCACATTGGGTGACTTTCAACCATTTGCAACTCCAGATCTAAGGTGTTTGAAACTCTCTTCTAGCCTTTGTTGTTACCTGCACTTATATACCATATACCCCATATACCTCATATACCACAGATAGATAGACAGGCAGAAACACACACACACACACACACACACACACACACACACACACACAAACACATAAACACACTCACACACAAATGTATTCATACACATAATTAAAACATTTTAATATATTTAGTAAGAGTACTCACAATTCAAGTAATCCAAGAATACATGAAAGAAATCATCCACCATAATCAAGTAGACTGTAAACAGAGGCAAAACTTTCTGTCCTATAACACAATTATGCCTAGCAGCCACTTCCCAAATTACCACATTGAGGCTTATATTAATTGTAAATACTCAGTCATTATGTCAGGCTTATTATTGACTAGCTCTTACAACTTAACCCATTTCTATTAATCCATGCACTGCCCCAAGGCTCATACCCTTTACCTCTGTCCCATTTTGTATGTCTAACTTATTCTCCGGGTGGCTCATGACTGTCTCAACTCCTCCCTTCTTCTCCCTTTATCTCGATTTGGCTTTCCTGCCCAGCCTTATTCTCCTTGGCTACTGCCAGTCAACATTTTATTAAACCAATTTGAGTGGCAAGTCTTTATAGTGTACAAGGGGCTTGTTCCACAGCATTTCCCCTTTCTGTCTAATCAAAAAAGGAAGGTTTTAACTTTAATGTAGTAATATTACATACAACAAAACAGTCATGAAGCAAGAATTATAGCTACAATATCTAGTCTCTCTGCATTTGACAAAATCAGAGAAAAGATTTAATTATCTATCATATCTTGATGAATCCAAAGTTTCATATCTAATTTACCTTTTATTATAACTTAGGAAAACTATAACTATCTAGTCTCCAATCCCAGGTCAAAGACCAGGGAAGGAAAATAATATTATCTGAATAAGCAGGAAGTGCAAGCAAGGAACTTCCACAAAATGTAATGCATACCAGAAAAAGCTGACCACCTGGACAGACACCCAAGTTTCCTCTGCAATGTTGGGGCATCCGTCTTCTGACTACAGGCCTATAATATCTGACAGACTTATCTGTGAAGTGGGATTTTTGAAGGACTGTCCCACCTTGTCTTGGCAAAGTTCTGTAATCACTTCCTTTTGTGTCCTATTTGTCCTGTTTGGACAGCATACTGTGAGCAATCAAGGCAAGGACTGTTTCTCACACAGTGTCTACCTTTTGCCTCAAAGAAAGTAAACTCCATATTTAGTATCTTTGATGCTCATCATCGAAGTACATTGGTGTCATGAAAAGCTTTAGTTTATTAAAATATTTTAAATGCCATATTCTGTAGGTCTTTGAAGGGTTTGAAGACTATCATCTTATTGAAATATATCTTTGTATACCTAGAAATCCTAACTAACATGACTATAAGTTTGACTATTATAGATGTCTATTAATTTGTATTTTTAAATTATACATTATGTTACATATTTAAATGAGTGGTATAAACATAGTACATTAACAAGAGTAGAAATACACATATAGTATAAGAACTTTAAGTTTAAATTTGTATCAGTAAACTAAAATCGATACCAATGTAAAATATGTAAGATTAGCAGCTGTTTTTTGGATTTCGATAATCTACCATTTTATCCTATCATTTCTATATCCTTCCTTTTCTTTTTACAATGGGATCCCGGAATATAATTTCCTTTGTTCAGCTTTTTTTCTGACTGTTACCATTAACAACTTGTAACCAACCCCCTAAACAATGAAAAATATCCATAATTTATTTTGGGAAGTGTGGGTATAGTTCTCTAGACTACTTCCTATTGATTGAGGGTGATGGTAATGTTTGGGGGACCCCAAGACAATTTAGGATAATTATTGTCTTGACTGTAGTATTTTGTGAGGCTGGATCATCTTGGTCAGGAGTCTTAAAGATGTTTTGGAAGCAGAACTCAAGCTCTTGCCATGGCTATAGGTTGTTCTCCACAAACTGAAGGCAAGGTCCATTGCTGAAGATAACACTTACACAACTCTTTCCACATGGAAAAGTTGAGCTGTGCCTACATAGAGCCCTTCACTCTTATGTTTTAGCATCTTCAATACAGGAAAATATTCTGAATGCTACCAAAAGAGAAATGTAGACATTAACACAGCCTCAAACTCTTGGATTAACCATAGTGTACTGCCTACAAGATATGTCAGTAAAACTGTAGCACCAAGCTTGTGGGAGTAAGCAAATAATATCTGATTTGACATAAAGAGCAACTGCACAAGGTGAACCCATACCTGATACTGCTTGGATGACCAGAAATTCTATGAATTTAACATGTTCAAATTATGTTAAAATACCCATACATTGTAAAATGGCTAAATCAAGATAACAAGCATTGTGGATTGATGGATATTGAGCTAATCAATAAATAAACTTATCATCATGATTTGAGTTAACTTCCTGATCACATCCAGTCTGTGCCATGGAGATACCTGTTTTCTCACGGTTGTGATGAATAATCTGTACCACAGCCATTTCTCTAGAATTTCTTATGGATCATCCTGGTAGGAAAGAGCAAAGAGATGAATGCAGAGTCACAAGCATTTAAAAACTATGGCCTTGAAATAATACAAATCTCTTATCACAGAGCTTAGTAGCTAGATTCAATCCAGTGACACTGCTCTCCAGCTAAAAGTTCACTTCAATGGATGATGCTAAGAGAGCTGGACTGAGATTAGCATTGGATTTTTTTTTTTTAACACAGGACCTTGTGAGGTTCTAATGCAAGAACAAATTTAAACTATAGTAAAATATATTTTGAATAATATTTTAGGTGTGATGATATGTTCATTGCCTTTGAACCAGTACTTCTTTTTTCTTTAATCTGACTTAAAACACTTGTACAAAAAAATAAAATAGCTTAGTTTTTATTATATGCTTGGGATTTTGATTTCTAATTTTTCAAGTGTGATCTCATTTAGCCTCAACAAAGACTATATGAAATAATATCATCTACACAAAATTCTGTATGAAATTATAATCTAAAGAGACATAGACAATCTTTAGTATTATCTCCAGTAACCTTCATCTAATAAACATACAAATGGTTCCTGTAGTCTAGATAATATTAACTAAAACTGTTAATCTCAAGCCCTCCATGAAGCCAGTGGTAGCCCCAAAGTCACCTGAGGGTATTTGTCAAATTGTGATTGTTTCTGAAGACTATGTGGAGGAACCATAATAACTGTTCAATACTAAGACACCATGGTATAACAACAGGATGAGACATAAATACAGACAAAGTGAAAATACGCACTTGAAGGAACAATTGGAAAATAGTGTAGCAACCCAACATATTTTTCTCATTTTGATTATTTATTCACTCAATATATTCACGGAGTAAATATTTAATGGTAGACACTTCACAGACTATTGAGGACACGACTGTGAAGAAAAGGATGGAGTCAAAGATGTAAGGAAAAAAAGAAGGCAGGAGAAGAAGAATTTCACTGGATTAGGAACAATCACTTCAAACAAACAAACAAAATACATCAATTGTTCTTGTCCTCTAAAGACCTAGTATGCCCTAGCATATAAAGTTCAGTAAACACTGTTCTGAGATTAGGACCCATTCCTCCTACCAGATTGCCATGGAGGTACCTTATCTAGCTTCAATAGAAGAGGACATGTCTAGTCTCACTACAACTTGATATACCAAGGCTGGCTGATATCCATGAGAGGCCTGCCAGTATCTGAAGAGAAACAGAGGAGGATGAGTGATGCGTGGAGAGATGAGAGGAGGAAGAGGGGTGTTAGGGGGAGGGACTGAGAGGAAAGGGGGGGAGGGGAACCTTTGGTTGAGATGTAAAAAGAAAACAAACAAAACAAAAACAAAACAAATAAACAAAACAACAACAACAAAGCCAACAATCCCAAAAAAGCAACCAATACAATGATTTAGGCAGACAACTACTGCGCATTTCCAGAGACAGTTAATTAATATAAGATGATTTAAGAGAGTAGAGTATGATCAGATCATCTATGGTTATGCAGACTGATGTAAAAATTTAGAATTTATTCTCTGATTCTTCCAACAGAATGAGAGAAAGACAATGAAGAGAGGAAATGATTTCCTCTGGAGCTCAGCTAAGAAAGCAGCAGAACAGCCCTTACACATCAAGCCCAAATGAAAGTGACACTCAAGCCTTTTTATCCCTCACTGGTACTGTAAAGAAGAGGCTAAAATAGAGCAAGCACCCTCCTTGTCTGCCCTTCCATTTCCTCCACAGAAAATGCACACCCCAAGGGTAATATGCATCAGTACAGATGCTGAGAATCTGGAACAACAGGCTGCCACACTCCTTAATGTTCCAGAATCCGAGAGAAAGGGTGGCTGGAGGGACATAATGAAAATGGAGACCTGTCTTATCTCTTCTCCCCGAAGGTTCCCAGTTAATGAACTAAATTATATTAGAATATGATTAAATTATATTTTAAAAGTGGTGTCAGCAGCAAATCCTAGAGAAAGATTCTATATATGGTTTCTAGTAAATCAACTTCTAAAGAGCAGTCCCGAGAAGTAGCTCCTGTTACAAACTGCAAATAGGAGCTGTATGCCCTACACAGCAACAGAGGAGTGCTTGCTTTGGAGATCCACCCAGAAAAGTGTTTGTTGCTTTGATCAGGCAAATAAACTCAGAGGACCTTTAAGCTACATGATAGAATTCTGAAATATTTGATGTTTTCAAAACTTGTGTTAAGAGATATACTGTTTGATTAATTTTCAGAGAAAATAACAGAACATATGCAGATTGTTGATAGTGATCATCTTTCCTATTTAAGATTTACTTAATGCTAAAATGGGTGTATGAAGCTTTTGCAATGAGGAAAAAAAATGTTCCCAAAACTGTGTTACAACAAATACAGCCTGGAGGTGAGAAGTCATATCACTAAGAGAAAAGTACAATGTGCCTTTGGTCTCAAATCACAAAAAGACATCATATGTGAAAACGGGGGCGGTGGGGGGAATCATGAAATAGTAGAAAAATTAAAGAAATGGTACTGAAAATTTTGAAGAAAATCTAATAGTCTTATTGTATTTTATTCCAATCACAATATATACCTTAAGAAAAAGTAAGAGTAGAGTAAAACACACACACACACATACACACACACACACACACATACATATATATATAGTTTGTGGTTGAATTTTATTAATGTTGTGCATGATCACTCATATGCAATATTATAATCATGAAGAATTATTGAAATTATTAGAAAGGAAAAAATAAACCTATTTGGATAGTAAACGGCTTTCATGTAATTATGGAAATAGCTCTGAGACCATCATATCAATTCAGGCTTTTGGGGTGATGGCAGTTCAGGAGCGAACAATAACAGAGTCCATGAATGTCAGTCTCCTCATGTTCTCTTTAAAGATGCTTCCTGTGGATATTTTCTAGTTCCATCCATTTGCCTGCAAATTTCATGATGTCATTGTTTTCTACTGTTGAGTAGTACTCCATTGTGTATATGTACTGCATTCTTCAGTTGAAGGGCATCTAGGTTGTTTCCAGGTTCTGGCTATTATGAATAATTCTGCTATGAACATAATTGAGCAAGTGTCCTCATGGTATGATTGAGCATTCCTTGGGTATATGCCCAAGAGTGGAATAGCTGGACCTTGAAGTAGATTGATGTCCAATTTTCTGAGAAATTGCCAATACTGATTTCCAGAGTGGCTGCACAAGTTTGCACTCCCACCAACAATGGAGGAGTGTTCCCCTTGCTCCACATCCTCTGCAACATAAGCTGTCCTCGGTGTTTTTGATCTTAGCCATTCTGACAGGTATAAGATGGTATCTCAGAGTTGTTTTGATTTGCATTTCCCTGATGACTGAGGATGTTGAGCAATTCCTTATACATCTTTTGGCCATTTGAGATTCTTCTGTTGAGAATTCTCTGTTTAGCTCTGTAGCCCATTTTTTAATTGGATTGTTTGGTATTTTGATGTCTAGTTTCTTGAATGTTTTATATATTTTGGAGATCAGCCCTCTGTCAGATGTGGCAGTGGTGAAGATCTTTTCTTATTCTGTAGGTTGCCACTTTATCTTATTACCATGTCCTTTGCCTTACAGAAACTTCTTAGTTTCAGGAGACTCAGAAGAAAAAACTGTTAGTTATTATTATTATGAAGCGTTGTGTTATTCATTAAGCAGAGCTGTTTACCATGCAAGAAAAGCCATGAGGTACAACAAAGCCTACTCTAAGAGTTTAAGAAAAGATGTGCTTAGGCCTATGGAAATGGTCGTGCAAGGAGAGAGAGGAAGGAGAAGAGGGGCAAGGAGTCTGTGACCTGCTTTTTATGGATTCCCCTGTACATTTGCATATGGACTTACGTAGCTATGCCACACATGTGCATAGATTATGTGATTACACTGCATGCATATTATGTGACCACATAGCACACAGATTACATAGGATGTAAGGCCCCGGGTTGACTAAGCCTCTTGCTTGGCTACTAGACAGCGCATGTGTGGTCATGTAGCAGCATTCTACCACACTCTTTGTTTATTATAAAAAATGGTGGGTGAATGGGAATGTAGGTGCCGTGTCTTCTGAAACTGCTTCCTGCTGTATTGGTGGGCATCGGTTTACTCTCCGGAGTAGGGAAGGAGGCTTTAGGGGTAGCTGGATGTCTTGAGGTAGTGGGTTGTCCTCAGCTGCTTTGGGAATCATCCAACACTTTCCACTGCTTAGGGCTTTATGGCTGTTTGGGTCTGACAAGGTGCTGCTGAAGTGGATCAGAGCTGTCCATGTGGATTCAAGCTTGCTCTGGAGCTTGGAAGAATTTTTAAACATGTTAAGAAGCAGCCACAAGGAATTTAAAATCTTGAGCTGGTAGCCATGATATTATAATGTTTAGTACTATGCTATCAAAATTTCATTGGTTAATGTTAGCGAGAGTGAGAGAATGAGATTTGGAACATGTTTTAATTTTTATCTGAGATGAGCCTTATCTCAGACAAACCTCAAGGTACTTGTTTTCCTTTGTAGTTTAGCATCCAGGAGACACAGGTGCCTGTGATTGTTCTTGAATGGTAAATAGCTGCATAAAACTAACACAAACATGATGTGTCCTCACTCATAAGTGGATACAAGATGTAGAGCAAAGGATAACCAGACTACAATCCACAGCTCCAGAAAACTAGCTAACAAGGAAGACACTAAGAGGGATACATGGATCATCCTGGGAAGGGGAAATAGATGAGATTTCCATGAGTAAACTATGGGTGAGGGGAGCAATAGGGGTTAGGGGATGTGGAATAAGAACTTAAGAGAACAGGATGGTTAAGCTGGAACAGGGAAGGAGTGGAAGAGCAATGAAAGAGGTACCATGATGGAGGGAGACTTCAAGGGGATAGGGAGAAACCTGTTGCTAGGGGAATTTGGGAATCCACAAGGATGACCCCAGTGTAGACAACTAGCAATAGTAGAGAGGGTACCTGAACCAGCTTTCCCCAGTAATCAGATTGGTGAATAACTGTCATCATAGAGCCTTCATCCAGGAACTAATGGAAGCAGATGCAGAGATCCACAGCCAAGCAACAGTATGAGATGCAGGAGTCCAGTTGCAGAGAGAGAAGAGGGATTTCATGAGCAAGGGGCATCAAGATCATGATGGGAATACCTACAGAGACAACCAAACCAAACTAGTGGGAATTCATAAACTTTAGACCAACAACTATGGAACCTCCATGGGATTGGACTAGGTCCTCTGCATAAGCAAGACAGTTGTGCAGTTTGATCTGCTTAAGGAGCCCCCAGCAGTAGGACCAGGATCCATCCCTGGTGCATGATCTGGCTTTTTGGAGCCCACTACCTATGATGGGACATCTCACAGAGCTTTGATGCAGGGGGAGGGGCTTGGACCTGCCTCAGCTGAATGTGCTGGGCATTGCTGACTCCCCATGGGTGGACTTGCCCTTTTGGAGGAGGAGATGGGTTGATGGAGTGGGGGAGCCTGGGGGAAAGCAGGAGGAGGTATAAGAGGGGGATTTGTGGTTGGTATATAAAATGAATAAAAAAATTCTTAATAAAAAAAAACATAAAAAATAAATAAACAATCAAAAAATACTTCCCGTGTTAGAATCTTTGCTGTTTGTCTGTAATACCTGTGTATTTGATTTCTTCATGCTGTAAATGGGGAAATGGTTTAGATTCATCTAAATGAGTTCAAATTCAAGGGAAAATTAGGGTGAATTTGTCAATATCTGGTTTTTCAAGTTCCTGGGAAACAGGCCTCACACTCTGTTATGCAGTGTGGAATTTCACTCTAATGGAAGACAGTGAGAGATTGCCATCATAGAAAGGCAGCTTTCTTTTCTTCTTTATAATGACTATTGTTCAGAAGCTTAACAGAGATATATGTACTTGATTTTCTAAAGTAGGAAAATTAAGGCTAACCACAAAGACCGGCAAGCCCAGCTGTCCATGGTTATTTAAAAATACATGTGATCTCAACTACTTAGGAGTGATCTACATACACATACACAGTGGTGGCAACAGTGATGACAACCTGTGTAAGAGTTAAGGATTGAAGATAGAAAGAAAACAGAGAAGAGGCAGTAAGCTAGGATGGGAAAGCATTAAGAGTGACCAGCAATAAAAAGTGGTAGACCTGGGACTCAATGAAAGGAGACAGTTAGAAAAGGGTTAACATAATAAAAATCTGGATTTATGAACTAATTAGTTGTGGAGAAGAGAAAGTGGTATACATTTATTTGAAGCTTTCTCATCCAATTGTGCTAGCATCTCTTCAAATAAGTGCTTATATGGGTTTGCTGAGACTCAGCTTACCATGTTTTTTTTTTTTTTTTTTTTTTTCTTTGAGACAGGGTTTCTCTGTGTAGCTTTGCGCCTTTCCTGGGACTCACTTGGTAACCCAGGCTGGCCTCGAACTCACAGAGATCTGCCTGGCTCTGCCTCCTGAGTGCTAGGATTAAAGGCGTGCGCCACCACCGCCCGGCTTTCAAAGTCTTCTGAATGAGGGCTATTTACAGATTTATTCACAGTATGTACATCAGTGCTGTATAGATTTCCTTAAATACTGGAAGCTGTTGTTGACTCCAAATGTCTTATAGCCCGTGGATCTGGCAGAATGATCTGCTCTATAGTAATAGAACCACACATGACCACATGACAAAGGAGTATCTCTTTCAAGCATCAGAGTAGGTAAAGACTTGAGTTATGCACTGGAGGTGGGTGAACAGAAGAATCAGTAACTCTACCTGACTATATAGACATATTCATTTCATAAAGAACTATATATTATCCCTCAGGACAAAAGAATGTTTTACAGAAATGGAGAAGTCTTCTGAAACTATGCCCAGAACTTTCAGTCTTGCTAATCAGCAAACTGCATATGGCAAAGAGAAAAAACTTCAGAGGATATATTCTGACATTCATGTGTATGGGATTATCCAACCTCCACAGTGACACAGAAGCAACATGTCTAGTTCCTAGTCATGATGGGAGAGACCAGTTACCACAATGTCTTTCACAGTTGGAGCTCACTTCTGCTTAAATATCTCAGCAGGCCTACATCTAACCCAGCACCTCTACATGACTGTATTTTGTGGCAATTTTCTCAATCAAACATCAGGGCAGGGTATAGTTAGGTTTCCTGACCTGTGATTTCTTTTCATTTTCTGGGTTCACGAGCATCTCTATCTTAAATTACATGACTGTTCACAATATGGCACAGGGTAATATTCCTCTCAGATATGGCATTGGTGCAATGGATTTTTATTTTCCTCAGCAATAGCTCAAAATGCAAGAGTCAGTATCAGATCTCCCTCACCCTGCTAAACTACATCCAAGGCTTGAGGAATTATGGGATTTGCCTGCTGGTTTGCCACACGGTTGGTGTTCCCTTGTGCTGTCTACTATCTCCGAGGTTACTTTGTGGCTGCAGCTTCAGGCTTCCCTTCTCCCTGTAGCCCTGGTTTACTTGTGAATCAGTTTTTATTTTCTGCATCACCTCTCAGTTTCTCTAATGTTTATCTGCTCAACTCTTTTGTGACTCTCAAAGTTTTTCTGCTTTTTTTCCTTTTCAGAACATAGTCTTTCTTTTATCACCTTGATATTTGAATTCATATCCACTAGAAAAAGCTTCTGATCTTTTATCTCATCCCAGAATTTCCCTTCCAAATCTGCTAATCTTCATGTTTGACCTTATATTTTATACTTGTTTACAAAAATAAAATATGTTTTTCTCAGAATTTAGGCACATTTTCTGTTATTTGGAGCAAATAACTCCTATTGATGTTCTGAAATTCTGCTTAAACTGAGCAGTAAAGGCACACTAGTATGATTAGTCACAGTGTTGATGATGGAAGGACGATTCACCCCAACACTGCCACGAGTAACAGGAGGGCTTCCTTCTACACTGAACAAGCATTATCCTTGACTATAACACAGAATACAATTGCAAAATTAATCAAATTGAAACAAAATTAGCAAGTCTATTAAATATAGAGGAGATAGCATATACTTTAGACAAGCTCTCATGGTATCTTAAGATATTCTGCAAACTGACAAAGGAGAAAAGCACTCTAAACCATCTGTAAGCCTAAAAACCACAGCAATGACCAACTTTACAAGATAGCCTCAAGCATACAGTACGGGCATTTATGTCTTACTATTAAATAATAGCCCTCTAATTGAACTTCAGTCTTTCTTAATAGGATAATATTCATATTCAATACTTTAAACCTAGCCAGTGATCCATGACATAGTGGTCATGGACCCTAGAAGAGAACCCATTACTGACACTTTCCTAAAGCAGTATAATTTCTACCTGCATTCCAAATACTTATCCTTAGAACCAGAGATAGGTGTAGCTCTCATTCTTCAAGGGAGAAGTTACTTTTTGAAGTATATGATGACAATTACAGACATCCACAACTGGTAAAAATACAGAGAAGAATTGATGATGTAGTAGTCACCCTAATTTCCTATAACTACAATGGAAGTCTTATACTTAAGGCTCAAGGAAATCACAAATGAGGGGTTGGAGAGAGATTATAAGAGGCACAGGATTAGGAATCTACCGCTAAATAGTGTCTTCTAAACATGATATGGGAGATGCATTCATGACATCTTAAAAATATGGTCACCTAGACAAGATCTGCCCTACAGTAGCACCAGTTAACATGGTAATGTAAATGGGGAAAATTTCATAAGGTTTCATCCTTAGCAGAAGAGCGACTGGCAAATAATGACTTGAGAAAAGGAGAATCAGTCATCTCTAGGAATGAACCCATTAACAAATTATCTAATACCAAGTAGCAAGCCCAAAACACATAAACATAGGAGCAACACAGCAGGCTTTTGTTTAATACATATAATACACACACCAGGCTATATTTATGAATACTTATAGATGGAAATGAATTACATATTGTTATATAATAGTTATGCATACACATATTGTAACAATAATTTGAGGGGAAGTTGAAGGATGGGAGGAGTTAAAAGAGAGAAAAGGGATGGAAATTATTTAAACACAGTACTCAGTTATGAAATTCTTTAAATATCATATTAAAAAATAAAAATCTGTTTCCCTAGCCCTAATAAATATGTCACCAACACAATTCCTGTACTTAAGTCACAGGTAACATCACAGAATAGGGAACAGACAGATTCCAAAATTGTGTCTCCTAAAAATGCCATGGAAATTTCCTCTATAATATCTCAACAATATGTCTATCTAATAAGACCTGAATAAGTAAAATAAAAATAGAAATGCTAACATGGAAGGGGTAAATATCATGGCACCTTTTCTAGACTAAAAATTATTGACAATTAAGGATTGCTCAGAGCAAGAGAAATAATCTTTCCCAGGCATTATCCCCATAATGGGTTACTCAATTCCAAGTTATGCTGCCTAGTTTTTAATGTCAAGTTAACAAAAGCTAGAGTCATCAGAGGGGGAACCTCAATTAAGAAAATATTTTGTCTCTGTGTACTCACTCATAGGTGGATACTAGATGTAAAACAAAGGATGACTAGACTGTTACTCACAACTCCAGGGAGGCTACCTAGAAAAGAGGACCCCAAGAAAGACACAGGAATCGCCCAGCAACAGAGAAATGGATGAGATCTACATGAGCAAACTGGTCGTGACAGGGGTTAATGAAAGGCAAGGGTCAAGGGAAAGAGCTTAGGGGAATGGGAGATCCCAGCTGGATCAAGAACAAGTAAAAAGAGACCATGATAAATGAAGACCCCATGGGAATAGGAAGAAGCAAAGTGCTAGAGAGGTCCTCAGAAATCCACAAAGATACCTCCACAATAGACTACTGGCAATGGTTGAGAGAAAGCCCAAACTGACCTACTCTGGTGATAGGATGGCCAAACACCCTAACTGTTGTGCTAGAACTCTCATCCAATGACTGATGGAAGCAGATGCAGAGATCCACAGCCAGTCCCCAGGAGGAGCTCTAGCAGTCCAATCAGTGAGAAAGAGGAGGGATTGTATGAGCGAGAATCGTTGAGACCAAAATTGGAAAAAGCACAGGGACAAATAGCCAATCTAGTGGAAACACATGAACTATGAACCAATAGCTGAGGAGCCCCCAACTGGATTAGGCCCTCTGGATAAGTGAGACAGTTGATTAGCTTGAACTGTTTGAGAGGTCTCCAGGCAGTGGGACTGGGACCTGTCCTCAGTGCAAAAGCTGGCTGTTTGGAGCCTGGGGCCTATGCTGGGACACTTTGCTGAGCCTGGGTGAAGGGAGGAGGGGACTGGACCTGCCTAGTCTGAATCTTCCAGGCTGAGCTGAATCCCCAGGGAGTCCTTGCCCTGGAGGAGATGGGAATAGGGTGTGGGCTGGGGGGGAGGGTGGGGTGGGGGCGTTGGAGGAGGGAGTACAGGGAAATCTGTGGCTGATATGTAAAATTAAATTAAATTATAAAATAAAAAAAGAAAATGTCTCCATAATATCTAGTTATGGGCAAGCTTGTTAAGCATTTTCTTAATTAGTGATTGATGGCGGTGAGGCACTAGCCCATTGTGGGTAGGGAACCCTTTTTGCCTGGTGATCCTGGGTTCTATAAAATAGGTGGCTGACCAAGCCACAAGGAGTGAGCCAGTAAGCAGCACTCCCCCATGGCCTCTGTAATAGCTCATCAATCCTCCAGATTCATGCCCTATTTGAATTCCTGTACTGGCTTCTCTAGATGATCACCATTGTATAAAAGTGTAAGCAAAGTAACTTTTTATTCCCATGTTGCTTTTTTGTCATGGTGTTTCATCAAAGCAATAGTAGTACCCTAAGACAGAAATTGATGCCAGGATTGTGGGATATTCTTATGAAAACCATGATCATATTATTTTTGGGAAAATTGTGAAAGGACTTTGATCCAGGAAAGTCATGGAATGTCATTGGGCTATTCTGCAGGAGCATGGAAGATAACAATGTTGAGAACAATTCAGATGATGAAGGCCTGGTTTGTAAAGTTTTATTGAGAAGTTTGAGAGCATTTTAAAGACTCTGGGTCTTTTTCTATTTTGAATTAAGAATATGTGGAATACCCCTCACCTCAGGGCTCAGGTAATTATGTAAAAGAGGAGGCAGAAAGATTATAAGAGCCAGAGATTGTGGATGACAAGAAGAAAATGGTGATTTTTTTTTTGTTTGTTTGTTTTTAAGATACAACAAGACTGACACACACAAGAACTCACAGAGGCTCTGGTACCATGCACAGAAGCTGCATGGGTTCCCAGTGTTGAGAGGTGAAAATGGGCACAATCTTCAGTCACTAACCCTGAAGCTATCACCATATGAAAGCTACTTGCAAAGGAAAAAAGTAGTTTTGTTAAACAGAATTTCCCTAGGTATACAAACCCCAGTTAAGGGCAGGTCCCATACCCATCAGTAGATAGCGAACACCAAACAAACTCAAAGGAGATTTTTTAGATTTTTTTCTATCATCTTATTTTGTTTATGCATTTTTTTAATCTTACTGGTTTTTTGGTTGTATATTATGATTTCCAGTTTTGCGATTTTATAAGTTTTGTTTCTCTGTGAGTGTTGTGTTTTTTTGCCTCTTTTTTCTTTTTTTCAATTTGTTTATTTGCCTGTGTGTTTTCTAAGTGAAAGACAAATTAAGGCACAGACATTGGAGTTTTATGGGTAGAGAAATGAAGAAGTAATGATCAGAATATATTATATAAATAATTTTCAGTTGAAAATGGAGATGTATTGAAAAAGTGAGTTAAGTTATATATAAAACAAAATTTCCCAGAAGTTGGTAATTAATGAAAACGGGTAGTTGGTTCATTAAGATGTATCATTGTTGTCCCATTCATATTTTTATATATGTGAAATTTCCCAAAATAAAGAAGTTAAAATAAGAATGAAGGCCTCTGGGGCCAGCATTATAAGAGCACTGAATCTATTTTCCTTATTGTATCACATCATTAATTCATTGTTTTAAGTAATACTGTCTATAGTTGTTAGAAGTCACATAACTAAAATAAAGATGGATATTTAGATCTGTGTGTTATAAAATTATAATGAAGAATTCACAGAGGACAAAGTATTTTTGTTGTTTTGCTTGAATTTTAATACTTTCCAGTGTTACTGTTATCTTCCAGGTGTAGTAAAACTTCTAAGTAATGTGTCTAGGCCGATTTCTCTTCCAAATACGTATCATTTATTAACTCTATTAGCATTTTCTCTTTAGATGTGGTCTTACTGCAAGACAAGAGTGGAATCAACCTCAAAATCCTTTTACTTCAATGTCCTGAAGTGATGGGATTATAGGTATGCACTAGCATGCCCAACAGCAGTTTGTGTGTGTATATGTGTGTATGTATGTGTGTGTATGTGTGTGTGTGTGTGTGTGTGTGTGTGTGTGTGTGTGTGTAATTGTGTTAGAGTGACTACTATGAAGGTTGATTCTGAGAGGGTGAAGCTTCCAGTAGGGTGGCTGCTGCCTTGAACCATAAAACTGACCACATTTATTCTTGAATGCTTACAATACCCTAGCTATGTTTGGGTTGACAAAGTTGTGTGGTACACCAACAGTCACATGATGGAAGGTTGAATGTTTACTGAACAATGCTGGGTTCCTTGTGGTTCCTTTTCTGGTTGTGACACAGCAAAATAAATCTATTTAAGTAGTGAAAATAGGAAAATCCCTCAGGAGTGGGTAAGGGTTGTAGGAGTCAGAGAGAATGGAAGACACCTGGAGAACATGACCAACAGAATCAACTATTCATGGCTCACACGGGCTCAGGGAGACTGAAATTGCAAGCATTGTGACTACAAGGTTCTGCACCAGGTCATCTGGATATATTTTATGTGTATTGCCTTGGTGTTCTCCTGGGACTCCTAATAGTGAAAGAACATGTATCGCTAATTCTTTTGCCTGCTCTTGGAACTCTTTTCCCTCTACTGAGTTACATTGTCTAGCCTAGATATGAGGGCTTTTGCTTTGACTTGATGTATTTTTTTTGTATGTGTGTGTATGTGTGGTTGTTGTTTCTTGAAGGCCTGTTCTTTTCTGAAGGGAAACAGAAAGGAAGTAGATCTAGGGAGGAGGAGGATGGGCCTGGGAGGACTGGAAGGAGAAAAAACTGTAATCAGGATATATTGCATGAGAGACTAAAATATTTTCAATAAAAATAAATAAATAATAAAATAATATGTATTTTTAGTTAGCTGTGGCTAGGGAAGCAGCCCTGATTAAGAAAAGAATAGCATGACTGAGCTGAAATAATTGATGCTAGTTAGCTGGATCTGAGAAATAGCAGATGAAACCACCAAGGAAATAAGGCCTCCCAAACACAGCAGAACCAGTGGACATATGTACTCACAGAGATTGTGGCAGCATGCACAGGGCCTTCACAGGAATGGGCTTGATGGGGTCCCAGTGCTGAGAGTAGAAGTGGACACAAATCTCTATCCTTAACAAAGAAGCTGTCTATAACAATCTCACTAGATATACAAACCACTCTTAAGACAGTGTCCTATGTTCTGTATATCCAGTAAAGCCATGTTAGAGAAAACTAATTTTCATTTACAAGTGTTTATGTGTTGCAGTGTAGTTGGAAGATTTCCTGTGTCCAGGCCTGCCGATAGTCGGGACAAATCTCTCCCACTTACTTCCCCCAAGTTAACACACAGAAGCTTATATTAATTATAACTTCATGGCCACGGCTCAAGCCTTTTGCTAGCTAGCTCTTATATCTCAAATAAGCCCATGACTATTAATCTTTGTATTGTTACATGTTCCGTGGCTTTTCCTGAATTCCATTACATGTTGCTCCTTAGGCAGCTTGCTAGTGTCTCTCCCAGCCTTCTTCCTGTCTCTCTCTTTTAATTTCCCACCTGCCTCTAAGCTGCCTTGCCACAGGCCAAACGGCTGTATTTATCAACCAATCAGAGCAACACATATTTGCAGCATACAGAAAGACATTCCCCCATCATTGCAGTACAGGTTTGAAGGCATGCAGGGGTCATTGAGAGCAGTGGATGCTTGGTACCAGAAAGAGAGACCAGGAGATTCTATTGGTGAAAATTACAGCCCAGTTAAAGCAGGATACCTCAACACTTAGGAGATCCCAGTGCCATAGGGCAACCTCCAAGAAGAGCAGCTATGGAGTAGAGCCACCTGAACCTATGAGACAAGCTTTGTGTATGGTAGTTAACTTTTTGAGGAGCCCAGAAGACCATAAATGAGTCCTAGATTTTAGACACTATGATTTTTACAGTTTGAATTTGGATTTGCTTTGAGTCACTATGCCCTGATCTTTTCCTTTTGGAATGAGAAAGTATATAACATTTTTTATTTTACTGGAGCCCAGAATTCAGAGACTAGAACTTTTAAAAACGATTTTGGAGTTTTATAGACACTTTGGATTATTAAAGAGAATGAACTTTGAAAATGTTTGAATTTTTAAAGACCATGGGACTTTGAAGTTTCTAATGTTTTCTGTTGTAACATAAATATTGATATGAGATCTTATGGATGACAAGAAAGGAAAGGTTATGTTTAATAAGGGATGTGTTTATGTGGCACCTTAAAAATGGGTCAATTGGGCTGGCTAGTTTTTATGTCAAACTTGACACAAGCTAGAGTCATCTGGGAAGAGAAAAAACAAAACCTCAATTGAGAAAATGCATCTGTAAAATCTTGCTATAGGCAAGCCTGTTGTACATTTTCTTAATTAGTAATTGATGTGGAAGGCCCAGCCTTTGTGGATGGGGACATCCTTTGCTTGGTAGGCCTGGATTCTGAGAGAAGTAAAGCCAAGCAAGACAGTAAGCAGTACTCCTTCATGAACTCTGTATGAGCTTGTCTCCTGATTCAGGCCCAGTCTGAGTTCCTGTCTTGATTTTTTCCAAGAATAAACAGTAATGGGGAATATTAAGTAAAACCAGCCCTTTCCTCCATATATTGCTTTTTATTATGGTGTTTCATCACAGCAATAGTCATGCTAACTAGAACCCAAGTGGTGATCCTGAAATAATATGCATACCACTAAAACCCAAAAGATTGAGGAAGCCATGTTTATATATTTATGCATATATGTGACAAAAATTAAGAAAAAGAGCCCATAAATTTTAGATTGTATAAGAGGAGACATGGGAGACATTAGAAGGAAGAAATGGAAGGGAGGTGTCTAAATTAGGGTTACTATTACCATGACCAAAAGCAACTTAGCAAAGACAGGATATATACATATATGTATGTAATAATAATTAAAAAAAACAGAGTTCATGTGTTTCAAAATCAATAAGCAAGGGTATATGGAAGGGTCCAAGAGGAAGAACAGGAAGGGGAAATAATATAATTTATTATAATCTTAAAATATAAATTAAATAATAAAAACATAGAGATAAAAATAAAATAAAAACAAAAAGGTTTCAGAAGCTGTTATGTTTTAGATTTAAATTTTCCTGATTCAGAACACTAAGCTGGTATATATCTCAACAAGGTTTTGCATGGCCCTCTTGATTTTAACAAATGCAGGGAAGTGGCTTGTGATAGATAAGAAATACATGCTTGTGGTGATGTCTTCTAGGCATGTCATGCATTTCCCCAAATGACCCAGGAATGAGATATGGGTATCTTTATAGTGTTCACTGTAAGTGATTTATGAGTTCATTTGACACTTGATGGATCCCAGGCTAGAAAATTACAGAGTAGGGAAGGGAAAGAAGAACAAGCATGAAGAGCAGGCTGAAGGGAAAGTGGTAATTAAGATAATCAGACCAACAATGTTTCACAGTTGTATTCCCTTCAAGGGCCATTTATTTTCTGAGGAGATCCCAGGATTTCATTCAGGTAAAGCCAAACTCTGAACTACTATGCAAAGGAATTTTGGGATGAATCAGAGTAAAGCAAAATCAGAGGTGCTTCTTAAGCAAAACTGAGATAGTCAATATTTAGATTTAAAGGAGAGAATTGAAAGAGAGAACAAGAACAGCAATGGACAGGGAAAAGACTGCAAGGCTTAAATACTACATAAAGAACTACTGGCAACTAAGGAATGTTGAGAGCAGGAGAAACAGCTTTCTCCAAAGAAGAGCACAGCAACTGGTTATTCAGTACCAATAGTCAACCCTGGAATATACATGTACGAGTAACATTATACAGACTGAGCAGGTTTTACTTAGGAATTACATATGTCTATACACACATAGATATTCATCTAACAACATATAGTCAAAAAAGAGGTTATTAATTTGAAAGAGAATAGGGAGGGTTTGAAGGAAGGAAAGGGAAGGTTGAATGATGTAATTATATAATAATTTCAATAAGAAAATAAACAATAATAAAAGAAAAGAAAAATATAGGTGGTTTATCTGTTTCTTTAAGAATTCACTTTTATAAATGGAACTGGAAGGTGGCTCTATGAGTTAGATTGTTTGGGCTGCGGGATGACAGGTTGATTGTAATAAGCTCAAGCTGACATAGGGACCCAGAGTAAGTATAATTTATTTATTCTTCATAGATACTGGATTGTGATGTCATTGGGAAAAATGAACATTACATCTGCAGGCAATTTTGGCTTTATCAGTTGTGTGGCATTTCCTTGACCCTAAGGCAGTAGAAAGTATTAAGTAGACCCCAAAGTGAGGCCCTTCTTGTCTTTTTATCCTGCCTCAGTAATTATTAGTGTTCTTTCAGAAATCTGTAAAATTTTGTTCATTTCAGAAATCTTAAACTCTTTAAGCATTAACTATGTGTCTAGACTAACAAATTCAGATAGTCCACTTATCTTGGTGATACTAATACCAGCAGACAGACAAGGCAGACTTTGAATGTCCTATGACTATCTGTGCAGCCCATCTGTTATTAAAACCCTCAAGCTATGTGGCCAGTCAGTTAGCTTAGTACAGTGACTCTCAACCTGTGGGTTGCAACCCTTTTGGAGGTTTAACAGCTCTTTCACAGGGTCACATATCAAATGACTTGCATGTAAGATATTTACTTTAAGATCCATAGCACTATCAAAATTACAGTTATGAAGTAGAAACAAAAATAATTTTGTGGCTGGGAGAACTGTTTTAAAGGGTTGCAGTATTAGGAAGGGTGAGAACTGGCTTAGTAGGCAGAGGTAATTGCACAAAGGCTCTCATGACCTGAGTTTGATCCCAACATCTCACAAGTGGGCAGGAGAGAACCTAATTCAGTAGAGTTATCCTTTGACCTCCAAACAAACCGTGGAGAACATGCTGGCTTGCTGGCACAGTGAGTTCTTTCCTCTCTCTGGTCTCTCTCTGTCTCTGTCTCACTCCATCTTTCTCTCTTTTGTCTGTCATCCTTGTAGATTCCTGGGAGATTTCCTTGTGCCAGATTTTATATGAAATATCCATCCCCTTTCCAGTAGACACTTTTGGTAATCTTTCCCTATGGCACTCAACCTGATCTCTCATGTTCCCATTCCCACCTACCCTCAATTCACTCATGAAATCTCTTTTATTTCCATTTCCCAGGGAAATCTATGTGTCCCCCCTTAAGCCCTCCTCATTATTTAGTCTCTCTAGATCTGTGGCCTGCATTATAGTTATCCTTTATTTTACAGCTAAAGTGGATATTTCATATCTACTTATGAGTGAGTACATAACATGTTTGTCTTTATTGGTCTGGGTTACCTCCTCACTCAGGATGATTTATTTTCTATTTCCATTCATTTACCTTCAAATTTCATGATATCCTTGATTTTAACAGCTGAGTAATACTCCATTGTGTAAATGTACCCACATTTTCATTACATATTCCTCAGTTGAGGGACATCTACGTTGTTTTCAGGTACTGCTGTGAGCAAGTGTCCTTGTGGTGTCAAGGACAAGGACAGAATCTCTAGTTAATGGAAAAATACAGACCCCCCCGATAAGACAAGGAACTAGAACATCTTATGGTCAGGTTGCTTAGCGACAGGACATTGAGTCAGAGCCCTTGGCCTTTTCACCTTGTCAACATCCTGCATAAAAATCCTACACAAACATCCTGTTAGCTTGCACCACCCTATGCAGATAACAACTTCCTGCTCCCCCCACCCATGCAGGAACTATATAAACCCTCCTGGAGAAAAATAAAGTTGCACCTTGATTAGAATCTTGTCTTGGTGTATTCCTTTGTGTCTCCTGTCCTTATCATTCCATCCTTAGGGTGGTCTAGTTCCTGTTGAAGTCCTGCTGGCCGGGGCATTGTGGTATGATTGAACAACCTTTGGATATATGACCAAGAGTGGTAAAGTGGGATCTTCTAGTAGATGGATTCCCAGTTTTTTGAGAAATGGGCATATTGATTTCTTAAGTGACTGTACAAGTTCTCACTCCCAATTACAGTGGAGGAGTGTTCCCCTTGCTCCACATCCTTGGCAGCATGAGCTGTCACTTGTGTTTTTGCTCCTAGCCATTCTTACAGGTGTAAAATAGAATTCCAGAGTTGTTTTGATTTGCATTTCCCTGATGACTAAGGATGTTGAACATTTCTTAGTGTTCCTCTGGCACTGGAGATTCCTCTGTTGAGAATTCTGCATTTAGATCTGTACTCTACTTTTTAATTGGATTATTTGGTTTCTTGATGTCCCATTTCTTAAGTTCTTTATATGTATTGGAAATCAGTCCTCTGTCTTATATGGGGTTGGTGAAGATATTTTCCCATTCTGTAGGCTGCAGGTTTGTTCTATTGATGGTGTGCTTTGACTTACAGAAATGTTTCAATATCATGAGGTCCCATTTATTAAGTGTTGATCTTCGTGTCTACACTTGCCATCAAGTTCAGGAAGTTGTCCCCTGTGCCAATACATTTAAGGATATTTCCAACTTACTCTTCTATCAGGTTCAGTGTATCTGCATTTATGTTCAGGGTTTCGATCCACTTCGACTTGAGTTTTGTGCAGGATGATAGGGATCTATTTTCATTCTTCTGCATGCCAACATCCAATTAGGCCAGCACCATTTGTTAAAGATGCTTTCTATTTTACATTCCATATTTCTGGCTTCTTTGTCAAAAATCAGATGTCCATAAGTGTGTGAATTTAAGTCTGGATTTTCAATTTATTTCCATTGACTAACATGTCTTTTTATCGTTTACCTTCATTTTACCATTTCCATTCATCAACATGTCTTTTATAGCATGTAGTTTTTATTACTGTAGCTCTGTAGTGGAACTTGAGATCAGGGATGATGATACCTGTGGAAGTTCCTTTACTGTACAGGACTATTTTAGATATCCTGTTTTTCTTTTTCTTTTTTTTTTTTTCCATCGGGAAACTTTTAATGTCAACTCTTCTTTCCTTATGGGTTATAGGTCTATTCAAATTGCTTATCTGATCTTGATTTAGTTTTGCTAAGTAGTATGTATCAAAAAATTTGCTCATTTCTTTTAGATTTTCCAAATTTTTTATGGTATAGACTTTTGAATTACTAAATAATGATTCTTTGGATTTCATTGGTGTCTGTTGTTATGCCCAACTTTTTGTTTCTGATTTTGTTGAATTCGATATTCTTTATCTGCATTTTAGTTAGTTTGGATAAGGGTTTGTCTATCTCATTGTTTTTGTCAAAGAACCAATTCTTTTGTTTCATTGATTCTTTGCATTGTTCTGTTTGTTTCTATTTTATTGATTTCAACCTTGAGTTTTATTATTTACTGCCACTTACTCCCCTTGGAAGTGTTTGCTTCCTTTCTTTCTCTGAGATTTCAGGTGTGCTGAAATAGTAGAAGATATTGAGATCTCTCTAATTTCTTTATGAAGGCACTTAATACTATGAATTTTCCTCTTAGCATCACTTTCATTGTGTCCCTGAAGTTTAGGTATATTGTGCATTCATTTTCATTGAATTATAGAATGTCTTTAATTTCCTTCTTTATTTCTGTCTTAACCCAATGGTCATTCAATAGAGAGTTCTTCAGTTTCCATGATTTTTTAGGCTGTCTGTTGTTTCTGTTGTTGAAATCCAGTTTCCTTTACACATGTGGGTGCCCTTGTGCTGGTGGCATAGATGTCCAGAACTGAAGTGTCATCTTGATGGTCTTATCCATTGATGACTATGAAGTGTTCTCCCTATCCCTTTTGGTTAATTGTGTTTGTAATTACTTTTTGTTAGATATTAGGATGGCTACACCACCTTGCTTTTTGGTTCCATGTGCTTGGCAAATCTTTCTTCAACCCTTTAGTCTGGGTAGTAAGCATCTGTCTTTGATATTGAGGATTGTTTCTTCTATGCAGCAGAAGGATAGATCCTGTTTTCACATCTATTCTATTAGCTTGTGTCTTTTTATTTGGTGGATTAATTGCATTGATATTAAGAGATATTAATGACCAATGATTGTTAATTCCTGTTGTTGGTGGTGGTGGTAGATGTGTGTGTGTGTGTGTGTGTGTGTGTGTGTGTGTTTCCCTTACTTGGGTTTTGTTAATGTGAAATTATCTATTGCCTGTGTTTTCGTTGGGTGTGGTTTGGAGTTTTCTCTCTAATACTTTCTATAGGACTGGATTTCTGGTAGATTTTTTAAAAATTTTTACTTTGAAATATCTTGTTTTCTCCACCTATGGTGATTGAGGGTTTTGCTGTGATTAGTAGTCTGGAATGGCATGTGTGGTCTCTTAGAGTCTGCAAGACATCTTTCCAGGTCTTCATATTATTAGAGTGTCCATTTAGAATTTAGGTATAATTCTCATAGGTATGCTTTTACATGATATTTGTCTTTTTCCCTTGCATATTTCAATATTCTTTCTTTGTTTAGTATGTTTAGGGTTTTGATTTTTATGTTGCAGGCAGACTTTCTTTACTGGTCAAATTTACTTGGTGTTGTGTAAATTTCTTGTACCTTTATAGGCATTTCCTTCTTTAGGTTAGGAAAATCTTTTTCAGTGATTTTGTTGAAAATATTTTCTAGGTGTTGGCACTTGGAATCTTCTTCTTCTATTCCTATTATTTTCAGGTTTATGTTTTCACAGTGTCCAAGATTTATGGGATATTTTGTGTCAGGAAGTTTTTAGATTTATCATTTTCTTTGACCAATGCATCCATCTCTTCTATTGTATCTATCTTTTACACCAGAGATTCTCTCTTTCATCTCTTGTATTCTGATGGTAATGCTCATGCCTGTAGTTCATGTTTTCTTACCTAAGTTTTTCAACTCCAGGATTTCCTCAGTTTTATTTTTTTCTTTATTGGTCCTGTTTCCATTTTCAGGTCTTAGTGTTGTTCATTTACTTCATCTGTTTCTTTCCACTTTCCTGGATTTCTTTAAGCGATTTGCTCATTTCCTTTTTAAGGGACTCTAGCATCTTCATAAGACTGGCTTTTAGGTCATTTTTTTGTGCTTCAAATGTATTTAAATATATAGGGCTTCCTGTAGTAGGATAGCTAGGCTTTGATGTTCCCATATTGCCCTGGTTGTTGTTTATTGTGCTCGTATGCTGGCCATTAGTCATCTAGGTTTGGGGTGATTACAGGTTTAGGTACCAATTTCTGAGCTTATCTTTGTTGGATAAGTGTTTTTTAGATTTTTTTTCCTTTCCCTTGGTTTCTGTTTCTTTACTGGTCTTCTGGCCAGAGTGGTCTGTGGTTATGGTGACCAGGGAGTCTTCAGGTCCAGTAAGGTGTCTTTGCTAGGGGTTTGGTGGGCTGTATATATCTCTGGGGTCTTGGGTGTCTGCATTGCCTCTGGGATTCTAAGGTTCTGAGAACTTGCCTGGCCTCTGGGGTTCTGGATACCAGTGTATCCTCTGGGATTCCAGTTACCTGTGTGGCATCGGGGGTTCCTAGAACTGGTTTTGCCTTTGGGATAACAGGGGTATTTTTTTGGGGGGGGTGGGGTTGTGGATAGTTTGCTGAAGGGAAATGGTGCTATTTGGTCAGCTGGGTGGGCTTTAAGGAGTGTTAGGGATATTCTGCTGGAGTTATTGGCCAGGATATGGATCTGAGTGGAGAGGGTGCTGTTGGGGACAGCTGGGTGGGCTCTAAGTGTTGGGAGTGTCTTATCTGGGGTACAACTGTTGTTTCACATAGAGCAAGTGTCTTCTGCCAGAGCTGTAGGCTGAGATGTCCAGATTGCTTTTCTAATAGTTGATTACTTGAGAGTGTTTCACTACATACAGTTGTATTGTTAGACTTAGCTTGAAATTACTCACCAAAGTCTCTTATAACTATATAAAGGAATGATTTCTTCATCAGATATCAGAATAGATTAAAACCCCTTTGGGTTGGGGAATTTGTTTCATGTGTAATCTGCTAAATGCATAAGGATGAAGACCTAAGTTCACAAGCAGAATCCAAATAACAAGTTATCATGGTGGCACAGGTCTGCAACTCCATAAATGTGTATTTGTGGAGGTGAGTGTATTTGGGGGAAATCATCAGCCAGTCACTTTACGTGAAAGGCCAAGCTCCAAGTTCAGTGAGAGACATTCTGTCAAACACTAAGGTGAGTCTATAGAGATAGCACCTTGGTAACTGTAATGATTGTTCTCACAGAATACATAAGTTTGATTGCCAGCACCCATATGGCAGTTTACAGCAGCTGGTAACTCCTGTCACAGAACATCTTCTGCCCTCTTCTGGCCTCTGCAAACTCTGTATGCATGTAGTGCACAGAAATGCATTCAGAGAAAACACACATACACATCAAGTAAATAAAAAGGAAAAAAAAAAAAGAAAGGTAAGGACTGTTGAAGAAATCAACAGAAAAAGATACCAGAAATCTCCCCCCTGGACTCTCTATATACACAATTAGGTGCTTTCACACACATACATGTGTACAGAAGTTCATACCATACAACAGGCACACTGACATACACACACACATATACCAACACATATGTTTTCATTCTTTCCACATATGGAAGTGTTCATTTCTCCCATTTCCAGGGATAGTAATTGTTTTGATTTTCTAGTTGACTAAAATACCACAAATGATTCTTTGTGAGATATTGCTATTCACTTTTTTACCCTTTATTTAAACTAACTCAAAAAACTTCACTTAATTTTCTTAGACACTCAATATCCCTTAAATTAACAAAAATATAGCAACATTTAATTCTATTTCACACTTATTTTTGGGGGAAAACATTATGAAACTAATGTGATATTCTGTGCAATGATGGATGATATTGGAATAATAATAATATCTTGCTCATTCGCAGGCAGTGAATCAGCCTCTCCTAGTGTAGTAAATGATGGTGATTCTGAAAAAGTCATTGCAAAGGGAATGATACCCAGGGGAAGGGAAGAGACTTGGTACCACTAAGCCTAAATGTGAAATCCCAAGTATCTACATGAGAGAAATACATTGTTAACATCACCAGGAACCCCAGAGGGAAGGGGCTGACATGGGTAGTGGGTGCTCTCGAGTTTCAGAGCTGAAAGCTAACATAATTTGTGGTGTATTCTTTTTAAATACGAGTATATGAGTTTGTTGGTGTGTGGATGTGTGCATGTGAGTGCAGGTCCATGTGGTGACCAAGAGAGGGCCTTGGCTACCCTGGAACTGGGATTACAAACAGTTGTGAGCCATGTGATATGGACTCTGCTAACCAAACTCTGCTCCTCTTACAAGAACAGCAACTGCTCCTAACCACTGAGAGATTTCTCTAGTCTCCAAGGTCCATTCTTAAAAATTACAAAATTTTAAATGTAAAATTAGGCATTAGAATAATATCTGTCTAAAATAAATAAAAACCTACAATAAATGATACAGTACTACAGGTTGGTTCTAAATACAGCCATCTATCCAAGGTATTGTTTTTATAAAAGATTTCTTTTATTTTATTTATGTGCGTCTGTCTTGTGTCTTTGTGTCTGTGTGAAGGTGTATGCACATGCCTGCAGATCCCTACAGAGGTCAGAAGAGCTTGTTAGTAACCCTGGACCTGGAGTCACATGCAGTTGCTGGGAACTGAGCCCTGGTCTTCTACAGCAGCAGCAACTACTCTTAACTGTTGAGCCATCTAACCAGCTCCCCACAGATTTTTTTTTTAAATGTAATTTCTTTTTTGATTATTTGGAATTTCACATCATGCACCCTAACACTACTCACTTCCCAGTTCCCTAATATCCTCCCCTCACCCCTGTAGCATTTCTCCCCTCAAAATTAAACAAAAACAAGCAAGTAAGCAAGCAAGCAAACAAACAAACAACAAAAAAGCCCAAACAACCAAAAAAACGTCTTTGATCCTCCTTCTTTCCTGCCTCTCCAACACCTCTTCATTCCTTCTGGTGATATTGTGAGCACAGGTATATCACACATTATACCGTTTTGTTTAGTCAGCTTTAGTTGCAAATATTCATTGCAACGAGTCATTGGCCTGGTTTAAGGCCTCTGGTTTCTGATACACCATCATCGCTGGATTTTCACTGAAACTCCTCTCCAGTATCCAAGGCAGCCCCGAGTCATAGATATCCTGCAGGTATCTTTCTATAGGACCAATCCCTTCATGAACTCCAGCTGGTCCAAATGGAATAGATACTAGGGCAGGCCAAATGAAGACCCAGCTCTGGACCTAGGTAGTGACTAAGCTGACCAGTCTGGGCCACTGGGGTAGCCTCCCTTAGGTGAGGGGCATAGTCAGCTCCCCTATGCCCATGCCATCAAGATCAGTTCTTTCTGTCCCATGATGAGCGGTGGGGCCATCTTTCCTGAGTGTGGAAGGACCAGCTATCTTGCTGCAGTGTCCAGTGAAGGGCAGGTCCAGTATCTCCAGGACTAAAAAAGAGTGTTGACAAAAAAATGACATAAAAGCTTATGAAGTTCAATGATAATTTTTTTTTTCTTGATGATAACCATTAGTGTATGGACACCACAATTTTGATGTTCCCCAGTGACTTAGAATTAAATATTTTATTAGAAGCATTGAAATTCCAAGTCCCGACTCACCTTTTAAAAGTGAGACCTTATTTAATCTTCTAATTTCATTAGTGAAACAATACATTATAAATTGAGTAATTTAAATGAGCTGCTTGAGAATGCAAAGGGAAGACTCATTTAATAAATAGTTGAAATTGCTTTGTCTACATTGAAATATTCCCGTGAAAATAAACATGAAGTGAATTTAAATTAAAATGTCTGACTAGTGAGGGATGTACCTCAGAGGAAGAACATTTGTTTAGTCTACATAAGGTCTTAGGTCTAATTCATAGTCCAGTATAACTTTTAAATAAAATAAAATATAACATGAATAAATAAGTACAGTTAGTTTTGAAATGACTCTTTTTTGGAAATTATAACCATACATAATTCATGTGAAAAGAATATTAATGCACAAAAATATCTTTCATCATGTTTCTAGAAAATATTTCATCTAAGTTATTTATGTGCTACTAATTTTCTGTAGATTTTATTTTAATGAAAACATGATTATCTTCTTAGAGGGAAAAAGGATATACATAAACATTATGTAATATTTCTCACTTATAAAGTTGTGATCTCACTAGGTAATTTTAAGGTAGCATATTAAATTTTTATAAAGTATCTCTAGTGGCTGGCTTTAAATTCAAAACTATTCTTCACATTATTTATTACTTGTTCTTTTCTTTCATATGAGCTTTCCTTTTTAAAATTAAACTTATTATATCGATATAATTGTAGATTATATTCAGTTCTAAAAGTTCTACAGAGATTCTAAGTGTACTGTTGGCAATTCTTTATCAGTGATAGTCGTTTCTAAAACTGTATTACCAGTATAGTGGCATCAGTACAATCAGAATAGCACAAATTCCTTTAGCTTCTTCCCTGCTGGTGTCCTCTGTTCATATTCCCCTTTTAATTCCTGCAAATAAACACCTACTTTATTCTTCATTTGTGTAACTGTTTTAGTTTCAAGCATGGGTGACAAATTAAAAACCTTTCCATTTAAATCTCTTCATCTTTATTTGCAAGTGTTCCCTGCCAAGAGTCATTGGTCTGGTTGAGGCCTCTGGTTTCTGCTACACCACCTATAACAAGCTCTCACTGGGGTTCCTCTTGGATATCCTGTTGTTGTCCTGTGTTGTGGAGATACTGCTGTTTTGGATCTATAGGTGTGTTCCCTTCACATGCTCCAACAGTTCATAGGTTTGGTGGATGTTCCGCTTGGTCAGCTCAGAGCCCTGTTTCTGGGCCTGGGTGGTAGCTGGGTTGGTCAGTCCTCCAGCTTTCCCCTATCATCACCACCAGGGCAAGCTTCCCAATAGTTATTGAGAGCCGCTGGTAGCCAAAGTCCATGAGAGTGTACAGCAGTGACAACTAGAGTTCAGAAGGTGAACCTATCAGAACTAACGGTTCCGTTAGAGGAAACCATCACGCAAGGTGTTATGAAATTACTGCCTTTTGAATGAACTGGCTGTCTGTGGTGGTATTGTGTTCCCCAAAATATTATGTACCCTAATAAATTTATCTGGGGTCAGAGAACAGACAGCCACTAGATACAGAGGTTAGAAAATGGTGGCACTCGCGCCTTTAATCCTAGCATTCCAGAAACAGAAATCCCTCTGGATCTCTGTGAGTTCAAGGCCACATTGGAAATGGCTAGGCATGGTGACACATGCCTTTAATCCCAGAAAGCAAGCCTTTAATCCCAGGGAGTGGTGGTAGAAGGCAGAAAGTTATATAAGGCGTGAGGACCAGAAACTAGAAGCATTTGGCCTGGTTAAGCATTTGGCTGGTTAAGCTTTTAGGTTTTGAGCAGCGCAGTTCAGCTGAGAATCATTCAGATATGAGGACACAGAGGCTTCCAGTCTGAGGAAACAAGATCAGCTGAGAAGTTGGCCAGGTGAGGTTAGCTATGGCTTGTTCTGTCTCTCTGACCATCTCGCATTTCACCCCAATACCTGGCCCGGATTTGTTTTTATTAATAAGAACTTTTAAGATTCATGCTACAGCTGTCTTGTGTTGTAAACTTCTTGTGCAATAACAGCTATGATTCTCCCCATTTATCCTGCATCTCCATGTAATGTGTACATGTAATCTCACGATTGCATCTCAATATTGGGCACAACTTTCCCTATACATTTGGAGTAATTAGACAACTGTCCCCAGCTGTGTTTATTTTTCATTAACATATATCTGCCCAGGGCCATTCTCCAGACAAAAGTATTTCAGTAAAGATACCTTTTTCCAATGACAAAATTGCACATAGATAAACATTAGCTCATCTCACCTGCAGATAGAGAAAAGAACCACTAACAATTAAATCCTCAACCCCTTACCTTCACCCCGGGTTATTTACATAAGACCCTAACTTAAGAGATTTACTGCTGGCATTCCTGGGATGATGTTTTAGCCATTTGCTAGATACTGAGTTAAGGCAGTTACTTCCCACTGACTCAAGGAGATTGCCTACAAGGCCAGGCAGGCAACAGGTGCCAAGCTTCTTTCTTGTGCAAATTAAGTTTTTATTTCTCTTCAGCCAGATGCTATTCCTAGATTTTCTCCTCAGCAATTACTCTGAGTGAAAGTGCTTTTACTAACCAAATACTACATGCTCTGACATAGGTTCCTTAGCCACCTAGCATATGTCCCCCTCCCTATCAGAAAGCAGCTGCAGCTGGGATGAGCAGAAAAAGCGGCGCCAAAGACAGTTTACTTTCTTGTGACTTACTGACCCCTAACATTCTACCTAGCCATTTCTAGATTATAGTTTGAGCACATAAATTCCCTAATTGATTTTAGCCTTTAGTTGACACTGCCAGAGAACTGCCCTTTAGTCACTCCCCTTTTGGGTTATAATTGGAAGCTGCCAATTAATTGCTTTATGTGTGGGTTCTTATCACCTCTCTCTGAGACGCTGAAAACTTCAAGCCTCACATTGCTTTATCAAAGAATTACTGCATGTGTATGTATACTGGTTCTCTGAGAGCACTGGAAAGATGGATAGAGAAGAACAAAGATGAGGACGGAGATGGAAAGAACTAGGTAGAATTATGAGAGAACTCCAGAAGGGACTGAGAGCAGGAGGAACCAAGAGGAGCTAAATAAGAGAGCAGAAAAGAAATTGTGTACATAGAATTGACTTAGAGAAATAAAGCAAATAGACTAAAGAACTCAGTGTGCTTAGATTCATTCAATATTCCTCAGATTAAAATCCTCGCTGGTTGGTAGACTCTTCCGTGGACCCTGGGAGCAAACAATATAGGCTGGACCTATTATTGTTTGTGTTAAATAGTGCCTCTGCTAGCTCATCCAATAGAGCCTGCAGCAAGGAGTGGGGCCAGTTCTGCTCGCAGGTCCTCAAATCTGGTTCACCCACACTCACACCATCAGGGCCAGCTCTACTGCTCTGCCCAGGCTAGGTGTAGGGCCCTCTCTCCTGACTGCTGTAGGGGTATACAAGGGAGAGGGTGAGTGCCCTCAGGGCTGGCTCACCTGTGCCCCCAACAATCGACAACATGGTCACCTCTAGTGTCCTGCCCAGGCAGGGTGCAGTGCCCTCTCTCCTGTGTGCTGCAGTTGGTGAGGGGCAGGGCCAACTCTCTCATCTGCTGCACGTGGTAGTGGGGGAGGGGGGAGGGGAGGGCATCTTTCTCTCACCCATGCCACCACATGACAATTGAGGGCAGGGTTAGACCTCCTGCTCTCATTGCCCTCAGTATCAGCTCACCTGCATCCAGACCATAAGGTCAGCTCTAGTGTGCTGCCTAGGTGAGGTACAAACCTGTGCTGACGGGCGGGAACATCTTTCCCTAGTGCAAGGCTGGGGAGCAAGGGAAACCGTTCTTCCCTGAGAGTCAAGACTCACTTTCTTGCTGGCATATCCAACAACCGGCAGGCCAGCTATTCCAGAGCCAGTGAAGGGCAGGGCTGGTTCATCACAACATGATTCCAATGAACTTCTGTGCTAACACGGGCACAAGGACATCGCCCCAGACCCCAGCCTCAGCAGGACCAAGGACTCAGATGGTGCAGCATCTTGGACATCATCGTGGCCCCAGTGGCAGCACAAGGGACCCAGATCAGAAGGTCCCAACAGCCGTATGGTTCTCAGGAACCAACATGGTCTAAGGGGTCTGACCAGCCCCTGAGCATCTGCAGAATCCTAGGTGTTTACAGGAGCCGTAAACATCACCCTAGACCCGGGCAGCTGCAGGGTTATGGAAACAGTATGACTCAATGGGCCACACTAGAGCTTCCACCAAAAGATTCTTTTTTTCTTCGTTTGTTTTTGTTTCTGTTTTTTTGTTTGTTTGGTTGGTTTTTGTTTTTCTTTTAATTTATTTTTTCTTGGAGGGAAGGTTGCAAGGGCAGAGGGTGGATGCTAGTGGACTGGGGAAATAAGTGGGATTGGAATGCATGATGTGAAATCCACAAAGAATCAACACAATCAAGGACACAAAAAGAAAACTCAAAGAATCAGCTAAGCTGGACCCATAGGGGCTCACAGAGACTGAACTGACAACCTGGGAGTATGCTTGTGACTGACCTAGGCACTCTACACATATGTTACAGTGATGTAACTTAGTCCTTTTATTGGACTCCTAATGGTGGGAATAGGGACTTTCTATGACTCTTTTACTGGCTTTTGGGAACCTATTCCTCATAGGTTGCCAAGCCCAGCCTTAATACAAGGGGAGGTTCTTAGTCTTACTGCAACTTGGTATGCGATGTTTTGTTGATATCTATGGTAGGCCTGCCCTTTTCTAAATATAAACGGAAGAGGAGTAGATGACTATGGGAGACAGAGGGGAGGTTGGGGAGGGAAAGAGATTGAGAGAAGAGGATGGAGGGAAAATGTGGCGTTGATGTAAAATAAATAAATAAATTTATTAAAAATAAAAAAACAAATCTTTTCCAATTGGATTTTTATAATTGACACAGATTTAATGTGATTAGTATAGAATTTATTCTAAAAATGAACCATTCTTATTGTTGAGAAGAGTTCCACCAAAGGCTGTTCTATTAGTTTGTGAACAATTCAGTAACTATAGGACATCAAGAGTGTTTAAAATTTTGGCTACTATATGTAAATCAGCTAAGGTGGAAGCATCTGTGTCAGAAAATGATGTGTATATATACACATGAATGCCTTTTTATATCTCTTGGATAAGTTCACACCTGTTTGACATATTGCTTAAGATCTTAAGAAACTCCATGAAAATCATTTTCCAAAGTGGCTAATCCATTTTACTTTGCATAAATGCATTTTATGAATATTATTTTGTTTTCACTGTTTCTGTTTATTTTAGTTATTCTACTAAGTACATAGTGACATCTCATCGTGATTTTAATTAGTGCTTTCTACTAGCTAATGATATTGAGGAGATGCTGCTGCACTATTTACAGATGGTATTCTATTTCCTAATTGTACATTTGGTTGTTTACTAGCTTAAAATAAACTATATTAAGATGCAATTTTTAATTTTTTCCAATCACCAGCATATTTTTATCCTATTAATTAGAATTTTCACAGATTAAATGTTATATTTTTGTTCCTATGATGTTTACATTTTCATTAAGTTCTATTAGTAAAGATTTATGCTCACTGATAATAACTTTATGATCCATCCTAGTAAGGATAAAGATTATTTGCATAGATTTGCATTCTAAAATGTTCTCCTTTATTATTAAATTTTAACTCTTTTCCATTTAAGATGAGATGGATTTTGAGTAAATTTTGGTAAATACTATAGTTTCTTTCATGTACTCTCTGGCTTTGTTGACGCTGTAACTTTTCTTCTTGAGTATATTTAAATTTTGTTTTGCATTTACTGATTTACTAATAATAGACTGTCTTGACTCCTCTTGATTTGCTTATAGAACAGAACATAATAATTATTGTAGGTATTGTTCAAATTGCTAAGTTTCCAGTAGTGGGTTTTATTTCTGTGCTTGTGTGCTATTTAAGTTTATATTATTTTGTATTTTCCTGTTTTATTTTGGTACCAGTATTTTTCCAAAATAAATTTTAATTCTTGCCTATTTACTGGATGAAATTCATATAACTGTTCATTAAATAATTTGAGGGATGTTCCACTGAAACTATTTTGCCATGGGAATTTCTCTTGGCAGGAGCTTTTCAATGACAGTTTATGCAATAGATTAATCTACATATGCTACAGGGGTGTATCTATGCCAATGTGTCCCAAACATATTTATTATGTTAGTTTTCTTTTTTTATTTAAGAAAAAAATATTCATTTTACATATTAACCACAGATCCCGCTCTCATTCCTCCTCCTGCTTCCCACGCCAGCCTCCAACCCACCACTCTTCTCCTCCTCCAAAAGGGTAACTTCTCCCGTGGGGTGACAGGACAGCCTGGTACATTCAGTTGAGGCAGGAACTAGCCCTGCCCCATGCCTCAAGGGTGAGCAAGATGTCCAACCATAGGTAATAGGATCCAGAAAGCCAGCTCATGCACCAGGGATGGATCCTAATCCCACTGCCAGGGGCCCCTCAGACAGACCCAGCTACACAACTATCTCCCATATGCACAGGGCCTAGTCCATTCCCATGCAGGTTACAGAGCTGTTGGTCTAAAGTTCGTGAGTTCTTATGAGGTTGGTTCTGTTGTCTCTGTAGTTTTCCCCATTATGATCTTGACTCCCCCTTACTCATATAATCCCTCTTCTCTCTCTTCAGTTGGACTCCCAGAACTCAGCCTGGTGCTTGGTTGTGGTTCTCCACATTTGCTTCCATCAGTTACTGGATGAAGGCTCTATGATGACAGTTAGAGTATTGTATTCACCAATCTGATTATCAGGGTAGGCCAGTTCAGGCAACCTCACCACTGTTGCTGGTAGTCTAATCTGGGATCATCCTTGTGGATTCCTGGGAATTTCCCTGGCACCAGGGAATGTCTTTCTTTATCAAGGTATCTCTTTCATTGTTCTCCCACTCTGTCCCTCCCCCCAGCTCAACCATCCTATTCCCTCATGTTCTCTTCCCTCCTCCCCTCTATTGTCCCCTCTCATCCCCAATTTACTCTTGGAGATCTACCCCGTTTCCCCTTCTCAAGGTGATCTGTACATTCCTCTTAGGGTCCTCCTTGTTACCTAGATTCTCTGGAGTTGTGGGTTGTAGTCTGATTATCCTTTGCTTTATATATAGTATCCACTTATGAGTGAGTACATACCATGTTTGTCTTTCTGAGTGTGGGTTATCTCACTCAGGATGATATTTTCTAGTTTCCTCCATTTGCCTACAAATTTCATAATGTCATTGTATTTTACAGCTGAGTAATATGTCAATTTGTATATATACCACATTTTCTTTATCCATTCTTTGGTTGATGGGCTTCTAGGTTGCTTCCAGGTTCTGGCTACTACAAATAATGCTCCTATGAACATAGTTGAGCAAGTGTCCTTGTGGTACAATTGAGCATCCCTTGGGTATGTGTGCAAGAGTAGTATCATTGTGTCTTGAGGTAGATTGATTCCCAAATTTCTGAGAACTCACCATACTGATTTCCAGAGTGGCTGTACAAGTTTGCGCTCCCACTAATGGTGGAGGAGTGTTTCCCCTTGCTTCACATCCTCTCTTATATAAGGTGTCATCAGTGATTTTGATTTTAGCTATTCTGACAGGTGTAAGATGATATATCATAGTCACTTTGAGTTGCATTTCCCTGATGTCTAAGGCTGTTGAGCAATTCCTTAAATGTCTTTCAGCCATTTGGGATTCTTCTGTTGAGAATTCTCTGTTTAGATATGTAGCCCATGTTTTAATTGGATTGTTTGGTATTTTGCTGTCAAGATTCTTGAGTTCTTTATATATTTTGGAGATCAGCCCTCTTTCATATGGAGGCTTAGTGAAGATCTTTTCCCATTCTGTAGGCTGTTGTTTTGTCTTATTTACCATGTCATTTGCCTTATAGAACTTCTCAGTTTCAAGAGGTCCCATTCATTAATTGTTGCTCGCAGTGTCTGTGCTACTGTTGTTATATTTAGGAAGTGGTCTCCTGGGCCAATGCATTCTAGGCTACGTCCTACTTTCTCCTCTGTCAGGTTCAGGATAGATGGATTTATGTTGAAGTCTTTGATCCACTTGGATTTGAGTTTTGTGCATGGTCATAGATGTGGATCTATTTGCAATCTTCTACATGTTGGCATCCATTTATGCCAGCATGATTTGTTGAAGATGTTTTTTATTTCCATTATACAGTTTTTGCTTCTTTGTCAAAAATCAGGTGTTCATAGGTATGTGGATTAATGTCAGGGTCTTCAGCAAGATTCCATTGGTCCACATATCAGTTTTTATGCCAAGATCAAGCTCTTTTTTATTATTATAGCTCTGAAGTAGAGCTTGAAGTCAGGGATGTTGATACCTCTAGGAGCTGCTTTATTGTAAAGAATTGTTTTAGATATACTAGGTTTTCTTATTTTTCCATATGAAGTTGAGTATTATTCTTTTGAGGTCTGTGAAGAATTGTGTTGTGATTTTGATTGGTATTGCATTGAATCTGTAGATTGCTTTTGGTAAGATTGCCATTTTTATTATGTTGGTTCTACATAACCATGAGAATTGGAGATCTTTCCATTTTCTAATATCTTCTTCAATTTCTTTCTTCTAGGACTTAAATTTCTTGTCATACAAGTCTATTACTTATTTGGTTAGAGTTATCCCAAAGCATTTGTGGCTATAGTAAAGGGTGATGTTTCTCTGATTTCTTTCTTGGCCCTATTATGTTGGTTTTCTATTAATGGCTTTAAATGTAGAAACGTTTTCTTTGGTTTTATTATTTTTAACTATTAATAAGTCTATATAGTTTCTAGCTCATTTATATATGATGAAATATATTTTTTCTTCATTTGAAAATACTTATATTTCTTATGCTTTCATATTTAGATTAAATAGTATTAAAATAAATTAAAAAGTAGATAAATAATAAAGTAAAATATGTTTAAATTTTGCTGTGGGATGTTCTGTATGGCAAATGTGTTGCTAATTAGTCAATAAATAAAACACTGATTGGCCATTGGCTAGGCAGGAAGTATAGGCGGGACAAGGAGGAGAATAAAGCTGGGAAGTGGAAGGCTGAGAGAGAGACACTGCCAGCCGCCATGATGAGAAACAGCATGCGAAGATGCCGGTAAGCCACGAGCCATGTGGCAAGGTATAGATTTATGGAAATGGATTAATTTGAGCTGTAGGAACAGTTAGCAAGAAGCTTGCCATGGCCATACAGTTTGTAACCAATATAAGTCTCTGTGTTTACTTGGTTGGGTCTGAGCGACTGTGGGACTGGCAGGTGAGAGAGATTTGCCCTGACTGTGGGCAAGACAAGAAAACTCAAGCTACAAAATTTACTATTTACTTTATATATGTTATTTTCCTTACTTTTTATTTATTTATCTATGTGTGTGGGGGCACATATGTAGATGTAGGTGTGTTGTATCTATTTGTCAGAGCATGTACATTCTACTAGCTGTGGACAGAGGACAATTTGCAAGTGGAAGTTCTATCCTTCCATCATGTGATATCAGGGAATACACCTCAGTAAAACAGATATAACAGCAAACCTTTAATTGATAGAGTCATCTTTATGGTCCTCAATCTGTATATTTTGATAGGACATTTAAAACTTGTCTCTATGTTAAAAGAAAGCCTGTAGCCTCATGTGTTGGTTCACTCCTGTAATCTCAGCATTTCAAATTAGAGGCATGAAGATCAGAAAGTCAATATAATCCTTGCCTACCCCATGTGTTCAGTGCCTGCTTGGGTTTCATGGAATCCTATCTCTAAAATGTAGAGGAAAAGAAGGGAAAAAAGTTCTAACAGATGAATAACTCAATTGGGATATAGATACAAGAACACAATAAAAATGGAAATAAAAATAAGTAGCAAGTTAAAAAGAATACATATATGTGTTCACATTTGTGACATTTTAGGTAAAACAATTAAAATCTATAGTGAGAGTAGACAGGGTGAATGTTCTGTGCATAGGTTACTATGTTTTTTCCAAACTGTGCTACTCATAAGGAATTTGCTATATGTAAATCATGTATGAATAAAGATGACTTTTAGAAGAAGAACAAAAATGTATTTGAGCATTCAGAAGTCTAGTAAGTATACACATTTTCTCCTATATTCCATTGATTACATTTTATTTAAGTTTTGAGACTAATATAATTTCTGAAATTATTGAAATAATACAACTTATGATCAATATGGTTATTCATCAACAAATCATCTATGCATATTTCTTTTTAATTTTTTATTTTTTTACTCCATGTGTACATTTTGCCTGAATGTAGATTTGTGTACCATATGCTGCACCTACATAGGTATTTGTACCATGTAGGTATGTGTACCATGTGCCCATGCAGATGTCAGAAGGGGGTCTTTGGGTTTCTTGGAACTTAAGTTAATATGGCTGTGATCCACCATATGAGTGCTAGGAATCAAATCTATGTCCTCTTCAAGAGCAGTCAGTACTCTTAACTGTTGAGTCATCTCTCCAGCAATGACTATTACTTTTTCATATTATGAGTATTGAAAGTTATTTATTTTCCTCTGAAAATATATTAAGTTATATGTGGGTTCTGAATGAAATATTCAGTGGCAGTGGGAAGTGTTTTCTTCATGAGAAATAGTAAGAAATGATTAAGTGTTCAAAATCTTAAGAAACCCCATGAAATAAAAACTCTTAATAACTACGGATGTGTGTAGGTGATGATAACTGATTAAGTTTGGAATTAGAGTATAAAATTACAACTACTTTTTCTACTTGTGTAATTTATATAATAGTACCTACTATGTATATGTATTTGTTTTATAAAAATTGATGAAAAATTTGATATTTGAAATTAAGAGTTTCTTCAAAATATGCAATCAGATCAATCAAAATTGGACAAAATCTGACATGTAATTAATATATTGTAAATAACTGTTTGGTCTTAATAATGTTATTTCAAAAACAAATTAATTTTTAAAATATGTATCATTAGGGATATTTCTAAATCAAAACACTTTCAGAAAATTTAGCACAAATCTGAGAGCATTTCATATATGTTTTTGAAAGAGAATAACATGTTAGTCAATGGTCCTTAAGTTGCAGTGAAAAAGTAAATTGTTTATTATTCATAATTTTTCATAATAGTAATATGGAAGGGTTGTCTTGGTTCTCTTTCTACTTATTGTCCTAATTAACAAAATGATATAAATATCATGAAGAATAAACGATGTATATGTTTAGTAGCAAGACTGTCCGAGAATCAGATATTGGTCTGAAGTGCTGAGCTTCATTTGAGCTGTCTATAAGGAATTAATCACTTACAAACATATTATGTAAACTGAGTGTTTCAAGTTCTAGATTCACAGGCAAATTTCTTGATGTTGCCAAACTAATAAAATATACATAAAATCTAAAATTGATAGTTTTATATATAAATACAAAATTCATGGCTTTCCTTCATATTATTTTTATGTAAAGTCAATACTTTTTGCTGCACTTCAACTGTATATTTCAGTATTATGTGCCCTATTATTGAATACAATAAGTTATAATGAAAGTATTTTGGATTTGAAGTTGGAAGATCGGCCTTTAATTTATCTTCTCCAGTTATCAGTGTGGTTTGTGAAAATTCGAATAGAAGGCTCCTCATTAAGCAAGAATTAAATGACAATGAGCCATTGAAATGAGCCATGAGAACCACATATGATTTAAAATAAAATAAACTAGTAAAATAAACCATAGTAAAGGAATTAAGATACATCACTTTACTGTCATCTTGCTATGAACTCAGGTCTAGCACTCTTTCCAAGGTTTTATTTCAGAAGCAATATCTAAAGAAATGATATTAAATTTTTTATACTTTGAAAGAATAACTAAGGCAGAAAGGCTCTATTCTTCTGATATTAATACTCGTATAGACTGAAGGAGATTGCCTTTCTCTGTTTTTCTTCATGGCAAGAATGGATGTGGCAAGAAGATATAATATTTGAAACAGAAGAGACCCCTCACCAGGCCATGATCCCTGCCTCTGCAGCTTCCACCATTATGGAAAGTATATTATTTTGCTTATAAATTACTGGTATGTGATATCTTGTTGGTGCTACTCACATAAACAAAGGCATTGATCATAGAAGTGAAGTACTGCTGCAATATATGCCACAAATTTAGATAAAGCTTTCAAACTCAGAAATGGGAAAAAATCCTGGAAGAATACAAATGTGAATATTAAATGAAGTCTATGTTATTATCCATGAACTATAAAAGGTGATTTTAATAGGTGCTCATAAAAAGAAAGAGGTGATAGAGAAGGCCTCAATTAGATAATTTAAGTGATTTTGGTCTGAATGTTCAGAGATGCATGCACTATAACCTCATTGTGGCGAAATCTCAAGAGGTCAGAAAGAACATGTTATTGGAAACTCGATTAAAAACTCATTTTTCTTACACAGCAGCAAAGAATTTGATTAGATTTGGTTTGTATCCTAGTCTTTCATGAAACAACATACAAACAAGAGAATGGACATTGTGGTGGTTTGAATGAGAATGGCCCATGTAATTACATTGGCTAATGTAATTGAATGCTAGGTCCTTAGATGATGGAACTATTTTGAGAAAGATTTGGAAGTATGGACTTATTGGAGGAGAAAATGTGTCTCTGGTGGTGGGCTCTGAGGTTTAAAAAACCCATGCCAGGTTGAGTGCCTCTCTTTGTGCCTCTAGCTTGTAGATCAGTATATAAGCTCTTAGCTCATGCTCTAGGGCCAGGCCTGGCTGTCTGATACCTTGCTCCCCACTTTGATGGTTATGACTCAACCTCTGAAACTGTAAACAAGCCCTAAGTAAATATTTTCTTTTATTAGTTGCCTGGGTCACGCTGTCTCTTCACAGCAGGAGAAAAATGACCAAAGGGCTCATTACCAGAACATATCTGTTATTAAATTTTGTAATATGTTTTCCTGTTATGAGTAAAATAAAGGACAAAAGAGGCAATTTGTATAATTAATAATCATAAAGATTTGGAATATTCTCTGCATAGCTATGCCATAAAGAGTGAAGAGACTTGCTCAGGAACAAACACCACAGGAAAGAAACCCTCAGAGATCTCTTCCAAACGTTTGATAAATACGTTGGACAAGGTTACTTTACTACTGCTGGGATAAGACACCAAGTCCAACACAACTTATGAAAGAAAGCTTGTAATTTGGGCTTAGAATTCGGAATATTTGTCTAGGAGGCAGAACAAACAAAGAGTGATAGGAACAGATGAGAGCTTACATCTTGATCCGCAAGTAGGAGGCAAAGAGAAAAACTGGAAATGGCTTGAGTCTTGAAAACCTAAAGCCCACATCCAGTGGTATACATCCTAATCTTCCTCAAATAATTCCACCAACTGGGCACCGTGGACTCGCATATATGAGCCTATGGGAGTCATTCTCATTTCAACCACCACAGACCGATACATGAGGCTATTCTTTATCAGAATTGAAGAATGGCCCCTAAAGCATTTTGGAGGTTTTCAGGACTATCTCTGGTAGACCTTGCAAGGGCCACAAGCTGTAAAGCTGTATTCTGCCTGTTGGAGCTATATTAACCAGGATGCAAAATACACAAACTGAGAGTAATGCTACCTCAATCTATATTTCAAATGCTGCTGGTGGGAGCTTGGAGGTAACACAGACAGGGAATTGCTGCTGAAACAGGACCATTGTAGAATGCCTCCTTCAAGATAACATCCAGAGATGTGTGAGACAGGGGCCTTATAGTGTAATATATAAGGATTTGTGTGACAGGGTCGGTGCAGAAAGGCCCTACTATAACAAATCCTCTGGAACTGTGAAGTTGGAAACATTCCTGCCTTGATGTGCAGCCTGGAATGAGCTTCCACTCCAGGGAAACAGGTTTAAAAACTTCACCTCAATATTTTATACATTATAAAACAAGTAATGCATATTTGTTTTAAATGTGATCTAATTTAAAATACTCATTTAAAGGTAGAAGAATTTACAAGGCAGATAACTGAACTATGTCTATCATCATCTAGAATGCAAAATAGGTTTGACATTCAATATGGAGAAATTCAATAAAGATTAACCAGTTTTCAAAGTCAAACATATACTTTATGCAGCAAGCATTTACAAAGCACTTTGTTATTATAGAGAGACTTTAATAAAATACTGTTTTAATCTTAATATTTCTCTGTTGTCTTGATTCTGTTTTCAAATAATATGCACTCCAGAAGATATTCAATTGTCTAATTTATAAATCAACAAGTGTACAGAAAAAACCTAGTTTAGGAAATTCAATAAACTATATAAAAACCTACACATATCAGCGCTTTATGAGAAATGATCACAACACATTCAATTTTATTTGTACAGTTTTGGTCACACTGCCTGGGGACTCTATTTTGACAGCGAGTATCATCTTTCATTTGTATAACAATGTTGAATGCCACAGTATCTCAAATGTTTGATAAGTACTTATTGAAAGAACAGATAAGCAAATGATGAGATGAATGAATAAGTCTCCTTCAGAGCTGACAGATAAAGGATAGTTGTACTATCGTTCAGCATAAAGTAAACCTCTGGATAAAATCGAACATAGTATTTCTTGTTCTTAGCCACAGTCGAATCTCTGTGTGTTGAGAGATGGTCCCCTCTGTGCCTGTCCACACTCCTAAGAAAGATAAATGGAAAGAGTGCTTTCTCTTTTGCCACTGTCCTATTTCTGACCACAAAAGCTGTCACCGTGATCTATTAACATTGTGGATTTCTTTCTTCAGTCCAAGTGACAGGATGGCTATTTTTGAAATAAGTTCTATCTTTTTTTGTTACAGGCACAATGAATGATTAAAGGTTTCAGCACTGAAAATTACCAAACCTTTGTCTAAGAATATAGACGATCTTAAAGTTGACTTATTGTGATAAGAAGAGAGAGGAGACATTTCACCCCATCTGTCTGTTCAAAATGGACAAGATATGATATGATGGGTTGTAATGAAAGGCAAGAGTTATTCTTTTTCTACTTTCAGTGGAAATTTCTTTTATGGAACAGAGAAGTGCATTATCCCAAGTCTAACTCCAAAGAAGAAAGAAGATAAATCTACAGTAGGAGTACAATCTCGTCAATCTTGTCTCACATAAAATTGTTAAATCTATCTGGATTTCCTTTTCTATGTTTAATGTAGTTGACACACATCAAAGTTCTGACTAAAATAAAATTAGTATCTCATGTATATAAATTATATTAAAATTAGCATCTTACCTGTGAATTACACTTAGTAAGGTATTTTTGTTTTTAATTCTTTACCAAAGTGGTAAATGATTTTTAAAGCATATCCTCTAATAATATGATTTGGTCATTATAATAATTTTGTGTTAGAGAGATGGAAGGATGGAATATCATTATTTGATTTATCACTCTCAAACTTCCTCAGCTGATTGAAAGTATTACTTGTAGTCAAAATTGAGAACACTAACAAACGGTGATGCTGGCAGGAGTTATGAAAGAGACTAGATATAATATGAACTACTCCACAAACCTTAACAATTTTTATGTATAAATAGAAAGATTTGTACTTTTGTTCCAAATATTATCATGAAAACATGAGAACCATAGGATTCGGAGGGATCTAAATGAGGTTTTTCTATTTCTCTTTGCTTTCTATGCTGAGGATCAATCTTCGAACCTCACACATGCCAGATAAGCACTTTTCAACCAGGCCTTAGTAGCCCTGTTGCTGTTTTTTCAGATAGATTCATACTGTGGCTCAGGGTAACATGGAAGTTACTATGTAGCCCAAAGTGGCCTGGAACTCCTGCCAATCAACCTGCCTCTCTCTTCCAAGGGCCTTGTTCCCAAGAATAAGTCCCCATATCCAGGTTATAGATTTGTTTGGTTTTTGTTTAGCTTTCTAGAATTTTCTTAAAACATCTAAGCCCACAGCTCAGCAGCTTTATCAGAGGCCAGGCTGGTCCTTGGACCACAGATAAGACACTGCCCACCACCCTTAAGCTCCATAAGCTGGCCTACACATCAGAAGAAGTCTTCAGCTTTAGCAGAGGCCAGGTAGGACTCTAAGAACCTCAGGTAAGACATTATCCACTTCCACTGACACTCCTTAAAACATACCCAACAACCTCAGATTGCATTCCCACCCCTGAGCTCCACGCTAGGGTGCAGAGCCCTGGCAGCTTTACCTGAGGCCAAGCTGGTCCTAACAACCCCAGATAAGACACCACATACTACTGACCTACTAAACCCCTTTAAATTTGCCCAACATCCACATACTGCTCCCCCTCCCCTGGGCTCCATATCCTTGTCTATAACTTCAGATGAACAATTCTGCTTTACTGGAAGACAGGTCCAATCTAGAGACCCCAGCCCCCCCCCCAAAAAAAAAAAAACACAGAGGAGACACCATACTGGCGCTAAAGACTTACTAATCACCAGAACCACTGGTCATTTAGATCAGAAGACCAGAGATGAAAGAGTAACCAAGGGGGAAAAAAAGGCCCATCCAAAAAAAGACAAACTCAGAAATCAACACCTAGACCTATAATCATCCCAAACCCAGATACCTAAACTCTAGAACACAATCAATAACAGAAAGGGTAATATGCCACCATAGGAACCAAGCTATCCAATTACAGAAAGACCTGAAGAATACAGCACAGCTGAAGCACAAGAAAACAACCTTAAAAAGGAATTTATAACGATGATAGAGGTCCTTAAAGAAGAAATGAAAAAAAAATCCTTAAAGAAATTGAGGAAAAACATATAAAAATTGATGAAATCAATAAATCTCCAAGAGTATGCCAAGAAGCCAAGTCGGGAGATGGGCAGGTGAAGGAAACAGTTCAAGACCAGAAATGGGAAAGAGAAGGAATAAAGAAAACACAACGGGAGGGAATCCTGGAAATGGAAAATCTGGGTGAGTGAACAGGAGCTACATATGCAAGCATCATCAACAGAATATAAGAGATGGAAAAGAGAATCTCAGATATTGAAGACATGATAGAGAAAATAGATTCATCAGTCAAAGAAACGTTAAGTCTAAAAAATTTCTAACACAAAACATGGGAGTCTAGGACATTATACAGAGACCAAACATAAAAATAATATGATTAGAAGGAGAAGAAACTCAGCTAAAAAACCCTGAGAATATATTGAACAAAATCATAGGAGAAAAAATTTCCCAACCTAAAGAAGGACATGACTCTAGAGGTACAAAAAGTTTATAAAATACCAAATACCTTGGATCAGAAAAGACATTTCATAGTCATCAAAGGAAAATCCACCAAGATGATATTTCAATTATGAACATCTATGCCCCAAATATAAGGGCACCCACATTTGTAATAAATAAATAAATTGCTAAAACTTAAATCATACATCAAAACACACACAATAATAGTGGGTAACTTCAACAACCCACTTTCACAAATGGACAAGTCATTCATAATGAAACTTAACAGAGAAATAATGGAACTAATAGACATTATGACTCAAGTTGACCTGAGAGATAGCTACAGAACATTTCACCCGAACATAAAAGAATATTCCTACTTCTCCGTACCTCATGGATCTTTCTCTAAAATTGATCACATACTTGGTCACAAAGCAAATCTCAACAGATATAAGAAAACTGAAATAACCCCTGTATCTTATCAGACCACCATGAATTAAAGATTACTTTCAACAACAGAAACAACTAAAAGCCTACAAACTCATAGAAACTGAACCACTGTCTACTGAATTCTGAAGAGGTCAAGGAGGAACAAAAGAGAGAAATTAAAGAATTCCTAGAATTAAATGAAAATGAATACATAACATATGCAAACTTATGAGACACAATGGAAGTGGTGCTAAGAGGAAAATCCATAGCACTAGGTACCTACATGAAGAACTTGAGAGATCTCGTACCTGCAACTTAACAGCACATCTGAAAGCTGTAGAACAAAAAGAAGCAAGCACAGGCATGAGGAGTAGACATTAGGAAACAATCAAACTGAGGGCTGAAATCAATAAAGGAGAAACAAAGAGAACATTACAAAGAATCAATGAAACAAAGAGTTGAATCTTTGAGAAAAACAATAAAATAGGCAAACCTTTACCCAAACTAACTGAAAGGCAGTTAGAGAATATCCAAATCAACAAAGCCTGAAACAAAAAGGGGGACACAACAACAAACTTTGAGGGAATCCAGAGAATCAGTAAATCATACTTAAAAAACTTGCACTCAACAAAATTGGAAAATCTAAAAGAAATGAGCAAATTTTTTTATGTAAAATAACAAAGTTAAATCAAGATTAGATATGCAATTTATATAGATCTCTAACCCTTAAGGAAATAGAAGCAGTCATTAAAAGTTTCCCAGGCAAAAAAATCCCAGGGCCAGATGGCTTTAATGCAGAATTGTACCAGACTTTCAAAGAAGAGCTGACACCTATACTCCTTAAATTAATCCACAAAACAGAAACAGTAGAAACATTGCCAAAATGATTCTATGAGGCCACAGTTACCCTGATACTTAAACTACACAAAGACTCCACAAAAAAACTGAGAATTACAGACCAATTTCACTCATGAACATTGATACAGAAATACTCAATAAAGTACTTGGAAACCTATTCCAAGAACACATCAAAAAGATCACCTGCCATGACCAAATAGGCTTCATTGCAGAAATGCAGACAGTTCAACACAGGAAAATCTGTCAATGTAATCCATCATATAAACAAATAGAAAAAAAGAACACATGACCACCAAATAAGATGCTGAAAGAGGCTTTGACAAAATCCAATACCACTTTATGATAAAAGTCCAGAGAGATCAGGTATACAAGGAACATACCTAAAAATAATAAAAAGCAATATACAGCAAGCTGAATGTTGACATCAAAATAAATGGAGAGAAACTCAAAGCAATTCCACTAAAATCCAGATCAAGACAATGTTGTCCATTCTCTATATACCTATTCAAATATAGTACTTGATGTTCTAGATAGAGCAATAAGACAATTACAGAAAATCAGTGATATGCAAATTAGAAAGGAAGAAGTCAAAGTAGCACTGTTTGCAGATGGTATGATAGTGTACATAAGTGACACTCAAAATTCTACTATGGAACTCCTACAATTAATAAACACCTTCAGCTAATTAGCTGGATACAAGATTAACTAAAAAAAAAAATCAGTATCCCTCCTATATACAAATGATAAACAGGCAGAGAAAGAAAAAGAAATGAGGGAATCAACACTCCTTACAATAGCCTCAAATAACATAAAGTGTCTTGGTATAACTCTAACCAAGCAAGTGAAAGGTGTGCAAGAAAAGAACTTCAAGTTGTTGAAGAAAGAAATTGGAGAATATATCAGAAGATAGAAAGATCTCCCATGCTCAGTTCACTAGGATTAACATAGTGGAAAATGACCATCTTACCAAAAACGATCCACAGATTCATTGAAATCCTCATTAAAACCCCAACACAATTCTTTATAGACTTTAAAAGAACAATATACAACCTCATATCGAACTAAAAAAAAAAAAAAAAACCCAGGATAGCTAAAAACAATCCTGCACAGTAAGGGAACTTCTAAAGGTATAATCATCCTTGATCTCAAAGCTCTACTACAGAGCTATAATAATAGAAACCACATAGTATTATCATAAAAAGACATGTTGATCGATGCAAATGAACTGAAGACCCAAATGTAAATTTCCACACCTGAGTTTTGACAAAGAAGCCAGAAGTAAATGTGAAAAAGAAAACATCTTCAACAAATGGTGCTGATCTAATAGTACATTGGCATGTAGAAGAATACAAATAGATACATATCTATCACCCTGCACAAAACTAATGTCCAAGTGTATCAAAAACCTGAACATAAATCCAGACACATTAAACCTGATAGAACACAAAGTGGGAAATATCCCTGAACAGACTGGCACAGTAGACACCTTCCTTAGAAGAATATCAATAACACAGGCACTAAGAATGATGATCTATAAATGGGATCTCATGAGACTGAAAAGCTTCTGCCAACGAACACTGTCAATAGGATAAATTGGCAGCCTACAAAATGGAAAAGATTCTCACCAATCCCCCACATCGAACAGAGGGATAATTACTGAAATATATAAAGGACTCAAGAAGACAGACATAACAAAACCAAATAATTCAATCAAAAAATGGGATACAGATCTAAACAGAGAATTCTAACAGAGGAAACCAAATGGCTGAAAAACAAAGAAATGGTCAACATCTTTAGCCATCAGGGGACTATAAATCAAAACAACATTGAGATTCCATCTTACACCTGTCAGAATGGCTAAGATAAAAGCTGCAAGTGGCAGCTCATGCGGCAAGAATGTAGACCAATGAGAACATTCCTCTATTGCTGGTGGGAATGCAAACTTGTGCAACCACGTTGGAAATCAATAGGGTGGTTTCTCTGAAATTATGAATCAATTTACCTCAAGACCCAGCTATACCACTCAGGAGTATATACCCAAAAGATTCTCTGTCATACCACAAGGGCACTTGCTTGTCTATGTTCATAGCAGCTTCTTTCATAATAGTCAGAAACTAGAAACAACCTAGAAGTCTCTCAACTGAAGGATGGATAAAAGAAAAAAAAATGTGGCACATTTGTACAATGGAGTATTACTCATCTGTAAAAACCAAAAACAAAAACATTAAAACAACCAACCAAACAAGACAAACATCAAATGTATTTACTACATTTTCTTTCATGCCTGTTCTGGACCTTGCTCTGTAGACCACCAGGCTGGCCTCTAACTCAGAGATCCGCTTGCCTCTGCCTCCCTAGTGCTGGGATTAAATGCGTGTGCCACCACCGCCCAGCTTGTACTCACTACTTATAAGTGGTTTTTAGCTGCAAAATAAAGGATAATCAAGCAACAATCCACAGAGGCAGAGACACTAAGTAACAAGGAGGGCTCCAGACTGAAGCATGAATCTCCCTGGGACTGGGAAATACTATAGACATCAAGGGTGTGGGGGCAGTGAGCATCAGAACAGGAGGGATCAGGTTGAGGGGAGGATCAAGGGAGGAAGAAAGAACTGGGAGAGACAACTGAAATTAGAGGGCATCTTGGGGATGAGCTAGAAGCCTTGTGCAACAGAAATTCCCAGGAATCTACTGGCATGACCATAGCTAAAACTGCTAGCTGTGGGGGATATGGACCCTGTACTAACCATGCCTACAACCAGAAACGATTTCAAGTGGAGGGACTACCACACCAAACTAGCCATAAAACCTTCGACCTACAACTTGTCCTACCTACAAAATATGCTGGGATAAAGGTGGCACAGAAACTGTGGGAATGGTCAGCCAAGGACTTGTCCCAGCTTGAGACCCATTCCTCCATTGGGAGCCCACCCCTGACACTGCCTGAAGGGTCAGGACCCTGAGACTGGATAGCCCAGAGACCTAGGATACAACTGAAAAGGACTGTCAAAAAAGTCAGTGAAATGATTGCTAATGATATTGTGCTATTCTTGCTATAGTCAGATATTGTTGTCTAGCCTAATTGTCATTAGAGCAGCTTCATCTAAAAGCTGATGGAAACAGATGCAGAGACCCATAGCCAAGCATTAGATGATGCTAGGGAAATCCTATGAAAGAGGGAGAGGAAGGATTGTAGGAACCAGAGGGGTCAAGGACACCATAAGAAACACCACAGAATCAAGTAACCTGGGCTCACAGGTGCTCACAGAGACTGAACTAAAAACCAGAGAGCCTGCATGTGATTGGACTAGGCCCTTTGAATATATGTTACAGTTGCATAGCTTGGTCTTCTTGTGGAGTTCCTAACAGTGGTAAAAGGGGCCATCTCTGTTTCTTTTGCCTGCATTTGGGAACTCTTTCCTCATAATGAATTGCCTTGCCCAACTTTAATATAGGAGGAGGTGGGGTGTCTTACTACAACTTGATATGCCATGTTTGGTTGGTATCTATGGGAGCCTTGCCCATTTCTGAAGCAAAAAGGAGGAGGAATAGATGGGAGGAGAGAAGGGAAGTGGCAGGGAGAGATTGATAGTAGAGTAGGGAAAATTATAGTCAGGATGAAATTCATGAGAGAAGAATAAATAAAAAAAAATTAAAAAGAAATGTAATCTCTATGTAATGGTTAATTATGATGATTAAACACACAGCCCTGAATATTAAGCCTAGAACAAAATGCAGTTCTTCACTATTCAATGCTAAGTTTCACTGCTAAAGATTCCTAGTGATATCATTTAAGTAAATAATATTGGCTTTGCAAAATTATAAATTTGCACCTATCTCTAATTCGAATCTTCATGAACAGGCTCACTTTGAGATTTGTCACCTCTTTCTAGCAGCTCTTAGCTCTAGGACTGAGGATTCTCTTCACTGAGAACCCTGAGGATAGATGTAAACATGGTGAAAACGGCCAGATGACAGGTGTCTTACATAAACTCTTTTTGATGGAGTCATACTGCAGGGAATGGTATAGGAATACCCCATTTCATTCACACAGCAACATTATTCCTTCATATGTATGATTGATGGGCCTGCAAAACTTCTTAGTCATCTTTCCAGTGAATGGCAAAAACAATCTTAACTTAAAATAACTCAGTTGTCGTGTATATTTTCTGTGCTTTGAGGAAATAGATTCAAAAGCTTTGCTCCCACAAGTTTGATGTGTATATTTCCTGGTGTCATTCATTCATGCCTTTTTTAAGAACTATTTCCAATGATGCTGTCTACACTGATATTACCAATGAATTATTTAAACTCCTTTTGAAGGTGCCTTCTCTCAATTTTCTTTAAGCACCATCATTCTCTTTAGCATTTCAAATAGCCTTATTGTTTTTTATATTATACTCACGTATGCCTGTGCAGGCTAGTGTTAGCCGCCAGGGTGAACATCTTGTTGTTGCAATAAAATCCAGATTTCAGTCATGAAAGATATTTATACATACTTCTGATTTTACTTACTTTCATCTGAAAATATTCTTGCTTAAATTTGTTTTTCAAAACATAAATCATTTGAAAATTACAGTTTCAATAACATTAATACTAATGTTGTGAATGTCATTTTAGTTTATCGTTACTGAAACCAGGAAATGGCCACAGTATCCCTACAGGAAATGACCTGGCCAAAAAAAAAAATAAATAAAAGTGAAGACTTTCTCAGAAGTCAAAATAAATAAGAGCATAATTACGTGTTATAATAATATATCAAAACCTATTAATGCAACACACTGGAATTTGTAAGACCTATTTCAAAGTTCATAACATACATCCTAACGTTACATTTTGTTTGGAATTTGAAATTTTTGAGATGATTTTAATCCCTCCAAAACTCATTTCAAAATTAAGCATGAAATCAATAAAAATAGTAGAAAGTGTCATCTCTAATAGGGAGAGAGGAAAAAAAATTATAAATAATTTTTAAACACAATTCAATATCTGGATCATTCCAAAATCCCACACCAGAAAGAGTATTTTTCCAATGCCATTTGATTCCATACTAAAATAAGTGATTGAACCATTCAGGGGTCATATTTTTATTCATAAACTAATATTCTGGAAACAAAGGGATCTTTGTCTCTCAAAATAAAATAAAATCCTCAAACTTCTGATAAGGATTTGAGAATAACAATATGAATAACCTTAACTACTTAGTCTAGGAAGGTCTCATCAGGTAAATAATGTTAATAATCCAATTATATTATTTAAATAATACCCTTATTGAATTGTTTTGGTAAAACTCTCCTGTTGAATTAACAGCACTCTTATCAAAACAAATCATCTACTCAGCAAAGCTCAGCACGATATCACCACTCGTTTCAACCTCCTATGTGATAGCTCTTCTAGATATCAACACTGGTTCACTTGAAATCACTTATTCTTAGATTTGAGCCCTATACAAATCTTATCTTTACTTCTTTATTCTCAGAGATTTATTTCAAGGTTTTGTTGTTCTTTGTTATAGAAAATTTATAATCTCAAATTTAAGTGGCGTAAAAAAGAAAGAAGACAAAAACTTGGAGGAAGTGGGGACAGAGGAGGGATTGGATCTGCAAAGAGCTGAAAGTAGTTTGGGAGAAAATATGAACAAAATTAGTGCTATGAAATCCTCAAAGAATTAATAATAATATTAACAGACACTTTGATGGAAATTAATTGATATTAACATCTCTAAATAGTTTTTGTAAAGGTTTCCTACCCTTGACATTGGATTTTTTGTTCAATTAAATATTTTCTCTGTGGAGGTATGTCTTTTTATAAACTACCATTATTTTTAGTGAAACTAAGTTTCATTGACTGACTACATTCAGTTTGTCAAGTCTCTCACTGGAGAAAATATTTTCTCAGGGAAGATTTCTGTGGTCTGTACAAAGAGTAACATGAAATTAACATTGCAATATTGTCTACTTGTCAAATCATTATAGCCTCATATAAAGAACTTTAAGGCCAAATGTCTCATTTGATATACTTAAAACTTCAATGTTTTTCCAAGATAGACAACAATATACCAGTCATCTTAGTGAAAATGTTTTGCTCATCTTCCTGATAGAATTTCCCTCAATCTCAATAGTCGTATTTGTTATGTATTGGTTCATTACCCTATTGGCTTTCATATAGCGTTTATATTAGACAAATGTCTACATGCTTAGTCAAAGATTGAAGTTATTGTAAATATATCACATACATGAGGAGCATAAACACAATAATATCCACAGTTATTCTTTGTCTCAGTCAATTCTTAAGACTGCTTATTATCCTAACATGAATTATAGCTGTTTAATCTTGATTAAGCAAAATGTTCATTAAAAAAAGATGCTTCAAAAACAATCAACTCAAACAGAACTCCTAACAAAATGTTAAGTTCTAAAATATTACATTTGACAATGAGGTATAAACCATATAGGTCTTATAACTAAAGTAATTGCCCATATCAATTAAATTCTATCAATTTTAATAATTAAATTTTAATAATTTAGTAGTTATTTAAGGATTTCATAAAGTATATTTTGATCATATTCACACCTTTAATTCCTACTACTTGCACCTCTATCTACATACTTGCTTCCCACTTCATGTCCTCTTTTTAATTATTTTAAATTAACATACTGACTCCAACATGTGTTGTCCATATTCTTCCACATGTAGGCCATTAATAAAGCATGGCCAACAAACCTGGAGTCAGACTCTCAGAGAAAACTAATTTTCCTCTGTCAGAAGCTTTCAACTGCTCAATAATTCTTTTGTAAGAGATGGAGAGTCATGGATCCCTCCAGCCCTGTTATGGAGTATTAACTAGTTGATTTCTTACAATAACAGCAGTCATTGTGAATTCATGAATGAAGTGACCCTTTCATGTCCAGAGGAAACTGCTTTAGTGTCAGCCCTTTTCTACTTCTGGTTCTTATAATCTTTCCATCACCTATTTCAAAATGGTTCTTCAATCTTGGAAGTGGGCTGTGATATAGATGTCAGGTTTGTAGGTGATCACCTTGCAGTTCCTTCTCATTTGCATTTTGACATTTGGAATTTCTGCGCTAACCACCATCCATCCATTGCAGTAAGAAACTTGATCATGGATGGACAGTGGTGGCACACATCTTTAATTCCAGCACTTGGGAGGCAGAGGCAGGTTGATAACTGAGTTTGAGGCCAGTGTGGTTTACAGAGAGAATTGCAGGACAGACAAAGTTACACAGAGAAATCCTGTCTGAAAAGGCCAAAAAAAAAAAAAAAAAAAAAAAAAAGAAGCCTGGTGGTGGCACATGCCTTTAATCCCAGCACTTGGGAGGCAGAGGCAGGCGGATCTCTGTGAGTTTGAGGCCAGCCTGGCCTACAAATTGAGTTCCAGGACAGGCCCCAAAAGCTACACAGAGAAACCCTGTCTCGAAAAAACAAAAGTTTATTAGTTCTTTAGGAATATTGCACATTGTGTTTTTATCATATTCACCTTTTCCCAGCTCTTCCCACATCCACCATCCTTTTCTCATCCACTCAACTTCATGTAATCTGTTTCTGTATCAAGACCTATTTGATTACCCAAATATTCTTGCATATGTTCATCCAAAGGATCATGGTCAACTTAGTAGGGGATGCAGCCTTAGAGAAAACTAACTTTGCCTTTCCTAGCAGGTAACAATTGTCAACCAGTCCAAATTTAGAGGTAGGGTTTCATGCCAAACTCCCCCTTCCCATCATATATGATAGCATCTTTCAACACTTGAATGCTTACTAAAAATGATCAGGTTTCTAGATTCACACCAATTTGATTTATCCATGTTCTATAACTCTCATGTTTGGTATCTTCAGCAATAGGACCATACTGTTAAGTTCTAGAGCAACAGTTCTCAACCTGTAGATCTCTGTTCCCTCAACCAAAATGACTGTTTCTCGCTTCATATATGAACCTGAAATTTTCAGAATTTAATTCTTCTTAATAGCTTAATAATAATTAATAATCCCAGTAGTTTAAACATCACAGTTTCAATACTCATTTATCAGTTGATTGAGAGAGAATTAGGCTATTTTCATTTCCTGGCTATTGTCAATAGAAAAACAATAAACATGGAATATCTCTGTAGTAAGGTATGGAACACTTTGGGTGCCTGACAAAGAGTGTTATAGCAGGATCACGAGACAACTCTGCTTCCAGCATTTCCAGGATCTACTGTTATTCATAGCGGTTGTACCGGTGTGCACTCCCATCAGCAGGGAGTGTTTCTCTTTCCTCATGCCTATGTTTGTCATCATTTGTCTTTTTCATTGTCACCATTCTGACTGTAGTACCTTAATGTAGCTTGAATCTGAATTTCTTTAATAGTTGAGGATGCTGACCATTCCACACTGTTTTTTTTTTTTAATTTATTTTTTTTTATTTTTATTTTGCAATACAATTCAGTTCTACATATCAGCCACGGATTCCCTTGTTCTCCCCCCTACCACCCCCCTCACCTTCCCCCCAGCCCACCCCCCATTCCCACCTCCTCCAGGGCAAAGCCTTCCCCGCGGACTGAGATCAACCTGGTAGACTCAGTCCAGGTAGGTCCAGTCCCCTCCTCCCAGGCCGAGCCAAGCGATCCTGCATAGGCCCCAGGTTTCAAACAGCCAACTCATGCAATGAGCACAGGACCCTGTCCAACTGCCTGGATGCCTCCCAAACAGATCAAGCCAATCAACTGTCTCACCCATTCAGAGGGCCTGATCCAGTTGGTGTCCACACTGTTTTTAAGACATTTGCCTTTTATATTTTCGGAACTGTGTTTAGCTACATGATACATTTTAGATTTTGTTTTATTTTGAGATTGTAACATAATTATATAATTTAGACCCTCCCTTTTCCTTCTATATACTCCTACTTGATTTTAATAAAATTAAAGATTCCTTTATTCATTGTTTTTTTGTTACACGTACATGTTTTATATATACATTTGCATATATATATATACATATATCTATAAAAATGTAAACATAACCTGCTCATTATACATAATGTTACTTGTATGCATGTTTCAGGGACAACCATTTGGTATTAATAACCAATTGTTATGATCTTCCATGTTTATGAATATTTCTCCTCCTCTCAGAATTACTTAATTGCCTGCAATTCTTAGTGTAGGGTTCAGTCCTCATGGGTTTGCAAACAGCCACTTCAGGATTTTATTTATTTACCTTTGTTCAGTTCCTGTTTAGACATTCATGTTGGTGGGAATTTACAGGTATACCTTCTGACTTTGTTTGGATATATATCCCTGAAACTCTGGCTTTTACAATCTTTCTACTCTTTCACAATATTCCCCTAGTCTTGGATGTGGAAATTGCATTGTTGAAGAGTTCATTAGGACTGTCATCCCCATTTTCAACTGGATTGTTTCTTTTCTTGATTTTTTTTAAGTTTTCTGCATATTCTAGATACTAACCCAGTCTGATGTATAGCTGCTATGTTTTTCCCATCTTCTGCACTACATCATTGCTTGAGTGATGCTGTTCTTTGTTACATAAAACCGTTTTAATCTAATGGGATTACATTCATTAATTGTTAATCTTTGTGCCTCTGCGATCAAGATCTGTTAAGAAATTTGTTTCCTGTGATAATGAGTTCAAGCATAGTTCTTATTTTCTCTTCTATCAGATTCAGGGTATCTGGGGTCATGATTTTCAATTATTTTATTTCTTTTTCATTATGTCTCATACATTTGGCCATGTTAAGTTTTAATTTTGTTAGGTTCCAAAATGTTATTTAAAATTGCTTGATTTCTTACTTAGACTATTTTTTATTCAGTATTGTGATGTTGTTCTTCATGAGTTCCTGTATTTTTGGTAGTTTTTATTGCTGTTGATATCCAGCTTTAATCTTTTATGGTCGTATAGAATACAGTATGTTATTTCAATTTCTCTGTATTTTCTGAGACTTGCTCTGTATAGTTTTTAAAATAATATTTTTTGAGTTATTTGAAATTTCTGTTTTGTCTTTTTTCTCAAGATATTTATATGAATTTCCCTGGTATAGCATAAAATATGTTTATCATCAACATAACTCAAAATGTTTTTGGTTTACCTTTTTTTCCCTTCTTTTGAATTTCAGAACTTAAAAGTATATGCTAGATGTAATTACAATATAATTGTTGACAATCTGAGTAAATGTTTTATTTGTAGCAAATAAAAGTGAAGAACTGGATTTTTTTGTTTGTTTGAAATTAAAAATAAATGTAATCACATGTGGCTTCTAATCCTGCATGCAAAGAGCTTAGGAGTCTTCCATCTAAAATGCTAAACTGAATGAAAACTCAACAAGTTTTCTTACATCTATCAGAAATTGCAATTACAGAGAAAAATGGTGCCACAGAAAGTGAAGGACAGGCAATTACAGAAAACCACAGCTTTCCAGAACAGAAATGAGCAAGGAGAACCTCTATAGAATCAGCACAGCACGGGGCAAATCTCAACTTGGACTTAGGGATTGCTGAAGGCGCAGTGAGAAGTCTGGAAGTGGAAAATCAAGACAAATCTTTTCTTAATGAATGTCTCATACCTTAGTGACACAAACCTCCAGGAGCCACATATTCCTCACAGGAAATGTCAGAGACAGGCCCTTAGTACATCTGCAGGAGAGGTAGAAAATATTCATTGTTTTGAAACACTACACTATCCTATTATTGTTAGCAAGCCTTCCCTCATGAAATATCACCCTACCAGTGTTCAATATTCATGGTGTTTATCTATGTAAATTACTTAGAGGAAGAGAAATATTCAACACCAGCTCCCTTTTTTTATTCCATGTTATCCCAGTGGTGAGTAGCAACACAATTTCTCTGATTAACAGTTGTGAAAATTCTCATAACTAGGACATAAGGTCACTGAAAGAGTGAGACCTTAACACAGAAATGTAGAATATTTTATCTCACACCTAACCAGCAAACACTAAACCCTTGTTTTCTGGAATCAGTTCCATCTAGAGAATTACATCTAGGATTCAAGTCTTTAATGAAAGGGAAAGTATACAACTTTTAAACACTAAACTACTCTTGAAATCATTTTCTGATATGACAAAGATATTCAAAGTGTCAGACAAGGCATTTAAAACCATCGTGAATGCTATGGAATGATTAAAAGTAATTCTAGACAGTAGAAACATTTTAAGAGTGATGAGGAATAGAATTAGTGGGCTCATCCACAGAATTGACATGGTTGAGGAAAATTTGAAATTCAATTATATAAATATGTAACTATATAATCATGTGAAATTAAAGCTCCAGAAATCATATAGAACATGAAAGCAGAAGGGAAAATATTTGGAACGACTTGGTACCAGTGCATAGGAGAAGACAGAAGTTAATGGGTGAGGAAAATGGTTGAAGCACATGATACACAGGTATAAAATGCCATAATCAATTTCACTTGGTATAATGTAGATATGGTCATAATAATGAAAAAATGTCTTGAATCATGTCAAGGAAAAAGAAAAAGAAAACACAAAAGTAAAAATTGTGGAACTGAGGAGATTAGGAAGTTTCAACATGATGCATAATGAGGATAACAGAGTGGAAAGAAGGGGACAGAACCATCATTTAAGACAACTTACTTCTGTAGAGTCAGTCTATCAATAAAGGACAAAGGACCTAAAACAATATTGAAATAAAGAAAAGGAAAGATGCTGCAACCCAAATTCTTAGGTACCAGCAACAGCCCTACTAAAAGGAAAGTTGGAACAATAGATGGAAGTTTATATCTAAACTAGAAGGAGGATCAGGAAACAACCCATGGTTGCATTTTAAGGCAATGGGAAAACAAAATATGCCTCTCCGCCAATGCAGCAATCCAAATCCAACCAAATTAGAAAAGTCCTGGTTTAATGGGTAAAGCATTCCTGGGTGATTCTCTGCCCCCCCACCCCCCAGAGAGAAGACAGAGATGAGAGGCTGGAAAGCCATTTGTCTGTTTTCTGGGATGCAGCTTATATACCCCATGGGAGTGGTCTTGAGCCTGTCTGGGGGAGGAGCAGGCTTTGAAGGGGCAGGTTTTGGGAAAGAGATGGGGGAGGGGAGTTGAGGTAGATCTTCTACCAGAACATTCTATACGCTTTGGGTGTATGGATGCCAGGGTGCCAGGGGCTGAGGTGGAGCTCACACTCAAACAATTAGCACAATGGAAGAAATCAGTAAAGTTTAAGGTAGAAACAAATACCAGAGACTATAAACACAAAGGAAAGATTAGTGAAATGAAGAACTATTTTTGAAAAGAAAAATAGGCAAATTCTTAGCTGGATTATAAAGGGAGGCAGAACATTTAAATAAAATAAGTAAAAAGGTATATATTACTCCTGAGAGCATAGCAACCTACTGTATTAGTGATTACTATCAACCTCTAAAACTAAAAAGATTCATACCATAGAAGGCAGGAGAATTCTTAGACCAATCAACTTTAAAACTATGAATAATAAACAAGTAGCCAAGAACAAACTGTTAAAACTGACAAGGTTCACCCAGTAATGAAGCCTCTTTCCTCAAATAAAAATCACATCACCATGAAGCACCACTGTTCTCCACTCTTTTGATTGAGAATTTTACTTAAAAAGTCTGGAGAGATGGTTTAGTGGTTGAGAGACCACTTCTATCCTAAATCTGAAGACTATAGCTCATATCCTCAGAACTCAAATGAAAGTCGAGCAGGCACAGTGGCCTATCTGTGATTCTAGTGCTCCTGAGTGGAGACAAGACAAAGGATCTCATAAGCGAGCTGACCAGACACAATAGACAAGTTGTGAGCTTAGCATCCATCGAGAGATCTTGCTTCTGTAATTAAAGTGATGAACAAAGACACCAGTTGCTAAAATCTGGCCTACACATTCATGCTTCATGTGCTGGCACCTGCATTTGAGCATTCTCATGCACATGTGTACAAACCAAATACGTATTAATACCTAAAATTAAAAAAAAATGTGTGAGGAGCTCAAGGAAGTAAGCTCCCCTGAAAAGTTCTTTCATATTACTATTATTACTATACAACTTAAGCAATTGTGATACTATTTTGTTATTTTTAAGTAATAATACTTGAATAACAGAAAGATTATGGAATTCAGCAGTTCCAATTTCTTCACAAATATTATATAAATATATATTCACAAATAATATCTTTATTATCATATAATGGGATGTAATTTAGAGCGCTAAGGAAATGTTATAGGCTTATAAAACTGACAATAGTTTTTAAAGTTCATCCAGGTTATATTCTCCTTGCCTTAGAAAAAGTTATACCAAATCTTCCCAGGTGATGCTCACTTCTGCAAACTCTGTCATGTCCTAGGATTTCACTATAAATCACACATACACACACTGTGGGATGACTCATCCCACAGATTTTATATGTGTGTTTGTGTGTGTGTGTGTGTGTGTGTGTGTGTGTGTGTGTGTGTGTGTGTGTGTGTATGTGAAGATTGCTTCTCTGTGGGAAATATGTTTTCCATTTTACCCTAAGCCACCAAGTGAGTGCATAAAGACCTTGACATCAACCTGAACATCATCACGTGCATATACATGGCAAATAATGCTTCTCTTCCTGATTCATGTATAGATCACTTACAGGTGAAGTGATACCTACACTTTCTGTTTCAGTGTTGGGATAGTGATGGACAAAGCAGCAGTTGTGATGAAGATCAGCTAACAAATTCTTATTTTAATGCTAGTTCACAGTTCTCTGTCCCATTGCATTTGGATGAAGTTTAACTGACTAGACCTTTGTTAATAAGATGCATTCATTTCAAGTCTTCAGGATCATAATCTTTACTATCTCAGGGGGGGAAATATACTTTCTGTTACAGTTATGTATTGAGCCACACATTAATGAATTGGGTATCATTTATCCAACAGATTACGTTGGCTTTATGTTCTAGATAGTACCTTGCTCTTGCTAACACAAATTCAGATTTTCTATAAAGATGGAAATGAATCACCATGATCAGGATAGTTATAAAAGATTGTGTATTTGATGTAACATCTTTTGAGTTTTCTTTAATTATTTTATAGTTTTTCTTTTGAAATGAAAATATCATTAAGTCTCTAACCTGTTGACTTCATAAAGCATTATTAAGGAATCAGGAAATATTTTGTTTTACAAAAGTGAAAATACTACTTTAGTTACTCATCAAATTCACTGTATGTCTAATTGAATCTTCTTCCATAGAAAACCTTACTGAACCAACTTATTGAAGTCTATCTCACTCCTACAAAGTGGATACTTTAAAGAGTGACCTCTCGGTTGACAAAATTGTTTTCATATAATGAGTTGCCAGAAAATTATGCATATAACAGATCAGAGAACCCAAAAGGTGTATAAAGAAAAAGGTGATTTATTTCTTCTTACCATGACAATGAACATGAAAAAAATCATTAAGAGTTTTCTGTTTCTAAATTCATGGAGAAAGTTTCATGCACAATAATCCATGCTTTTTTTTAAAAAAAATCCTCTATTCCTCTCACTTCTAGTACACTTGACTTCTAGAAATCATACTACTTTCTCTCTATGATACCATATGAAATAATAATGACTGAAACACTTCATCATATACTTGTCCTACATATCCTCTACATAACATAAAGAATAAATACTGTAGCAACCTAATGGTTTTGAGTGATTATAATGCGTCCTGTGCCTCAACAAAACATATTCAACATTATGGTACATTATGGTACATTGATTTAAAAATGAGGACATAAATACATGGGTAAGTGGGACACTGTGTATTAGCCATTAAATTTTGCAGTAAATACTAAACTATTTGAGAATAATTGAGTCTTTAGAGGGAAACTTCTTTGTTTTGGATCACCATACCCACTGGGCATGCCCTAGTTTCAGAGTATGCTTATCTTTCAGAATTCACAGTTCGCATCTGGCTTTGATCTTTGAGGACTATACTTTCCCTGCTGATAAGTTATATTTTAAAATCATCTAATATTTTATTAACTTTATAGCTAAAGGGGTTTTACAATATAAGAGCCTTCTTGTTTCTAAATAATGGAATTTCCAAGTATTTTATTTATAGACCATCATTTTGGACCTTGGAAAGTTGCTTTGCTTCTCAGCAGAGGAATATTTTTCAGTTTTAGCACTGGTATTAATAGGAGATATACCTAGTATAGATGATATCTGTTCAGATGTTGGCATGATGACATATTTTTGCCAACATCTTTTTCAGAGTTGAGTTTTTGTTCCCAAGCAAGTGGGGGTGATGAAATATTGAAGGCCACAATCATAGAAAGTGAGTTCAATTGATTTAGTTATGTTTCTCCAAGACCTTGTCTACCTGGGACTCAAATAGGACATTATTTTACACAGAGTCTTTGCAGCTGTAATCAAAATAAGGATGGCAATGAGCTAATCCTGAAGTAGAGGAAGTGTTAAACCCATTCAGAGTATCACTTTTTAAAAGGAAAAAAGTGGCTCAAAAATACTAGGTGGGAACTTTGCCATGATGAAGTAAGATACTGGAATTATTCTGTCACAAGCAAAATAATGTCAGAACCCCCAAAACTGGAATACGTAAAGGAGGCTCCTCTTTTGAGCCTTTGTAGGACATAGCTATGTTGGCACCTGGATTTTTCATTTCCAACCTGCAAAATTTCCAAAGGTAACATTTTATCACGTTCATTTACTAACTGTTATAGTGTGCTGTGACATCTCTTGAAAGTAACAGAGTGTCACAGGAAGAGAGTATAATTGCAGGGTCATGCGTTCCATAATATATATTAGTTACTTTTCTCATTGATGGCATTCTGGACAAAATCAGCATCAAGGAGGACACTTTGTTTTAACTCACAGTGCAGAGGGAGGCATGGCAGTAAGTATGAGATGATGGTCAGGTTGTGTCTACAGTCTAGAAGCATAAGGAAATGGATGTTACACCTTAGGTTGCTTTCTCCTTTTCTTAATTTATTCATTAGAGGATGAAAGCCCGTTGGATCGCTCTATTCCATTCAGGGTGATTCTTCTTTTCTTAGTTAAGCCTCTCTAGAAATGTCCTCAGAGACACACTCAGGAGTCTCTCAGATGAATCTGAAACTAGTCAAATTGACAATGTGGATTAACCACCTCAATTAGATATTCCAACCGTTGGAGTAAAATTCTACTAGTGTAAAATAGTAAGGTTATAAAGTGTATCAGACAGAATTCATTTTGTTGTTAAATTTATCTCGTTGCCTTCCTGGACTCAGTAATGACTGACTCTATGATCACACAATAATTTCTTTCTTTATCTGCAGATGACTTTCTTGATTTTTGAAGTGAGAAAGAATATTATAAATAGAAATCTTTCATAGGAAGCAATGAGAATGAAGTATATAACTAAAATACTTGACAAATCATGCCTGACACATTTTAATGTCTTAATGATAATCATTTTTGTAAATGGTATTTAGTATTTACTAGTATGTATAATAATAAACTCTAATAATACGTTCTCAGGCATAAAACAAATTAAAAACAAAAAATCTGCTTCTGTATTATCTATATTTATTTTATTTTATATCTTCTGTTTTTATGGAAATGACTATATGATATGAGGATAAATACAATAATTTATCACTAGGGAAAGTGCTTGGGAGTTGCTGCCATTTTCTCAAAAAAAGAGCGGAGGTAAGTAAGCCTCAATGCAAGGCTGAATAAAGCATTGTTGGCATGGAAGAGGGATCAATGATGATAAAATTAACCTGGAATATAAAATGTAAAGAGATTTCTTTTCTAAATGAGCTTGAGCTGGGGTGTAGTTCTGTTTCATACATTGAGTTTGAGATGCACATTAGATTGTCACATTGAGGTTAACAAATAGATTCATAAGCAGATTTGTAGATATCTCTGAAGTGTGATTGAAATTAGGGAAGGAGAATGTGAAGAATGAGAGGAAACACTGTTCAAGTTTTCAGCTTTAAGGACAAATTTTTCAGAGATTCAGAATAATCTTAACCATGGTATATGTGCCATGCTTTTGATGGCCTTACACAGTCTACAGATAATAACAGTTTTTAATGTTGTGAACATAGATCATTATGTAACTTTCTGTGTCCTCAGTTTCAGACTTTTGTTTCTGCAATATCAAAGAATGTAGTATTTCATCAGAGCAAGTGACTTACATGTGTCGCATCTGTTGCTCTTACCATCACTATGATAAAATCTGTGAAGCAAATAACTCATGGGAGGAAGGAGAGATTGTGGCTCCATATTTAAGAGGATGCATTCCAACATGGAAGGAAAAATATGGCAGTTGGGTTGGCTCTGCCCAGGGGTATCAGAATGTAAGGTAACTGGCTATGCATCATCTTGCAAATGGGGAAGCAAAGACATCAGACTAAAACTGAAGCCAGTAACCCATAATGTCTGTCTATCAACAACTTACTTCCTTTACATAAGCTCCACATATTATAGTTTCTGTAAACCTCCAGAAAGTGTCCCCAATTGTATAATTTTGGGACCATTTTAGGACATTATACTTTCAAATTTTAACAAGCCCCTTCCTAGCCATGACCCAACAATCTTGATACTTTAGTTTTCTTTTTTGCTGTTTATACTATTAGATTTATAAACAGATACTTACTTCTTCCATACCTGATTTATTTCTTTAAACATTTTTCTGTGGAATTATCTCACACTGTTGGGTTAATTTATAGAATCCATTACGAGAGCTTTCCACAATTATTTATTCTTTCTCTGATGGACATTTGATTTTTTTCTGTTTTAGACCCATACAAAGCATCACATTTTTGTTAAATAAATATTAAAGAATGGAATTCCTAAAGCATCAGATGGCATATAGTGACTCATCCTGTTCATGCCCAGAGAATTCCCATTGTGTACTGTGAGTTCTTTTTCTTTCTTTCTTTTTTTTTTTTTAATGGCTCTACAGTCCTTGTGATCTTCATTGAAATGTTTCAGATGAGATATACAGAGTAAGGTAGAATATACATTGAAGATTGAAGCAGTGCCCTCTCAAAAGGTGACAATGGACATGGCCACTGTGAACATTGTAATGAACACATGCAAGGTGAAATATTGTGCCATGACCTTGGGGACATTGTATAGGGAGCTTACACAAGAGGGATAGTGCAACAGTGTGTAGGGAGCATGCTTAATGGGGGAATGAAGGAGGACAATAGAGAAAGATGTATAGGGACCATGCTCAAGGCATGACAGTGTGTGCAATGACCAAAGAGGCCATTGTGCTCTTGATTCTTTTGCCAGAATTTGCACCATGTCTAAATTCTACGGCAAAGACAGCTTTTTGTGAGGAGTATTTTTCTGCTAAAATGATCTACAGAACCATTTATATTGACTTTTATGGGAGAAAAAAATATAAAAATACATATCCTTCTTTGCTCTTCACCAGAAACCCAACATCTGGTTAGTATTCTTATGAGCTTCTGAGTAGATCCAAATGCCAAGTTTCCAATCAGAACCAGGGATACAATGTAGATTCCATTTGTTTGTAAATAAACTTGGAAATAACATGTTAATTTAAAAAAAAAGTGATCCCTTTACAAAGCCTTCTACTCCATGATGGTTTAATGTCTCTAATTCCACAAAACCCAGTGAACCATTTCTACCAGTTCTAAACTGATTTTTGTCTTGTATCTGGTTACAGAAACAACAAAACTGACTGATACACTCACTGCAAAATTTAGAGGAAAAGGAGATAGTTTAGAACTATTCTTAGAGTGACTTTTTATAGCACCTGCCCACTTCCAAACATATCTTCAGTCTAAGGTTCACTAATTAGGATAATATGTGGATGTTATAAAATATTTTTCTACCACAACTTTTATTGCACATTACCATTTCATTTCATCCAAATGTGAAAGTATTATTCCTTCACCAACATTTTGATGATTTATTTTAGCCTTTGTTACTTCCCCTGATTCTGCTTCCCTCTATTTCTATCATTGTCCATACAAAGCTATCCAAATTTTCCTTCTAATATTCTTAAACATCCAGAAGAACTCAGGAGCCGATCTGAAAGATAACTCAACTGTCTAGTATGTAAATCCTTTAGGATTCTGTAAATTTAATTTGATTTTCCTGTGCAAATGGCATCTATCAGAAAAGCCTTTATTGGCTACCTTACCTGAATATATATTTTCCATTTTAGTCTTCACACAGTTTTATATTGTTCTTTCTGAAAATTATGACACTATTAGTAATATGACTTATTCTATTTTTTCCTTTGTTATGTTTGGAATTCAGGGTTCCATGTATGTTAGACAAAACTTATCCCCATAAGCTATGCTCTCAGTTCAAACTGAGTGGTTTACCACAAATAAATCAAAGCAAAATTTTGTTGATTTTATCCATGCATGAAATAAAGAAGACCTCAGATAAAGCAACATTGGAAACACAGAAAATAAAAATTTAGATATAACCAAACCGTGAGTTGGAATCACAAATAACTGACTTTGTGATATATAAACAGAAACGATGTAGAAGGAAGCCAAGGAAATTTGTAATAACCTACTGTGTGTCTCGTTCAAAGATTTATTCATGCTCTTATAATAGCAGTTAAGAATATGAAAAAAAAAAGATGTTGCAAAGATGGTGAAGAGGACAGTTAGCATCTATGGAAGGCCTAGTTTCTGAGGATCAGTAATAATATTTACCAATTGCCTTTTCTTTTCAAAAGATCTATGAAATAAATAAGGAAAGGGAAAAGGGAATTGCATAAAAATAAATATATCCTTGGCTTCAAACACTTTAGTATGCTTTTGCATAAATGCCTTAACAATCCAGTCAATGAGAAAACCACATTTTTTTATAGTAAGTGGATTGAATTATGTTTTTAACCATTTGATAAAACTCATCTTTATTACTTAGAATGTTCAGGTATGAGGAGAATATGCTATGAAAATTTGGCACAGCTGTCATGTACCATGGAAGTAGTTCACATTTTAACTTGGCTTAGGGACTATTTGGTTAACTCACACTATGCAATTTGTTGACAACTAACTAAATGCTGAGAGGAAGTGAAATCACTCATGCATCTGAACATTGCTCTTTAGTAGTAGAAAAGCTAGTAAAATCTGTATAGTCTGTAATATAGTTAGCATCATATGAACATTAATTCCTAGGACTTGACAAATGAACCAAGGAATGGAGAATGTACTGCCAGGTATACAGGAAAATCTGTATTATAGTTTCAACCTCTGGGAAACACTAAAAAATAAAAACTAAAAAATAATACTGCTGTCTGAAATATTTTCTCATCCTTGTATATATGCTAATGGAATATTTTAAATAATAATATAATTTTAAATAATATCTATTAAATAATAAATATCTTTTAAATAATAAATAAATTTGAATAATGGCCTAAACAGAATAAAATTGTGATGTACATATTATTTTTTAAATGATTCATGTTACTACTAAAATTAATTTATGATCAATCACATGCGAGTTTTCAGTTTGGATTTTTCTTGTAGTTGTTTTTTTATTTCTTTACAATTCTTTCATAAAATACATTTTGATAATATGTATCTTCCCTCAAAACTTTAATGGTTCTTCTCATCTGTATAATAACCAAATTTCATGCTTTTTTCTCCCTCAAAAGCAACAAGAAAGGCAACAATAACAACAATAAAAGACCCACAATGAAAACCAAACAGGTAAGCTAAAAATAAAACTAAGACGTCAAACCACCCCCTCCCCAATCACAAACAAAGCAGAATGTACGCAATAAAATGTGGTGTCCATCTTGTGTTGGCCAACTTCCTTTGGGCCTGAAGCCTGCCTTTGGATGTGGTTGATTTACCAGTGACATTCCGTTTGAGGCGACTAATTTTCTATTTCCCAGCAGCTATCAAAGAGCAGAGAATCAAACCACTTCAGTGAAGCATCTTCCTTCAGGGGATGATAATGTGGATGATGACGAAAAAAGAATCAGAGACTTTGGAGGGCTCAGCCCTAACTAGATAGTGACACCAACGAGAGAGTTGGAAGGAGTCAAAAAATACAATCAAATCCACCAGTAGCAAGAACAGAGCATTCAGAATCTCACTTCACAAACAGCTGGTTTCAACTACCAAAGAGATTGCCTAACTGAATGTGAGAATCAAGTTAAATTTGGCAAAATAAATGTTTTCTGTATATTCAATGAACAAAATCAAATATACGGTCACTCTAACATGTTTCTGGCTATTCATACCTGTGAATCATCACGGGCCTTTGTGGCAGCCCTGGTTCTGAACACACAACTATTAAATTATATTGTATATGCTATCATGCCCCCACATCACAGTAAGTCTTGTTTAAAACACTGAATGAATAGTCATCACTATTGCATGCAAGGTTCAGGGCTTTTATTATACAGGAAAAGGGATTTCATCTTTATATAAAAAATGGACTTTTTATATTTTCCTATTTTAATGCTTCATCTGTATCAAAATATTATAAAATTTGGACTTCATTTGATACTAAAATTTAAACATTCAGCAAATGAATTTTGGCTCTGGATTAGGACAGATATTATTCTGAAACACTCCTAAACATACTTCTTATATTTTGTACTATGTACTTACGAAAAATGGCATCTGACAATTATAAAAGCAAAGTATCAACACTCTGAAAAGCATTTAAGATGTTTTATTTACTGATATATCAAATCTTCAGACAACTTTAAAATCTTTAAAATAAATAAGTATATTCATCTCATAGGTATGCAAATAGTTTTCATATTTAATAAAAAAAGGAACAATATTCACATGAATAATCTTGTAAAATCATGCTTTTATCATTCCCTGTGAAGAATGTTACATATATACCTATTTTATAGGCCCATATACGAGGAGCTGCTTAAACTTTTCTCCAGTGAAAAGAAGTTATGAGTAAAAAAGTTCTAAGAACACCTTTCCTAGAATAATTCTATGATGACTTTGCAGATACAGAAACTAGGGAACCACACATTTGAAATTGTGTGGTTACCTTAATGGGTTATTGCCTCTTTGTAACTTGCTTGAATCATTTGTTCTTACATTTTATTTAATAGGTGTTCAAGTGGGGGAGCTTTAGTGCTTGAAACTCAAAAGATGTTTGTAAATAAGATTCTGATTTTTACCGCCCATATTAAATAATTGTCATAAAAAATGTAAACATAATTTGGTATATATGTGTTGCATTATATAGCCACATGAGCATAACTGGAGGACATGAGTTTATACAGAGGATATGAAGCTGTTTTGTGTAAAGGGTTCAGACAATGATTTTATTCTGTAGTGTTTAAAATCAAGCACTGTACAGTTACTAAACAATAGAGTATTTCAGTGTTGCAAGATGCTTAAGATGTAGAAATTTTCCGTATAACACTTATACCTAACAGAACTATATAATGCACTTTAAATTTTAAGAATCTACACTTCATGTTCTATTATTTCAGGAATATAATTTGAAGATAAGCTATGAAATGTTTATTATTTAGGCTTGAAAGTCTCCTTGCCCCCAGGGCTTAACACTGACTAGATGTTTTTATTATGTCCAACCCAAAAAGATATCAAGGAACAGATATAAACATTATTTTTGCAGTGAGATAATCAGAATTTGACTGTATACCACGTCATAAGTGCATTCCTTTCTAAAAGATTGTCCTGAAAAGCAGACAAAAAGAGCACCAATTCTACATGCTGACCTTATCCATCTGTACTGTCTGCTCTCAGGGAATTATTTTGCTTTTTTTCACTTATTTTCTATCTCATCCATGTTTCTACTTTTAAATGATTCTTTCTGAGATGAGTCAGTTTTCTATCTACAGAAGTTTCTCTTTAATGTAGCATGTTCTTTGATGTTCATAGCATATAATGACCTAAGACCGTAAGCAATGAAAAATTTTGCTATATTGCCAGACATTTGAACGGAAGACTAATGCTGTTTTTCTGAAAGGTACTTTTCTCTATAATCAAATCTGTACATCAGGTAAGATGACCTTGGGAGGCAGTGATAGTCATCAAGAAACTCCCCAGAAAATTGCTGGAGATCAATTTGTTGCAGCTGTTAGTACATTTGTATGGTTGTTAAATTAAATCCTCAGTACATAGTTCAGGTAGATAAACTTTGAAGTCTCTAATAGCCCTGATAATCTACCATATTATGTTTTCAAGTGAAAAATTTAATGCTGTTATTTATACTATACTTTATGTAATGCAAAGTTTACCATTATTATCAATTGTGCTGTAGTTATTGCTTTTTAATAACTTTTTACTACTCTGTATGGAAACCTCCATACCAGCTATGTTTATTCAGAGAAACACTATCTTAGAACTCCTTTCAAACAAAAGTCATGCTACCAAGGTACAGATTACTGGAATTATAGTGAGGGGCTATTGAACTTTAAATGACTTGCTTGTGGATTCAAATTGACCTATACAATAAGGAATCTCCCATTAAAATTAAGATTTGTAGATTATATATTTTTCTAAATGAAAATTCTTTATTTCCAATATATCAAGTAAACATATTAATCGTATCTAAATTTACCATTGTGAGAAGAAATTTATATCACCATGATGATAATTATGTTACAGACAATTCCATTACATGATTTGAACTCATAAGTTAAAACTACTGCAATATGTAGTGATTATTTTTTCTGTGTTTTGTCATGGAGAAAATGGAAAGAGTTTTCATATATCCTTGGTTAGAAACAGTTAATATTGGAAACAAAACATAATACATTTGACATTTCAAAATATAGTTCACAGAAAACACTGAGAATTGCACTGAAATGTAAGTGACATTAGTGTAAGAGAAAGGGATACGCTATCGAGGGAGGTCTTTAAATGGAAGATATATAACACAGTCACAAAATTTATCAACTTTGATATTTCTTGCTGACTCAACTTTACTACATCATCAGAAATAATTTAATAATTTAAATATAAGATCCGTATGCATATATACCTACAGGGTTAGACTAGAGTCATGTGTTCTGTGCAGTTACGAACAACCATTATCCATACTTGAATACTTTACAGTCTGAGTGACTGAAGCAGAACTTTTCACTGCACAAACACTTATGAGTATATGTACCCAAATATTTTTCCTGCCTCAACAGTGTTTGCGCAAATCCTCACAATAATATATTTCATTATAATTATTAGTGAACTAAAATTCAAAATCCACACTACTGCCAGACATGGTCATGTATGCCTTTATTCTTAGCACTCAGAAGACAGAGAGGCAGGTGGATCTTTCTATTTCCAAGGCTGGACTACTCTATATAGAAACCTCCATATGAGCTATATTTATTCAGAGAAACACTATCTTAGAACTCCTTTCAAACAAAAGTCATGCTACCAAGGTACAGATTATTGGAATTAGAGTTAGGGGCTATTGAACTTTAAATGACTTGCTTGTGGATTCAAATTGACCTATACAATAAGGAATCTCCCATTAAAATTAAGAGTGCCAGTGTGGAATGCTGAAAAGTTTTTGCAAGCACTTGCAGCATGCTTAGATAATTTTTCATCTGCTTTTACAATGCCTGTGGTAGTTTTCAAGTACTTTGCCTAGTGGTTATAAAACCTGAAAAGAAATCACATTTTACTTGAACTTCTGTAAAGTCTCCACACATGACTCAATCCTCATTTTATCCTGATCTAACAGTGACAATTGCCTGTTCTTCTTGCATGACTAGTTTGTCTATTTTCTTATTGGAACAAGAATCCCAACAGCAAGATTCATGTTTGCCTTTCTGGATGTGGCATAATATCTCATGTCCAGTAGGAACTCTATTGCAGAGACAGAATTTTATATTCTTTTTATGTTTGTGAAAACGATAGGTTTTCATTTCAATTTTTAGGTTGCATCATTTTAAAAACACTAATCACAGTTAAAAATAGAACTTAAATGGATATGAACTCTAACAGTAATTCTTTTTTAGTTAGACATTTTTATTTTGAGATAATGAGTTTCATTGAGTGTGTGAATAAAACATACTTTGATTGTATTCACCCTTATTGCACTAACTTACACCATTCTTTCCTCACCTGGATCCATTTCCTCTATGATAATTGCCCTCTAAAGATTTTCTATCTGCTTTCAAGATTTCACAAAAGAAAGAATGTATTACTGTTTTTCAAGATTATAATATTGTCTTAATTTTGTCATCTCCAGTTCTATATAGTTTCCTGAAAATGGGAAATTTTTGTGCCTGAATCATATTTGATTTTTATAAATGTACTAGTATTGTAGCCAGATCATATTTGATAGACAGCAAGTCTGATTCACCACCTCGGATATGGTGAGTTAGTACCACAGTCAGCATGTACATAAGGAATTTGCATTGTATGTTAACTGATTCCTTCTAGTGTATAGCATTTTCCTTTCTTTCAACATTCATTAACACCTCTTAATTTTCTCTCTGTTTTTTGGTTTATTTGATTCTTTGGGATAACAGCTACTCTAACTTACATAAGATAGTAAATCAACTTACTTTTTATTGGGATTTATATTGTATCTTACATTTGGTCATTTTCATTTTCTCTTTGGAGAGTGATCTCAGTTTATTTGTTTACTTATTTATTGGATCACTTGTTATTTTGGTGTTTAAATTTATATTCCTCATAAATTCTGTATATTAATCCTCTAGGGGAAGAACATGTTGCAAAGTCTTTCTCCTGTCCTGGGCCATCTCTTCACTTTTTTCTTTCCCAGCAGACACCTTTTAATTTTGTGAAGACCAGTTTGTCTATTCTTGCATTCTTTTCTAAGAACTGGAATCCTGTTCTCAAAACTGCCTCTGCCTCCATGTTTCCCTGCAGTCTTTTCCAGTTTCAGGCCTCCACTAAGGTACTTGATCCATTCAAGTTGGATTTTGAGTGGAGATATGGATCTAGTGTCCATCCTCTCCTCGGAAGATTCCTCAGTAATATCTGGTAACCATCAAGTATTCTTTCCAACATACATTTTTTAAATACTTTGAAAAAAATCACATGACTGCAAATCCATGGGTTTAGTTTTCTACTTTCTGTTGTATTCCATTTGTTTTTATGTCATTAACATGACCATATGCTGTTTTATTTGCTACTCTGTATCGCTTGAATGTGAAGAAAGCAATCAAGCTGACCTTCAGTAAGGTACAGTGCACAGAAAAGCAATTTCTCACTTTCCCCATATCAGTTCCTGGTAATGATCCCATGTGTTGCACAAATGCCTTTAGAGTGTTTCACTTTGTGCTTACAGGAGTGTTCAAGATGTTTTCTTTTTCCCTTAGCATTCATGGTGCACAGAAAGTTGGAGAGAGAGAGAGAGAGAGAGAGAGAGAGAGAGAGAGAGAGAGAGAGAGAGAGAGAGAGAGAGAGAGAGAGAGAGAGGAAAAGAGGGGAGGAGTTATGTTTGTACTTCTCTTCTGATTCTAAAATTCCTTTTCTTTTGTATTTTACCTCCTAATGGACTTCCTCTGGACAGAGCAGCACCTTACTACATACTGATAGCTGTCCCATGGGATACCATTTTGGATGAACCTGGTGGAAACACAGGAGTTTGTGCCTATTTTGCCATCATCTTTCCTCTAGTTGTGATTCTTTTGTTGAAAGAAGTCATATGTGGGTTAGAAGGAATGCAAAAGAAACTTCAAGTCTAAATATACGTATCTCAGGTGAAAAAAAAAGATTGAACTAGAAAAGCAGTAACTAGAAATTTTGAACCCATTCTCTTGTTCAATATAAGAATTTCTGTGAACATTTGTAACTTGTAAACATCCTTTAAAGATATTAATGTAGTCATGACAATCCTCTCAAGACTCCAGAAATTAGACCTACACACCGTGGGATAACCTTTGGCGTCTGAAGCTTCAGTTGTTAAGTGTTTATTTGCATTGTTTTGACCAGCATTTCCATTCAAGATAAATATGTTTTGTTTCCTCTGTTATCCAGAGCCCTTATAGTTAGGAAATTTGCCTCAGGCTGGAAATAATTTGTTTCCCTTAAAACAATTCACCTCTATCTTGTTTAAAACAGTGTAAAGGAAGAGATACCAACAAAGAAGATGTTTCTGTACACAAATAAATGATTAAAGAAAAATGGATGAAATTCCTGAAACAGAACCTTATTCAGCATTAAAAAGATGAGATATTCTGTGTATTTGTCAAACTAGGTAAACCTGGAAGACATTCAGTTAAGTCAAGTAATTAGTCATAGAAGGACTAATAATTTCTTATTTCATTTTTAAATATATCTGAAAATATTCAAACTTGAAATTAATAATTAAATGTTGTTGTTATGGTACTGATAAGAATGAAAGATTTAATACAGTTATGCAAAATTGATAAACTCTAAAGACCTGGGATAAAAGCATGTGGCTATATAATATTTTACAATATTGTATGAGATGCAGGAGAGAGTGCTCAGTGAGTAAGCATGTTTGCTGTGCAAGTATTAGAACTTGAATTTAGATTTCAGCTCACATACAGACTGAAAAGCAGTAGTCATGCCAACAGCTGTAATCCATGGGACAGAGAAGGAGGAATCACTGGAGTTTATTTTGCCTCCAGCCTCATTCAATTTAGGTGAGAGTTCTTACCTCAAGAGTGTGAGGCAGAAAATGTTAAAAATAAGACATCCAAAGTCCTCCTTTGGGCTCTGCATATGTGCACATGAACAATAGACAATGTACATTGTCCCCATATGTTCATATACATCATACATACAGAAAAAATTGTGAAAATAAATATTGTGTTAAATATTTTAACACAATAATAATATGAGTAACAGTACATTTTTAAAATTTTGAATTTCTAAAAGACCATAAGCCACACACACTGACTGCAATTTATTACAGAAATAATAAGTGTTGAAGAAATACAATACAAAACAAAGTATTATTCATCAGTACATTGAATCTGTGCATCACTTTGGCTTGAATCTAATACATGTTTAGAGTTAGTGTGTGGTAAACAAATAAAATATTGTGTTTGTCAGAAAACCATGGAATAAGGGAGACATTTTCTTGAACTTCCCTCTACAGCTTATTTCAGTTCAGTAACTTTTGAGTAGTTCTTAACACCAACTACTTAAAGACTAGAAATGATAAAGTGCACTATCTATCAAAACATCTATACACAAATGGCTTAAATATAGTTTTGAATAAACATGTTTTCAACAATAACTGAGATAACAGAAATGTGTAGAGTGTTCAGTTATCTAACAGAAGCAAAGACATAAGTAGGAACTCTCAGTTGATCTAAGAGAGCAATGTGCACAAATACATTTGAGATGCAAATCCCATACAATACTTTTAGGCAGATAGAGCAATACACATCAGCACACATAGCAATAAGAACAACACTTACTTTTTGCAGTTGGAAAGAGAAAAAAAAAAGAGATGACATCAAAATACATTAACTACACATAGAAAATAACTAGAAAGGACTGGTTGCATAAACATCATTTTGTTCCAAATAATATAGATATAAAACCATAGAAAAAGTGATTAGACCTAGGTATATATTGAGTGTTTTATCTATCTATCTATCTATCTATCTATCTATCTATCTATCTATCTATCTATTTCTTCTCTCTTTATTTGTGTCTGTCTATTGCTCTGAATCTCTATCTTTCTGCTCTAGATATATTACCAGGTTTCATTGTCTCACACTACAATATGAAATGAATATAGGGACTTTCACCACAATAATTTACATACTCAGATATTATACTATGATCTGTGGGCACAAATAAGGGTTAGTCTGTTTATTTTTTCTCAATTTCACAATATTATAATAATAACTTATATAATACAAGCTTTCAACTTCTCAAATAATTATAATAGCTGTGATAAAGCTTCCATTTAAAATTGTTATTGTTTTTAAAAATTATCTTTGACACTTGTAAAAAATAAATACTAAAAACAGACACATTGATCAGTGGAATCAAATGACAATCCATAAATATATCCATATACCTACATAAACCTGATTTTTGATGAAGAAGACAGAAATACAAAATGGAAAATAAAAAGCAATCTTCAACAAATAGTGTTGGTCAAACTGTGTATACATATGTAGAAGAATGCAAATAGATCCATATTTCTCACCCTGTACAAAACTCAAGACCAAGTGGATCAAAGACTTCAAAAATAAAATCAGATACACTAAAGTGGTAAAAGAGAAATTTGGGAAGAGCCTTGAACTCATTGGCACAGGAAATAACTTTTTGAACAGAACACCCACGCACAGTCACTAACGTCAAAAAGTAACAAATGGTAACCCATGAAACTTAAAAATTTCTGTAAGTCAAAAGACACCATCAGTCAGACAAGCTGCAGCCTACACAATAGGAAAAAATATTTTACCAATTCTATATCCATTAGAGGACTACTATCTAAAATTATTTAAGAACTCAAGAAACTAGATATCAACAAACAAACATGATTAAATTAAAAATGGGGTACATATCTAAGCAGAAAATCCTCAATGGAGGTATCACACATAGCTGAGAAAAATTTAGAGAAATGTTCAATGTCTTTTGTCATCAAGAAAATTCAATTCAAAAGCACCTTGAGATTTCATCATAAAATGTCAGAATGGCTATGATTGATGACAAAAGTGAGAGCTCATGCTGGTGAGGATATGGAACAAGGGGAACACTCCTCCACTGTTGTTGGGAATGCAAATTTATATAGCCAGTGTGGAAAACCTCATAAAATTGGGAACTAATATAACTCAAGACTCAGTTAGACCATGCTTGGGCATATACCCAAAGGATTTTCCAAACTACCACAAGGTCATTTGCTCAACTACATTAGGTGTTGCTTTATTCATAATAGCCAGAATCTGGAAATGGTCTAGATGTCCCTCAACCAAAGAATAGATTTTTTAAAAAGTGTGGTAGGTTTACACAATGAAGTATTACTCAGTTGTTAAAAAAAATGGTATCAGGTAATTTGCAGGCAAATGGACAGACTGGATTGCTTTCTGTTTAGTTTTTTTGTAGCAGGTTTTCTTGGAACTGATTGAGGCACACTTATCCTCAATCCAGAAAGACAAATATGGTACACATTCACTCATAAGTGTGTATTAGTCATTAAGTAAATGATAACCAAGCTATAATCCAAAGACACAGAAAGCTTAGATAAAGAGGAGGGCTCAGGGAGTGGGGGTTTATGGGTCTCTCTAGGAAGGAGAAATAGATTTTGCAGGTGGACTTCAGGTGCTGGTAGGGACAAGGAGAGGAGGGATAAGATGGAGAAGGATGGTATGGAAGGACAGTGTGGGGAGAGATAGCTGGAATTGGGTGGTGTGGAATTCTAGTGTGGTAGAAACTTCCTGGAATCCATGGAGGTAATCCTAGTGAGGACTGATACTAATGGGGGATATGGAATCTAAACTGGCCATTACTTACAGACAAGGAAAGTACCCAGTGGCAGGACTGGATTGCTTTCTGTTTAGTTTTTTTGTAGCAGGTTTTCTTGGAACTCCAGCCCCCAACTCATGACACTGGGACTTACTATTAATTATGAATGCTTGGCCTTAGTTTAGGCTTGTTTCTAGTTAGCTTTTTAAAAAAAAACTTAAATTAACCCATTTGTTATACTCTATTTGCTGCCCTGAGGTTTGTTTACCACATCACCATACCATCCATCCTGCTTCCTCTGTGTTTGTGTGTCTCGTCTCCACCTGGCTGGGTGAGTGCCTGTCATCCCTTTTCTCTCTGTCCACCTGCCCTGCCTATCCACCTGTCCACCTCTTCAGCCTAGCTATTGGTCATTCAGCTTTTTATTAGACCAATTAGATGCCTTATGTAAGCAAGATAAAACAGCAACACATCTTTATACAGTTAAACAAATGCAGTATAAACATATGTAATACATTCTTTCCATATTCAATTCCACAACAGTTGTTGTCTGAGGGGGTCCTGTTCCAATACTCAAACAACCCAGGCTGATTCTAGTACAGAGGGTTGTTCTCCACAAACTGTCATGGGGATATGGGGAGCATTGCTGAGGACAACATACACACAGATTACTGAAAGTGGAGAAGTGGAGCTTGTGCCTGCATGGAGCCTTTACTCCTATGTTCTAATTTCTTTGGTAACAGAAGGTACTCTGAAGGTTCCCAGAAGAGAAACATGGACACCAACCCAACTACAATACCTTTGACCTACAATCTCCCCTGCATGCAAGATGTGTGTGGTCAATGGTGGCACAGAACTTGTGAGATTGGCCAACCAAAGTCTGATTTAATTTGAGACCCACTCCATGAGATGTATCCAATGGCAAAAACTGCTTATATAGCCAAGAACTGGAGACTTGATAGCCCAGAGTCCTAGAGTTAGAACCAAACAAGCCTGGTCTAAAAAAACAAACAACAACAACAACAAAAAAAAAAACCCAAATGATTCCTAATTTCCTAATGATATTCTCTTATATCATAGACTAGTTCTTTGTCCAATCTTAGTCAGAGAGGTTTCCTCAAGAAGTAGATGGGAGCCATTGTAGAGAACCACAGCCAGGCATTATGTGAAGACAGAGTCTAATTGGTAGTCTCTATCAGGTCTCCTACCTGGGAGCTATGGAAATCCTGAAAAGATGGGGAGATTCTGGGAGTCAGAGGGGATGAGCAACACCAGAATAATATGGTCCACTGAAACAACTAAGCACAGGGCCTTCGCAGGTTTTTTTTTTTTTTTTTTTTTTTTTTTTTTGTGGGACTCCTAATAGTGGGAGCAGGTGTGTCTTTGTTTGCTCTTGGGATTCTTTCCCACCTGTTGGGTTGCCTTGTGAAGCCTTGGTGTGAGGGATTTTTCCTTGTCTTGTTGTATCTTGTTTTGTCCTGTTTGTCCTTGGTTGTTGTCTCTTGGAGGCCTGATCTTTTCTGAAGGGAAACAAGGAGAGTGGATCTGGAGGACAGGTGACTGAGAGCAGTTGATGGGGCTACAATATGTGTTGAGAATATATTGTACGAGAGAAGAATCCATATCCAATAAAAAAGGAAAAACACAATAATAAACAAAGAAAAGAAACTATCAGTTTGAGAATGGGGGGGGAGATTAGGGAGGGCTTGGAGTGGCAAAAGAAAAGGGAGAAGTGATGTAATTATATTTTAACTAAAAATGTATGAAAGCTTAAAAAATAAAGAAAGTGAGAGAGACAGAAAAAAGTAAATATGGGGAATACTGAAAACATTTAAGTGTAAAAATGTAGCCAAAGCCATGTTTTTACTAATATTTGTAAAGTAAAATATTTTATGTTAAGTAGAATTTACCAAAATTTTTGAGGATTATTAATTCTTTATGATCCATTTATATAAAATTACATTATTAATAGTTAAGAAAAGTATCTCATTACTTTTTAAACATGCAAAAGTATAATGACAAGAATGAAAACTTTGGAATGGGGATATTTAATTTATCTCTAAATGGGAAATTTAAATTATATAATTTTAGTTCCCAACTGTTCAGAAATATTCAGTTAACTAATTTAGAGTTAATTATGCCTTAAAGGTACATAATAAGAAAATTCATAAACAACCATATAGTATTTTACTTACAAATAAAAGTATAGAAATATGAGTGTTTGTTAATAAAACAAATGTCATCCATAAGGCTGCAGTTTATTGACTAACCCACTTTAACTGTTTTCTATTCCTATAATATGTGATCAATTAAATAACCTAGGGACTTTTTTGAGAATAATTATCAAAACATAATACTGTTTTTCTATTTCTCCTATATATTTAATGCTTGTCTCTAAAGAATTCAAAATATAACATGGATTCTTTTCATTTTCCTATAATCTATTTGCAAAGGCTTCTTTTGGCACTAACCTATCTTATGAAAGGTTTTTAAATATACCTTTTACCATTAGAGTCAATGGAGATGCTGAACTACAATATTGATATAAAATAAAAAAAATAGCACATAAAATCACATTGAGGATATAAAGCATAGAGTGGAACTTAAAGTGTGAAATATTAATGACACTTTCTACATTTGAGTAATAAATCAATTAAACTTAAAAATTTTTCTCAATAAGGAAATTAAAACTTGTTTTTTTCTTATGTATACATAATTGATAATTAGTTTGCTGTAACCAATAAAATAGAAACCAGAATCTCCAAAGATAAAGATATCTTCTTGTTTCCTGTAATGATACAGTAGATACACTCACCATATTTATCCAAGTTTCATGAGTATTCATTAATTTGTCCACTTGCAAGGGTTTACAGAATCAATCTTACAGTACGTTGAAGTTTTCCACAGGATGGAGAACCCCTGAAGCTGCCAATGAACATGTCTATAAAAACTTCAATAATAGTTTATCAAGAATAGTTTCTAACAGCAATGTACTGATTTGAACATAAATCTATATCTCCATGGTTACTCCAGTAGCAGTAATTTATCTACTGTGTCGTAAGTGTGCAGTGTGATCAGACAATTATATATAAATTCTGTATTAATTAACATGTTATTGTAATGAAGTCATGTTGTTAAAAATTAGGATGTTTGTTGTTATTTTAAAATCAGTAAGAAAAATTGAGGCTAATCAGTATAGACCGATCCCTGATTTTTTTTGTGCTAATGAGATGGTAAGAAATTGCATTTAGGTAATGCTGTGAAGGAGAAGCATCAGCATACCCTATGCCACAGGAGAGAACCTAAAACTGTTATTCTAATAATGGATGTAGCAATAAACTTCCAAGTAAGTTCTTATATCTGTATACTCATATTAATACATCTAATGAGTGCTCCACCAAAAAGTTTCTTTTTACAGTGTTGCATTTAATACAGGGATATTCAATTGGTTATTGTGCAAATAAGAATGTAAAATAAGAAACCTAAATGTGACATCTACATTAGACCCACTCTTCATAAGACTTACAGGTCATTGAGGCACACAGGATGGAAAGACTGTAAGAATTAGAAATATGTTCAATTGTGTTTAAAGCAACACAGTAAAAATGCACTGAATGCTGCTGTACCCTATTACAGAAAGTTACAAGCAGTGTTGGACAAAAATATGTTTAAACACAAAAATAGTAGGTGAATTCAATAACTTACTGTCATCAATAGATGGATTTTTCAGATAAAAAAATCAACAAATAAATTTTTGAATTTTATCATACAATGTATTAAATAGACCTAAACAGACATCTACAAAACATTCCACTCAACAGCTCTATAATATATATTCTATTCAACAGCACATAGAACTGTCTCCAGTTCCAAAAGAATCTTATGTCATTTTCTTAATTTTGGCCACAAGGATATAGGTCATGTGCAGGCAAAACAATCATGCATTTGGTACATTTGGCATACTAAAATTAAATCAAGTGGATTTATATAAATTAAATAAAGATACAGGAAACAATGCTATTGAAACATTAATAGTCATCTAAAGAAAAATAAGAAACACAAATCCTATCCCATTTTTAAACTAACACTGCTTGGTAAATATTAATGGAGTTCATATTATTTAGAGCTACAATTTTAGACGAATATGGCCTTCCTGAGTAAAAAGAAATCAACACACCACAGAGGTACTTGTACATCAGTATTTTATTTTTTATTTATTTTATTTTATTGTAGTATTAATTACAATAGCCCATATGTGACACATGTGCTGATGGACAGATGAACATCATGACAATGTAGCAAATTTTGATGACAGAGTGTTGTGGCTGTAAAGATAGAAGCTTTGATGATATCATAATAAAACCTATTATTTTATATGCAAACTAAAGGAAATATTTTTAAAAATACCATAAAAAGATATGATATGAAAGTAAAATTAGTACTAAGTGATGAGAAGCAAAGAAGGATGAGTAACAAATGCTGATAGAAGGGAGAACACAAAAGGCAAAGTGTCTTTCAAATCCAGATTGACAGAGCATGACAACAGGGTGGAACTGTTTGTCAGAAGGCTACAGGTGACTGGAATGACTAATGAAGACTGAGAAGTAATTGTGGCAAGGTAAATAAGAGCAAAGTGGAAGTGCCATATTTATGAAATGTTAGTGAAACCCAGTATTTTGTATACACATTAAAAATCACTAAAATGATTTGGTGATAAAGAGCTCATATTTAAACATCAAGAATTTGAGATGAAGAATTCTACTGAAGGTCAAAGACATCCATAGTCCCACAAAAGAGCATAGATGCTAAAAAACAAAATAGAGAAGAATGGGCAATGCCATTTCAAAAGCCATTTGGCTGCAAAATCCTATATGACTGCTGTCCTTTACCAAAGTACAATAGTTTAGAAATTTGAGAAATCTGATAACTGTTGTGGGATATTATTTTAAAATGTGTTGCATTTTTCCTTCTTCTTTTGTTAAGAATTCAAAGATGTAAATAAACAAAATTGATTAATTATAATTAACCTTTGAGCAGGAGGCTGAGTCAGCAAGTAGCTGACAGGAAGTGGTAGGGAGGAATCACGTGTAGCAAGTTTTTTTATTATTTAAAAATGTTTTTTATTCATTTTACATACCAACAACAGATCTCCTTCTCATCCCTCCTCCAAATCCTCCCAACCTCCAATCCGACCTGCCCCCCAACCCTGCATGCATCCCTTTCTTAAAAGGGTAAGGCCTCCCATGGGGAGTCAGAAAAGCCTGGTACATTCAGCTGAGACAGGTCCAACCCCTACCCCCCACCCCACATCAAGGGTTAACTATGCCTGCAACATCAGACCATAGGTAATGGGCTCCAGAAAGCCAAGTCATGCACCAGGGATAGATCCTGATCTCATTGCCAGGCTCCCTCACCCCCCAAACAGACCAAAACACACAACAGGCTGGGGCCCTTACAGCCAAACAGCTACTGGTAGCAGTGGAACTGCAATCTCTGATTAGGAGAGCCTTGCTTAAGGGGCAGCCACTGTAAGTAATAAACAACTGATAACAACAGATAACTTGATAGTTGTGGTAGTAAAGTACAGAAAGACTTATTAAAGGGTGAAAACTTGCTGAAAGATTTTATATAAGATGTATATGATTATATTCAAGTGCATTAGGGCATCCAGTAAATGAGTTGGAATTGAAAGAACTAAAAAAAATAATAATAATTAAATGTAAAAATAAATTTACTTACTCTGGGACCAAATGAAAGACTTGTCAGGAAAGGGGGAGGAGAGGAATCTAACAATAAAGGCAACTTTTATGCAATGAAAGCATCCCTGGCCTTCAGAATGTAATGTATTTAGAAATAGTGATGTTTTTCTGTCTTTTTTTTAAACAGAAGATATGAAGTTAAGATAAACACTTTAAAGAGATTATAGTTTAAAATGAGTGATATCCTGGGAAGAGGAACTTTTTAGGTAAACACAGAAACCAAGGAACTCCCAAGTGAACATAAAGACACTTGTAAGGTTTTGCTTCTAGTTCTGAAAGGCAAAGAACACCAAGTTGTGTTGTCAAGTATAACAGAGTTAAGAAGACCAAGAATAGTCCTTTCTTCCAGGGCTTCAGAAAGAAACATCCCCATGAGTGCCTGGGTCTTGGAATCCTAGCCTGCCAAACTGTGAGGCAACACTTGTTTACCACTTATAAATGGGAAAAAGTACACATTTGATAATTTTTTCTGGCATCCTTAGCAAAGAAGCCTGAGTGTTGTGCAGATGAAAAGCCACATTTAACAACTGAGCATGTATTCATGATTAAGGAGCTTTTAAAACCATCAACTGAAAGTAAAAATGAGGCATTACTGACAAGTATGGCTTGTCTAAACTGTGAAGTTTTCAGATAACACTATAACGCAATTATTTTTCTCAGCTTTTTAAATTAAAAAAAAATTGCCTTGTGTATTTTTTTTTCTTTTATGGTAGTACAATATTCCTAAATTTTGAATAATCTTTTAAAAACTTTCTTTGGCTGTATTTTATGATCATTTTCATTTGCTATTTTCATTTCTTTCACTAAAATTAATTATAGTTAATGGATACATTGGGCTATCAGAATGAGTGGCTCAGTAGTTAACACCACTGGCTGCTCCTCTAGAGGGCCCAAGATCAGTTTCTAGTATACACAAGGCACTTCTTAGCCATTCATAATCAGAGAATCTATCACTATCTTCTGTGATACACAGGTGCCAGGCATGCATATAGTTCATAGACACATATGCAGCCAAATATATATATATAAAAAATAAAAAGAAATAAAATTAGAAATTTAAAAAGTGAATACATTATTGTTTCAGAAGACACATTCATGAAAAAGCACATAAAATATAAAGGTACAGTGGCTAAGGAGATGATTTAGTAGTTAAGAGCATCTACTGCTCTTAAAGAGAACCCAAGTGACTTAATGTCATCTGTAACTCCAGTTCCACAAGAACCCTATGATGGTTTCTGTCTGCTCTGGGCACTAGGCATATATATGTTGAAGAGACATTCATGAAGTCAACGCACTCATGAACATAAAATCTAAAAAAAAAAAAAATGCTGCTAAAATACAGATTAACAATTAATTTTGGGAGAACAGCTATAGCAGAGATGGCAAATCCCCCAAGGAATCATTTGCAAGTTGACCTCCATGTTCTTCAGAATTAGTCATTATCCTTCTTATGGACTCATACACTATTTATTACATTTTACACATGCATTCCTATGCAACATTCAAATATTATTTATATTTTCTTTCTATCTATGTATATGCCTTAATTACATTCTTCCATAATATATATTTTGATATTGCCCACCCTTCCCAAACTCTCTACCCATACAACTTCATATTCCAGGTTCTCTCTCTCTCTTTCAAAAGAAAAAAAAACACAACAACAGACAAACAATTAGATTTAAAAATGCTGAAACAAAGTAAAATTAAACAAAATGCCCACAAAAACAATATGGAGGCCCTTTTCTGTTAGGAAACTACTGATAATGGGGCCTACTCATGAAATTGGTTGATGTACTCACTGACTGTATTGGAGTCAATTGATTTTTCCCTTTCCCAGAAGGTATCAGTTACAAGTAGTTTCTTGGTAAGGAATAGGAATTGTGCCTACGTCTCCTCCTCCTTGCTGGGACTTTTCTGGCTTGAACTTGTATAGGTCCTGGGATGCTACCAAAGTCTCTGTGTGTTCATATGTGTGTCATATCTGCTGCATCTGGGAGACACTGTACTTGGAGTCACCCACTACCTCTGGCTCTTATGATCTTTCTGCTTCTTCTTCTGTATAGTTACCTTATCACTGTGGGAAGGGGTTTGATAAAGATTTAATGTTTAGGACAGAGTGCTTTGAAGTCTCTCACCTTGTACATGTTGTACAGCAGTTGGTTTTTGTGTTATCCTCATCTACTGTAAAAATAAGCTTCTGTTATGAGAGTTGATCAATGCACTGATCTCTGTGTATAGCCAATGGAAGTTGGTTTATTGCTGCATTTCTTTATCAGAATGATAGTAATAGAGCTTTTCTACAAGCTTTTGACCCATCTAGTTTCAGGTTCTTGGCCACTTTAAGAATATCAAGTATGAGTTGAGAATATCCCCCTTGAATGGGCTTTAAATCCAATCGTTACTCCCATAATATATTTTACATTGTTGCATCAGTATATCTTAAAGGCAAGGTGATATTTTGGGTCACAGGATTTTTAACTGACCTTACACGTATTTTTTATTATCTTTAATTCTATGCTTTCATTCAAGCTATAGTTCATTACACACTATTATTACATAATTTCAAGAATTTTTCATTATATTCAGTTCAATATTTTTGTGCTATATTTGGTACTATAGAGACACTGCTGCATTCATCACAAACAACTATACAGTGTGTTGCCAGAAACACACTGATGGATGTAAATACTTTTTACCTAGAAACATTGAGAATACCATCATCTGTTTCACTGTATTAGATGCCTTTGAGACACAGCCTTATTGGTGTCTAGATTAAAGCATTAAACCAGGAAACTTGAAGAAATTTATTTAGAGTAGAAGAGAAAAACGAAAATTGAATAGTCAAAGTTGAACCTCACCGTATTTCCTGATAACAAGAGGCTGACAGGGAAGTGACTGAGAGGTGGAGTTTTCAATTATTTTAGTAATGGAACAAGAAAATCACCTTTGTTATAAAAATGAATGGGTTTCTACAGATGATTTCATTATGTTTTTATTTTGTTTTGTTGCTTGGAGATAGGTTATCACTATGAACCTCTGACTGGCCTGGAACTCACCATGTAGACCAGACTGGACTTGAATTCACAAAGATTTGCCTATCTCTGTCTCCTGAATGGGGGTACTAAAGCCTTGAACTACCTACTATGTCCAGCCCACTTTCATAATATTTTATATTAAGTTATTGCTCCTTGAATTCTAGTGAATATTCTAATGAAATAATTAAGAGCAGGAACTGTAGAGATCAAACATACTGCTCATTTTTAAATAGATCACTTCCTTTTTATTTATTTTTTATTGAAAATAAATTCTTCTCTCATTCAATACATTCTGACTCCATTCTCTCTCCCCTAGATCCACTTCCCATCTCTTTCCATTCAGAAAGAAGCAGGCATCCATGACACAATAACCAAACATAACAAAACTAGATATGAGACAAGGAAAAAGCCTTCATTTGGAACCTGGGCAAGGCAAACCAGTAGAAGGGAAAGAGTCCTAAGAGTAGGGAAAGTGTCACATACCAGTTCCTACTTTTAGGAGTCCAACAAAAACATCAAGGTAACAGCCATAACATATATGCAGAGGACCTGGTGTAGACTCTTGCAGGCCCCTGGTTGTCTCTTCAGTCTCTGAGCCCAGATGAGCCCTACTTAGTTGATTCAGTGTGCCATGTTCTCCTGGTGTCCTCTCTGATTCTTACCATGTTTTTCTCTCTGTATTTCAAGGTTCTCCCTGAGCTCTGAGGGGTGGGCCCCGATGGAGACCACCAATTTAAGGTTTCTCTCAACATAATGCATAATGTCTGGCTGTGGGTCTCTGTACCCATCCCATCTGCTGCAGTAGGAAGCCTCTCTGATGACTACTGATCCATGAGTACAGCAGAGTATCCGGAGTGCTCACTAAGGTCCCTCTCATACATTTCCAGGAAGTTTCCACTGCTTTGGGTTTCCATTCTCAAATGCTCATCAATTCCAGTCGTTTCTCCCTGCACTCTCTCTTTTCCTTAACCCCACCTCCACCTGATTCCTTCTGCCTGTTTCCCCTCTCCTCCAGTCCACCTGCAAAATCTTTTCTATTTTCTCTTCCCAGGGAAATCCACATGTCCCTCCTAGAGACCTTTTCTTTACCTAACTTCTCTGGGTCTGTGGTTTGTAGCTTGCTAATCATTTACTTAAAAGATAATAACCACATATAAGTGAATACATTCTGTATTTGTCTTTAAATCAGCTCCAGTATATTCACTGACAATAGCAGTGTAAGTAGTCTTTTAAAAGACTTTAAGAGAACTAAAGTTCAAATACCTTTCATTTTTACTAAAGTCCCAATTAACAAATAATTTCAGTAAGAAAATATTCCTATTTAGTTCAGCTTTTTGAACTCTTTGCAAACTTTCCTAGGATCCTGGAAGAAAGTTCTAAAAGGCAAGTTCCTAAAATGAATAACAATCAATCCAGGCCATAATCAAAGGAGAGTGGAGAAAAAGCTATTTTTGTACTTAATTCATTTCTAAACTTTAAATCATACAAGCTTCAATTATTAAATACTATGTGGGTTAATGTTTTGAAATGAAGGATTTGCCTCTTAATGTGAAACCTGCAGTTTATCATGAAGTTGATGAAGGAAATGTCCTTGGCTTAGTTACTCTCCAGAGAGGATGGTTCATTTTTAGGTCTGCGTTCTTGGCACATCTAAAAGAGAGAATGAAAAAAGTGAATTTCCCGTATGAAAATATGGCAGACTATTAATAGGATGAAGTAGTGCCATTTCTCATAAAGGGTTGGATTCCAAATATTAATCATTTTGCTGGAAATTCAAATACTTAAATGGAACATATCTGATGTTTTCTAATATTCACTATAAAACTGAAAACACATTCTTAAATTAAAAGTCCACTCAATATAGTTGAACTTATCTCCATAACAATAAAATATTCAAAGAACCTAACCATAATGATAATGAGCTATATAACTAAGCACTGAGTGTAAAAACTTAAGACTCTGCAGATTCTTTTCCATGAGGTAGCATGTTTGAGATTGGGAAGGACAATAATGCTGCAATCAGTGTGTACGGTTTTCTCACACACATGTGCTGTGGTTTGGCAGGAATATTATGTGACTACTACTCTAGAGTTATAGGTTTTATAGTGTATACTCTCTCTCTCTCTGAAGAAACATTGAGACTTAATTTAAATAAAATAATATGAAAATCTTGTGTTAAAGTTGGCGGAAAATTTGTACCATTTAAACTAAATTATTAAAATGTGATATATCTCACTAGTTTCCCCATCATGATCTTGATGCCCCTTTTTCGTAGAATCCCCCTTCTTTCTCTGCATCTGCTTCCATCAGTTACTGGATGGAGGCTCTATGATGACAGGATATTTACCAATCTGATTCTAGGAGTAGGCCAGTTCAGGCTCCTTCTCCACTACTGCTAGTAGTCTAAGGTGGTAACTCATGAACTGTTGATCAATAGCTGTGCAGCCTCCATGGTACTGGACTAGGCCCTTTGCAAAGGTGAGACAGTTGTTTAGCTTGACCTGCTTAAGGGGCCCCTGGTAGTGGGATCAGGATCTGTCCCTGCTGTATGAGCGGGCTTTTTAGATCCCAGTGCCTATGGTGGGACACCTTATACAGCCTTGGTTCTCAGGGAGGGGCTTGCACCTGCCTCAAAAGAATGTACCAGGCTCTGCTGACTCCCCAAGGGAGACTTTGCCTTGGAGGAGGTGGGAATGGGGAGTAGGTTGGAGGGGGTGGAAGGCTTTGGACATGAGGAAGGAGGATAGGGGCACCTGTGGTTGATATGTAAAATGAACAGAAAATTTCTCAATAATGATAAAAAAAATATTGTGATGGGGAAATCTACAGAGAAAACTGAACCAAGTTCACAGGAACTCATGAACTTTAGACTGACAGCTATGGAACCTGCATGGGACTGGACTAGACCCTCTGCATATGGGAGACAGTTGTGTAGCTGGGTCTGTTTGAGGGGCCCCTGACCTGCAGTGTGATCATTATCTATCCCTGGTATATGAGCTGGCTTTCTGGATCCTATTACCTATGGACAGACACCTTGCTCACCCTTGTAGTGGGTAGCTGTTCCAACTTTGACCTGAAAGTACTACCTCTCATTGAGGCTTCCAGATAGTATCTCAATATATCACCCAGGATTGTGTCAAACTGCTGATCCTCTTGCCCTAGCTCCTGGAGTGTTTGAATTGGAGGCATACATTATTTTACCTCACTAAAGTTTTTGAACAATTTTACTTTCTATATTTTCTTGACAAAATTTAAAGATCAATATTGTAATTATTTCAATTTTTCTAAATAACTTTAATTATTTCATCAAAATTTTCTCATTTGTGTGCACATGGTTTTCAATCTCCCCTCCTACTACAGTACTCTGAATAGCTATTTAAAGAAGAAATGCCAAAAACACATCTAGGTGTGGATTCTTGTATTAGATTTAGTTATATTTTATTGACTGTTTTGGCTTGTCTGCTGCCTGACCCACTAAATTAGAAGGCACACTCATGTTATTGTGATATGAGGAAAGAAGAGAGTCTGTATAAAGATGTGAAAATACCTAATACAGCTATCTGAATGGCAGGATCTATGTACTTAGCTAACAAATATCAATAGTCACCACTACCAGAAATAAATTCCATGTCATTGGGAGCTATGTATGTCTGTGTTCATAAAAACAACTTTTCTATTCATTTGCATCTTGGGCTTCCTATGAACCATAGTGATGGGAATGTACTATGGAATCAGGACAAATTTGTTCATTCTTTAAATAATGTTAGTCTTAAGCACTCATGGTATTATTATGTTTATAATTGGCTGTGTCTAGTAGATTTATATGAAAAGATAAGGAATGTGTAATATTATCTCATATGCTGAACAGCTAGATGATAAGGAAGATATGTTTTTTTTGTTTGGTTTGGTTTGGTTTGGTTTGGTTTGGTTTTTTTGAGACAGGGTTTCTCTGTGTAGTTTTGGTGCCTGTCCTGGATCTCTAGACAAGATCTCTTGACTCTCTAGACAAGGCTATCCTCAAACTCACAGAGATCTGCCTGGCTCTGCCTCTTGAGTGCTGGGATTAAAGGCGTGTGCCACCACTGCCCAGCTGTATATGACTTTTTAAATAAACCATGAAAGCATCCTCAAATATGTTTTTGTGTAAATAAATATTGCTTTTATTTTAAGTGTACAGACACTGAAGGAAATTATCTTGAAATATCAAGTAGTCATGCTGATCTACCAAAGTGAAAGCAGTAGATTCTTCTCTAAGGTCTATGATCTCTTTAGCTCCATTCCAGTACCAGACATAATTTCCCTCCTGTTGAGGGACTCTTAAGTTAAATTAGACAGCTGTTGGTTGCTACTAGTATATAAGTGCAGTTTGTTGAACCTTTATGCACATATTGCAATAATGGTAACTTTCTGGGTCATTAGTGCTGTAAACAGGTAAAACTGCTTAATTGCTTTTATCCCCTGGTATCTTGCATGGGAATTTTTGGAGCTCTGGAAGATAAGTTGTAGGAAAGAGGTTCTCATCTTTCTGGGTCTGAGTTACATCACTCAATATGATCTTTTATAGTTGTACTAATTTACCTGCAAATTGTATTTTTCTTTACAGCTAAATAGTATTCCATTGTGCATATGTACCACACTTTTAGTATCCATTCATCGGTTGAAGGACATTTAGCTCATTTTTGGTAAGCTGAGTTTTTTTGTAGAGACTGCTGGCCAGCTCCCAAATAACCATACAGAGACATAATAAAATCATAAATGCTCAGCCAATAGCTTAGGCTTGTTATTAACTACCTCTTTCAACTTACATTAACCTATATTTCTTATCTATACTCTGCCTTGTAGCAGTATCTTTTTCAGCACGGCATATTCATCTTTCTTCTCTGTGCATCTCCTGGTGACTCTGTTTCGTTCTCTATGCATTCTCTGTTTGTCCACCAGTCCTGCCTAAATTTTTCCTGCCTAGCTATTGGGCAGTCAGCTCTTTGCTAACCAGTGACAGTAATACATATTCACAAGGTACAAAAAATTATTCTACAGCAGTTTTTACTTCCTGGTTATTGTGAATAGATCAGTAATAAACATGACTGAGCATGTATCTCTAGAGTGGAATGTAAAGACCTTTGGGCACGTGCCAAAGAGTGACACAGCTGGGTCACTTGCTAGATGAGCATAATTCTTTACTACATTCTAAATCATATCCTTATAAACACAGATACATGTAGCTACCGCATATCAACACAAAATATTCTATTTACAGAAAATGGAGACCATCACAGATAATCAGAACTGGGCACAAGGCAGAGACCAGTGGATTATGAGGTATCCAACTTCAAAGGATACATCTTCATTACAGGTTCTATATTTATGATTAATGTAGAAAAGACATGGAGAAAGATTTTAAGAGACATAATGCCAGAAAATCTGATGGCTGCATAAATAAGACTGGAGTAAGAGCAATATCATTGGGCATGTTTACATGGAAGGGGAAATTTTGTGGGTACCACACCTATAAAAAGACCTAGAGGCAAATACTGACTACTGGGAGGATAAGCCTCTACCAGGGAGAAGACCTCTTATTTTTTGTCCACTATGGAGTGGTCAGTAACAAAAGCATGTGCATAAATACAACAAAAAGGACTCACCACAATCTTTACATATATGTGTGTGTTATATGTATATATACATATATATGTACAGCCACATATATCATGTTTGTAAATGTAACAAATACAACAAAAGAAAAAAGGATATGAACCTGAGAGTAGAGCGGGGTATAAAAGAGGAGTTTATGGGGGTATAGATGGGAAGGGATAGAAAGAGGAAAGGGAGGAAGGAGTTTTATAATTCTATTTAAATTAAATATATTAAAAAACTAAAAGTTAAATTGAAAACTACTAAGAATTATAAAGCAAAATCTAAAAGAATCCCATGTGGTAACAAAAAAGTATTTCCTTAAAAATTTTGAAAATTAAATGAATGGGAAGGAGACCAGATATTTCCAGAGTAAAAAGAACACAATTTGCAGTCAGAATACAGTTGTAAGACTTTGATCATCTAAGTGTAGGAATACTTTAGACTTCAGGCTCCTTGTAAATACACAGGAAATTTAAAAACTAAACACACATATGGGTAAAAGATACAAAAAAATTCAGGCTGAGACTCATCAAGGGTTGGTGCACTTGCAATGTGGGTGGTCAGTGGTATGGATAGCACAAATGTCACTGGAAAGGACATCACAGTGAAACATTGAAATCATCATGAGACTAATGGATTCCAAAAGGGTTCTTGCCTGAACAACTTGGGCAGGATCTGGGTATTTTAAGATTTGGCTGTTTAAAGTTCACAGTTCTTAGTGGTATTCTTCAAGATTTTGCTGCTACTTGGAGGTTGTGAGTGGGTTAGAAAGAAATGCTAGAAAAGAAACATAGCACTGGCTTTGAGGAATATACATAGATAGAATTAACATTCATCTTACAGTGTTTTAGGTCATTTGAGGGAAAATGTAAAAATCCTTTAGATACCACACAGAATGGGAACTCTAATAAGCATAGCTTAGCTAAAAACTATTTCAAATGGAAACTAATTGGTACCCCAGAAGAACAGAAAGTGATCCGAACTATGGATGAAACCTAGAACATGTAGCATTGTTTTTTAATCGATATAAAAATATGGACACATAGAGTCACTGAATTATATTCACCTCTAAGACATTAAGTTAAAAAAACCTATATTGATGTATTATGCACAGCATGATATATAGTAAAACTTGAGAAGAGTTTGTAATTTCTCATCAATACACAGAAATGACAAGTGTCTGAGAAGATGGAGGTACTAATTACTATGATTTAATTATGAAGGAAGTGCATGCAAATGTTGAGTTTATATGCAATATCATAAAACTATGAACAGAATACACACAAAAAAATACATATATGGACGTTTTTCTGTGTCCTGCCCAGCCTTGTGGTCCCTCAGGTGCTTAAAAATAATCACTCAGAAGCTTATATTAATTATAACTTCTCTGTCATTTGCTCAGGCTTATTACTGACTAGCTCTTACACTTAAATTAATCCATAATTCTTATCCATGTTTAGGCTTGTGGCTTGGTACCTTTTCTCAGTTCTGCCTTGTCATCTTGCTTCCTCTGTGTCTGGCTAGTGACTCCTGACTCAGCCCTCCTTTACCCAGAATTCTCCTCTCTGTTTGCTCCTCCCATACTTCCTGCCTGGCTACTGGCCAATCAGCATTTTATTCATCAATAAAATAAGAGCAATACATATTTACAGCATACAGAGTGACTGCCATGCATTGTAGTAAATGATTACAATCCCAACTCCTGGTAGAAGGACATGGAAGGGGCATGGATTTGAGACCAAACAGACTACATTCCAGGTTCACAGCCAATCTGTGTTACATCATAAAACCATTTCTCAAATGATTATTATAAAATAATCATTAAAGAGAATATTTACTCAGTTTCTATCATGTAAACAATGGCAAATAAATGAAATTTTGTTGAGACTATATCATAGGTGTCTGAGATATTTTTATTATAAAATTTGCCCCTTTGTCACTTAAAAGCTATTCTGCACGTGTGATCTTATAGGCAGTAATAATACAAGTTAGTGGTTTACAAGGTAGAAACAGGAGAATGAAAGTAGAAGAAAAAGTAGCAGGAAAACAAGAAGATGTATTAGTAAAGGGTTCAAGGGCTCTGGGACTAGTTGAATGTAGAGAGTGGGGATTGGATGTTATCTAAATAAATTGTATTCATATATGAAATCAATAAATATTAAGTTATGGAAAAAAGCTGATAAAATGTTCCATGTGTGAACTGTGTGTTTTAGCAGTACCATTAGTGCATGGCATTTCTTTTATTTTTTGTAATTATGGTATTATATTCAGAAAAAGTCCTTGACAAAATCCTATATGCTTTCATAATAAAAGTTCTAGATAGAATAGGACTTCAAGAAACATGCATCAACACAATGCATTTTATATATGACTATCCGAAGCCAACATTACTCTCATTGAGGAAAACTCAAAGGAATCCCAATAAAATCAAGAATGAGAAAGAGCTGCCATGATTGCCATGATTGCTACTCTTTTTCTCTATAATGATAGAAGCAGTAGCTGAAACAATGAGCTCTGAGAAGACAATTAAAGGTATACAAACAGAAAAAGAAGTCAAATTGTCCATATTGTCAAATGACGTGTGATTATCCTTAAAAGATCCCAAGAATTCCACCACTTCTAGAAACAATTGACAATGTCAGTAAAGTAGCAGGGTACAAAATCGGTATACAAAAATAGCATCAACTTTTATACACTGAAAACAAACACACCAAGAAAGAGACCATAGACATAACCCATTTACAAGTTTCAAAGGCAAAAGCATCTTGAAGTAAACCTAACAGAGGAGATGAAAGAACTCTACAATGAAATCTTAAAATATCTGAAGAGGGAGAAAAAAACCCTAGAAAATCAAAAGTCATCTATATTCATAGATTGGGAAAATTAATAATGTGTAAATAGCTATACTATCAAAAGCAATTACAGATTCAAGGCAATTCCAATTGACAAAACATGGCATAACAAGCTACAATGAGACTGAGCACATACCCTCATATCAACGTTAGGTGAGACAATGAAGTTGGAAGACAAGGTTCCCAAGAGCAGGCCAAACAGTCAGAGACACTCCCACTCCCACTGTTAAGAGTCCCACAAGACCAATAAGTTACACCACCATAACATATATTCAAGGGACCAAGCTCAGACCCATACAGGCTCCGTGATTGTGGCTTCAGTCTCTTTGAGCCCCCATGAACTCTGCTTAGTTGATTATGTGGGCCATGTTCTTGTGGTATCCTTAACCATTAGGGCATCTACAATTCTTTCTCTGAGAGATCAGAATATAATGTTTCTCTTTATGTAAATCATCACAGCCACAACATTCACTTTCAAATACAGGCTGAACCTTTATCACCTAAAACACTTTTACACTTCACATCCATAGCTTTTTGCCAGATATGCTGGTTCATGACTATAATCTTGACACTTTGGACCTTGGGGAAGGAGGATTACCAAGAGTCCATGTTCAGTCTAGAAAGCACATCAGATCCAAGAAGCTGGGTTAGAGTGTGAAACTTCATTTCAAAAATAATCAATATCAAGACGAAACAGTATCTTCTAAGTCTGACAAGATTTGCTAAGCAGTGCTGTCTTAGAAAGTTACTGAATGGCCTAAAACAAAGAAGAAAGTTATCTGAATATTGAATAAGAATTGAACTCTAACAAAAGCCTAAAGCCTTTAGATATGCGTTTCTTGCCCAGGAAATTTAAGCAAGGATTTCTGTAAAGTCTGGAGAAGAACAAACAAATATATTGTAGAGCTCCCTGTATAAAGGCATATAGATATTGAGGATCAGGGTTTGGGAGGTTGCTGATAAAGGAGAATAAGTTAGGTACAATAAAATGGTGCTAGCAGATTTAAAAGTTAGGAAATACTAGAGTTGAAACCAAATACAGTCTGAGTTTCAAAATTGCATTTTTTATTTTAAAAATATGTATTTACTTTTATTTGATGTTTATGGGTGTTTTAGAATCTCCCCAGAACCTCAAATTATATTTCTTACAAAGTTTGAAGTAAATGGTAAACATTTCTGTTTATTTTTTCTAATTTATTATGTAACAGAAGCTCTAAGTACAAATATGGAGCAATGTCCCCAACGGTTTATGAAGTATATAATTATGACCTTCAGTCCCATGGCCTTATGTTGGCCAGAATATCAAGGCAGGTTCAAGGGAAGCAGGGAAGGTTCCACATCTTAATTTTTGCTGGATCTGCTTGCCAGATATGTCTATGGTTTTTGTTGCCACAAAAAAAAAAAAAACATGATTCATGATTTTGATGAACTTTGACATTTGGTAAATTGAAAATAAAACTTAACCAATCTGTTGCAGTTTCTAGAGAACAAAAGTGACATCAGGGAAGGTCAGAAAGTCAATAATTAGTGAATGTGATACATACCATTCTCATAGTAGTAAATTCTGCCTCATCTGTTAATAGGGGATAATGATTTTAATAAAAAAATATGTTGGACGTGAGTATCAGGTGTAAAAAGAAGCTTAAAATGGGAAATTGTGTGGTAGTTTGTATCATCCACAGAGATGGTTTGTGTATACCAATGGATTTTAATGGTGAATATTACACATAAAGGATAGAGTATATGGTGTTCAGGAATTACCCAGTATTTGTGATGACTGTTTTGCCTTTGGAGTTTGAGTGATGTGGGAATGAACAAGTCTAGATATCCCAGTGTGTGGCTTATGGAGGCTGATATTTCTTGCCATGTTTTACCGCTGAAACTTTCTTCAGTGTGATGTCATTTCCCCTGCAATATGTATAGTTACGTCTCTCTGTTAAGGACTTCTTTGAAAATTGCTCTGAAGTTTAGAATGAGTTATTGAAAGCTGCCCAAAAGCCATGAATTTATGTTGTAAGAAGTAAACTTTATCTACCTTAACATTGTATTTCCTTGTGGTAAAGCATTAACATTAAATGGGAAATTAGCCAGGAACTCCAAGGTCAAGTCCAGACCTTTTTGGCTCACTATCAGAGACTCTACCCTGGCCTGCCTAGGGCCACATGGAGTCAGACCCAAACCTTTAGATAGTTCTCCCTACACCAGTTCCACACCAAGCTGGCTGTCATACCCCTTCCCACTGTATTTCATGGAATCTCATCCAGAACTCCAGGTAGTCATCCTTAGAAACAGTCCAAGTTGAAGTAAAAAAAAAAAAAAAAGAATGGTTTTATGAGAAAAACAGATTTAATAAATTCATGTCCACTCATCTAGTTCTTCAGAAGATTCTAGAAGCAATTCATCTTTCTGAAGAGAAGATTAAACATGCCAAGAAGGCACAAATAATGTATAATTTCAGGATTGTTCATCAAAAAAGTTTTAAGAAAATAACACTATGACAAAAAAATTGATAAACTTGCTCAATAATAATTCTCAATATTCAAAGTCTCAATTCCCTTATAAAAAATACAGCTTAATTTTCTGGATCAGAAAGGCCCCATCATTTTCCTGCCTTAAATAAGCACACCTAACCATCTACAATAGACAAATCCTAGGGTACAAGGGTAGAAAGGGATTTCAAGCAAATTGAACAGAGAGACAAGCAGGTATAGCTAATGTAATATCTGAAAAAAAAATATAGTTCAAATAAAGGAAAGTTCCACCAAGAGATTACTACAATCCTAAATATGTGTACACCAGAGGGGCACCCAGTTTTGTAAAAGAAATTGTATTGAATTTAAAAATGCAAATTGACCTCAACATAGTGACAGCAATTTCAATACCCTACTCTTACCAATAGGCAGGTCATTTGGACAAATATAAATGGAGAAATTCTGAAGTTAAAGGACATTATAAATCTAATGTATCTAAGACACATTTATATTACATTCCAACCACACAGTAAAGAATGCATTTTCTTTTTCTCAGCTGCAATACTTCCTAGAAAATTGACAATATATTAAGGCACAAAAAAAGTATCAACAGGTTTAGGGAAATTGAAATAGCATCCTACATTATATCTGACCATAAAAGAAAGAAGCTAAATTTCTACAAAATTTGAAATGGCAGATAGTAGACAAGTCCAAGGAAACTACAGTACATTTCTGGATAAAAATTGGGAAAAAGAGTAAATTAAGTGGTAATATTTTTAATTCCTAGAATTGAAAACAGAACAATGAAAGTACAATATGTCAAAGTTTATGAGAGAAAATATAGTTCTAAGGAAAAAGTTTATAGCTATAAGAGTTTACACAAAACTTTAATAGTTCAAAAATGTTTATGCTATTTGTTACTGACCATCAAGTATTTCTTTTGTCTCCTAGGGCTGCCGTGGCCAAATTCCACACTATGTAACACAGACAGTTCTATAGGCTCAGACTTTGAGATCAGGATGTCAGTATGGCTAGCTCCTTTGATCTGGAGATGGATGCCTTCTTCCTGTGTCATTCCATTGTTGACCTCTGTGCGGTAGTGTCAAAATTTTTCTTTCTTATGAGTGCCTCCCACATTACATTAGAGCCCACATTAATGAACTCATTTTAGCTTAATAACCATGGTGAAGTCTCTGTCTTAAAATAAAAATTAATTCTAAGGTCTCAAGAGACTTATATACAAGTTTTTATAAGAACCCAACCTAGCTTGTAACACTATTGGTTGTCTTTTGAAATCTGCAAAATTAATACACAACCATAAAATTAAAAAGACAATGTATCTGCAATTATAAGTCTCTTGCTGCTGTCTTCATAGGAAATTTTACATCTTAGAATAAAGTATATTATACACTATTTAGTATGGTGGTATTTTATTTGTACTGAAATGTGATTTTAATTGTATGTTAATAAATAAAGTTGCCCCGGGGTCAGAGCTATTAGAGCCATAGCAAGAGCATGGCGGTGGTGGCGCATGCCTTTAATCCCAGCACTTGGTAGACAGAGCTAGGTAGATCTCTGTGTGTTCACGGATACAGCCAGCATTGGAGACACACGCCTTTCATCTCAATCCCAACCATAGAAGACCTGGAAGTCTCTACAGACAGGGAGTGATGAGGCAGTCATGTGTTTGGGTTTACAACCAATGAGAAGGCAAACAGAAAGACTATATAAAGACAAACACACAGAAAGTAGCTCTCTTTTGGAGAGGTCTCTTGGCTTAAGAGGATAGCTGCAGGGTAAGGCTCTTAGCTCTGATCTCTTGGCTTTCTTCTTTGCATTGGTTCTGTGTTTCTTATTTAATAAGACGGTTGGTTACATCTACAATTTAGTGCTTCAGCTAATAATTTTATGAACATTGAAAAATAACACCAATATAAAATAAAACATAGTCGATGAGATTGTTAATAAAATTGATAATCAGTTGTAGAAAGGGTGTTTCACAGAAAGGATTATATTGGCTCTTATCTAATTGGCAGTGTGCCATTATCTTTCCAAATGCTGGAAGGAAGGGCTGCTTCCAGATATCCCATAAATATCAAAGTTTGAGGATGTGTAAGTCCCTATGTAAAGTTGCAGAGCACTTTGTATATAAGCTATATGTGCAATGTTCACAGCATTTGCTGTAATTTAAAGCATTCCTAGATTATAATGCACTACTAATGTAAATGGTAAGTGAATACTTGTTATTACGTATTGCCTAAATAAATAGTGAATAAGAAAACAAAAATATTACAGTAAAGTAACTAGGTAAATGATTAGCTGAAATAATTGAAGAGCATGACTTCTAAATGATACAAAATTCTCATAAAATTGTTTTCCTTTATATATTTAGGAAATTGAAAAGTATGGAATTTTTATCTAAACAATTATTTATGTGTCATACAATGTATATACAAATATATGAAATGATTACGAGTTTGGTATCATCAATAGTTTTGGAAAAAGCAGTATATTTATCTTGAAAGTTTTTAATACAAAGCAACCATGTACTTTCCCTTAACTATGTGATTTAGAGTTGAATGTAAACAAATCATTTCAGCTCTTCAGAGGACAAAACTGTTTGTTCTCAAAGGTACATGGTTGGTATCATCTTCATGCTGAATTCAGAAACAGAGTAAGTTTTTAAAATCACTGGACCAAGAAAATCAGCATGGCATCACGAAGTAGACTCAGAGGCATTGCTTACAGAATTTCTTAATATATGAACTATTCAAGCATTTTGCAATAATCACATATATTTGGAATGTGTTTTTCCTGCTTAAAAGAGCAAACAATAACTTGAATAAAATCCGTCCTCAAAGGATTTGTCTGCAGAAAAATAAACATCCACAAAGGATTTAAAATAAAACCTCCCAGTGTTTTAAAATATATTTGTAATTAAGCATAGCATGTTTAATGATTATTTATCAATTTAGTTATATAATTAGGTGTGTGTACTCAGGTGTTCATACTTGTATGTTCACACACACTGTGACAGGCACATGGAAGTTGTCTCACTTCCTGTACTATTACTGTGTAGAGACACCATGACCAAGGCAACTCTTATAAAGAAAACATTTAATTGGGAGCTCATGGTTCCTGAGGGTATAGATTCCATGACCATCATGATGGAAAGCACACACGTATGGCACTGGAGTAGTAGCTGAGAGCTACCTAACCTGATCCACAGGCAGAGTGATTGGGTCTGCAGTGGGATTTTGAAACTTCCAACCTCATTCTCAATGCCACACCTTCTCCAACAAGGCCACATCTTCTAATCTCTCCCAACGTTTCCATACCACAGACTCAAATATACAAGTTTTAGATGGGGCATTCTCCTTCAAACTACACAGGGAAAAAAAAGAACTTGTAGGAATGTTTCATTCTTTCTACCACATGCGTTCTGGATCAAATTCTTGTTGTCCTTGCTGGCCGAAATTTCCCTTACTGACTGAGCCATCTTGCCAGCCTTCATAAAGCTATTTTATTCAAAATATGTAAGATAGCAAAGTTGTATAACTTCAAACTTCTTTCTTATTGTGAACTTTAAGTTGTATTTGTAGGAATTTTCCTGAATTAATAACTACTTTCCGTATCCTGGTAATTTGTTTTTCCTTTTTTGTAAATGAAGAATCAACAGTCAAATTTAGATAGATGTACAAACTGACAGACAGGCTGACAGACAGACACACATCCACATACAAGAAACTAGATAAATAAGTGCACACATCTACCCATATGTAATATTTAAGTTTCTATTCTTTAAAGTGTAAGAAAAACTTTCATTATATTTTCATTTCCTCTAAGAATTCTCACTCACTAAAATATATAATTATAACTATAAAATACACATGTTATACCTGTAAATATTAATATCTACTGGTATATCATGTTTAAAACCTGTAGATTCTTAAAACATTTAATTATTCCATTTATGATAATTCATTCAATTTGAATATTTAAATGCAATTTTCTTAAAAATCTCATGGCAATTTCTTACAATATTTTGTCTTTTATTATGTCATTTAATTAAATGTGATAGAAATTGAGATAAAATAGATGGGACAATTAAAATTTACTACTTAGAGTTATAAAATATTAATTAGAATGCTAAAATAAAGGACAATGAATTTAATATCAATAAAGAATATAATCAGGATTTATACTTCTCAGTTTATTATGCCTGGGAGATCATTGGAGAAGCTCCAAAAATGAATTTTTACTAGGTCCTCAATATCAACCTTCAGGTTATCAGTGAGTATTTTTGTTCTTTATACTGAAAAGAACCTCTGCAAGAATCGAGTAGTTTACCTACTGTTTACAGAGGAAAACTTACTTATAAAGTAATATAGTAAAACACTACCAGATACTCAGGTAAATAAGCACAGAAAACTCAGTATATAAAAACATCCCTTCCCCTCATCCCTACGAGTGGATGTCAAAGGAGAAAATTTAGAACAGGGCTTTCTCACTGTCTGTTTTTACAAAATGTTTCCTCTACAAGAAGTCAAGTGATATTTATTTAAATTCTGTAAAGATGATGTGGAGAAGTACTGCTAGTGGGTAGTTCAAATTCTCCTGGATCTTGATGGTACTTGGAGGTGCCTTTGACACTAATGTGTGCCAAATTATTTTATGGATAATGTTTAAGGATATTGACATTGGATAGGATAATATATAAGCGAAAATTTCTACAAGATAATTACAAGAGGAATTCTGGACATATGGATATAAGATTTCTGGAACATGTTTTAACCCATATAGTAGAACAGATAGATGGGCCGAGAATCATAGAAGTTACAAAGGAAAAGAAAATGAAGTGACATGGGTAATAAGATGAGGAAACTTTCACTTACTCAAAAATCAATCATGTGTCTCAAATTGTAGTTCTCTAAATTGTTTACTTTTTTTGTGCCAATAGACCTAAAGCCAATTAAACACATAGTGATGGTATTCTGGAATTGAGTTTAAGTAGAAAGGAATTTCTAATCTGTATTATTTATTTCTGTGTTGTACCATACAAAAATTTTATGAGGCCAAATAGTTAAACAAACTTTCAAATTATAAGATACCCAAATTGCTCAATGATATATCAAAAGTTACATATTAAACATAAACATTAGTAATTGTAAATTTCAGTACAGTACAAACACATATAATAAATATTACGTTATAATTCAGAGATAGTGTACGTATAAGGAATATTATACTTTTATATTTTATTGTTTATTTGAAAATTAGTTCCTGCTTTCTAATTCTTCACTATAATGTATTGCATGGATTATGGATTTATTTTCTATATTATTAAGCTAGCACCTAAATTTTGGAAATACTGTTTGTTCATTGCTCTAGTATTAGAGTCAAGAGTAATATCATGCACTAGGTACAAATTTCTAAAATCTTCCTCTGTGTGTGTGTGTGTGTGTGTGTATGTCTGTGTCTGTGTCTGTGTGTGAGACGAATGATAGAACAAATGATTGTGACCATCCATAGAAAAATGTTTCACACAATCATCATCCACGATAAGTAATAGTCTGTGATTAGAGATTCTGTCTAGGTTTTGAGGTCCCATTGTTGGATAATATGATGCACTCCAATTACTTTTCACAATCATAAGAGCTCCTTTCATTAGTTTGCTCTTGATCTTGTGGCTGGCTACATATATATGCCTAAGATTTTTGGACTAATATGTGTTGTAGAATATTATTTTAAGATGTGTTACATTTGTTTACGCTGTGGAACTTGTGTTTAATGATGCAAAGATGTGTTGAGTTCTTTTATGTTGTATTTGTTTAACTCCATGAAGCTGTGTTACTTCGTCTGTCTAAAACACCTGATGGTCTAATAAAGAGCTTAATGGCCAATAGCAAGGCAGGAGAAAGGATAGGCAGGGTTGGCAGGCAGAGAGAGTAAGTGGAAGAAGTCTGGGAGGAAAAAAAGAAAGAGCAAGAGAAAAAGGAGAGGAGGATGCTAGGGGCCAGCCACCCAGCCACACAGTAGATGTGGAGTAAGAAGGAAAGAAAAGGCATACAAGAATAGAAAAAGGTAAAATACCTGAGATCAAAGGTAGATGGGACAATTTAAAGTTAAGAAAAGCTGGCAGGAAACAAGTCAAGCTAAAGCCAGGCATTTATAAGTAAGAATAAACCTCCTTGTGAGTATTTATTTGGGAGCTGGTTGGCCCACCCCCAAAAAAGAGAAAAAAACAATCAACAATGAAGATGAGAGTTCTTTAATGAATATATTCACCTTGTATAGTATCTGATTCAGTTCCATTATGTAAGATACATTTTCCCCAAAAAGACTGAATTGTAGCAAAATCTACATCACATAAAGAATTGTCTGATGTCTTTGCAGACACACTTTGTGGTCAATTAGTTTTAGGGAAGATAATGTATGTATCTCCTTTGATTCTAGATATCAAGTGAAATTATCCTGCAATATCCCCACAGTCTAATCATAAGCAGAATTTGTTTAATGATGTGTTAGGTGGAGTAGGCAAATTATGCTGCAAATCTCTGTTTTCATGTTACTTGTTCATTATGCTTTCTAAACTGTGTGTACTATAGGTAATAGTTACATCTGAAATGAAGTCATGACCACTAATATTTTCTTATATGTTCTACTTTTACATATATCACAAAAATCCCATTGGGTTGGATGCACTAGGGCCCTGGGATTTCTTTTAAGTGGGCTGCTCTGATGAGCATTGGGAGTTCCCTACTGGACATGTCCAATCCACTGTCAGATGGGACAATGGAACACGGTAAGAGAGGAGTAAAGTGAGGACTTTGACTACAGAAGATTTTAATCATGGAAGCAAAGAAAAGGCTTTTCATTGACACTGGTAGAAATGATCACAGTGGGCTAGAGGGCTAGAGGAGTAGAGGGTTAGAAAGTGTCCTACGATTTAGCTCTTCTCTTCTCTGGCTGGCTTCAAGACTTCAAGTTTTCTATCTTTATATCCCAATTTTTTTGAGTTTTTTATTTGTTCGTTTTTGAAAAAAAGAACATAAAGTAACTGTAGGAGCCCACAGGGACTCCCTAGTAAGTCCTTACTCAAGGTCAGAAAGTCTGAGCTTGCTTTGCCCAACAGGGTTGCACAACGGGATGACTTGACCAAGGGTGTGTTTACCAGGTGTTTTGAAGGGTCTACTCTTACTGGTACTTTATACCTCTACCTTTAAAGGGGAAGGTTTTTGCCCCCCCCCCCCACTGATGTATAAAAAGCCCATAATGAGTAAAGTCAAAGCGATTGGGTATTGACCCAGGTTCTTCCCAAAGATATCTGTGTCTGTGTCTTTCTGATCATCTCTGTCTGTATTTCTATCTAATACTTCCTCACTCCTCACTACTATCCCCCAAGAACACTTCAACAGGTCAGAGCCAGACTCCTATAAGTAAATGTAAATAATTTCTTCTTAATAAATTTGTCCGTCTTTCTCATTCCTTCTACTAGAAGAACAAGAAACAAATATTTCTCTGCCTTGACAAAAGAGAAAATATAGTAAACATTTCTTTTAACAAGCTGGTCTGCAATGATGACCATAGCTCTACAGTTTGTGTAAAGGCCTCTCTTACCTAAATAAATGCCTTGTTTTGATTTGCCTCAATTTTTCTACCTACTGCCCCTCAATAGGAACACTCTTAAATGTACCTGTGAATAACAGAAGACATTCCAAGGAACATACAGGCATAGTTCTAAGAAAATAAGTATCCAAATTTGTACTTTCCACTTTTAATCTCCTGAATTGAGCTGCATCCAAACTCTTCCATTGTTAAGCCATCATACAGATTCATTATTTCCTTTGTTCTTACATGTTCACCCACATACAGAGACTGAAAGCAAATGTACTTCCTATTTCCCTTCAGTCTGACTGCCCTGCATGGGCCTTGGTTCTTAATAAAATCTCAACATGTTGAACAAAGACAAGTTCAAAGGAGAGGAACACTTTTGAGTTAAGGTTTCTAACCATATGCTGGTGCATTTTTTTTCTCCATTTTGTATAATTTTTTGTAAAGAGAAATATATTACATTGAAGATTTAACATTAGGTTTATTTCAGGATATTTGGAATATTAGTACATTGCAAAGTCCCATATCATAGAGAGACAAGCTTAAACTGTTCCAATCCCTAGGTGCTTAGCTCCAGGGCACATCCTGTGCCCTTTGCTCTCCCATCTCAGCTCCATCAGTAGGCCAGCAGTTAAAAGTCCTGTGGTCAGGCCACTCCACCATCATTGCCACCCTTTGGACTCTAACCTACAAGACCCCCTGTATCACCCAAACCCATTGAACCCATCATCCTCTCCCAGCCAACCACCCTCCACAAAATCAGCAGCCCCAAGAAGCACTCTCACTACCTGCAATAATTGGAAGAGCCCTTAGAGGCGCTAGCGCCACCTCAATCAATTGGAAAAAGAGCAGTCCCTAGAGACACAAGCACCACTTCCACCATTTGGAAGAAGAACTTCTAGAGTCACAAGCACCACCTGCACCAATTGGAAGAAGAGTAGCCTCCCTGTGAACAGCCTTCTCCAGCAACATCAGCAGATCCTATAGACACAAACGCCACCCACACCAGTTGGAAGAACAACCACAGGCACAACCCATACCAATTGGAAGAATAGACCCCCATAGGCACAAGTAAAGCCCACACCAGCCAGAAGAACTGGACAATACACCTGATCTAGGCAGTCAAACCCCCATAAACGTCAGCCAAGAAAACCCTACTTGACCTGACAACCAGTCAGCCACCAGAACCCTTGACCATTAAGACCAAAAAACAATAAAAGAAACAGACAATAAAGGAACAAAAGACCCATCCAAAAAGACATCACAAGAATCAACACCTGTTCATATAATTATCCCATACCCAGATGGGTTAAATGGCAGCATAAAAATACCTTCAATAACATAAAGAACAATATGGCACCACCAGAACCGAGTAATACTACAACAGCAAGACCTGAACATCCTAATGCAGATGAAGCAGAAGAAAATGACCTTAAAAATAATTTTATGAAGATGATAGAAGCCCTTAAAGAGGAAATGAAAATTCCCTTAAAGAAATCAAGGAAAAGATAAACAAAATTTGGAAGAAATCAGTAAATCCCATAAAGAAAGCCAAGAAAAAACAGAAACAGGTGAGGAAATAGCTCAGGACTAAAAAATTGAAATAGAGGCCATAAAGAAAACACAAGCTAAGGCAATTCTGGAAATAAAAAATCTGGATAAGTGAACAAGAACTACCTATGCAAGCATAACCAACAAAATACAAGAGATGGAGGAGAGAATGTCAAGCATTGAAGGCATGATAGAGGAAATAGATTCATTGGTCAAATAATATGCTAAATCCAACAAATTCTTAACACAAAACATCCAGAAAATCTGCGACACCTTGAAAAGACCAAACCTAAGAATAATAGAGATAAAAGAAGAAGAATTCCAGCACAAAGGCACAGAAAAATATATTTAAAAAAATAGAAGAGAACATTCCCAACCTGAAGAAGGACATGCCTATAAAGTTACAAGAAGCTTACCAGACACCAAATTGACTGGACCAAAAAAAGTAACCTTGCCACATAATAATCAAAACACTAAACATACAGAATAAAGAAAGAATATTAAGAGCTACAATGGAAAATGGCCAAGTAATATATAACAGCAGACCTATCAAAATTACACTGGACTTCTTTTTTTTTCCTTTTTTCTTTTTGATCTTTAAATACATTTATTTATTTTATTTTTTTAATTTTTATTTTGCAATACAATTCAGTTCTATATATCATCCACGGATTCCCCTGTTCTCCCCCACTCCGGCTCCCCTCACCTTCCCCCGAAGACCACATGAGAATAGGAAGAAGCAAAGTGCTAGAGAGGCCCACAGAAATCCACAAAGATACCCCCACAACAGACTGCTGGCAATGGTTGAGAGACAGCCCGAACTGACCTACTCTGGTGATGGGATGGCCAAACATCCTAATTGTCATGCTACACTGGACTTCTTAATGAAGACTCTGACATCCAGACATTTTGCAGACAATAAGAAAAGATGGATGTCAGCCCAGACTACTATATCCAGCAAAACTCTCAATCACCATAGATTGGGAAAACAAAATATTTCATGACAAAATAAGATTTAAACAATACCTATCCACAAATCCAACCCTATAGAAAGTACTAGAAGGAAAACTCCAACCCAAGGAAGTTAGCTGCACTTATGAAATTACAGGCAATAGAAAAATCTCACACCAGCAAATTCCAAAGGAGGGGAACACACACACACACACACACACACACACACACACACAGTACAACCACCACCACCAAAACAAAAAAATATCAGGAAGTAACAATCACTGGTCATTAATATCCCTGAGTAACAGTGGACTCAATTTGACTATAAAAAGACACAGACTAACAGAATAGATACAAAATCAGGATCCCTCATTCTGCTGCATACAAGAAACACATCTGAACTTCAAAGATGGATATTACCTCTGACTAAAGGGTTCAGAAAGGATTTTTAGTCAAATGGACCTAAGAAGCAAGCTGGTATAGCTATCTTAATATCTAATAAAATAGACTTCAAACTAAAATTAATCAAAAGACATGGAGAATGATATTTTATATTCATCACTAGAAAGACCCATCAAGACGAAGTCACAATTCTGAACTTTTATGCCCCAAATACAAGGGCTCTCATATTTAAAAAAATTACTAAAGTTTAAATCACACAGCAAACCCCACACACTAATAGTGAGAGACTTCAACACCCTACTCTCACCAATGGACAGGTCTGACAGACAGAAACTTAAAAGAGAAATAAGGGAACTTTCAGATGTTATGACTCAAATGGGTTTAACAGACATCTATGGACCATTTCACCCATGCACAAAAGAATATACCTTCCTCTCAGCACCTCATGGAATCTTCACTAATTTGAGTACCTACTTGGTCACAAAGCAAATCTCAACAGATATAAAATCTTGCAATAACCCCCTGTATCTTATTGTATCACCATGGCTTAAAGTCAGAATTCAACAACACAAATTATAGAAAGCCTAAAAACTCATGGAAACTGAACAATGCTCAATTGACTCACCACTGTGTCAAGGAAGTAATAAAGACATCTTAGAATTCAATGAATGCACAAAATAACTAAACTTAGGGACAATATGAAAGCAGTGCTAATAGGAAAGTTCATAGCACTAAGTGCCTACATGAAGAATTTGGAGAAATCTCATATTAGTGATTTTACAGCACACCTGAAAGCTGTGGAACAAAAAGAAGCAAAATCACCCAGGAGGAGTAGGTGACAGGAAATAATCAAATTGAGAGCTAAAATCAATAAGATAGAAACAAAGAGAACATTGCAAAGAGTTGTTTCTTTGAGAAAATCAACAAGATGGACAAACCCTCATTCAAAGTAACCAAAAGGCAAAGAGAGAGAATATCCAAATCAACAAAATCAGAAATGAAAGGGCAGAAATAACAACAGACACTGAGGAAATTCAGAGAATCATTAAGATATACATCAAAAAATATATTCAAAAAAAATTTTAAAAATATAAAAGAAATGTATAATTATCTGGATAGGTACCATATACCAAAATTAAATTAAGAGCAGATAAACAACTTAAATACACATATAACTCCTAAGGAAATACACGCAGTCATTAAAAGTCTCCCAAACAAAACAAGTCCAGGGCCAGAAGGTTTCAGCACAGAACTCTACCAGAATTTCAAAGAAGAGCTAGTTAATATCAATCCTCCTCCTCAAGTTGTTCCACACAATAGAAACAGAAGGAACATTGCCAAACTCTTTTTAAAAGCCTATAGTTACCTTGATACTCAAACAACACAAGGATACAACAAAGAAAGAGAAATAGAGACCATTCTCCCTCATGAACAATGCAAAAATAGTCAATAAAATACTGTCAAACTGAATCCAAGAACACATAAAAAAATCATCTACCACAATCAAGTAGGCTTTATCCTAGAAAAGCAAGTGTAGTTCAACATATGAAAATCTGTCAGTGTAATCCACCATATAAACAAACTGAAAGAAAAAAAAAAAACATGATCATCTCACTAGAGGCTGAAAAAAGCCTTCAACAAAGTCCAATACCCCTTCATGATAAAGTCTTGGAGAGATCAGAAATAAAAGGAACATACCTAAATATAATAAAATATTATATGGCAAGCTAACAGCCAACAACAAATTAAATGGAAAGAAACTCAAAGTGATTTCACTAAAATCAGAAACAAGGCTCTCCATATCTATTCAATATAGTAATCAAAATTCTAGCTAGAATAATAAGACAGCAAAAGGAAATCAAGAGGGGTACAAATTGGAAAATAATCCAGATTTCACTATTGCAGATGATATGATAGTATACATAAGTGACCCCAAAAGTTAGGGAACATCTACAGCAAAAAACACCTTCAATAATGTGGTGGGATACAAGATTATCTAAAAATAAAAAATAAAAAAAAATCAGCAGTCCTACTTTTTACAAATGAAAAACAGGCTGAGAAAGAAATCAGAGAAACAACACCCTTTAGAATAGCTACAAATAATAAAAAATATGATCGGGTAACTGTAATCAAACAAGTGAAAGACTTGTATGACAAGAACTTTAAGTCTTTAAAGAAAGGAATTGAAGAAGATATTAGAAAATGAAGAAATCTCCCATGATCAAGGATAGGTAGGATTAACATAGTAAAAATGGTAATCTTACCAGATGCAGTCTAAAGATTCAATGTAATCCTCATCAAAATCCCAACACAATTCTTTCCAGACCTTGACATAACAATACTCAACTTCAAATGGAGTAACAAAAAACCCAAGATAGCTAAAACAATCCTGTACAATAAAGGAACTCCCAGAGGTATCATCATCCCTGACTTCAAGTCTACTATATAGCAATAGTAACAAAAACAGGTTGGTATTGGCACAAAAACAGAAATGTGGATCAATGGAATTGAATCAAAGATCCTGACATACATTAACACACCTATGAATACCCTATTTTTGAAAAAGAAGCCAAAACTTTACAATGGAATAAAGAAAGCATCTTCAACAAATGGTGCTGGCATAACAGGATGTTGGCATGTAGAAAAATGCAAATAGATCCATATCTATTGTTATGCACAAAACTTAAGTCCAAGTGGATCAGAGACCTGAACATAAATCCAGTTACACTGAACCTGGTAGAAGAGAAAGTGCGAAGTATCCTTAAATGCATTGGCAGAAGTGCCTGCTTCCTGGATATAAGACCAGTAGCACAGACACTGAGAGTGACAATTAATAAATGGGACCTCCTGAAACTGAAAAGCTTCTGTAAGGCAAAAGACACAGTCAATATGACAAAATGGCAGTTTACAGAGTTAGAAAAGATCTTCACCAACCATAAATTTGACAGAGGGCTGATCTACAAAATATATAAAGAACTCTAGAAACTAGCCATCAAAATATCATATAATCCAATTTAAAAATGGGGTACAGATCTAAGCAGAGAATTCTCAACAAAAGAATCTCAAATGCCTGAAACACATTTAAGGAATTGCTCAACATTCTTAGTCTTCGGGGAAATTCAAGTCAAAAGGATTCTGAGATACCATCTTACATCTGTCAGAATGGGTAAAATAAAAAACACAGATGACAGCTTATGTTGGAGAAGATGAAAAGTAAGGGGAACACTCCTCCACTGTTGGTGGGAGTGCAAACTTGTACAGTCACTTTGAAAATCAGTAGGGTGGTTTCTCAGAAAAGTGGGACTCAATCAACCTCAAGACCCAAAAACACCACTCTTAGGCAAATACCCAAAGGAAGCTCAATTATACCATAAGAACTCTTGCTCAACTATTTTCATAGCAGCATTATTCATAATAACCAGAACCTGGAAACAACCTAGATGTCCCTCAACTGAAGAATGGATAAAGAAAATGTGGTACATTTATACAATGGAGTATTACTTAGCAGTGATAAGATGACATCGTGAAATTTGCAGTCATGTGGATAAAACCAGAAAAAAATCATCCTGAGTGAGGTTACCCAGCCACAGAAAGACAAACATGGTATTTACTCACTCATAAGTGGATAGTAGATGTAAAGCAAAGGATAACCAGTCTATAATCCACAGTCATAGAGAAATTAGGTGACAAGGAGGATCCTAAGAGGGACCCATGGATAGCTCTAGGAAGGGGAAATATATGAGACTTCCTTGGTAAATTAGAGCAGGGTGGGAGATAGAAGAGAGAGGATGTGGATGGGGGATGGGAAAATGAGGGATCAGGATAGTTGAGTTGGGGGCAGGAGAGAGAGGGAGAGCAAGGAAAGAGCTGTCTTGATAGGGAGGGTCAATATGGTGTTATGATGCCAGGGAAACTCCCAGGAATCCATAAGGATAAGCTGAGCTAAGCATCTTAGCGATAGTGGAATGGGTGCCCGAAATGGTCTCTCCTGTAATCAGATTGGTAACTACCCTAATTGTCTCTATAGAACCTTCATCCAGTAACTGACAGAAGCAGATGCAGAGATCCACAGCCAAGTACTGGGGCAAGCTCCAGGAGTCTCATTGAGGAGAGGGAGGAGGGATTGATTATATAAGCATGAGGGGTCAGGATCATGATGGGGAAATCCACAGGGACAGCTGACATGAGCTAGTGGAAGCTCATGGACTCTAGACCAACAGCTAGGGAGCCTACATGGAACTGAATTAGACCTCTGCATGTGGGGGATAGTTGTGCAGCTTGGTCTGTTTGTGGGTTCCCTAGCAGTGGGACAAGAACCTCTTCCTGGAGCATGAGTTGGCTTTTGGAATCTATTTCCTATGGTGGGATGCCGTGCTCAGACTTGAGGCAGTGGGGAAGAGCTTGGTCCTACCTCAATATGATATGCCATGTTTTGTTGAATCCCACGGGAGTCCTTATCTTTTCTGAGGCATGGATGTTGGGGGTAGAAAGGAGGTAGGGGAGCAAATGAGAGGAAAGGAGGGAGGGGAAACTGTTGTTGGTATGTAAAATAAATTTTAAAAATTTAATAATAAAAACATTTAAAAAATAAAGAGACAAGTTTTCCTTTTCTGCTCAACAACATCTGCTAGACTTACATTAGGAAAGATCAATACCAAAATGTTACTGTCTGTGTATTTTATCCACACCAGAATAGGAATAGCAAGGGTGTTTCAATAAAATGAAAATAGTTTTTATGTATTAAATGTTTGTTTCCTTCATATTTAGTATTATACATGATAAGCAAGGGTTTGTGTAGGCTTTTATTTGTTTATGTCTCTAGATGCAAAAATATATGCACAAACATGTATATACAAAATATTATTGTATGATAATTTTAAAATGAAATAGAATAATTGTTACCAGAAACTGAGGAAGTTTTTGAAAGAAGTGTAGAAAAATTTTCAGTCTAGAGGTGTAACATTATAATGTGAAAGTAGAAATGAGTTCAATGCTATGGATTACATTATAGTGATCATACCAATAAATCATGTAATACACATTTAAAATTAACTAGATTAAAGGATTTAGAAGAGTCTTACATTACAGCAATTTTATAGTTGCTTCTAATTCCTGGTATCAACCTGGGATATATAGGGAAGACACTCATGATTCTTCAGTTGGCAGAAACCCTGAAATAATATGTATATGCTATGTGAACGAGATTTTTTTATACACACAAATTAACAGAGACTGGACTAGAACTAAGACAAAGTCATAGGGACACATTGAGGAAAGAACAATTATTATAGTACATATTTAAACAAGAAAAACAAAAATGATATTTATTTGTAGCTCTTTTGTTTCCCAATTTTGTTTGATACAGACATGAACAGGTTAGTGTGATTATGAAAACGTATGTTCTCTGTACTTCTACTATGAAAATTTACACATCAGATAAAATGTAGAGTGAAAACTGACCATTCTAGATTGAACAACATTGTAAAAAATAGTGAAGAATTGGGTGATAAACTGTCATCTAACCCAAAAGATGAGAACAACTACTCATGTGGAACCTCAGAAATGATGCCTTGGTGTTGACCTCTACAAAAATACATCTTAAGTAAGACATATTATCCACAATATTCCATGCTTCTCATCACAGTCAAGTAAAAAGCACAATGTGACATGATCCCATAAAATAGTACAACATGCCGGGCGGTGGTGGCGCACGCCTTTAATCCCAGCACTCGGGAGGCAGAGCCAGGTGGATCTCTGTGAGTTCGAGGTCAGCCTGGGCTACCAAGTGAGTCCCAGGAAAGGCGCAAAGCTACACAGAGAAACCCTGTCTCGAAAAACCAAAAAAAAAAAAAAATAGTACAACATATCTTAGCAGTTGAACATTTCTGGACCTTAGACTGGCCTCTATACTTTAGTTGACCTGATTCTGCATTCTTTCCTTTAATAAACAATAATATTTTTTAAGCAGAGTCTCAAGTATTACAGGCTGTTCTCAGGTTCTATGCAGATAAAGCTAACCTTGGACTCCTGATCCTCGTGTCTTCTCCCCCTGGTTGCTATGATTACACATGGGAAGCATTATGCCTGAATAAGCATTATAAGTTGTACAATTTTTAATGATTCTATCATGAAAATTAGTGAATTTCAAGGTGGTTTAAAAATGCCCCAAATGTGTAATTGTTCCAGAAATAGGAGAAATTTCAAGAAGAAAATTTCATCTTCTCAAATTACATAGCTGTGCTAAGTCTTGAAATAAGTTGATCATGGAGTTTGGGTGTTGAGTTTAAATGTGTAGTGGTTCACTGATTTTCAAGTTTAAAATTTCTAGACCAGCTTTCCGTTTGAGCTTAATAGATCCTCCTTTGATTAATAACTTCTCACATAATCTTGAACCTATCAACTGATCCAAGAGTATTGCACAGACAAGGTGCCAGCCATTAAAGTTTTAGTGAATGTTCCTTACTTTCCTTTTCCTTTCTGGCTTTATCTGACTTTATCTACTTTAAGATCAATCAATTTTCTCTCAAGAGTGATGTTGTAGTTTATTTATTAACTTACCTCAGGATCCATTAAAATGTCTTTTAAATAAATAAACATTCAAATATGATTACTTAAAATTTATGTGTAGTAAAATGCTACTTCTTTTAATGAAGTAACTAGAGGATGAGTGAAGTAATAAAAATACCCAAATACATTGTAGGTTTCCATTTATATTCTCTAAGATGATAATTTTATATATCATCCCCCACACTTTCCAATGATAATAGGTTAAGACGTAGTTTTCAATTCTAAAGTTCATGTAATTTTGTTATTTATTATAGAACAACAACCCATTTTTATGTCAAAGAGTGTTTTTCCAAAGTTTCCAATAAGAAATGGGTTGTTCCATAACTATTAAGTCCACTAATAAAATATTGAAATGAGGACCAGGATTCACTTCCTTCCCAGTCTCTAGGGGAGATATCATGCTCTTTTTCTTCTAGTTTCTAATGACTGGAGATTCCTTGGGGTACAGCTGCAATACTTTAATTTCTATTGCTTTGGCCATATTGATCCTTTGTGTTTGTGTGCTGTCCTTTCCTGTACATCTGTCATAAAATTTCCCTTTTTGTTCATTGTGAGACACACAAGACTGCATTGACCTTCTACATGATGCACTACAATTATTGCACCCAAAGATACTTAAGTTATAATGTTGTATATCTATAACAACATTCATAGGTTCTTGAGATGAGAATATGGATGAATTTATATGTGTACTATTCAGTGTTGTCCATTTTGACTCCTTTTGGAATATTTAATTAAATAAGCAAGCTTTCAATTAAACAGACTAGTTTATACAAATGCTGTTTGTTCCTGTTTAATTAGCCAGTTTTTAAATGCACAGTACTTGTTCCTATTGATTATCTTGAACAACCTTTTGAATGCAGCAAAATATTAGTTTCTCATGAGGAATACAAACATGACAGTATCTTCCTATACCTAAGCTCTCAATTCCTGCTTCCTTTTGGAAGAGAACAAAGAATAAAGGTGTTGAATATATCTCCCATATACATTTCTCTTTCCCAAGATTTGTCTTTTATTATCCTCAGAGTTAATGTGGACAGCTTCTAGGCCACACAGCTTTTGCTTGATGAGGTATAAGCAGTATATAGAGGAGTATTTTATAAGAAGTTTTGGAGGGAGTATGAAGGAAATCAATTTTCTTAGCAATAAATGTGAGGTGCATTTTGTTTGTATTGAAAGAACATGTGTCTTTTACTTTCCCTCGAATATTTTAAATGCATTTGAATGTTACATTCATTTTACAAGAAAGCACAATAAAATCTTCAATGAGTATCACAAAATAATTAAGAGGAATGTTAAAGGCAAGCTGAGACAAGAATGGAATGCTCTGCCAACTACATGTCCAAAAATAATTTGAAGAAGATTATTTTTAAATCACAAAACTTAGCAAATAACTTTTTCATACTATTAAATGCTACTAAATGCAACTCTTACATTGCTGATACAAAACTTATGTAGCTGAAAATACATAAAACCAAGGATGTGGATTTTTGTTATAGTTCTGACTTACTTTTCATAAGATATTTAAAAGTCTAAAGGGTTTTTCTTCCAGTACATAACATTATTTAGTTATTACAAAGTTTTTCTTACTCAACTTACAGCAACCATTTCATTTAGATATATAGATATATCTTTCATATTTAAAAATATGAAAGAAAATTTTAACGTCAAATATAAATTTTTAGTGAACAATCCTAAATTATCTTCAAGTCTTTTTACAGATCATCAAAGCCCAATCAGAATCAAGACCTAATGCCTGTGTACTTGATAATAGCAGAAATCATGCTCACTTTTGACACAGCAGGTTTTGATAGCCCTGTAAAAACCAGAACATCATTACTTCAGGCAAGGTGAGATGGGTAATCACTTTCTATAATTCATATTTTAGTGCCTGAACACCATCGAGGAAGCATTATGTCCTTGGTTACTACACTACATCATTTGCCCTCACGAAGGTATTTCGGAGAATTACAGGAATGACTCCAGTTCAAAGATGTAGTATTAGATTTTTGTCGTTTTTTGAACATGCTGTAATTCAAAAGAATACTTGAATTGCTAACATTCAATAGAGAGTTTATATCTTTTTTGCAGTAGTAAGTCTCTCTGGCAGTCTGAAAATCTGATGAGATCTTTTATCTGCATCTTTCTTTTTCAAATAAAGAGATACTGCATGAAAAATGTCAGAAGCACTTTGCATATAAAGTGGATTTTTTTTTCTTTTCTTTTACTTGGAATTTTGGATCTAGCGTATACATTGCTTTGCTTGTTCTCTTTGGGTTCAAAATGTCATTTTGGAACTAGTAATATTTTATCTCAAATTGCATAACTTAAAATTTTGTGCTTCATAAAGGTATTAAAAAGAACACCTTTAACAATATGATAACGGATTACATTCTTTAATATCTTTCTATATGCATTTATACATATATATTTAAAAATACAATGTAAGTATGCAAGAGGCTTTGTACGGTGTTTGTCAAGGACACTTGTCTGCATCTGGTATAGTCTGACCATGTAAATGACTCATGCCATTTGCAACATGTAAATGTGCCATGCATGTTGTAAGGTGTGTATTATAAGTCACTTTTTCTTCATTTCACATTTCCTAAAATGACAATAATCATTGCTTTACATGTGCATAACAGACAAGGTGGATGTTTTCGCATCTATACCTCTATGGAGGTTTACTTTTTCACTGGACACTTCTGGTTGCTTACTCTCCTGTCTCCTATTTGCTCAGAGACCATTCTTATCTAGCCCATGCCCACCTGCCCAGGGATAGAACCACACACAGTGAACTGGGTCCTCCTTCATCAATTAGCAATTAAGAACGAACGAACGTGCCCAACAGGCTTTCCCACCGGGATATCTTACGGATCTAACTCCGCAGGTGATCTCCCCAGACAAGATATGTCGCAGGCCAAAAAAGTCTGCCAAACTTTTCCTGCTTCTTCCTCTTCTGTGTACTCACGCTGTGTGCCACACCCCTAACACTGACAACTGGAACTGGGGCTTCACTCTGGAGATGTATGTGAGCATTAGCTCATTAAGAGAAGTAGGTTTTCATTCACTTTTTTTCCCCTTCAGCATTAAAGATCAAGCCCAGGGACAAGCAGACACAAGACAAGCAGCCCTCTACCGTAGGCCTACATTCCTACACTCTAATTTTATAAAAATATTTGACTTGCAGTAAAAGCTGCCCACCTTCCTTCTTCCTCAACTAGAATGAGAAAACCTAAAATACTGTTGCTTTTTCAGAATTCTTCCACGTTGGTTCTAGGACCTGTGAGACCCTGCTTACAAACAAGCCTTGCTGGGAAATTGGGATCAACATCCACACTTGTCTCTCATCCTTTATACTTAAATATCCTTGTCTTCATCTGTTGTTTCTTGAGGAGTTTTACATTTTTATGTGATCCTAATTCTTTGCAGTGGAAAACTGATTTAGAAATGAAGTAATTGTTGATGATCCACAAGCTAACCTGAACCAAAGTCATAAAACTTATGAAAGAAAAGGGTCAATGAAATGATGAGGTATTTAATTACCTGGTCTCGTGATGCCCTACCTGACATGGACAACAATTCTTCTTGGAAACTAACACTTCTAATCTCACAATGGCCTCTCCTTGCTTTTTACTGAGCTCTGCCATTTGCCAGCTGCGACAGCTGAATGGACCAACCAGTAGCTGCAGCACACACTATGAAGTAGCTCAAGAAAGACTTAAGTAATTTTAATAAACGGAACATTTTAAAATTTTTGTGTCACAAAGGATAAGAAAGATTATATGTATATGTCATATAGAACCAGAAAATGTATTATTTATATGAATTTTAATATTTTATAACTCCCAAATGGACCAACTTTACTTGAAAACAGGTCAGCTATTTTTTAAATTTTTTTCTGTTTTAAGCACAAACTTAAAGTTATACAAGTAAAAAGGGTGTTCTAGCTTAAAACATTAATATAAAAATGTCAATATTTTTGATGTTTATAATATAATTATATAAATATTTTGTTTTCTTATATTTTATATTTACATAGAATATAGATATATAAAATGATATAAACAATCACTGATACTCAAACAAAAGTCTAAAATCATAAAACTAGAACTTTCATTCAAAATCAACTATAATAATGTAATTGTCATAGAAAGTATGTGAAATATAATATATATATAGCTAATATACATACACAGTAATTTTATTGATGATTTTAGTTGTTATATAAAACAATGGGCTTTAGCATGACATTTTCATACACACTTATCAAAATACTTTTCTCACATTCACATCCACATTGCACTATCATATCCTCTTTACCTCCTCATTCTATATTACATTTTATTGTATGTAATCAAACTCATATATGTGAACATACATAGATTCTTAAGTGGAACACATAGTTGTAAATCTTAAATTGAATCATTCAATAGTTTAATTCTGGAAAATAAAAACATATAATAATCTCACCTTTGTGAAATAAAATATTTAGCAAGTTTAAGCACACTGCTATGTAAAAATAAACTGGAAATAGATGTTGAAATGAGATGGCCCAAAAGAATGACAATCCTTTCAGAAATTATGCTTGAGTTAAATTTTATATGATTTTGAATGATACTGTTTCTTATAAATCCTATTAATGAATAGTAACATAATTCCACATGGCCAAACCCTTTGCTACAAATTTGTTTATTTGATTGATTCTGCTTAATTATATTACAAATGCCATAGTATTTCAATACATAACAAGAAAATATCCATAAATACAAATAATCAACATGAATGAAAATGAAGAAGCCTTATTTCTATTTTGAGAATGTTACTTTTCTTAATAAATAGGATTCACAAAGCATGGAGTAGCAAGACAAGCAAAGCACATTCGTAACATCTATAAATTATGAATCATGTTAACTACCTTTGGCGTTTTACACAAAATTAGTTATGACTGAAACCATAAAATCTCTGGATATCAATGTTCAATTTGTAAAAAGTATGTCTATATTTAGTGTATTCATTTTTCACAATAGGTATCACATGTTAGTCACATGCTATGCCACATATCTTGACATATAGAATGGTTGTGAAGATAAATGTATTTTAGTTTAATGGAGGCACTTCTTGAAACAACCTGGTTATGTCAAGTTCCAGGTTGGTACAAATGTGATATTAGCCTGGCTTTTATCAGTATTGATAGAGCTCAACAAAGAGATATTCCACACGGCATGATATGAACACTTTATCAGACCTGATTTATGAAGATGCCGTGAATATCAGGGGGGGAAAATGTCAAGCAATAAGCAACTGAGTTCAATGTTTCAAAATCAAAAATGAGTAATGATAGTTAAATAAATATTTAAAATATCCTACTAAGCTTTTAATATATAGCTGGAAGGGGAAGGAAACAGAGATGGGGGGAAAAAGAATTACGAGAAAACATGTGAAACAAAGAATATGAAAACAACAAAGGAGAGAGAAAAAGTAAAAAAGCCGAAGAATACAGGGAAACAGTTCATGAAGCTATTTGTAACAAAGTAAAATTTTAGATCTTATTCTATGTTTTATTGCGTCTACAGAATCACACTGAATGAACTCCTGCACACTTAGTGTCACAAAGGAACAAGTTAATAAGGAACAGTAGAATCAGGAAATACAGGCAGGGACCTTAGATGATGTGAGTGTGTGAAGGTTTGACGAAAACAGAAGGTAAGATAATCACTGTGATGCTGGAAAGAAGAAATGGGAACATATTTTCATGATAAATTTTACAAAATCTACTGATGGAATAAAGGTTTAGAGGCTAGAGAAGGAAATTATAGGCCCTGGGTCATTGTTGGGTGTTGACTTCGAGTATATGCTTAACTCAAGGAGGAAGAATAGTTCTTTGTATGATTTGTGTTTGTAACCTGACAACCAGCACTCCATGATATTGACCCCTAAATTTAATGAAAGAACTTTACTGTGTGTTTTCACAATATGATCTCTTAAACATAGAATGACAGTCTATATTACCATATGCGCTTTTATTTATTTATTACTTATGGCTTTTACTAATGAAGGGAATATCAATTTAATTTAGTATATTAGTAATGAGATTGCAATTTGAAATATTTTTAGAATAAACTAATCTTAAATTTCCTGTTTGGTATCCTCATCTCTTGTTAAGAGGATAATTACTGACAGTCTACACAGATCTACTCCTAAGACTGAATTATACACAGTCATCTTAGAGAATAGTCCCTGTAGATAGTATTATGCTAATATACAAGTCATTTTTCTCTGTAGTTCTTGTAAAATCTATTCAGAGGAGAATATTTCAAAGTAATTATGTAGCCATGCTGTTATTACATTCATTTCAGCTAAGAATATACATAGTGATTATTATACTTTTATGTCTTCCATCATCTCTTTATATGTGTTTAAATGTCTTTAAAAGATGACGGTGAAAATTACCAAACACTTCAGCACGGAAGTCTTATTCTTTTACTTTGTACTCCAAAATAGACCCCAGTAATTAGCTATTTCCCCTAAAAAAGTACACTAAAAGGAAATACACTAAAAAGAAAATACACTAAACTGTTGAGAACAACCTTATTTTGCATTAGAGAAAGGTTTTTAAAATCTTGAAGGCAAAATCATTGTCATATTTTCAAAAGAAAATCATCATAGAATATGTAGTGTTAAGGAATACAGATGGAAAAACCCATGTGTCTATGGAAGTAATACATCACTAGTGAATGACATTAGAAACATAAGAGGGCACACTACTTGAAAGAAGAATAAATTACTTAAGACATGAATTATTTAGCTGCCAATAAATTTATGGGATTGTTTATTTTTACTTTGTACTTTTAAAGACAAACCTAACAGTTCATTTTTAAAGTCTCTTAAACATACAGGTACAGCCTGTATTACCATATTTGATATGGTATGCAAATCAACTATTTAAATAACTGTATTCTTATTTGATTGAAATTTTAATTATGACAAGATGGTTCCTTTATTCACATGCATTTGGAAAAACCCATTAGATAATATCAAACTATTTCACTGCAAAGTTACTCATTATATACATCTTTCATGTTGTATTCTTTTTATATTCTTATTAATTACATCAACCCAGAATGAAACTTTATACTAACTTGGGCAGGAGGAGCATAATAAATCAGCCAATATGTTATTTCACATATATATGCATTACCATAAGTTTGTGGATTTATATAAAGATGTAGGTATTTTTATTGTTGCTCTTTGTATTATTTTTCAGTGTCTATATGGGAATCATTATGGCTCATGAATATCTTTATCATCTTTTGATATATCTCTCTAATTTGATTAATTTCTGCAATATTACTTATTGGAGTTTTTATTTACATGTATTCACTTTCATTTCTCATAGTACTAATGCAAGTGACCATTATGAACTTCTTTAAGAAATGTCAGCTTTTGGAGGGAAGATGTATATTACCTGTATTAACAATGATAACTCTGAAGTTAATACCATAGCTTACTTACATTGGGAACCTGTGTTAAGACACTTCTTAGGAAAATTCCTACAAATGAAGGGCATATTGTGAATTCCATTTTTGTATGTGGAGAAATTGAAGTAGATTTTAATTGATTTTTCTGTTCACCCAAATGCAGCATGCATAGGTAATGGCAGTGTGTGGTCTACTTATTGAAGCAAGTTACATAAATCAAAACATAATATCTTCTTGTTATTTAAACCAATATTCTTATTTCTAAAACAGAAACATGGCGTCAATATAAGGCTTACCTTTATCAAAACTACCACCTGTAAATGAAACTTGAACACACAAAGCTGTTTACTTCTCTGGTGGAAATTTCTTTAAAATTTACACTGGTGGAAATTTCTTTAAAACAGTTCATTTTTTTAAACAATGATTTTAGATAAAATAATTAAATGCTCATATCTTCAAATAAGGAGTGAAAAGAGAAGAGTGATTCCCTAAGTTAAATGCTCTTACCAATCCTAAGCTGTACTTTCTGAGTATAGATTTTAAAGTTTAGCTGAAAGCTATGCTTTATACACACATGTTATGTCTGTAGGTGTACAAGCATCAAGTTTATAAGCAATCCCCTAAAAGAAAATGAACACCTGGGGTCTGTTATCTCCTGCAATGTCAATACTATGAGACTCTCCTCATGGACTTCAAATCTATGGCTCCTGATAAATACTTATTTTGGTTGACCTGACTTTTTTGGCATTATAAAGAATAACACAGCCAAACATGAGGCAGAACTCAGTGAATCCTGCAGAAGAGTGAGGAAGGACTGTCGGAGCCAGGAGGGTCAAGGACACCACAAGAAAAACCCACAGAATCAACTAACTGGTCCTTATAGGAGCTCACAGAGACTGGACCGAAAAACAAGGAGCCTTCTAGGGACTAACCTAGGCACATATGTTAAAGTCGTTGTAGCTTGGTCTCCTTACGTGACATCAGGGACTGTCTCTGACTCTTTTGCCTTCTTTCAGGATCTTTTACTCCTACTGAGTTGCCTCATTCAACCTTAATATGAGAAAAGATGTTTACTCTAACTGAAACTTAATATGCTATGTTTGGTTGATGTCCATGGGAGGCCTGCCCTTTTTTGGAGAGAAAAGGAGAAAGAGTGGATGGGGTTCTGGCAGAAGGGAGGTGTCGGGGAGGGGCTGGGAGGGAAGGAAGCAGGGGAAACTGTGATTGGGATATGAAATAATAATGATGATGATGATAATAAAAGTGGTAAAAAAATAATTACAAAGGGGCAGATTAATGAACCTGTATACTGCACAGTGTTCAAATCAGTTAATCAAAACTATAGCAAAACTGTGGCACAAACTGTTAAAGCCAGCTCTCTTAATTTTAGAGTGTATGATCACTGTCCATAGTCCACATTGTGTGCAATAACACACAGAACTTATTACCTCTCTCTGTAGCTTTACTTCATTCGACCTTTCTCTCTCCCTTTGCTCACTCTTTCTGGACTCTGAAAAAAAAAATCTTTTACTTGTAACTTCAGTGATTCCACATGTGAGCAAGACCAAACAGTGATTATTCTTGCTTCCCAGTTCCATCCATGTTGTTCTAAATATATAGGACTTCTTTCTTTATAATAACTATTTTTTTATTTGACAATAAAAGAAAAGCTAATGTTATACATATGGAGGACAGATAACTAATTCTTAAGAGACAATGTTGTATTAGTCTGGAGAAGCACACATATGATATCATGTAACTCTCTACCTACCAGTTTAGCCTAATGTAAAATGCTATTTATGATATTTCCTGTTTAGCTCTCATGAGCACTAAACAATGCAAGTATACTATGACATCATGCCAAGTAAAAACACTATCTTAAGTACATATTAAATAAATTCATCCAATATCCATTACAAACTTTGAAGATGTTAGAATAATTACATCCTAAGTATAAATGATGACAAGCACAGCTCTCATAAGGTACCTTCCTAAAAAGCCAAGGCTGTTCCAGGTACCTAGGTGCAGAGGATAGAGAAAACATCCTGAAACACATAAATCCAATGTTATGGAAGATGTTAAATGTACTTAAAGAATATGTACGATTTTGCAATGCCCTTGATCAGAATTCTGGGTTATCTTTGGAAAATTGCTTCACAAGTTTTTTCTTTAAGATAGTATTGTTGTAGGTTGTTTTTACTCTTTGCTCTTTTGGGGGGCCCGCCACCCAGCTACCAAATAAATCACACATGAATCTTATTATTACTTATGAATGCCTGGGCTTATCTTGGCTTGTTTCTAGCCAGCTTTCCTTAACTTTAAATTATCTCATCTAACTTTTGCCTCTGGGCTTTTTCCACTCTCTTACTTCTGTAAACCATATTCTTACTCCTTGCTTACTGTGTAGCTGGGTGGCTGGCCCCTGGTGTCCTCCTCCTTCTCTGGCTATTTCTTCCTTTTCTCATTCCTTGATCTTTCTTCCTCCCAGATTTCTCCTTCTATGTTTTTTTTCTGCCTTCCAGCCCCATCTATCCTTTCTCCTGCCATGCTATTGGCCATTCAGCTCTTTATTAGAAAATCAGATGTTTTAGACAGGCACAGTAACACAGCTTCACAGAATCGAACAAGTACAACAAAGAACAAAAGTAACTTAAAAAAAAAGACTTTAAAATGATATTCTACATTTCTCCTTTTTTGTCTAAATAAAAATAAAGGTTTTAATTGTAACATAGCAAAACTACATACAGCAAAACAATTATCAACTAGGAGTTACATTTACAATATTCTGTCCATTTGTGGTTAGCATATTTAAAGAAAATATTCCATTATCTACCTTGTCTTGGTGATTGTAAAGTTTTATTTCTTTTTTTTTTTTTTGTGGTTTTTCGAGACAGGGTTTCTCTGTGTAGCTTTGCGCCTTTCCTGGAACTCGCTTTGGAGACCAGGCAGGCCTTGAACTCACAGAGATCCGCCTGGCTCTGCCTCCCGAGTGCTGGGATTAAAGGCATGCGCCACCACCGCCCGGCCAAGTTTTATTTCTTATTGATTTTCTATTATAATTAAGGAAAAATAAAACTTTAGCTATCTAGCCTAGTCTTCAACTCTATCAAAAACCCAGAAGAATGTAATATTATCTAATAATAGAGACATTTGGCTGCCTGAACATTTACCTAGAGTTCCTCTGCAATGTTGGAGCAGTCATCTTCAGCCTACAGTCCTACAGTATCCAGCAGACTTTTCAGCGAAGCATGAAATTTGAAGGACTATCCTACCTCAATTTGGCAAAATTCAGCAGTCACTTTCTTCTGTGTCCTGCATGTCCAATCTGCCTAGTACATTGTCAGCAAAGGCAAGAGCAGTTTCTTTGACCACTGGCTAAACTTGTCACAATGAAAGTAAACTTCATAAGGAGTTTCTTCAATGCCCTTCATCTATGAAGTTAACTGGTGCTGCCAGGAACACAGGTGTCTCACTGTTATGAAAAACTTTAAGTTAACAAAACATTTTAAATACCATATTCTGTAGGACTTTGAAAGGTTTGAAGACCATCTATCTATCTAAAATATATTCTATATGATCTGGAAAGCATACCTAACACATCTATAAATTTGATTGTTATAAATGACTAACTACTGACCTATGTCTCTTGATTATCCTATATAGTTTATAATAACAGCTTTTAAAAAATAGAATTTCACCTTATATTTTAAAATAAATTCCAAAGGTAAAATAGCCTAAACAAGAGCAGAAACATATACAGCACAATAAAAATAACTTCAAATTTGTATCAATATACTGTAGTCCTCTAAATGATAACAAACATCCATAGCCCATCAAATAACCAAAGACCATCCACACGCCCCAATTTATGAGAACATGAAAGTCATTTGCTTCCAACTGCTTTCTGCTGCTTGTGGACAAAGTATCTTTTGGGTCCCAGAGACAAAATTTTTAGATAATGACCAAGTCCTGGGAAGACCAGCCATAACCTTTGCTTATAGATATCATCTGTCAAGTTTCAGAAGGTCTTGCCTGATCAAACTTGATCCATATTAACCCTAAAGGAATCCACAGCCTCTCATCGCCTGTGAAACCAAAACTCCAAAGCATTTTTGATTTCCATTTGACAAATATATTTTTTGACTTTTTTAAAGTTAAGACATTCCTAAATTATAGGCTGATTTATTTCAACAGTCTCTTTTTTCAATTCCAGGTCTCTTTGCTGTCCTTTGCTTTACAATAATAAAAAATTTCAAAATCAGCACAATAACATATAGGATCGAGACTACCCGTGTATTTCCCATCTTACATGGCTTTTTTTCTTTTATAGTACTTTTACTTTCTCTTTAAAGACTTTATTATTATTTTTAAACTATTCATATCTTTCTGCGACAATAACTTTTTTTTCCGTAGGCTTATGTACATTGTAAAATACATTGTACCCTGTTCAGAGTTTTTTTCCTCTGGACCTCTTTTATTGTATGTCATCAGCACTTTTTAACCATGTGAGCAAACCTTGAAACTGCTAACCTACACCTGGATCCACTGCCTGTGGCTCTCAGCTGGCTCTGCCCAATCCTTGGGTCCTGAAAACCAAGCCTGAAAATTGTGGCCTGCTAGAGGTTTATCTGACCAGGAACTGCATTCAACATTCCTAGAATTCTAGAATGCTGATGCTTGTACTATGGCAGGTGTTTTTACTTAGTATTTTGTTCCTACTCAAGATACTAGCTGTTCAAGGTCTTGCCAGCCAGTAGAAACTCTTAAAGGACCATATCCCCCTGCCTTTTTTTTTTAAAGCTTTCTCAGACACTATGGAAATTCAAACCCCACATTGGGCAAAAAAAATGTTTTTGGATGGCTTTACTTTTTGCTCTTTTGGGGGGCCCACCACCCAGCTCACAAATAAATCACATATGGCATCTTAATATTACTAAAATTGCTTTAAATTTAAATGTCATTCGATTATTTGTTGTTTTGCTTTCAGTATTATGGTCTGTTGCAGGATATTTGATTACACTGTGAAACCTGAGATTGTGTTAATAAAAATGAACCTTGGATAAGGGGGAGGAACAAGAAACTAGGTGACATGAATCATCCATAGAGAGTAAGGAGGAGCCAGAGAAATGAATAGAGAGAAGATGCACAGTAAGGAGTAGAGAGGGACTTGGAGTGAGGCGGTCTTTTAGGTTTGGGATGGCTCGAGATGCTCTCTTGCTGGGTCTCCAGCCAAAATGGAAGGTCAGCTGGTTCCTTTTCTGACACTCTGAGGTTTTCATGCCAACATATGCCTATGAGCCTTTATGGGTAAACAGATTGATACAGACTTAGTTAAAAACTGCATTTGGTGTCAGCATCAGAGCCCGTAAATATTGGACTAGAAATACTGCCAGGCCAGGGCCTGAGCATTGGAGCACTGACTGTAGAGCTGCCACAGAAGGTAGTTAAAATATCAGTAGATTCAGGGGCAGCTGCTAAGCCAATAGAAAAACAACAATGGCTGGTCTTGTACATTAAGACATTCAGTTAGAGAGTTGTAGATAAACACGAGACATGTATGGTACTGGTACATACAAAGTTTGCTCAGAGATGTCAGTCATATAAACCCACAATACACTTAAAAATAATAACAACCAGATCTTAAATACATTGTCTCCTGATACAATTAAGGTTTTTGATTCAGTTGTCTCTGTTGATTTCCCTATTATTATCTTGACCACCACCTTACCCCACCTACCCCGCTTGCTCATATAATCCCACTTCCCTTTCTTTGACTGGACTCTCAGAGCTTGGCCTTGTGTTTGGTTGTGGATATCCACTTTTGCTTCCATCAGTTACTGGATGAAGGCTCTATGATGACAGTTAGGGCATTTACCAATCTGGTTACCAGGGTAGGTCAGTTCAGGCATCCTCATCACTACTTCTAGTAGTCTAATCTGAGGACATCCTTGTGGATTCATGGGAATTTCCCTAGCACCAGATTTCTCCCTTACCCCATAATGTCTCCCTCTATCAAGACATCTCTTTCATTGCTCTCCCATTCCATCCCTCCCCCAGGTCGACCATCCTGTTCCCTCATATTCTCATCCCCATCCCCTCCCCTCTAGAAACTCATGAACTTTAGACCAATAGCTGTGGAACCTGCATGGGACTAGACTAGACCCTGTGCATATGGGAAACAGTTGTGTGTAGCTAGAGTTTTCCTGCCTGACTCACAATCATGACAAATCTCTGTCACCAGCCAGGCCCACAGCCGCTCAGACCTAACCAAGTAAACACAGAGACTTATATTGCTTACAAACTGTATGGCCATAGCAGGCTTCTTGCTAACTGTTCTTATATCTTAAATTAATCCATTTTTATGAATCTGTATATACCTTGCCACGTGGCTTGTGGCTTGCCAGCATCTTCACATGTGGCTTGTCATGGTAGTGGCTGGCAGTGTCTCCCTCCGCCTTCCTGTTCTCTCAAATGTCCTCTCTGTTAGTCCCGCCTACACTTCCTGTCTGGCTACTGGCCAATCAGTGTTTTATTTATTGACCAATCAGCAACACATTTGACATACAGACCATCCCACAGCAGTTGTGTAACTGGGTCTGTTTGAGGGGTCTCTGGTAGTATGATCAGGATCTATCCCTGGTGTATGAGCTGGCATTCTGGATCCCATTACCTATGGTTGGACACATTGTTCACTCTTGAGGCAGAGGAGGACATCTGGGTCCTGCCTTAACTGAATGTACCAGGCTTTGCTGTATCTCCATGGGAGAACTTATCCTTTTGGAGGAGGGGATGAAGAGTGGGTTGAGGAGGGAGGTTAGGCTTGGGTTGGGGGGAGTTGGGGGAGAAATGAGAGGAGGATTTGTGGCTGGTATGTAAAATGAATATATTTTTTTAATATAAAAGAGAATGTCTTTAAATAGTTAATTCAACACATATGGATATCTATGTGCATGACTATGTTCATACATGTGTATGTCACTATATTATAACAGCGATGAACTCACCCTACTGAAGTGTTTCAACTTTCTATCATTTATAATAGTGTTCAAATCATTCATTTTTTATGTAATATTTTCTATTGAAACACAACCAGTGATTAGTTTCAACTGTGTGTATTTCTGGTAACTCACTTCAAAGCCAAGCATAGACTGTCCCTACAAGGGTAAAGCAAGACTTCATTTTGCAAAGCTTATGCAGCATTCTGGGGTCTTCTCCTGTTACCTTTATTGGATATTCACATTCAAGGTCTTTATTGATTTCCAGAAATCTAGCACTTTTATAAAACATTACCTGCACTTATTTGAACAAACAGTTGGTTGATTAAATAGATAATTTAAAAAATCAGAAAGAGAGTAATTTGCAAATAATATATGTTTTATGGTTGTTTGGTTTTATTGTTTCCTCTGATATTGTATGGTATATTTCTGGGTCAAGTCTACAAGGTTTGTTAAGATAACCATGCAATGACTCAGTATGAACATTACGATTCATTGGCTCTTTGGATGTGATTTATGTAAATGGATTCAGTATAGAAGTTTCAGATGTTTCTATGTTTGGATTCTCCTCAGAATATTCTGATTAACTTACAAACTAACATCATGACTCAGAGCTGGCATGGAGTTGGAATCCCTGGCAAGCTGCTTTCCTGGAACCTATCTATTAAATTAAAAGGCATTATCCTTCAAAGACCTTTCTATATCTGTATTTGCACATTTATTATGCAGAATACCTCCTCAAAGCCCTTGATATTGTCAATAAGAAACTCTCAGAACTACTGGATAATGGCTCTGTAAAATATTTATCAACCCAATTCTGTCTGTGTGTTCCTCAGAGACTGCCATTTATGTGAGCAGTGTAAATGTAAGTCCTTTAATGCATTGTCCCTGTGCAATCAATTGTGCTGGACCAGGCTCACTCTTTGAAACCTTGCAATCTCACGTGAAGAATAATGACAATAATCATTGCTTTTGACAAAATTATTGCTTTTTATGTAAAATAATCATCAGGTCTCTGCTGTCTCACTATTTTTCCCTCAAATAATCATATAACTACAATTCTTTGCTGTAATATAGTGGTTATTCTCATGGTTTCCATTATCTTTATCCTTCAAATAATATTTATATTGTTAACTGTCAAAAGAGAACAGAGTAAAATAAATAATCTTCACACAAAAGATTATTCTCTTACACATCCTTTAATAACCAAAAATCTGTAGGTTATGATTTAGAATTCTAGTCAAGCCAACATTTAATCGTTTGGAGCTAATCATAAGATTGTTAAACATATATTTTAAAATATAACTATTTTTAAACATGATCATATCTTATCACATGTGGTTATATGGTAGTAGAGATAAGAAACTAGTTACAATGTTAGTTGTTTAAGACATTTAGATTACATTTCGTCTGCATCTCATCTGATTTATTTGCATAAATCACATGGCAACTACAGCCAATGCTTCATTAGATAGAAAATTCTTCACTCTAAGGAAAAGATGATTTAATATGAGAAAATTAGTGGCTTATGTACTACATATATTCTAGATAGTAAGTTTAAAGTATATATTAATATTTGTAATACACATTCATCATTTCTCATGCACAGTCTTTCTCTATATTGTACAGGAAGAGCAGAAGTTATCATCATAAAAAGTGAAAAACTGAAATGCTGTGGGATGTATTTCTGTACATCGTGACTATGTGTTGCTCCCATTGGCTAATAAATGAATCTGTTTTGGCCTATAGCAAGGCAGCTAAGAGGCAGGTGGGAAATCCAAGCAGAGATACAGAGAAAAGAAAGGAGAGTAGGAAGAGATGCATAGCTGCCCCCCAAGGAGCAGCAAGATGCCCTCAGACAGGTAATGCCACGGCCTCCTGGCAAAATAACGATTAATAGGAATGGGTTAAGATGAAAGAGCTAGCTAGCAAGAAGCCTGACATAGGTGATTATTTTATGAGGAGCTGTGGGACCACAGGGCTGGGCATGACTGGAGAAACTTACCACTATACTAAAACACATATACATTTAACCTGAATTAAACACTACAATGTATGAATATATTGAATCATTCCAAGACAGTATTTTGAATTTTATAGAGCAATTAAGACTAGCTAAAGTTTTCCTGCCTGGCCCACAGTCAGGATAAATCTCTCTCACCCGCCAGTCCCACAACCGCTCAGACCCAAACAAGTAAACACAGAGACTTATATTGGTTACAAACTGTATGGCCGTTGCAGACTTCTTGCTAACTGTTGTTATAACTTAAATTAACCCATTTCTATAAATCTATACCTTGCCACGTGGCTGGTGGCTTACCGGCATCTTCACATGCTGCTTGTCATGGCGGTGGCTGGCAGTGTCTCCTTTCTCTGCCTTCTACTTCCCAGAATTCTCCTCTCTCCTTGTCCTGTCTATACTTCCTGCCTGGCCACTGGCCAATCAGTGTTTTATTTATACAGAATGATATCCACAGCACTAAACATTAGCATAAGTAAATTAAGAAAAAATAATTTTTAACATTTGTTTTCAAGATAGCTCAGACTTGATTATATTAAGATACAGTTTCTAGAACTTACAATACAATTAGTGTACTTTGATGTTGCATGGTATTTGAAAACATCACACAATATGTAGGGTCTTCTTGAATAAAATATGTGTAAATATATTTGCAAAAGAATACAGGAAAATTTTTTCAAAGACTTTTGGAGAAATTAATATAATTAAAAACTTAATTTGGCTCAATATTAAAATTTCAATATTATAAAATGAAACTTGACATTGAGTGGTTTCTGTTTATTTTTTGTTTCACAAATGTTGGACTTATTATAAGCATAGTATTTGCTGATCTTTTGGCTTGCATTCCCTAAGTACTTATGGATTGTTAGGATTGTTATTTTAATTTCTATCTTTGTTGTTCTTTCAAAAAGTAACTATTAACTAATGTTACAAAGTTATCAGGTAGCTATCACTCTATAAAGCAGGCAGTCTCTTTCATCTTTGCTTGGACCTTACTTAGGAAGTACTATGTTGAAGATGTGGGAAGACTGCAGGTGTCTTCCTGTTGGACTATAACAGTAGTGGTAGAAACTTACTACTACATTTCACTTTCATGATTTCATACCACTTACCTAATTAGAAACCTCCAAAATGTAAAGGGAGGAATTCAAATTGAATTTTTATAGGTCATATGTTAAATAATAATGTAGTTCTCACTTCAAGTTTAGCTTTACTGACAAAAGTATTTGAAAAATTATAACTGTCTTAACCAGATAGTATCACACACTAGTCTCAGAACATTTAGTAAAAAAACAGTGTATGTTATATTCTAAAAACATACTTACATATTTGGTGTTAATCATTGTGCTATATTAAAAAAAAAACAATGGTAGATATGCGGGCCCTTGCTTCAGTTAGTAAAGTGTTGACTAATGCGAAATCCTGGGTTTCATCCAAGTATTGCATAATGTGTGTGTTGTAGCATGTATCTATCACTCTCTCCTTCAGAAGGGTCAGGAGTTTGAGGTCATCCTCACCTCACAAGATAATGTATCTGAAATTAGTTTCCATCCATAATTTTGTTTCTTGAAAAACATTTACATGATGACAATGGAAATACTAATCAAAATACATGTATTTTGATCTGTGCTTTGCTTACATTTTTAAAAATCCCAAGCTCATGGAAAAGTGCTCATGCTAATTGGAATGATAGGCATATATTAACATGTAAATCCATAATATTCAGTGTGTTGCAAGACATAACTAGTGAGGGTAAAAGTCCACAGGGGTGCAAACCATCTTGCAGCCTCTGCCCAAGGCTGTCTTTTTTTTTTTTTATAAACAACCTAGACACAGTGTGATTTTCACTGAGAAACTCTTCAACCATTAGTGAAGTTTTAGCTAAAAATAGGTGTGATAAAATAAATAAGTTAGTCTTCCATACGCTAATATTAAATAAATAAGAAAAATCTTTGGGTAACTGTCCACAGTTCGTGTTTTTAACTAGAAAATCAAATGTTCATTGGCAGATATTTTATAGAACTTCTTAAAATTGCATAGGTACCACTACATTTTTAACTGTTTAATTTCCTCCTTTCTTTTGCGGTGTGTGTTTGGGTAGGGGTTTGAATGCACATGTGTATTACTTGGGATTTCTCCTAGGACCTATGACCTTTGGGGACTAATCCCTGCTCTGGTTTTGAATTTTGAGTCAGGCTTACATTAATTTTCCTAGACTTGCTTTGAACTTACATCATGTTCCATACTGACATTTAATCTATGTTCTCCCTACTTCAGCCTTTTAAGTTCCCCAGTATTAGAGGCCTGTGCCAACAGGACTGGACAATTTTACTTCTTGCTTTATAATTTGCTTTTTGATGAAAATTTAGAGAAACCCAGACACTTACTTGTACTTGGAGAGATTGGATTCTTGTGAAACAGATGCTCCTTTGTACATAACAACCATATGTGTATGTGTATGAATAAGTATATGTGTGGGGGTGGGTAGGTAAATGTGTGTGTGTATGTATGTATGTATGTATGTGTATATGTACGGGAGTGGGTAGATATGTGTGTATGTGTATATGTGTGGGGTGGTTATGTAGGTGTGCATGTATGTGTATATGCATATGTGTGGTGGTAGGTATGTAAGTATGCATATGTGTGTGCATATGTCCTTTTGTGTGTGGGAGAGGGAGTGGTAGAGGCCAAACAAAACCTTTATTTCAAATAAAAATTAAGAAAATAAGTCTTTACTAGTCATGTCTTCAGATTCTAAGCACGAACACTTTGATATAAATACTTTTTTCAGAAATAAATCATTCTCTTCTGAGTGATCATAGAATTGTATGAGTGGTATTTTCTAGCTTGTTTCTTTGCCTGTTTCATCATGATCAAGCATCATTTATAGTATATAATTGCCAGAAGACAAAGCTTCATTATAAAGACAGAACACAAACTTGCAATTTGTCTTCAAAATCAGAAGTAATTAAATGAAATGCTCAGTATCTTTCTTAATTAATGGTATGCTTCACTACCATGTATATGGCCCTCATTTTGTTCTTTGCATCAGAAAAAAAAAGTGAAGATTGAGGAGAATTGAAATAAAAGCTTGGTCTAAGCAAATAATATTCTGAATTTTTAAGGGTTAATCCACATTCAAAAGTTTGATGTATTAGGTAAAAGCTGATAATGAACATTTATTAAAGATCTAACTACGTTGTGGTTAAAAAAATAATAAAAAAAATTTTGTCTCCCAAAAGTACAGGTAATATTCTATTTTTATTAGACATTCATATATTTTTTGATAGGACAAAAATCATAAAGAATACTTGCAAATGGCAGAGTAGAAATGTTGATGTCTTAATGAAGACAAATGCAAGGAAGAGGTGGAGAGAAACACACACATAGGCAGAGAGAAAGACAGAGTGGTGGATCTAAAGAAAAATGATAGGACAGAGAGGATTGAAAGAGAGAAGAAAATAAAAAGGAAAAACCGGAGAGGAAGTCTATACCTCACATTGCCTGGATGGCCAGGAACCGGAAGATGGAAAGCCCAGGGACCCATGGTCTAACCAAAAATGACTGACAAAAAAAAAAAAAAAAAAAAAAAAAAAAAAAAAAAAAGGCAATGAAATGATTCATAATGATAATCTGCCATATTTGCAGACAGGACCTTAGTATAATCATCAGAGAGGCTTCCTCCAGCAGCTAATGAGAGCAGATGCAGAGACCCACCATTAAGCATAGGGATAGGCAGTGCTTGAGGACCCCAGAGAAGATGGGGAGAAAGTACTGTAGGAGTGAGGAGCGATGGAGGACACTAGGAGTGTAAGGCCCACTGACCAGGGCTCATAAGGACTCACATAGACTGGACCTAAAAGCACAGAGCCTGCATGGGTCTGTGCTAGGTCCTCTGCATACATACTGTGCTTGTTTAGCTTGGGGTTTTTGTAGGATTCCTAACAGTGGGAGTGGGGGGTGTCCCTGATTCTTTTTCCTCAAGCCTTGTTATGGGGGTTTGTTCCTAGTCCTATTGTATTTTTTATGCCATGTTTGGCTGATATCCCTGGGAGGCCTGCTCTTTTCTGATGGGAAATGGAGGGGTGGATTTGGAAAAGAGGGGAGGTGCGGGATGAATGTATTGTATAAGAGAAGAATAAATGATAAAGATTTTTTTAAAAGATGAGAGAAGAAGTGAAAGGAAAGGATGGGAGAGGATTGGAGACAAGCAAGAAGGGAGGCCAGGAAAGGAGAGAATAGAGGAGGAGAGAAAATGCTAGGAAAGGAGAGAAGAAAGGAGGAGAGACAAACGCTAGTAGAGTAGATGGGGGAGGAGAGCATAAGTTTTCTTCTAATAGTGGCTTGATGCAATGAGCCTGATTCATTATAATTGTCTCAGAGTAATTATAATGGATACAGAAAAGTGTTATAAATGCTGAGGACACATGATATTTTATTCTGACAGGAAGACCAATAACTGGGGGAACCATTTTTAAAGTTCCTTAAAATAATAAATAATCATTCTGTAATAGTAAAAGTCCTCAAGGCCTAGGATTAGAGACAATCCCATGGAACTTGGATTCATATTTAGTAATCTTATGACTTTTAGGAGAATCTTTTTTCCCATGTACACAGGTTATCTTACATTAAATTCTTTAAGCTTTGTTATAGTTTTTCTAGAACCAGGCTTTTGGGATATTTTTCCTTGGCTTTCATGTTCCCAATAATTTTGCAGGTATATCCTGTCCTTGTACCCTGTGTGAACTGATTTGCTGTCATCTCTCCTTTGGGTGATTGTATGTCACTCAGATGCTTTTCTAAATCTGTAAAACATCAAAGAATTTATCATCATATCAAGTGGGAAATGCAATACTTTTGCAAAGTGTAGGTAGGGTCTCTGAAGACCACCTGTTATTCATTCCAAGAGAGTACCAGTTGCTCTCAGGAGTCAGAAGCTGGATTAGAAAGCTCCTGGAGAACAACTTTAGCTAAACCAATAAAAAGATTTCATTACTTGTATTGTTTTCTCAAAAGATCAATATTGAGTGTAGTGATGTGGATAGGAGGCACAATCCTCAGTCATCCTTCATGAGACTTCCTATCTCCTCATCCTGGTATGTCCCTACAGGGCTGTGATGCATCTCTCTGACTCCAGATTAGTTGGTACGATTGGGGCTGTCTCTCATTTTTATGTTCAGTCTAGGAACAAGAGAAGGAGAAGAGCCATACTCGCATATACAGTGTGGCACAGGCTTCCTGGTACACTGCCTAGATGTAATTCATTGCTGTCTCTCCATTGGCCACACTTTGTCTGGCGTGAGTTCTCTTGGCTTGGTGATTGTATATCACCACCATCATACAGTCTTGTGGAGGAGAAACATAGGTTCCTAATTCTGGAGAACTAGCTGTCCTGCAATAAGCTTAGCATTTTCCACCTGCAATGCTCCATATACTTCCATAAACTTTTCCTCGGGTTTCAAAGTCGTCCGGAAGTCTGCAAGCATGAATTCCATTTTCTGTCCTTATTTGTCCCTTAGAAAAATTGGCTGGACAAGAATAGTGGCACATTTGATTTTGACTGACGCAGGCAGGCTACTCTGACTCCTCTTACCTTTTCTCATTCACTTTTGATTGCGTAAGCACATTACCAACCTCATTTACATGCTATTCTAAATCATTTAGATCTGTCAGAGCCTTTTCCACATGATACACAACATAACTTACAGGATTCAGCAAAGGTACTGAAACCCCATATCAATCCCTGATGAATCAACTACCTTCTTAGCTTTCATCTGAGGATAGCCTGCTCTGGCTTCCTGAACTTTGCATCAAACACTGTCTGAACTGAGCATCAAACATTGCCACTTACTTCATCAAATGTCAACTCATTTTTTAGCTTAGTCTTATATTAAAGACTATTCATGGGGGTATCTACTGATGATAAGCAAGTTGCCCTAAAAGCTCTTATGAACCAGTCCATCAGTGACTTATTTCTTTCCTGTTGCCTCAGATTAAGAAATCTCATTTTGTCTGAAGGATGAACAAGTAGCTATATTATTTTCTTTGCTTCCACAGTAATAATGCTGATTCTATCCACTGTCCAACTCCTAAAATCTATTGAAAACCCAATGAGAGACTCTCTCATGTCATCATTAAAAACTTTTCCCAAATCCAAGAGTTCCAAAGTAGACTATTATCTGATAAACATAGACCAGTGTGTGTGTGTGTGTGTGTGTGTGTGTGTGTGTGTGTGTGTGTGTGTGTGTGTGTGTGTTGCCATAGATTACAGGCCATCAGCCATCAGACAGGAAAACATAATACACTTCTGTTTATGTATATATAGGTAATGAAACAGTTACTGCACCAGCAGAACAATGTTTTCCCCTACCACATGGTAAGTATGGCCATTTATGGCCTTCCTCTGCAGATGCCTTACTGTTCAAAGTTTAGCTCTAGTTGAATCTTCCATCTCCCACAGCAGAGACAGAGCAAGGCTGCCTCACAATCTCAGCTTTGTTTCTGTGGTAGTCTACATTCAGGTACCAAAAGTGACATGCATGGTTTTTTGAGGAGACAAGAAAAAAATGGTTATTCTCCAAAGATAGACCAAAGAAACAATTTCACCCAAGTGTGGCTCAATGATTAAATTTAGGAGCATGGGCCACATAGAGACAGCAACAACAATGAAGAAAAAATTATCTCTCAGCTAACTGCATACATCCTTAGGAAGGTGTGTGGCCTCTACCCCTAGAAAATATTGTTCTTTATCTCTGGATCTCTGAGAAAGTCAGGGCCTCTCAAGCCTTCTACTCCAATAGCTACTAACTGTCCATAAATCTTGCCAAAGGAAGGGACTTTGTGAGCTCTTCCCCCCAACCTCCGTGATGGAAAGTTGATGGGCCCGATCTCGTGAAGATCTACTTGAGGTAATCACAGCTGCTGACATTTCAGGAGGACAATAGCTAAGCAGGGTCCAGTGGTCAGCATTCCACATCTTCTCATTCATTAATCCAGGCTCTTAAGAGGGTATAAAAGAAGTGAAGAGGAACTTATTGACAAAATAAAGTACACTAAACTCCATTGACCTCATGGGAAGCAATGGTGTTTTCCAATCTTCCAATTTGAGGATTCTAGGAAAACCTGTCCAATTTAATTATGGGAAAGACATAAAAAAGCATTAAGGTTGGAAGTTTCATTGCTGAGAATGATCATTAAAAAAAACCCAGATTAATGTGAAAATAATTCACCAATTCAATTACCTGTGGAAATGAAGATGGGAGTCCCCCATATTATTGATGACAATAATGGAAAGGAGAAAGGGAACAAAGAGTTTAATTGAGTGTGTATAGGAAGACAAAACTATAGCTTCAGTGAAAGCCAAGGTCAGACAGCAGGTCCTCCCCAGTGATCGAGATTTTAAAGGACTCAATGAAGGAGAGACTCAAGTCAGACGTGTAAAGTAACACCTTTCAAGGAAAAGGAACAATGATTAATCCAAGGTTATGCAACTCCATAAAATACATTACAATAGTCCATAAAGCAGTACATTTTGTTTGTGATTTGTGAGTTAATAATCTGTAACAAGCTTCTCTTCAGTACATTTTACTCTCGTTTGTCAAGTTTCTATTTTACCCAGGGGACTAACTGTTAGATGTGGCAGCTACCACAGTGATAGCTACACTCCTGAAGCTAGGATTAACTTTAGTATCAAATTCAATTAAAAACAATATAGAAAATAATCATATATAGTATATATTGCAATAATTTCAGAAAAATAAAGAATCTAGACATTAAAGTTAAAACATATCATATTTATTTTTAATATATTTAAATATTCTATTGACAAAAACTTTTAAATAATCATCTGTAACCACAGTTAGTCATTGTAAATGTTCATATTTATTCTTTATATTCCACCTATGAAGTTTACAGATATATATTAGTAGCAAGTAATACTACATAGCATTTATGCCATATATCTTCATTTGCATATCCCACATATTTTTTCATGTTAGTATCAAACATGTTATTATCAAATAATCACATTCTGTCTCAAATATTTTATTCAATGATATTCCACCTACATTCACTTACTTTATTAAGTCATATGTGACAAAGTGATATGTCTTAGAAAATTTGTGGTTTTGTTTCTAATTCAAAATATTTCTTTACTAGTAATTTATGGAACCAGAATTCTTGAGTCAAAGTATGTGAGTAATTTGATTATGAAAAATAATAGTCCTAGAAAAATATGTCACTTTACAAATTTAGCTGCCATACCAACATTTCCAATCGAAATTTCAACAAATATCAGGATGTTCCAGATTTGCAAAATGTTAATATGCATGCATGCTCATACCTAGAGAGGAGTCCACAGAGTACACAGGAGCTTTTCTTACAAAAGTGGAAGCTGATTTATTCAAATGAGCTAGGCAACTCCAATCACAATCTCCTCTACAAGTCCTACATTCAGAAGAATGCAGCTTGATTAAGGGGAATCCCTGTGGATTCCATTGTGCTCTTGTTTAAAGCAAAGGGTATCTAAATATGGTACCACTAGTGAATACAAAGTTGAGATCCAGGCACAGAGGAGGAAGTTTTGTTTTGAAAAAATAATGGCAGCAATAAATCTCATATTTGCATTAAGATGAACTGTATCTTTTGTTTTCCTTGGAACAATTTTATAGAATTATTCATTTAGGAATTTTCTTTAAGCTTTCTTTAGATGGCTTTGCACATATCTAAATAAAACTGTGTATTTGTCATGAATTTTGCACACACATGAACATATATCTGAATTCTCTTACACACACACACACACACACACACACACACACACACACACACTTACTTCTGCTGCATTATCCAGAATAAATTTCATTTGACTACAGAAGAACCCTTTACTAAAACACAACTGTTTCATAAAAGTCAGCCAACTCTAATTCTTCACAGAAACTTATAGATTCAGGCACTGCTTGAGTGACCTTATTGAAGAAAAGATAAAAAGCCTTAAAAACGCCTATTAATATGAAGGACACTTGCTACCTCAAGGCCTTTACAAATAAAGGAATAAATTTTACTGTGTTATCACCAGTAAAATAGTGCCTAAGTCTTACTGTCAATTTAATGAGTAATGATTAGAACAAAGTAAACAGTAGGTGGTGATCAAGGGCAGAGGAGTAACCTGATTGGTCCTAGTTGATCTTGATAGTGAGAAGAAAAGGAAATGGATCAAACACAGTAATAACCCACTGAAACTTGCTTCTCAGATAAAGCAAGGAAAGTCAAAGGATATCTAAACATATATTTAAACTTTCAATCATGTAAAACTACAGTGGTGGATAATGTGAGTATCAAATTAACACCAACACTCCAGAGGCTTTACTGACCCAGTTTTCAGTAAGTTATTAGAATTTTCATTCAATCCAAGCACTCTACATTAAAACTGAGTCCCAAAATGTAAAGCCAGAATAAGGTTCTAGAATAACAGGGATTTCTAAGGAATCATATAGAAATAAATTGTTATTTGTACAAGCTGAAACCTAGAATACTGGTGGAAATGATTTTGTGGGTTAAATAATGAAGGAAATGTAATTGAGATAAACTGACATTCCCCATAAAGTGAAATTACTTGAAATCAGCTCACAAAAATTTTAGTTGCACTTGCTAAGAAAGTTGTAATTGAGTAGTGTAATATACAAACATAAAAATCTAGCTGATCCTATCATCAACTCAATAAAATATCTTGAAAAAATGATGCAAAATAGATGCTGTCATTTATTTGCTGAAATAAGTGCAATGGATATGATGAAAATAATGTCCTCACAGACTTGGTAATGTGAATGTTACAGAAATGATATCTGAGAAGGGCTAATATCTAGACTCCACCTCCTCAAACTAGATTAAAATTTTGTGATAGAGTATCAGAATTTCATTAGATTAATAAATTCTGACAATGGTCAAATGAATAGCTTTGGATCAAATGAATAATCATTCCTTTCACAAAAATATATCCCTTAAGAAAGCCCAGGGTAGCTGGGCAGTGGTGGGACACACCTTTAATTCCAGTGCTTGGGAGGCAGAGACAGTTGGATCTCTGTGAGTTCGAGGCCAACCTGGTCTACAAAATCAAGTTCCAGGGCACCAAGAGTTGTTACACAGAGAAACCTTGTCATGAGAATTCGAAAAAAAAAAAAAAAAAAAAAACCAAGGTATACCTATTTTTCTAAATGTGAAAAATCATTGATAATGAAACTTTAAGAGGCACATAAAGTCTAATTTCACATATGCATATATGTGGAGGGGGTGGGGGTGTAAGAAAGAGAGAGATCTACACTGTATATATATATATATATATATATATATATATATATATATATATATATATTCCTGTGAATTATGGAATTATGAAAGGAAATATGATCAGTATGGCTCCCTCAATAGGAAATAGTTGTGGGATGGTATAAGGATGGTGAGACCCAAGAAAATTCCTGGTGAATAAATTGTATTGAGGATGCTCAGATAAAAATAATGGTCAACCCATAATTTTAGACATTAAGTTATGAAACTCTAATCATATAGATTAGGGAAAGGTCTGAGTTTAGCCAAGAAAGCACACCAAATTCAAATGTTGATGCATTATTTTAAGTACTTTGCACACTCTGGATATAATTTTGTAAGCATGAGCATTGGCTCTGGCCTTGCATCACTTTTCTCACTTTTATTAGTAAACTGAAACTTTTATATAATGTATTTTCATCACATTCACTCCTCCTCCAACTTCTTCTAGAGCCACACCTTCATCTCCACTCACGCAACTTTGTCACTTTTTTTTTTTTTTAAATCTACTAAGTTTGATTTGTCTTGTACATATATCAGATGTTTCCCTATCCAGTAGGGTCAACGTACCAAAGTCTTGTCCTTAAAATAAACTGATCCTCTTTATCCCAGGAGCTATCACTTGGCAACAACTCCTCATCGTGGAGTAGAGTGTGAGCTCATACTCATCCCTCTAAGCTGGGATTTTGTCTAACTTTAGCTTACACATATACTTCACATGCTTTCAAAGTAGCCTTACATCTGGCCTGGAACTTAGGCCTCAATCTATGCCATGCTTTACTCAGGCCTCTGTCATGGAGAGAGGTTTCAAGTGCTGATAAGGATCTCCTCACACAAGAACTATGTGTTTCTGTTGCCTTAACAGCTTTGCTTTCATATCTCTCTCTATGGACGTTAAAAGAATCAGAACAGCCCAAGCCATTTGACCTCAATTTCAATCCTAAGTATTTACTAGTTTCGTGACTTTAAAAAAGGTACTGAAACTCTTTTCCTGAGTGCCATCATCAACAATGGATAACGTGATCATATTTGTCTAGTCCTGAGAAATAATGTAAAAAAAAAAAAAAATCCATGCACATTGCTTAACACAAGGTAAGCATTAGGTGACCAACTATTTAAGTGAAATTACAGAAGAATTTGTTACAGCATGAGATAAATGAGTATCATTTTATGTAAAGAATTGAGAATGGCTTTATCTTCGATGGCATCATAATAGGAGAAGCATAATGCCAAAGAGGAGGCAAGTGATCAGATAGAAGGGTGGATTGTGAGAAGTACAGCAGAAGGAGAGAAAAGGACTAAAGAAAAATAATGATGCCTGAATAAAGTCATTAGGAATAATATTATTAACCATTTCCCTACAAATTCCTATAATTCACATAATTGTGTTTGTGAATATACATATATAGGTTCTTTTTTAAAAAATTTTACAGCTTGATCAGTTTGTCCTGTTCCTCTCCTTCCACTCCCTCCCCCAAAACTGAACCTCTTTCTCCCGCTACCCCCACACTCCTCCTCCATTCTCTTCAGAAAAGTCCAGGCTTCCCATGGATATCAGCCAACCATGATGTATCAAGTTGCAGTGTGACTAGTCACCTCCTCTCCTATTAAGACCGGAAAAGGCAACTTTGTGGGAGGAAGGAGTTCCAAAAGTAGGCAAAGGAGTCAGTCAGAGACAGTCCCCATTCCCACTGTTAGAAGCCCCACAAGAAGAGCAAGCTACACAATTGTAAGATACAGGCAGAGGGCCTAGGTCAGTCCCATGCAGGCTCCCTGGTAGATGGTTCAGTCTCTGTGAGCCCCTATGAGCCCAGGTTAGTTGACTCTGTGGGTTTTCTTATGATGTCCTTGACCCCACTGCCTCCTACAATCCTTGTTCTCCTTCTTCCACTGGACTCCTCATGCTCCACCTAATGTTTGGCTGTGGGTCTCTGAATCTGTTTCCATCAGTGGCAGGATGAAGCCTCTCTGATGACAACTGGCTTAGTCACCAATCTATGAGTACAGCAGAATATCATCAGGAATCATTTCATTGACTTTTTCCTTTTCCTTTTTTGTTTTTGTTTGTTTCTATCCTACTTCTCTGGGCTATCCAGCCATTGTGTCCTGGCCCTCCAGGCAGTGCCAGAGATGGACTCCTTCTCGTGGTATGGGTCTCAAGCTGGACTAGTCATTGGCTGGTCACTCTCCCAATGTCTGTGCTACCTAGGAGCCAGAGGGATCAAGGAGTCCACAAGAACACCCACAAAATCAACTAACCTGGACTCATAGGAGCTCACAGATACTAAATGTCTGAACAGGGAGCCTGCATAGGACTGATCTAGGCCCTCTGCACATGTATGTTACAGTTCCATAGCTTGGTCTTCCTGTGGGACTCGTAACAGTGGGAGCAGGGGGCCTGTTTCTGACTCTGTTACCTGCTTCTGGGACCCTTTTCCTCCTACTCTGTTACGTTGTCCAGCATAAATAGGAGAGGAGGTACCTAGTCTGGCTGCAACTTGATATGCCTTGGCTAGTTGATATCCACGGGAGAGCAGCCCTTTTCTGATGATAAATGGAGGAGATGTGGATTGGGGAAGGTTTGTGGGGGGATGGAGAGGAGGAAAACTGTGGCTGGCATGTCAAAACAAACAAACAAGCAAATAGATAAACACATGCCAAAACAAACAAACAAACAAACAAACAAAAACTGAGTCATCTATCCAGCCCCATGGCAGGGTAAATCTTCTACAATGTCTGGTCTTCTTTTTTTTTTTTTTGTTTTGTTTTGTTTTGTTTTGTTTTTTTTTTTTGTTTTTTTGTTTTTTTTTTTTTTCGAGACAGGGTTTCTCTGTGTAGCTTTGCGCCTTTCCTGGGACTCACTTGGTAGTCCAGGCTGGCCTCGAACTCACAGAGATCCGCCTGGCTCTGCCTCCCGAGTGCTGGGAATAAAGGCGTGCGCCACCACCACCCGGCATGGTCTTCTTTTCTATCTGCAATTTATCTTTGTTTATTACTTTACAAAAGTCTTAAGTTAACCACTTACATTTTACATACTGTTTATTTCAAAGCACATGACCTTACAGAGAACCTGGGGTATTAGTAATCTTCTACTCCAAAATTTTAGTCTGGGAGCTTACTGACATTGCCGAGGTAAGGTAGGGAATAAGCTGTCAGCAGGGGTCCAGTGCTTTCTTCTCTCACTCATTTCATAAGCTTCACTGAGGCATCTTTGAAAATGTGGTTTATGTCCAAACATTGAAGCTGTAATTGTTACACTAGTGAGCCACACCATCATCCTAGACAAAATCATCACTGTGATAACAGCAGTATGAAATAAAATAAAGCTTCTAAATGTGCACCAGTCATTGCTTCTCTCAACTATATATTTTCTATTGGCCACCTGCTCATCAGGAAGGAGAATACTAGTGACAATAATTACGATTGTCACAGTAAGAGTAGTAATCATAACATATTGTTTATTATGTTTTTTCCTTCACATTTGAAGCTAGTGAAACAAAGCTTCCACCTCTTCATTTCCAGACCAGAATTTGCACCTTTCCCCAGGAGTTTAAGGTGCTCCACTTGTGCCCAAGGTGATATTGGTCATCAGATTCAGTCTGTGGACAAAATACAGAGGAAACAGTCTCAGCCTCCACTTTGGAACATATTGAACATTCCCATTTGTTTCTAAAAACCTGGTCTTTGTCACCTGGCTGTGTCCCACCTACTCCCCCCTAAAACAAACAGACAAACAAACAAAATAAAACCATTCACAATGTGGAGTTCTATAACATCACCCAGTCAATCACATCTTATACCTCCCAAAGCCCATTGTTTCATCCACCTTTGAGAATCATTGCTGTTTTAGGCCACTGGGTTTGAAGATGAGCCCTTGTGTTGAATTCAGTGTTCCATTCTGGAATAGACTTGAGAATAACATTGTGTTCTAATACTGTGGCATTTAGGGCACTTTAGATTCTGATAATAAGCTAGTGAGAACAAAGAAAACTTGTGGTTATAATGAAATGTCAAAACTAAACAGACACACAGAAATCCAACTTTTCTTTTTTTTCTACATGTGGTAACGTTCACAGATCTGTCTGTATTTTTACTCACAGAAGTTCATTATTTATTTAAAAAAAATAAAACAAAAGAAGACTTCCTAACCTTCTATTTGAAAAATGGGAACAATTTACAGTCTATTAAAAGATTAATATCATTACTGTTTATGTACTATGAATATTACTGAATTTTAAATATTTCTCTTCATCAAATTTCAGATATTTTCTTTCAAGGACAGGAAGCATACCCTCAGAGTTTTTTTTTTTTTTCAGTTCAAACAAACTTCAGTATTTTACACAGCATTTCTATGAAAGAATCAAGAAACTGCAGGTAACACTATTCTGTTCCTACTTTATTGATCAGGAAATGTAAGCTCAAAAATGTTAAATCACCTACCCCAAACAAAAGAAGCAGGTGGGCATTATGATCCTTCCAAACTTTCACATCCAATTCAGTATCCAACATACACAATTTTCGGTGAAGCTGAACAGTAGTACTTTGTGCAGTAGAACATCCAAAACATTTCATAGGCCTTTGTAAATCCTTTTACTCCCTATGAGATTGAAAAATCAAAATGTTTTATAGATAGCACAATGAATCATGGTGATTTGTTCTGCAGATACAAAATGCTTACACATCAAAATACCCAATGCATTTCTGTTAACTCTCGGCATTTACAAAGCAGTATTTCAGGCAAAGAGGGTTTCAGTGTTGGATAAGTAAGCTAACAACCAAATGCTCTTCCTTGTGCATTGGCTTTCTGTCCTTTCCTTGTGAAATCCCTGTTCAGTTTTTGTAAAGGTAAATTATTATGCCTTTCTTTAGAGCTTTTCAAAGTTGTAAGATTCCAGAGTCAAATGAAATATTTTACAAAGCTTATGTATTTGAATGATAGTAAATGCATGAATGCTCTCCAGATGTAAAATTGTCATGCTCAAATTGTGAAAGCAAGTTTAGAGTAAATATCAAAACAGGAAAGAATTCTATTGTAGAAAACCAGAGCAGCATAAACCCTATATACAAAGATGTGCTGCACTACACTATGTCTCAGGGCCACTTTATGGCAAAAGCCAGAGTTGGTAAATTATTGGCTTATCAAGAATATGTCTCATCAGTCTATAGGGCTTATAGAAAAAGGAAAAATCTATAGAGAAAGTAAGATCAATAGTCTGAGTATAGAGGGGATATAGGAGGAAGCAAGAGATCAAGGTTGAATTAAAAAATGGAGATAATGTACGTGATGTACATTATGTATATGTCATTCTTCTTTGGACAAAATCTACAGAACCCAATACTACTAGGAACCCTAATGTAAACAGTAGACTCTGCATGAAAATGACATGAGCATGAAGGAGTACTTAAAATAGTTTGTTTGTGCAGTATTTTGATACATTACGATGCTGTACACCTCTGAGAACATGAAGCATTTGGAAAATTTTTGTATAATTTACTAAATTTAGATACAATTCAAAATTTCAAAAGTCATTTGGATTATAATGCTGTTTGATATTATGTCAGATGTATCCTTTTGTTAAAATTAGCTAATATTTTGTCAAAATGTTACAGGCACAATAAATTCAAATCTGCACATTTTTTAAAATATAACTGTGGCATATTTTACCTATTCTATTGACATCTTTATCACCTAGAGTCCAGAGGAAAATACCCTGATAGATTTCTGTATGAATTTTTTGAAAAGATTTTAGTGATATTTGACACACTACTATACAGGGTAGAAAACAGGAGTCATGGAACAGAAAGGGATAAACTGGGATAGAAGAGGGAAGGGCACACAAAATTAAATACATGCCTCGTAGAAATATGCTTATTTATTATGAACCATCTTTGTTTATGTATTCCTTTTTCTTCTTAATGTATTTCATATTTCTATAATGTTTTGCCTCACTACAGAAATTTTTAGGAACAAAACAATTATAAATAAGCACTTAAAATTTAGCCAAAAAATATTAAAGTATTTACCATAGAAGACAATAAATATTTGAGAAGATAAATATATTTTCCCTAATTAGACATTAAATGAATTCGGGCAATATATGATATTCCATGAATATTAAATTTCACATTTTGATATATTTCCTAGGAAAATAAGCTTGGCTTAGATTTAGTAATAGAATTAGGTTGAATTTGAAATATGTGTGTAGCTACTGCAACTCAACTATGTGTTAAAACCATTATGAACTTAGAGGTCCCTGAGGCAACTAAAATTAAAACAGCTATACTTGTTCATCAGTCATTGAATCTCAGAACAATTTTCAGTGAAATAAAATATGTGAATTTCATTAAGGATGTTGGAAATGGAAAATTATTCCTTAAGGGCTATAGCCCCCATTCTTATTATAGTCTCAACCATCATGATACTATCCACTTAGTTTTTATATGTGTTCTCCACAAATCATGATAAATATGAAATTAAATTCAAATAAATAAACTTGGGTTTATTTATTTCCTTCTAAGGGTTTAACAATTTAAGTTCTAAAATAAATCCATGTGCCTGTCCCTGGAAGATCACAGTGCCTGATCTCATTTTTAGTGATTATGTTTAATTCTTTTTATTCACATTTCATATTAATTTAGCTGCTTAACCCTAACTATGTGGCCAGCACTGTGAACATCATTAAGGTAGCTGTATTGTTCCTGGCAGTGGTGGTGCACACCTTTAATCCCAGCACTCAGGAGGCAGAGGCAGACAGATCTCTGTGAGTTCGAGGTCAGCCTGGTCTACAAAGCGAGTTCCAGGACAAGCTCCAAAGCTACACAGACAAACTGGTCTCAAAAAAAAAAAAAAAAAAAAAAAAAAAAAAAGAAAGAAAGAAAAAGTAGCTCTATTGTGCTGCTGAGCTGAGTATTAACTCTGAATTTTTGACTCTGTAAATTTTACTTTGGAGTTACTTAAGACTGAAAAAAGAATGGCTATTTTCATCTTCAATTTTATTTTTTTATTTTCCAATTTCCTGCAAATGTGAAGAAGGCAAAGTCTCAGCAAAGCAGGTGCTGTAACAGGATATCACATACAGCTTTCATTGATTTGCTTTCTCTAACAGATTTCTAATTACTTTCACAAGACACTGATTGAAAGCGCAATTTCTCCCCTTCACCCTCAGAAGAGCTCTGGCTGATTTTATTTTTTTAAGGGCATACGATGATTGTTTTCTTCTACACTTCCCCTCAGCCATCGATCATGGACATTTAGAGAAGAAACTATTTTCGTTTGTGTCAATTACCAATGCCATTCATTTGGAAATAAATTAAGCACATCCTGAATAGCAGAACATGTGTCTTGCTATTTTGAGCAGCAGTGATGTATGTGAATTTCTACAAGAATCCCAACAAATCGTTCTTTCCAGAGAAGGGTATAATTTTAGCAGGGCAAAAACATTTATATTAATAAGGTTAAGATGTGTTACTGACAGGTTTTAATGACTTCACAGGATAAACACTCTTCATGGTTAAAAATGTGATATGGAATATTATAATTCTTGCCAAGGTACTTAATGATATAATTAACATTTTAAATATATTGAAAAATATCATTAAGCACAAGGGCATACCTTGTTCTCCCTGACTTGGACCACCTGTAGAAAAGTAAAATCTGATTCTTTAAGATTATAAGACTAAAAGAAACATTAATATATTATACCACTATACTATTGCAAAATGCTAGTGTATTTTCATACCAGAAAATTATAAAAAAGCATTTTATATTTAAGTAGGATTAAAGCAATACTAAATACTTTGCATGGAATGAACTAGCTATAATCTCAGTCACAAAGTAAAATATACAAAGGCTCTAAAATTGGCAAGTATTCAAATAATGCACACTTAATATCTGAATTTCATGTTTCCCTCAAAATAGCTACATGTCATTCCCTTTTTCATCTCTGTACAGGACTCACTACAAATGATAGTAAAGTTTGTGTTTCAGCTTGATGGGCCTACAGAATAACCACAAAGCAGGTAATTTACTAGTTCTGAGTTTGTGCTTGGAATTTTCCAGAAGGCATTGGTATTGGAATTGGTTAGCTTAAAAAAAGAGGTCAGATTCACCAATGTAAGTTTTATCATTATTTTCTTCAAAAAACAAGTAAGCAAATCAAAATACTTGAAGTCTATAAAAGAAGCAAAAGTAGAACACTGTATCATATTGTGACAAAATAAAACATCTTGCTGTAAACTCCTAACATCTAATGTAAATATAAAATAAAATATAAAATTCAAGACCAAAATATCCTGTGTAAAATTAGTAACAAAAAAGCAAAACAAACTATGTTTTTTATTTATTTCATATTATTTTTACATCTTCAAATTACCATACTAGGATTTCAAATTGGGGATACAATCTACTGAAAATTCAAAAAATAATGAGTCCCTTTCTTTACCACTTTAGTCATAGTAAGATGTAATAAGCACAGATCCATATCTGGCAATCCCCTAAAATGATATATCTCACAATATGGCCATCAGGAAATATAAGCAAACATGATACATAAATAGGATGTTTCCATTTATACAAGTTTATATCATTCATTATTTTCTTGACTGTAGTTTAACTCATCATTTCAAATGGCTTCTATTGTTGGTGCTCTTCAGACAGGTTCCCTCCATGTAGAGCAGGTTGACATGGAACTGGGGAAACTCCAGCTTCAACCTCCTGAATCACATGCTGAAGGTGTTTTTCACCACTCCTCCTTTCAACAACGACTTTAGTTGTCCATGTTTTACACTAGTTTTTATTGCAAATTTTAATTGATTTTAAGGAATTCAAGTGACTTTTTAGAATTGTATGCAAGAAAAAAGTCATTTATTATTTTAAATCCACTATACTTAAAGTCATGAGATACTCAGTTAGATGCTAATTTAGAGAGTGTGACAGAGATGTCTCTATTAGGACCCAAAAGTAAGTAGTCACTTATTCAGAATCAGGATCACCTATGAGTCTTCACTTGGACTGTCCCACACTGTTGATAGAAGTTTCTCTGGCCAAGGTTGAGAGCTGTACCAATCTATGTGTGTAAACACACATTTAGAAGACAGTGTAACTCTATGTCTATTTTGCAAAACATCTGTAGTAAATTCCCCCACAAGGCTTGTGGCTACTGCAGCCATAGACATTTTTCCTAATTGTGCAGTTGCAGGCGTGTATCCCCTTCCAGAAAAACAAACTCAAATGCAGTCATAATGCAATTAGCTACTCTTAGAACAACTGCATCAGTATTGACCACTAGGGTATCTGCCAGGCAGTCCACATTTGAAGTATGCAGAGTCTATAGCTGGGTATTTTCATTGATAATTTTGATGACTTTTACTTTTTTAATCCGAAGTGTTGGTTAGTGTTTGTCAATTTGACATAAACTGGAGTCACTTGGGAAGAGGAAACAACAGCTGAAGAATTATCTCAAGCACGTTAGCCTCTCAGACATTTTTGTAATTGCTAGTTGACATGGGAGGATAAAGCCTGCTATGGGGTGTCTTTCTGTATTCCGTGAATATGTGTTGCTCTGATTGGTTGCTAAATAAAGCTGTATTGGCCTATGGCAAGGCAGCTAAGTGGCAGGCAGAAATGCAAGCAGATAGACAGGAAGAAGGAAGGGAGAAGAGCTGAGAAGACGCCAGCCTGCCATCCAGGGAGCAGCATGTAATGACACACAGATAAAGCCACAGAACACATGGCAACATATAGATTAACAGAAATGGGCTGAGTTTAAGTGTGAGAGCTAGTGAAAGTAAGCCTAAGCTAATGGCTGAGCAGTTTTAATTAATATAAGCCTCTGTGTGTTTACTTGGGACTGAGTGGCTGCAGACTAGGCAGAACACAGAAAAACTTTTAGCTACAAAAGCCTTCTATGGACAGTGCCATCTTTAGTCAAGTGAGCCTGTGATGTATAAGAAAGGGAGTTGAAAACGACAGAGAGAGCAAGCCAGTGAGCAGCTTTGCTTCAACATCCCTGATTCCACTCCTGTTTGCTGGCTCCTACTTGAGGTCCTGTTTGGCTTTCACCCATGATGGACTGTAAAGTGCAAAAGGAAAAAAAGAAAGAAAGAAAGAAAGAAAGAAAGAAAGAAAGAAAGAAAGAAAGAAAGAAAGAAAGAAAGAAAGAAACCCTCCTCCATCCCAAGTTGCTTTTGGTCAGTGCTTTATTATATCAAAGAGAATCAAATGAGAACAGCTAACATACAAGATCGTACAAGAGGATGATTTTCATCATGTTAATTTAATGCATTCCTACTTTATCCTTTGATCCCTACTTCTCACTGCCCTATCTTGTGTCACTCATGTTTTATTAATCTCTTTTCCTTCAGCTTAAGATCTTTTCATGAGCTGGATTCTCCAGAGAAACAGGCAGATATTTCCCTCTTTAAAAAAATTATGCATTTTATTTTTTGAGATTATAATTATGTAATTTCCCTCTTCTCTTTCCTCCCTCCAAGCCTTGCCATATGTATCCCTTCTTTCTCTCTTTCAAATCCATGGCCACTTTTTCATTAAATGTAATTTCCTAAATACATAAACACAAGCTCTCAGTATATATATATATATGTAGGTATGCTTTCATGGCTAACCATTTGGTATTGGGCCAGAGGAAGAGGGAGTTTGTCTTCAAGAAAAGTCAGAATTTCACAAGCTATACCTATAAAGTCTCACCAACTTGACTACCTCAGCAGACACCTACAGGAGAAATAATAGGCCTTCCAACGTGGACAAGGGAGGGTAAAGCCAAAGAGGCCTTAACTGTAGGAGAGGTAGACTTACCCAAGGGAGAATACACCCATTGGTTCCCCACATTTTTGCCTGAAATTTTTTTAAAGGATTCCTTATTATGGTCAGTCCATATACAGTGTAAGCTATAAATATGAAGTGTGTTGCTTCTTGATAAGTTCCCACATTCTTTATCAATAAAAAATGGTTCTTCTATGTAATTGATTTTTATGTAGCACTCTAGTACTACTGTGAAATTGCACTTTCTCTGGCATGACAGTGAGGGAAAGGTTACAGAACTCGTGTTTGCTCTCAGAAGCAACCTGGCTAGCTGACACAGCTGTTATGTTAATGGTAATTGGGTGCTGAATGAGAAAAGAACCATCCAGGGAGGAAATTTCCATAACCTTTGCATCTAATATCAGACTTAAGAAGTAATTTTCTCCCATGCTGAATCCTAAATTTTCCATGAGTTCATATGGGAGAATATGGTAATACGTTTTTATCTATCTATCCAGCATTAGCTTTTATAATTCCTTTGTTCACTTACTATTTTTCTTGGCATAGTTTAGTAATAGGACATGGAAGAAACTAATAGGGATTCAAATATAGGCCTTTCCAATGTTCTCAAAGCTAATCATTTAGACACATGTATGCCTATACATGTGCAAGACACAGATATTCCTAAAAGTGCATTTATGGATAAAATAAACTTTCTACAGACATAATTAATAAATATTTATAGTAAGAGAACACTTTAAAACTCTAAGGAACATGTAGTGTCTCCTTACCAGATTTGTTTGGAATAGTGTAAATGTACTATAGAGACATCATTACCTCTGTAATTGTTATTTCTAAAAGAAACATTTACAAGTGTATAAATTGGGCAGTAAATTGACTATTGTCAGGAGTGCTAGGAAGCTCTTGGCATCTGGAACTATGTGATTACATTCAGTTTTTCCTTTCTAAAACTAGTTACATGGCATATACTAAAATAAAATGAAATCTAATGAAAAGTCTCTAAGAAAGGCTTAAGTAAATATGGTTATATGTTAAGATATATGTTTGTGCATTCATCAAATATACTGAGATACACCATGGAAGCACATACTTATACTTACAAGGTTAATTCTGCTTTTAAAATTTTTTGCAGTGTGTAAATATATACAAAGAGTTGTTTGTTTTCTAGTTGGCACTCTGTATTGATGCTCAATATTTAGCTTAAGACTAATATCCTCACAAATAATGTGAATAATAGTTTGAAAAAATAGCTTTGAAAAATACCACATAGATTTCAAAGACAGTCAATACTGTGGGAAAAAAAGAACTTGGCTATTGATAAAACTCATTGATGCAAATTAACATGCCTGAAGCTCTTCTTCTGAGGTATTTGCTGATGCACAGCTACTTCGGAAAGACCTACCAGGAAAAAAAATGTGCACAATACTTTACCATTTTATGCTATTTAGCAAAGAAAAAGTGGAATTTTTGGTTTTTAAAGGTAGCTTAGCTTTCAGAAAATAGAATACCAGGGGGTGGGGGGAGTAAGTTAGAAGTGAACCCAATATTCCATACAAATTTCTTCTTGATGTACCCATAAATTATATGCAGAATAAAAATGGATTAGCCCCTGAGAGATCAAGCAGAATGCACCTGACACCCAGAAATAGTATCAGGTGGAGACTTCATCTTTCTTACAGTGCTGAAAATCAGGTAGGCAGAAAGATGGAAAACTGTGAAGTCACTAAAAGAGAAAGAATCACCACACCCCTGAGACTAGTGAAGCTTGAGGTCATCTGAGATTTCAGAACTCTAACATATTTGCCATGAAGGTTGTAAACAGAGACAGCATTCTTTATGTAGAGAGATGTTTCAAGTAATGTTGGTAAAATAACAGTGAATCAAGCTTATGCCTAAGTGTATACAGCCTTTCTTCTTCAACATTTGTAAACATGTAATTTTCTATAAATCTTAGTAGAAAGTTTAGTTATAGTAAAAGACATACTCTAACCCATTGCATAACTCTGGGCACCCATGTCTTTATTTTATCTGATTATAATCACACCCATAGCTCCCCTGGAGCCAACCTATAGTCTTAGTCATAAAAAGGTGGGAAGTTGGACAGTGATGGTGCATGCCTTTAATCCCAGCATTTAGGGGGCAGAGACAGGTAGATCTCTGAGTTTGAGGCTAGCCTGGTCCACAAAGCCAGGGCTTCACAAAGAAACTTTGTCTCATCAAAAAAAACAACAAGTGGGAAAGCAACAAAGTGGTTGCTTAGAAATCTACCCATAATGAAATTCTAGAATAAAATTCCAAAATCCTATATACTTACTCCTGGGATATTTAAAAGGGATTCTCCCCAGACGACTGTGCACCCACTCTTACATGTGGCCTCATTTTTTCCTGTGGACCTCTTTTTCTATTTTTGATAAATATCATCTCTGCTCCACAGTGGCTTGTACTGAAGTGCCTATGGTGGGACACTTTGTGCAGCCTTGGTGCAGGGAGGAGGGGCTCAACTGAATGTACTAGACTCTGCTAACTCCCCATGGAAGACCTTGCCTTGGAGGAGGTGGAAATGAGGGTGGATTGAGGGGGAAGACTGGGAGTGGGGGAGTAAGGAGGGAGGAGAGGGGAATCTGTGGTTGGTCTGTAAAATGAATAGAAAATCTCTTAATAATAATAAAAAATATTTTTAAAAAATTCAGAGGAAATATTTGTCATTTTAAGTCTGTGGAAAATATGTAGTAATACAATTTTATAAAATTTGTATATATCATATTCTCAATATAATTCATATATTTCTTAAGACCTAGTAGTCTAAATACTGACTGTGAACAGAAAATGTTGATAGCAAATTATCTAAGTGTGACTATAATAGATGACAAATAAACATTTTGCTTACATAAAAATTTGAATCAAATATAACCTACTAAATAAAGTGTTCATAATTTAATATAGTTTATTAAATTAAAAATATATTATTCTGTGTGTTTGAGAATGGCCATACAAGTGCCAAGGTATGCGTATTAACATCAGAGAACGACTTTCTAAAGTGAGCTATCTTTCCACTAGGGATTCTCTTTCTGAAACTTGAATAATAAGGCTTGATTAATAAGGGCTTTTATCTTGTGAGACATCTTGCTATTCACTTAAAATAATTTTGGACAGAAAGGGATAGTTTTATCTCTGCATAATAGATGTTAAGAAAATTGCAAAAAAAATTAAGAAAAGAAAATTATTCAATAAGGGAACATGGAAGAATAGAAAGAAATAAAGACTGATGTGTGGTCCAAATCTGATTACAGCTTTATCTGGAAGTCAAGACAACAGAACAAACTGAAACTTACCCATTGACTTGAAACACCTGGTAATAACTAAATAGAAGATGAAATCCTATGTGTGGGGCTGGAAGAGCAACCTTTCTTTGTTGAGAAGATGGTACAGATAACGTAATAAGATAGCACATTTTCTATACAAGTCCCATGTAAAATCTCCGGAGCAAAAATGAAGGGTTAATAAAATGCAGATAACTAATGAGATGGTAGAACAAATGTTAACTTTAGGGGTGAGAAATGGGAAAATAGAATTTCAAAAATGAGACCGACAAATTGTCAAAATAAGCAAATTAATACAATTAAACCAGAGAAGTCACTACATTTCTTAATCAAACTATATAAATGATAATCTAATGACAATTAAACAATGTAAATTTATGCCAAAAATGTGACTCTAAACAATACTTTAAATCTTTGACTAACACAAGAAAAACAATGACGATAACATTTTATTAAAATTAAACCAAACAAAAATTACCAAAGTTAATAAAAGATCTAAGGTTTCACTTCTCCTTTCCTTTCAAAAAGATTAGTCTTCCTAGGTGTATCAACTGAACACAGCATAACAAATTAATCACAATAAGACTAGGCATAAACCCTCATCAAGGATGGATGAGGCAAACCAGTAGGAGGAAAAGGGTCCCAAGCACAAGCAAAAGCATCAGAGATTCCCCCCACTCCAACTGTTAGGAGTCCTACAAGAACATCAAGCTATACAACAATAATGTATAAGCAGAGGACCTAGCTCAGACCCATACAAGGTCCATGATTGTCAATTCAGTCCCTTTGAGTCCCTACAGTCCCTGATTTGTTGATTCTGTGGGTTGTATTCTCATTGTGTCCTCAACCCCTCTGTTTCCTAGAATCCTTCTTCCCCTTCTTTGGTGGATTTTCCCTGTTGTCACTTAGTGTTTGGCTGTGGGTCTTTGCATCTTCTCCTATCAGTTGCTGGATGATGCCTCTCTGCTAATATTTAAGCTAGGCCCTGATTATGAGCATAGCAAAATCACATTAGTAATCTTGGGAAGAGGGGAGAAGGTAGGGGAACTGAGAGGTGTGTGTGGGGTGTTTGGGAGGAGTAGAGGTTGCTGTGGATGATTGATTGATAAATAAAACTCTGATTGGCCAGTAGCCAAGCAGGAAGGATAGAGTAGTCGGGACAAGGAGGAGAAGAATCCCGGGAGGTGGGAGGCTAAGGCAGAGAGACACTGCCAGCTGCTGCCATGACAAGGGAGATGTAAGGTACCAGTAAGCCACGAGCCATGTGGCAACTTATAGACTAATAGAAATGGGTTAATTTAAGATATACGAATGGCTAGCAAGAAACCTGAGCCATTAGGCCAAACAGTTTAAATAATATAAGCGTCTGTGTGTTTATTTTATAAGTGGACTGTGGGACTGCTGGAGCTTGGTGGGACCTGGAGAGAAAATTCCAGTTATAAGAGGTAAGGGAAACTTGGGTCCAGATGTGTCATATGCAATGAATTTTAAAAAAGAAAGAGAAAAAAGAGGAGAAATATAAATACCAAGCCAGCCACAAATCCTTTATCTGCCATGGTGCAATGTCTGAACAATATGCTAGGGCAATGGTGGCACAAGATTGTGGGAGTAACCAATTAATAACTGATTTGGCTGAGGGTATATTCCATGAGATGGAATACATAGCTGACACTGGTTGGTTGACCAAGAACCCAAGACTAGATGTCCCAGAGGTCTAGGGTAAACCAAATAACATTGGTCTAAAAAATGGGGGAAAAGTAGTGTTAGGTGATATTTTGTTCGTGTTCTAACAAATAAAGCTTGCCTGGAGATAAGAGAACAGAGCTAGTCATTAGATAACCATAGAGACCCTGTGGTGGTGGTTCATGACTTTAATCCTAGCACTTGGAAGGTGGAGAGAGGAAGTGAAAAGGCAGGGCAGAGATAGGATCTCAGCCCTTTTGGTTGGAGGATTCAGAGAGGTAAGAATTTACTGGTGGCTGCTTCTCTGCTTCTCTGATCTTTCAGGTTATTACCTCAAAAAAGAAAAAAAAAAGATTTAAGGTTTCATAAAAGGTATAAGCATATATGAAGGATAGTTCAGAATTATAAAATACTTAAGTAGAAAATATAATTATAATTGTCCATCAACACATTGGAACATGTATGTGTAATAATAAACATATAACTGGAAGCATGGACTGTGTATTTGGGAATGAGGAGCAGGAGTAGAAAGAACAGTCTCTCAGCAATGGGCATATTCAATGTATTTAATTCTATGCTAGTTTTATAAATATGTGTCATAATCACTCATTGATGTGAGCATGTAATGGTCTACAAACTCAAAATATTAATTTATCAACCATGTCAATATCTTTCTACTTTTGTATTCTTCCTTTCTATGATGACAAATACCTTAGAAACACTCTGGTTATAAAAAGAAGATAGAATCAAATGATAATCTATGGTATTGCTGATGACAAACTTAAGTAAAACACAACTTTTTTCTTTCTTAGGAGTGATTTCTAAGAATCTGTAATACTATACAAGATTCTAACCACTAGCTTTTCATAAAATAATGAATAAATAAAACAGCAATTAGGGAACATGCATTCATGCCCTATGGCAATCAGTAAATTATGAAAATTCACACTAATCCATGAGTATTGTTTTAATAGCACAGCTGGTGATTACTTGATTTTACACCAGTGATTTTCAGACTTCATAAATCCAGCACAAACAGTCCTTGATGAATTTCTCCACATTCAAACTCCTTTTTTTTGGCCCTTTAAATGTGCCTGGACTGAAAAAAGAATTTTTATTTTTATCATTTCTCATGGATATCAGTAATCACATATTCACAAATTCTTTGAAGAGAAAACATGTACCGTTGAAAAAGGCATTAGATTCCCAAATTGAAGCTTCAGTTATTTAAATAATAACATATAGACACTTACCTCATATGCTCTAGGTCAGTGGTTCTCAACCTTCCTAATGCTGTGACCATTTAATATAGATCCTCAGGTTGTGGTGACCCCCAACCATAAAATTATTTTATTGCTACTTCATAATTATAATGTTACTTCAGGTATAAATTATAGTGCAAATATTTGGTATGCAGGATATCTTATATGCAACCCCCAAAGGGGCTGTGACCCAGAGGTTGAGAAGTAATGCTCTAGAAGTTCATCCATGTTCTTAGCTAAACATTGGCTTGGTGAGAACATGGAGATAGAGGGGGAAATCATTCACTCATTTGGAAAGTCTTCTCTTCATATCTAGAAGGAAAGGGAGATTCAATCATATTTAACTATGAGAATTTTCTTTCATAAAGCATTTAAAGCTACATGAAGTGGAAAATTATGTCAGGAAATATTAACTATATAGTTTAAGCATAATTTGTCCTAATATTTGTTTTTATTTTTCAAGGAAAACAAATATTTAAGAAATTTTGACTTCTTGTTCATTGAAGCTGTGTTTATGTCACATAAATTTTTACACACTTTGTAACATTTCAGGTAGGAGACCAAGATTTGGTTATGTACCAGATGTGTACAATATATACTGCAGAATAATTTTGCGTATTTCAATAAAACAGTATAACAAAATGTCAAGATTTTTAGAAGCTGACAGATACAAAATTCTGTGGAAGACACCCAAAATCCTACAAAATTTTCACAATGAATATCAACTTTGTGATTTATATATGCATGTGTGTATATTCCTCATCAATTGACCTCAGTGGATACTAATTGGGCATATTAAATTAACCCAATTTTTTGTATATTTTGTTTATTGCTACATTTCTGGAATTGTTTAACAGCTGTGGAAGTTTTCTGGTGGAGTTTTAAGGGTATTTTGTAGAGAGAATCATATCATCTGCCCATCTGAACATTTGACTTCTTTCTTTTCTACACACATCCACATTATTTCCTTCACTTGTCTTATTGCTCTAGGTAAGGCTTCAAGTACCATATTGAATAGGAGTGAAGAGAGTAGATAGCATCATTTTCTTCCTTATTTTAGCACAAATGATCCTATCTACTTTTTTCCACTTAGGATGGTGTTGGTTGTGAGCTTTTTTTGTTTTTTTGTTTTTTTGATTTTTAGAGACAGAGTTTATTTGTGAAGCTTTGTGCCTTTCCTAGAACTCACTCTGTAGCCCCGGCTGGCCTTGAACTCACAGAGACCTGCCTGCCTCTGCCTCCTGAGTGCTGGGATTAAAGGCGTGAGCTGCTGCCACCGCCGCCGCCACCACCACCACCCGGCTTTTTGGCTGAGAGCTTTTATATTAGCTATATATTGAGATTTGTTTCTTGTATCCCAAGACAATACAAGATATTTATCATGGAGGGATTCTTGATTTCCTCAAAGGTCTTTTCATGAGAGGATCATGCAGCTTCTCATCTTTAGTTTATTTATGAAATAGATTGTGTTTATTGATTTTTACGTGTTAAACCATTCCTGCATCTCTGGGATGAAGCCAACTCAATCATGGTGAATAATAATTTTGATGTGTTCTTGAATTTTGTTCTCATGCACTTTTTTGAGAATTTTTATATCTATGTTCATCAGTGATATTAACCTATTTTTTTTTGTTTTGTCTTTGTTATGTTATGATATCAGTATGATAGTACTGGCTTAGTAAATTGAATTTGGAAATGCTTTGTTTTTTTTCTGTTTTGCAGAATATTTTGAGGAATATTAGTATGAGTTCTTTGAAGATCTGGTAGAAATATGTCCTGGATTCATCTGGCTTCTAAATATTCTTTTTTTGTGAGTAATTTTAAATTATTTCTTCTATCACATTCACTGTTATTGGTCTATGTAAATTATTTATTTCATCTTGACTTCTACTGAAACTTTTCTAATGACTTTCACAGCAGATACAGAACATCCCCCTTTTTTTTTTTTTTTTTTTTTTTTTGGTTTTTCGAGACAGGGTTTCTCTGTGTAGCTTTGTGCCTTTCCTGGAACTCACTTGGTAGTCCAGGCTGGAACATCCCCTTTTAAAGCTATGTGTGTGTTGGTATAAGAGGCTATTCTCTATAACATCTCCATTTTAATATGCACTTAAAGGTCAGGTGCTTAGTCTTACTATTACTTGATATGCTATGTTTTGCTCATATCCATAGGAGGCCTGTCCTTTTCTGAATAGAAACAGAGGAAGAGTGAATGGAGTTGGGGAGGAAGAGGAAAGATGGGAGATGAGGGAGGCGAAACCACAGTTCAGATGTAAAATTGCCCATAAACGCCCCTCCCTCTTTCCTAATAAAGAAGAAAAAGTTTCCTAAAGAGTTATTTTATCACCAATTGAGGCCCAGATCCTGGGCATCCACATGAGTTTGGTGGAATCACAGGGCAAGGACATCAACTCAGACCCTGGGTGTGGTAGGACTGTGAATACAGACATGGCTTTCTGCAGCAGCCCTGGTCAGTATGTCACCATGGCCCCAGGTGGAAGCAAAGGCCACTGTGATTGGCCTAGCCCCCATGGCAGCATGGCCCTTGGACACCAACATAACCCTGTAGCTCGAGTTTTCCTGCCTGGCCCACGGTCAGGACAAATCTCTCTCACCTGCCAGTCCCACAGCCTCAGACCCGACCAAATAAACACAGAGACTTATATTGCTTACAAACTGTATGACTGTGGCAGGCTTCTTGCTAACTGGTCTTACAGCTTAAATTAATCCATTTCCATTAATCTATACCTTACCACATGGCTCGTGGCTTACCGGCATCTTCACATGCTGTTTGTCATCCTGGCGGCTGGCAGTGTCTCTCTGACTCAGCCTTCCACTTTCCAGCTTTATTCTCCTCCTTGTCCCGCCTACACTTCCTGCCTAGCCAATGGCCAATCAGTGTTTTATTTATTGACTAATCAGCAACACATTTGCCATACAGAACATCCCACAGCATAACCCCAAATGGCATCCCAGACTACAGGCCTCTTCACTGACCTTAGTGGCAACAGGAGACACAGACATCAACACAGGCCCCCTCTGCTGCTTCAAGAACTCAGACAAAGACCTAGTCCTTGGCAATAGCCCAGGACCCAAAATTACCTTGGAATTAGGTGGCTAGCCGGTCATTCACAACAGCCTGTTCCTTACTACCCTTACCTCTTCAGATCTTCCTCCCTCCCCATCACAATTTGAGGTAGATTGTTTCCCAATATTCTGAGCAACTAACTGCCTCAATGGTTTCCACAGTAGCTATACAAGTTTGCACTCCCATCAGCTATGGAGGAGGGTTCCCCTTGCTACACACACTTGCTACATAATCTAGTTTCTCGATTTCTTTGTATTTGGGGGTTATTAGCTATCTATTGGATGTAGAGTTGATAAAAATTTTTTTTCTCATTTTGTAGTCTGCTGTTTTGTGATGTCCTTTGCCTTACAGAAGCTTTATAGTTTCATGAGGTACCATTTATTAATCATTGAACTTAGTGCCTACACTATTGGTGTTCAATTCAGAAAACTGTCTCCTGTGTCAATGCATTTAAGGATATTCTACATTTTCTCCTCTATCATGTCTATGTTGATTTTTTTTATCCCTTGGGATTTGACTTTAGTGCAGGGTGATAAATATCAATCTATTTGCATTCTTCTACATGCATAAATCTAGGTTGACCATGACCATTTGTTGAATATTCTGTTTATTTCCAGTGTGTATTTCTGCCTACTTAGTAAAAAAAAAAAAAAAAAACAGGTGTCCATAAGTGTTTAGACTTATATCTGGATTTTCAATTATATTGCATTGACCAACATGTCTGTTTTTATGCCAGTACCATGCAGTTTTTATTATATAAGTCTTTCATTTGTTTGGTTAGAGTTACCCCGATGTTCCATATCCTTTAAACTATTGTGAAAGGTATTGTTTTTCTGATTTCTCTGTCCATCCTGCCTGTTGTCATTTGTATGTAGGAGGGATACTGACATTTTTTGAGTTAATCTTGTATCCAGCCACTATGTTGAAAATATTTATCAGCTTTAGGGACATCTCTGGTGCAGTTTCTGGGGTTACCTAGGTATACTATCACAGCACCTTTAAATAACAATACTTTGACTTCTCCCTTTCTAATTTGTATTCCCTTAGTCTCCTACAGTTGCCTGATTGCTCTAGCTTAAGATTTCAAGTACTATGTTGAATAGATATAGAAAGAGTGGACAATCTTATCTTGGTACAGATTTTAGTAAAATTTTCTTGAGATTTTCTCCCCTTGATTTGATGTTGGCTCTAGGCTTGCTGTAAATTACCTTTATTATGTTTAGGTAAACCTTTTATATCCCTAATCTCTCCAAGACTTTTATCATGAAGGAGTGTTAGATTTTGTCAAAGGCCTCTCCTGCATCTAATGAGATGAGCATGTTTGTTTCTTTCTATTTGTTTATACAGTGAGTTATTTTGTATATTGAACCATCCCTACATCTCTGGGATGAAACCTACTTGGTAATGCTGGATGTTTTGATGTGTTATTCAATTTGGTTAGCAAGTGTTTTACTGAGTATTTTTTTGCATCTATATTCATAAGGGAAATCTGTTTGTAATTCTCTTTCTATGTTGAGTTTATGTGTGGTTTGGTTATAGAGTAAATGTGACCTCATAAAATAAGTTGGATAATATTTCTTCAGTGTTTCAGGTGTAGAATTATTTGAGGAGTATTGGCATTAACTGTTCTTTGAATGTCTGGTGGAATTCTGCTCTAAAATTATCTGGCCCTGGGCTTTTTATGGTTTGGATACTTTTTTAAATTAACTTTTTTGTTGATCCTTTGTGGATTTCACATCATGCATTCTTATCCTACTCATCTCCCCATCTCCTGGCATCTATCCTCTGCCCTTCCAAATCCCCTAACCCCAACCACATTTAAAATCACAATCAAAACCAAATTTAAAAGAAAAAATAAAACCCAAACTAAACAAAGAAACCAAACAAAACTAAACAAACAAACAAAGTAGAAGAAGAATCTAGTCATGGAAGTTGTAGTGTGGCCTGTTGAGTCACAGAGTTTGCCCTTTAGTCCACTCATCTTTACTTGCAAGTATTCATTGCCATAAGTAATTGGTCTGTCTCGAGGTCTCTGACTTCTGTTATACTACTGATCATGGGCACTCACTGGAACTCCTCTTGGATTTCCTGTTGTTTTTTTGTGTCATGGAGATCCTGATGTTTTGGATCTGTAGGCTTATCCAATTCACATGCTTCAATAGTTCATAGATTTGGTGAATGTTGGGGCAGCCATCTCATAGCCCTGGTTGTGGGCCTGAGTGGTAGCTCAGTTGGTCAGTCTGCTAGCTTTTGCTCATGTTCCCTATCTAGGAAATCTCTCCAGCACTACCTAGGCTAGCTCACCCAGTGCAGCCTATAGCAAGAAGTGGGGCCGGTTCTTTTGCTCTCAGGCCCTCAGAACACCAGAGGTAGTATTACTGTTAAGCTCAGGCAAGATACAGGCCCCTTTCACATGATTGCTGTAAGGGGAATTTGGAGGAGGAGCTGGGTCAGCTCTCCAGTCTCATGCCCTCAGGACTGGCTCACTTGTGTCCCAGATGACAGGGTCAGCTTTAGTGTGCTGCCCAGGCAGAGTGCATGCCTGTGGTAAGGGGTGGGGCCAGCTTTCCCCTCAGGGGTAGGGCCAGCTTGCCTGCTGCAGTATCCAGATAAGCTAGCCATCCCAGGGCCTGCTCTGCACAGCATGGTTCCAATGACCCCTGTGCTAACACTGGCAATGAGCTTCACCACAGACCCAGGCACCTTAGGAACATGGACCCAGAAGTGGCCTTTTGTCTGCAAGGTTGAGAGACTTTTAATGACTGCTTTTATTTCCTTAGAGATTATAGATTTATTTCAGTTGTTTGTCTATCTTGATTTAAGTGGTACCTATCAAGAAAATTATCCATTGTTTTAGATTTTACAATTTAGTGGAGCATAGGTTTTTAAAGTATGTCCTTATGATTGATGATAATGGGGTATTGAAGTCTCCCATTATCCCTTTGTGAGGGGCAGTATATGATTTAAGCTGTAGTAATTTTTCTTTTACAAACATGAGTGTCATTTTATTTGGGACATAGGTGTTAATAATTGAAATGTCATTTTGGTGGATTTCTCCTTTGATGAATACATAGTGTACTTTCCCATCTCTTTTGATTAGGTTGGGTTTGAAGTCTATTTTGTTCAATATTAAAATGGCTACACCAGCTTGCTTCTTAGCTCAACTGGATTGGAATATCCTTTTCTAATCTTTTATAATGAGGTGACATCTATCCTTGATGTTGAGGTGTGTGTTTTTGGTTTTTTGTTTGTTTGCTTGTTTGTTTGTTTTGTTTTTGATGCATTGGAAAGATGGATTCTATTTTCACATCCAGTCTGTTAATTTGTGTATTTTTATTGGAGAATTGAGTCCAGTAACATAAAGAGATATTGACCAAATATTGTTGATTGCTGTTATGTTGTTTCTGGCAGTGGTGGTGTGTGCGTTGATGTGTGTGTCAGTTTGTCTGTCTATTTGTCTGTCTATCTGTCTGTGTTTCTCTCCCTTTTTTTTCGATTTTTTTTTTCTGATGTGAGGTTACTTATTGCCCATGTTTTCATGGGTAAGTTACCCTACTTTAGTTGGAATTTTCTGTTTGTTTGTTTGTGTTTTGTTTTTGTTTTTTTTTTCCCCCCCGAGGACCTTCTGTAAGACTGGATTTGTAGACAGATACTGTTTAAATTTGACTTTATCAGAGAGTACTATTTTCTCCATCCATGGTAATTTATAAAAAAAAATAGTTTTGCTTTTTATACTAGTATGGGCTGGTATCTTGGAGCTCTTAGGGTCTACAGCACATCTGCCCTGGCCCTTCTGGCTTTTAGATTCTTCATGAAGAAGTCAGGTATAGCTCTCATAGATTTGCTTTATGTTACTTGGTATTTTTTCCTTGCAGCTTTTACTCTTCTTTTTATTTTTTATTTTTTGTTATGTATGTTTAGTGTTTTGATTATTATGTGGCAGGGGGATTTTATTTTCCAATCTATTTGATGCTTTGTATGTTTTTGGTTGTACCTTTATAGACATCTCCTTCTTCAGTTTAGTAAAATTTTCTTCTGTGGTTTTGTTGAAGGCATTTTCTGGACCTTTGAGTTGTGTTTTCCTTTTTTTTTTTTTTTTTTTTTGGTTTATATATTATTCTTATGCTTAGTCTTTGTATGGTGTCCCAGATTTCCTGGATGTTTAGTGTCAGGGTTTTTTTTTTTTTTTTTTTGATTTAACATTGTCTTTGATTGATGTATCCATTTCTTCTATCATGTGTTCTATGCCTGAGATTCTGTCTTCCATTTTTTGTATTCTGTTGGGGAAGTTGCAGCTATAGTTCCTGTTAGAGTTCCTAAATGTTTCACTTCCAGAATTCCCTCAGTTTGTGTTAATTTTATTGACTCTCTTTCCATTTATAGATCTTAAGTAGTTTTATTTATTTCAACAATGTGTGGTTTCTTGGATTTCATTAAGAAATATATTCATTTCCTCTCATTTTTGTTTGTTTGTGTTTTCCTTGAGTTTTTCTTTTTCATCTTTTTTTTTTTTTTTTTTTTTTTTTTTGAGACAGGATTTTTCTCTTTAACAGCCCTGGCTGTCCTGGAACTACTTCTGTAGACCAGTCTGGCCTCTTCCACCACGCCTAGCTTTTCCTGGATTTCTTTAGGGGATTTATTGATTTCCTCTTTAAGAACCTCAACTATCTTGATATAGTTGTTTTAAGGTTCTTTTCTTGTGCTTCAGCTATGTTGGAATATTCAGGGCCTGCTGTGGTAGGATATCTGACCTCAAGTACAGACATATTGCCCTGGATATTATTGATTGTGTTTACATATTGGTATCTAGCCATCTGTGTTTGGGGTGATTATATATCTAGGTGTAAAAATCTGTGTTTGTCTTCATTAAGTGAGTGTTTTCTTACTTTTTACATTTCTTCTTGGGACTTTCAGAGAATGTGATGGCTGTGTGTTGCCTCCTTTCCTGGCTTGCTTAGCTAGTATCTTCACAGGAAATGGCTGCTAGTGTTGGAGGTAGGGTTATTGGGCTGAGTTAGGTGAAGGGAAAGTAGAGGAGAATATCTTTGTGATCTGTTTAGGATAGAATCAGAGAAGAAAGGCAGATAGTAACAATTTTCTTGCTCCAGAGCTGGGGATGAGCCTGGGGGATTGGGTCTCAGAAGCAGTAGGAGATGTGTGGGTCTGCCTTCAGCTTATCTGTCACCCTGGATAGAGTTGCCCTTAGGTTAGCAGGGGATGCCTGCTGGAGCTGAAGTCTGGGAAAAAGCATCAAATATCTTGGGAGATGTTAGAAGGGGATGATCTATAGGATCCACGGGAGATGGGAGCAGGGTGGCAGGGAACGCTACCACTGATGTTCTGCTGCAGAGCAGGGGATGAGACTCGAGGATTGGTTCTGGGAGAACGGGATGAGATCAAGAGACCTGTGAGGAACCTACATCGTTGTCTGGCTGGCATGGCCTGTAGTTGAGAAAGGGGTGCCTTCTGGATTTGTGGCGTCAGATACAGCAAAGGGTCGGGTAGGGAGGTTAGGAAGGGATGGTCTATGTGGTTCATGGGAATTGTGGGCAGCATGGAAGGGAGTCTGAAACTGGTGTTCTGTTGCAGTGCTAGGGATGAGACTGACCTTTGAGTCTGGCAGAACAGAAAGAGAGAAGGTCTGCAAGCAGCCTACTTGGTTTTCTGGTAGTCACCAAGTATCTTATTTATCGTTATTATGTATTTATTATTCTCTCACATATTACATCCTAACCATAGTTTCCCTCCCTCCTCTCCTACCAGTCCATCCACTCCATCTCCCCTCTCCCTCAGATCCACTGCCCCTCCATTTATCATCAGAAAAGGGCATGACTTCCAAGGATATCAAGTTGCAATAGGACTATGCACATCCCCTCTTGTTAAGGCTGAACAAGGCACCCCAGTAAGAGAAAGAGGATCCCCAAAGCAGGCAAAATAGTCAGAGATAGGCCCTGTTTCCACTGTTAGGAGTCCTCCAAAAGCACCAAGCTACACAACCAAAACATATAGGTGAAGAACCTAGGTTAGATTCATACATAAAGATAATGGAAATTTCCCACGTTCTAGCCCTGAGAAAATTTCTACCAGAGTCCTGGGGATGACACTATGTCAGGCAGGCATGGAGTATCTGAGGGAAAGGAATCTATGTACACTATGCTCTTTTGTCCATTTGCTTTATTCCTTTATGACAAAACTCTACAGCTTCAGTTCCGTCCTGAGTCTCAGTTCCTCTTTGTAGCTCCTTTTTCTGTTCCTTCATAGCCCTGGTAATAACTAAGCCCTTACGCTTTTGGTCTCGTCTTTGCCCTCTCTTCCTTCATCTTCCATCTATCCTTCCTAGCTCCTTACCCCTGGCCCTGATAATTACCAGAGATCTGCCTCACCCTCCACAGAATCTCTATCTTCTTGTCTTTTCTCTGGCCATGTGGTTCTGTGTTTGCCTCTGGAATTCCACTCCAGTCCTTATTGCACCTAGTTATGCAAAAAGCCCCATTGTACTCAGTCAATCTCTCTGCCATGCCCCTAGGCCTGAAGGAAGGGGTCTGAGTTTTGTTTGCACAAGAAGCAACACTATGCATCTACAGCCTGATTGTCTCCTAGGCTCAGCGAGGGAGTTAGTTACCTAGTGGTTCAACAGGTTGGAGAAGCTGAACTCTTTCCCAAAGGGTCTAGTAATATATGGGCCCACAAAAAAACCATAGGAAGGCACAGCTGAATATTAAGGTTGTATAACACCAAACATTCTGTGATAAATGGCTTCCCATTTGACCGACCCTTGGTCAGTCAAAGTATAGCTTTAATACACAGCTGAATCTCTATAGTATATTCTTGTGGCCTGCAAAACATACAGACTTCCTGGTTGTCAGTTCAGTTTCTGTGAGCTCCTATGAGCCCTGGTTAGTTGTTTCTGTTGCTTTTCTTGTGGTGTCCTTGATCCCCCTGGTTCCTACAATCCTTCTGCCACCTCTTCTGCTTTCTTGCTGTGGGTCTCTTCACAGCTCCTATCTACAAGTACAGTAAGTAGAACATCATTAGAAAACTTTTTTTTTCCAATCAGGTTTCATTCTATCCTAGGTCCTAGGACTCTGGGCTTTCCACTCGCTGGTTCCTGGCCATCCAGAGAGTGTTAGGAATGGGCTCCTCCTTTTGGAATTCATCTCAAGCTGTACCAGTCGTTGGTTGGCCACTCCCACAAGTTCTGTACTAACTTTAGCTGAGCACATCTTGCATGCAGGACAAATTATCGGTCAAGGGTTTGTGTCGGGTTTGGTTTCCCATTCCAGCTACTGACAGCCTTACCTGGTTACAGAAGATGGCCAGCTCGGTCTCTGTATCCTATATTACTGGATTACTAGGAGTCTTTACTCGAGTCACTCTTGTAGATTCCTGAAGGTTTCCATTGCAGTGAGTTTCTAACTCACCCCTGGAATGTCCCCAATTCCAGTTGTCTTTCCCAATACTCTCTCGTTCCATTCCCCCCACCTGATCCCTTTGTTCCCATCCTCATCCACCCCCAGCCCACCAGGGAAATCTATTCTATTTAAGCACACCACTTGAGTTCTCCTTAGTACTTAGCCCCTCTGAGTCTATGAATTGTAACATGATTATCCTTTGGAACTAATATTTATTTACTTATAAGTGAGTACACACCATGTTTGTCTTTCTGGGTCTGGATTACCTCACTCAGGATGATTTTTTTTTCTAGTTCCAACCATTTGCCTGCAAATTGCATAATGTCATTGGGTTTCCTTTTTTGGCCAGCTAAGTAATACTCCATTGAGTAAATGTACCACATTTTCTTTATCTGTTATTTGGTTGAGGGACATCTAGGTTGCCAGGGGCCAGCCTCAGCAGTTGACAGGCTCCAGAGAGAATGTAAGAAATAGGAGAGGGAAGAAGTGAGTCAGGCCATTGGTGTTTGGGAAAATCTTACAGCCTGACTGACAGGCAGTCATGGAGCTTCTTTATTTGTGCAGAACTCAGTAAGCAGAGATAGAGTCATATTGTTCCAAAACGTAGAAGATACCGTTTCTGTCACAGGTCACCTGTTTAACTTTCTCTTACCAATCTGGAGTCACAAGTATAGTCATCATTGATAGACCATGACAGAACAGAGTTATCTTTTATAGTCATTTTTCCTCATCAACCCCATAACCTACCTTCTAAGAATCTAGAAGAATATGACAGCTGTTCTCAGGCTGGTAGCTCTTCTGGTTTCAAAGATGCTAGACAGAAAGAAAATCTCCAAGCCAGCTCCAGCAAAAGGCTTTGTCACAAGCAATATATTATTAACTTTTATTGGTCAGAGTGCCAGTTAAAATAGGCTCAAGACAAATCTTCAGGACAAAGCTACTGAAGTTATTATTCAATTTCTGGCATAATACAATTTTTACATTTATATCTTTATAGAACTTATTTATTTGTCATATCCTGGGGTTCTTTTGCTGCTTGGTCATATGACATAGCAGTAGTTCTGTATAGTTAACTTTTTTTCAGAGAGGGAGGTCCTGATAGCTCATTTATTTACCATTTTCTTCATCATTCTTTGTCCATCAGTATTATCCTCTGCATAGAGCAGAGGTAACTCCAGCCAATCTAATTTGTTGCTGTATATTTCCCTTGAGGGAAATGCTGTATGCAGCCTTCCATTTTATCTGCCACATAATCACCTGAGTATATAGTAGGAAGAGACTTATACTTTGTTCTGATTATTTCAGAGCCTTATAAAGAGATCCCTGTCATGTTTTTTTGTGTGTGTGTGTCACACTGAACAGGGAGCAAGGCACTCCTACCAATCTATGAGCAAGGAAGATCTTTCCAACTTGTGATATCTTCTTCAATTTCTCTCATCAAAGACTTGAAGTTATTGTCATATGGTATTTTCACTTACTTGGTTAGAGTTATGCCAAGAAATTTTATACCATGTGAGGCTATTGTAAAGGGTACTGATTTTCTGATTTCTTCCTCAGCCTATTTGCTGTTTGTATAAAGGAAGGCTACTGATTTGTTTTTAGTTAATCTTACATCCAGGCACTGTGCTGAAGGTGTTTATCAGATGTAGGAATTCCCTAGTAGAATTTTTGAGTTGATAATGTATACAATTATATCATCTGGAAATACCAATAATTTGACTTCTTTCTTTCCAATTTCTATCCCCTTGATTTCTAGTTGTCTTATTGCTCTACATAGAACTTCAAGCACTATATTGAATATATGGAGAGAGTGAACAACCTTGTCTTGTTCCTAATTTTAGTGTAATTTCTTTGTGTTTCTGTTCATTTAATTGGATGTTGACTGTTGGCTTGCTGGAAACTGCCTTTATTATGTTTATGTAAGTCCCTTGTATCCTTGATCTCTCCAATACTTTTATTCTGAAGGGTTGTTGGACTTTGTCAAAGGCTTTTTAAGCGTCAAATTAGATGATTTTGTTTTTTTTTCTTTCAGTTTGTTTATATGGTGGATTATAATGACAGATTTTCATATATTGAACCATTCCTGCATCTTTGGGACAAAGTCTGCCTACTTGATCATAGTGGATGATTTTTTTTTGATGTGTTCTTGGATTTAGTTTTCAATCGTTTTATTGTGTTTTTGCATATATGTTCATGTGGAAATATGTCTGTAATTTCCTTTATTCTTTTTTTGTTGAGTCATTGTGTGGTTTTGGTATCAGATTGACTGTGTCCTCATAAAATGATTCTGGCAATATTTCTTGTGCTTCTAGAAGTACTGGTATTAGCTACTCTATGAATGTCTGGAATAATTATTCGTTAAAACTGTCTGCCCCTGAACTTTTTTGTTGTTGTTGTTTTGGAGACTCTAATGACTGATTCTATTTCTGTAGGGTTTATAGGTCTATTTAAATTATTTATCTGATCTTGATTTAACTTTGGCATTATCCATCTAGAAAACTGTCCATTTTTTTTTTTTTTTTTTTTTTTTAGATCTTCCAATTTAGTGGAATACATGTTTTGGAAATAAGACCTAATGATTTTTTGGGTTTTCTTGGAGTCTGTTGTTATGTTTCCCTTTTCATTTCTGATTTTGTTAATTTGGATAGTCTTCCTCTGTCTTTTAGTTAGTTTGGGTAAAATTTGTTATAATCTTCATGACTTTCTTAAAGAATCAGCTCTTTGCTTCATTTATTGTTTATATTGTTCTTCTTGTTTCTATTTTATTAATTTACAGCCCTCTGATTATTTCTGGTTATTTACAACTCTTGGGTTTGTTTGCTTCATTTTGTTCTAGATCTTTCAGGTGTTGCATTAATTTGTTAGTATGAGACATTTCCCTAATTTCTTTATGAAAGCACTTAGTACTATTAACTCTCCTCTTAGTATCACTTTCATTGTTTCTCATGAACCTGGGCATGTTGTGTATTGATTTTCATTGAATTTTAGGAAATCTTTATTCCTGCCTTGACCCACTAGTAATTCAGTAGAGAGTTGTATAGTTTCTGTGAAATTGTGTATGTTTTTTCTTCATTTTCATTGAATTCTAGGAAGCCTTTTATTTATTTATTTATTTATTTATTTATTTATTTATTTATTTATTCATTCATTCATTCATTTATTTATTTATTCATTCATTCATTCATTCATTTATTTATTTAATGTCTTGACCAAATTTTCATTTAGTAGAGTGTTGTTTAGTTCCCATGAGTTATTAAGCTTTCTGTTGTTTATGTTGTTAAAATCCAACTTTATTCTTGTGGTGGTCTGCTAGTGTACAGAGAGTTATTTCAATTTTTTTTTGTATTTGTGGAATCTTGCTTTGTGATTGCATATTTGGCAATTCAGGAGAAAGTCTGTGAAGTGTTACAAAGAAAGTATATTCTTTTACATTTGAGTGACATGTTCTATAGATATCTGTTAGGTCCATTTCATTTGTAAAATCTCTGAGCTGTACCATGTTTCTGTTTAGTTTTTGTCTGGATGACCTGTCCATTGGTGAGAGTGAGATATTGAGGTCTTCCACTGTTAATGTGTGAAGTTTGATGTGTGACTTAAGCTTTAGTAATGTTTCTTGTACAAATGTGTGTGCCCTTGTATTTGGGGCATAGATTAAGAACTGAGATATAATCTTGGTGGGCTTTTTCTTTGATGAATATGAGGTATCCTACCCCATCTCTTTTGATTAATTTGGTTGGAAGTCTATTTTGTTAGATATTAGAATATCTACACAAACTTTTTTCTTGGATCCATTTGATTTGAAAATCTTTTTCCTTTACTCAGAGGTAATGTCTCTGTTTGATATTAAGGTATTTTTCTTGTATGTAGCAGAAGGATGAATCCTGTTTGTGAATCCATTCTGTTAAACTGTGTCTCTTCATTGGGAGAATTGAATCCGTTGATATTGAGAGATATTAATGACCAATGATTATTAATTCTTGTTATTTTGCTATGGTTGGAGGTGGTAGTGTATGTGTGTTTTCTCTCTTTTGGTTTCGCTAGTATGAGATTATTTATTTCTGTGTTTTCATGGGTGTAGTTAAGAATCTTGGGTTGGAATTTTCCTTTTGTAGGGTTAAATTTGTGGATAGATATCATTTAAATTAAACTTTGTCCTGAAATATCTTGTTTTCTCCATCTCCGATGATTGATAATTTTGCTAAATACAGTAGTTTGGGCTGGCATCTGTGATCTCTTAGAGTCTGAAGAAAATCTGTCCAGGCTCTTCTGGCATTTAGAGTCTGAGTTAAGAAGTCAAGTATGAGTGTAATAAGTCTGCTTTTATATGTTACTTAATCCTTTTCCTTTGTAACTTTTCATATTCTTTCTTTATTCTGTATGTTTAGTGTTTTGATTATTATGTACCAAGGGAACCTTTTTTTTTTTCTGATCCAATCTATTTGGTGTTCAGTAAATTTCTTGTACCTTTACAGGCACATCCTTTTTTAGATTAAGAAACTTTTCTTCTATGATTTTGTTGGATATATTTTCAGAATTTTGAGCTGTGTTTCTTCTCTTTCTATTCCCATTATTCTTAAGTTTGGCTTTTTCATAGTGTCCCAGATTTTCTGGATGTTTTTTGTGAGGGATTTTTTAGATTTAACATTTTCTTTGACGGATGAATCTGTTTCTTCTATCATATCTTCAGTGTCTGAGTTTCTCTCTTCCATATCTTGTAATTTGTTGTTGCTGCTTGCATTTGTAGTTCCTGTTTGCTTACCCAGATTTTCTGTTTCAAGAATCACCTCCATTTGTGTTTTCATTACTATTTTTATTTCCATTTTCAGGTTCTGAAGAGTATCCTTCACCTGTTTGCATTTTCTTAGGTTTCTTGGCATTTTTTACAGGATTTATTTTTTTAATTTTCTCCAGTATTTTGTCTGTCTTTGCTTCAACTTCTTTAAGGGATTTTTTGTTTGTTTGTTTGTTTGTTTGTTTTTCTTTAAGAACTTCTATCATCTTCATAAAAGTGGGTTTTAAGGTCATTTTCTTTTATTTCAGCTAAGTTGGAATGTTCCTGTCTTCTTGACAGGATAGCTTGGGTAGGGTGGTGCCATATTTTCATCTCTGTTGTTGATTGTGTTATTACACTGGAGTTTAAGCATCAGGATTTGGGATGATTATCGGTCTAGGTGTGGATTTCTAAGTTTGTCTTTGTTGGATGGTTTTTTTTTCCCCCTTGGTTTATATATTTTTTTCTGATCTTCTGGCCTAACTGGCCAGAGGTTCTAGTGACTAGCTAGTTTTCAGGCCCAGTAGGGTCTCCACTGATTTTTGCCACCTGCCAGACCTCTGCAGGTTCAAGTGCCAATGTTGCCTCTATTTGGTTCCAAATACCTATGTGGCCTTCAGATTTCTGGGTACCTGGTTGGACTCTGGGATTCCTAGTATGCTGTGTCCTCTAGTACAGCAGAACTTTTAGGCCCACGTTGTGGACTGGGATATGGAGCTCAGTGGAGGGGGTGCAATTAGGGGCTGTTGGGCCAGCTTTAGGGAGTCTTACCTGGCTGTAGGCAGTGTCTTAGCTTGAGTCATTAAAACCAGCCTGGCCTCAGGTAAATCAGAAATCTTCTGCCAAAATTGTGTGCTGGAATATGGAGCCAAAATGTGGGGATGTAATATGAACTTGCTAGGCAGGCTTTAAGGAATATGAATGGGTAGTGGGAGATGTCTTACCTGGGGTCACTAGGACTAGCCTAGCCTCCAGTAAAACAGCTGGAGTTGTAAACTGGATTATGGAGATCAGTGTAGGAGTCTTCCTGGACTTTTTAAAGGAATTTATTCATTTCCTCCAATTGTTTGCTTATGTTTTCCTGACTTTCTTAAGGACATTTGTTTGTTTTCTCTTTAAGGAATTTTATCATCTTCATAAGTTTGTTTTAAAGTTGTTTTCTTGTTTTTCAGCTGTGTTAGAACATGTAGATCTTTAGTACTAGCATATTGCCTCTGGGTGGGGTCTCACCTGGGGTTCTGGATATTGGTGTGGCTTGTAGTATAGGCTAGGGCTTTTGTAGGTGTTGTAGGCCTGGAAATGGTGACCAAAAGAGAGCAAGTATCTCATTTTCAAAGTGATCAAAGTAAAGTTTTCCACCTTTAGTTTTGCATACATAAACATATTTAAAATTTCAAAACATATAATAAGTAGCAATTGAACTCCCTGGTCTGAATGTGCTTTAGAAGAAGGATTTAAAATGTGATACCTTCATTTGAATCCCCTCAAAGATGACCGCCACACCTACACTGAGTCAGGGTTAGATGGGGTTATGCTGACATTTAAATATCCAAACATTCTCTAAGGTATTGTCAGTTACAAGTTTATTCATGTGATAGTTAAATATTGCATGACCTGAGGTGGGCTTACGTCTCCCAGATCATTGTTTAATGAATCTCATTAACTGTGACCTAAAGGCTCTCCAGTTGTCATTGCAAAAACACCTACCAGCTATGAAGAAGGATCATCAGGGGACAGTGATGTGGAAGTTGTAGAGGTTGCAAGTTCTAATTTTAGAAGTGCAATCTCACCATTTCCACTACATTCTATGCACTGTAGGTAGGCCGCTTATCAGACACTACTTTCAAAGAGAAATAAACCTCTATGTCTTGAAGGTAGAAGCAACGAGGCGCTTGTAAATGTCACTTTAAATACATTGAGAAACCTAAGGTTAAATTTGAGTAGAAGTGTTTATACACACCCCCTACAGGATGATACCAATAACTAGTACTAGCAATGAAAAAACAGATTAGACTGTTTCTTATGATATTGAACATCATATGAGCTTGGTATATTTTGTTTTTATCACTTCATGATGTGGTATCAGTTTGAGCAACTGAGAATGCATGGCTTCAATAGAACTTTAACACACTTGAGAGAGTGACACCCCATATTTAAGTTGTTACTAATCTTTGGACAAATGTCTACTGTTTAGTCCTCAGGTGTCATGGCCTAGTGTCACAGACATCCTTTTGGAACTCTTTCAAGGACTCTGTTTTAGACTACCTTTGTATTACTCTTGTCCCACTAAATCTCAAGCTTGTGTTTCAGTCATAGCTGAGGCTAATACTTGGTGATACAGCTCTTCTATTGTTTAGCAGTCAACATTTCCCATCTCATCAGTAGTAGTTTTAAAGGTGAAAAAGAAAAAAATAACATTTTTAGTCTGTGAATTCTTCAAAGTAAAAAATTTGAAAATATTTGATTTTATTAAATGTTGAAAGTGTGAGTAACAAGCAGCAATCTGTAATCCCATGTACTTCTGAGACTGAACCAAAATAACTAAACATTTCAGAACAGACTGGACAAAGCAACAGTTTCATCAGCATGTACAGATGTGGATTTTTATCCCTTATTTTAAAGAGTAATATATACTTATTTTAAAACTTTTATAGTATTTATGCTTTTATTAAAGCACTAGCAAATCATGAAATTTTGTTGAGTACAAACATATTTATATGTATGTGTATAGCAGAAGTTTAAATTTTGAGACATTTAAAGGGAATTATGACAGAGCATTTGGATGCAACAATAAAATCTCTTTGAATTTATTATAATTTGTCTGTGCTTTAGGTGTCAAAGAGGCCCCTTTCTTGTATAATTATCTTTTCAACATATTCTATTTTGTACTCTTACTCTCACATCATTTGTAAGTATGTTATAATAATTCAGAATTCAAAAGACTACACATTTTGTCAGTGTTAAGAATATGTTCATTTTGCCTCCTCCACGGAATAGACTATTATGACATTCATCTATTTTCAACAGTGTCCACCTTTGATGTTACAGAATAAAAATGGAACTAATCATCCAAGGAAGTGTAGGGTAAAATTATCAGGTGAACCACTGATGGCAGGAGTGTTAAAACATTTTAGTGTTTGAACACAAGCCCAGTGCAAGTCCATAGTGGCAGATCCATTCCTTGTCATCTGTCAGGGTACAGAAACAGCAAACACTATATTGTAGTCTTTCGGGTTTCTTTAAAGCTGTGTAGGAGGGTATGAAAGGCCACTTACCAAAACATAAAGGGACTGTAATGACTTCCCAACAGCACAAGTTACACTGGATAAAATTTCAATGATCATGAAATAAGCAAAGTGTTTTTCATTTACTGTAAGAAAGTGTCTTAAGGAAAGGCAAGTATAAATGTTGCCAACCATTTAGTCATGGCTTAGTCAAAAGTCACTGCACAATATAGTGTTTTACCTGTAGGAAGAGAGCAGAGAAGAAAGGCAAATAGAACAGTTTGCTGAGGCAATATTATGTGCGTACAGCCATATGTGAAAATTATATATTCTAAGTGTTCAATTCTTACTTGATATATTAATTTTCAAATTCATTAATATTTGCAGTACTTGGCTTGAAATTTGCTCAGAAATGTTTCAAAACAAATGTGAATTGTTTGGAATTTCAGAAAATAGAAAACAAACACTCAAATGTTAGATAATTTATTCATATCTCTTAAAAAGTGTTTCAGTGTGTGTATCTGTGTGTGTGTGTTCACATGTTCTGGCATGCAAGTTTACATGCATGCAGGTCAAGTGATATTTTAAGGATGTTTTTAAGATTTTTTTCCCTGTAGCCTGTGGTAGTTTGCCATCAACCCATCAATCACCTTTTAATTACCTGTAGATAATAAACTTGTATTTTAAATAAGTATACTGTTTATCTCTCATACTCTTGTAGACAAATTTTTCTTTGGGCTGCCAGCTCACAAAAGTAGAAAACAACACGGATACTTATTCGTTATGAAAATTCAGCCTATAGTTTAGGCTTGTTTGTAATTAGCTCTTATAACTTAACCCATTTGTACTCATCTACATGTTGCCACATGGCTTTTACCTCCTCTCCTGCATGTCTTGCTTCCTCTGAGATTGGTTGGTGACTCCAGAGAACTCTGTCTCCAGGAGTCCCACACAACTTCTTCCTGCATAGCTAGTTGCCGTTCAGCTCTTTATTAAACCAATCAGAAGGTGCCTTGGTAAAGACACATCTCCAACATGTACAAGGTGATTATTCTACAACATAGTGGGTGTTAGAACATTTTAAAAAATTAACAAGTAAAAGATAAGCTTTGCAAAGTAAATGATTTGCAAAGTAAATGATTTGCTTCGTTACAACATTTATGTGTAATTTGGTTTTATGTTTTCATTTGCTCTCTCAAGTAAATTTCATCACAGTGTTTAAACTGCAATCATCACTGAATTCACTTCAATTTTGTCAAGGGACCAAGCTTGTCTTTTCTACTTCTTAGTTACTTCTTCAACTTCTTCTTAGCTAAATGTTTAAAAGACAAGTGATGAATCAATACCTAACATTGAAGATGTCAATTTCTCACAAATTCCTACATGACGTATATAATAAACTTTATGCAAAGTTTCTGATATCAATTAGATTTTTTAGATTCAATATACAATTTATTGGCAAAGGGCAGAAGTAATTATTTCATTTATATTCAATTATTTGATTTTTCTAATATTTTTATTTAAAAGAGAAAAGACAATTACTGAAATCACTTCTATGTGCTTTAATTGCACATTAGTTTTATTGAGCTAATTTTCATAGAGAACTGTGAACAGAAAATTGTATTTTATTTTCTGGTTTTGCTCCCATTGCTTAGCAAAATGTAGCAAATAAGATTGATAGGAAAAGCAAATATTACTGTGTTTTCAGACAAAATTATTTTAAGGTTAACACTAATAAAACTAATAAAATAAAATGTATCCCCCTTTTTTCTATTCAAAGCTAAAAATATATTAAATGCCTTTAAAAGAAAAAAGCCTCCAGACTTGGAAAAACTTTATATATATATATATATATATATATAAAATATTGTAGACATAAAATTTTGTATAACATGATCCATTTATTAAAGTAGAATGTGCAAGAAAATAACCCTTTTTTGAAATATAGTTAGCTTCTACAATTTTTTCAGGACTCATTAGACTGTTCACCATAACTTTACAATACAAATGAAATTTCCCAAAATTTAATCATATTTAATTTTAATTAAATCTAATGAACCATAATGTGGTATAGGAATTATACTAATATTAGCTTATTAATATATTGTTATAAATTAACATAGAAATATTACAGAGAGAAATATATATAGAGAAAAATGTATGACTTGATTAAATTATGCCTTCATCACAAATTAAAGTTGCTTTAATAAAAATTTGATTCTGTGTCCTCACAATTCATTGAAGAAATGTGTGTATTTTCACAGTTATATGTATTTTTGAATGTATAAATAGAATAAATTATAATATTATTTTCCTGTAGTTTTTAATCACCACTTGGAAACAGGCTTACCTCCACCAAGTTCTACTGATAATTATTTACAAGTAGCTTCTTGGGCTTGAGCAGACATCTTTTTGATTGTTTGGTGAGTTTAAAATGTTTACTATCTTCCTGATGTCTTAGAAAACCTTTGCTTGGTATTTATAGATATTTTTTATATTTTTCTTTAAACAGTACTTTAGTTTATTTATCTAGTGTGTGTGTGTTGTGGATATGTACATGAGCATGAACACATGAAGGAACACAGAGGGGAAATCAGAGTAAAACTTCCTAGATTCCTTTCTCTCCCTTTAGAATGTGAGTCCTGACATTCAAACACGTCTTCAGGATTGGGGGCAAGTGTTTTTACCCACTGAACCATTTTGACACACCTTCAGCAATATTTTAATGTTCTGTCTGTGCTCTTGTGAAACTATCTTCTGATAAAGCTCAGTGCCTTTACTTGCTCAGCAAGAAACTCAGACTCTGAAACACAACAATGCTCTGAGAGGGAATGTTCAACACAACTTCACTTTTTCTGAACAGTGAAATCTCAGATCTCAAATGCCTAGCAAACATTTAGCATTATTAGAAAATCAGCACTTAACTGACAAAATAAAGTTGCATTGCTAATATTTTTCATACACACACACACACACACACACACACACACATACATAACACATACACACACAGAGGCCACATATCATTGATAGCACCATTTGAGTCTCATTTTTAACACTGAACTTCTCACCTTGTACTAGGGAAGTTCTCAGGAATCCACAAGGATGACCACAGCTTAGACTACTAACAGTAGTGGGGAGGGTGCCCGAGTTGGCCTACCCCTGTAATCAGATTGGTGAATACCCTAACTGTCTTCATAGAACCTTCATCCAGTAACTTACTGATAGAAGCAGATGCAAAGATCCACAGCCAAGCAACATGGTGAGCTCCAGGAGTCCAGTTGAAGAGAGGAAAGAGGGATTCTATGAGCAAGGGACACGAAGATCATGATGGGGAAATGTACGAGACAACTAAACCAAACTAGTAGGAACTCATGAACTTTAGACCAACAGATGTGGAAGCTACATGGAACTGGAACTAGGCCCTCTGCATAAGTGATACAGTTGTGTAGCTTGGACTGTTTTAAGAGGCTCCTGGCAATGAGTTCAGGATCTATCCCTGATGCATGAGCTGGATTTTGGGAGTCCATTACCTATGATAGGACACCTTGCACAGCCTTGATGCTGGGGGAGGAGCTTGGTCCTGCCTCAACTGAATTTATCAAGCTTTGCTGACTCACCATGGGAGGCCTTACCTCTTTGGAAGAGGAGATTGGAGGTAGATGGGGGGGGGGTAGTGTGGGGGCAGAAAGGGAAGAGGGATGAGAGGGAAAAAAACACTGAACTTCTCTTATTATAAGATTTTTAACTGTAATAGGCAGACTGTTCTGTGTTGTGAACATAGCACAGCATTCTATCTGTCATTGCACAGAAGATGATTGAGATCAACAGCATAACCCTGTTCATTACAAAACTCTCATCATGTTTATTTCTGCCTGGAAATACATGAAAAGGAGACTCACCATTCATGGGTAATCATTCATAAGCTTAAGCCAACCCTGCTGTGTTTTCATGTATACTCAGGAAGCATGCTCATTCATATTGAAAGAGAAACTGCCCAGGACATAGTGTACCTCATGGAGAAACCATTGTTATCTCACTGTGTAAAGAGGCCAGGGCTAAGGGCTATGGTAAAATCAGACATCTCATGACATTCCTAGATTACTAGAGTTACAGGCAATCTTTACTTCCAATCTCTTACAACTATTGCAGGTTTCACTTCTAAGATAAGATCAAATATTCTGAAGCTCATGCTGTCTCTTGAATCCCAATGCCCAGTGTTTACTTTCAGTTAGGCACTTTCCCAGCTGCCAATACTTTCACATTCGTTAGTGTTTTCAGTGACAGTTTTCAGCTGCAAAAGAAAAAATGAATTGTACTGTCTACAGACATTAAGATTTAATAATGACCACAGTTCCAGGTGTAGAACTTCATAATTACCAAAACAAAGCAAATAGGTGTTGTTTTAAAATTTCTTACTGTGAAGTCTAAGCGTTATTGCTGCTATATTATTTCTTGATCATTAGTCAGTGAATATAATGAAAACTGTGTTAACATTCATTTTCTAGACATTTCTAAATGTTCAGAAATGAGAAAGACTAGCAGAGGGATACTGCAATGACTTGTGAAACCCTTGCATTAAATCTTGAGGCTCCTATGCAATAAAGAAAATGTCTATTTAGTTTGGTGCATGGTGCATGGTCAAGAAGCAGGAAGGTATTACTGGTTAAATAAATTATTTTTGTTAATAAGATACTCTGGTGGTGTGTGATGCTGCAGACCCATGAATACAAATCTTGAGAACCTAAAGCAGGAGAGTCACAAATGCAAGACCAGCCTGGGCTATATAGTCAGTAATAGGTCAGATATGTCTTTACAGAAAGAAAGTCATGCTCCAAAAACTGTACAACTGAATGTCACAATGACTAGTAAATATAGTCCTATAGGCATACAATAGAGTATTTTTTATTTAATTAGCATTTTCATTTAATTTACATACTGAGAGTTTCCCCTCCCTCCTCTCCTCCTGCCCCCCCCCATTTGCATCCACCACTTTCCTCATCCACTCCTCTTCCTTCTCCATTCAGAAAGGGGAGTCTTCCTATGGGATTGAAAAAAGCATGGCACATCAAGTTGAGACAAGCCCAAGCTCCTCCCCCTGCGTCATGGCGGGGCAAGGTAATTCAGCATGGGGGACAGGTTCCCAAAAGCCAGCTAAGTGCTAGAGACAGGTCCTGATCTCACTGCTAGGAGCCTTACTAACAGACCAAGCTACACAACTGTCACACACATACAAAGGGCCTAGGTTGGTCCTACGCAAACTCCCTAACTGTTGATACAGAGTCCATTTGTTCTCAAGAGCTTAGGTCAGCTGTCTCTGTGGGTTCCTCATCCATGACCTTGACCACCACCACCACCACCTCAGCTCCTACAACCCCCCTTCCCTTTCTTCAGCAGGACTCCTGGAGCTTGGCCCAGTGTTTTGGCTGTGGATCTCTGCATCTGCTTCTGTCAGTTACTAGGTAAAAGCTCTCTGATGACAATTAGGGTAGTCACCAGTCTGATTACAGTAGATGGCCAATTCAGGCACCCTCTCCACTATTGCTAGGTGTCTTAGCTGGGGTCATTCTTATGGATTCCTGGGAGTTTCACTGGCATCAAGTTTCTCCCTAACCCTGAAATTGTCTCCCACCCCCGTATCAAGATGTCTCTTTCTTTACTCCTTCACTCCATCCTGCCCCAGTATGCCTCCCAAGCCCAGAACACTCAATCTACTCCCTCATGTTCCCATCCTCCCATCTTCCCATCCCTCTTTCTCCCACCCCAGTTTACCCAGGAGATCTTCTACTTCCCCTTCCCAGGGAAATCCATGTATTACTCCTTTGGCACCCCTTGTTATCTAGCCTCTCTGGGGCTATAGATTGTAAATTGGATATCCTATATTTTACTCCTAATATCCACTTCTGAGTGAATACATACCATGTTTGTCTTTCTGAGTCTGGGTTACCTCACTCTGTTGGAGAGGATGTGGAGTAAGGGGAACACTGTGGGTGGAAGTGCAATCTTGAATAGCCATTTTTGAAATTAATATGGTGGTTTCTCATGAAATTGGGAATCAATCTACCTCAAAACCCAGCTATACCAATCTTGGACATATACCCAAAAGATGTTCAATCATACGACAATGCCACTTGCTCAACTATGTTCATAGCAGCATTATTCTTAATAGCCAGAACCTGGAAACAACCTAGATGCCTCTCAACTGAAGAATGGATAAGGAAAATGAGGCACATTTACACAATGGAGTATTACTCAGTTGTAAAAAATAATGACCTCATGAAATTTACAGGCAAATACATGGAACTAGAAAAAATGATGCAGTGTTAAGAGACATTTGTTTCAGTTGTTGCAAAGGAAAGAGAAAATTAAAATGTTGACATACTGCACTGTTTCATGGCCACAGAAAATGCATATTTTCAAAATGGGTATTTTAATGCTGCCAATATAAAAATAAACTGATAAGGTATAGCTTCATTAATTAAATTGGTTGATTGCTTTTTTGACATATTGTGGTCTTTATGTGTATAAAATATTTTATAACTAAAATTAAAACATGCACACTTCACATGTATGTGTAATTTACAACATTACAGTAAATACTTAATTCTAACTTTAGATGATTAACTTTAATATCATGAGATAATTATTCTTGTTTTCTTTTGTACTAATCAACTTATGTGAAGAATGTATTTGCCAAACTTTCTCATATAGCTGTAAATCCCTTGCTTCTGAGATGTATATTTTTACACATTTTATTCAGTCTCAGAGTCTACTATGTGATGGATTGTGTACTGATAGGACCAGGTTAAATTGATACCATTTCAACCCATTCTAGTTCATCTTACCTCTACAAAAGAAGTCAAACCTATTGGTCTTTGAAATATATGGGAGACATTTACTGAGAGAAATTTATACTGGCCAAACATATCAATTCAGTTTCAGGTATGAAACCTGAACTTCCTGATCCTCAATATAACGAATGGAGCAATTACCACCTCATCTCACTCTGGTTTCCATTATCCTGATTGATTCACGGAATTATTTCCAATGTGTTTATATCTCTACCAGCTGAATTCCATATCAGTATTAACCTTTAAAAGCCCATCCAAGATAATAAAAATATGAGCAAAATATGAACTATCTTTGTTTTATACATTTGAAGTCAGAGCTTTACTGTTTGGGCTATAAACCTTGAAATAACTGACTGAAAGGTGATTTTGGAGAAAGGCTTCTTTAGATGTGTGATCTCAGAGGAAGTATGGCATCAGGACGTTAAAATGAAGGATGATGAGAACTTCTGATTTATGCTAATTTTAATACAAATTTATCAAACACTTTCTTGAAAAACTGTTGATAATGTCTCCTCTTTGATATTACCAGAAACCAATAGCATGGAACAGTGAGATGTCCCAGGGTGTGAAGGTGTTTTCCAGATAACCCTAAAAATAGAGTTCAATGATCAGAACTACTGTAGAAGTGGAGAGAAGAACCAACCTGATGTAGGTGTCTGCTGACATCCAGATCAAGAAATAATATAGCAGCAATAACGCTTAGACTTCACAGTAAGAAATTTTAAAACAAGCCTTGGCATGCACACTTCTCTCATATCATCATGAACACACACACACACACAGACACACACACACACACACACACACACACACACAAACACACACAGAGAGAGACAGAGACAGAGACAGACAGACAGATTAATAATAACAAATGAAATTTTGAAAATAAATTAAAATGAAAAAGAAATTACATGTTACTAAAACCATTCAGCAGAAGAGGGTGGTGACATGGGACAAAGAGTATGGGAAGAAATGCTGGGAATTAACTCCACCAGAAAAATTCTTGCCTCACATGAGGACTGGAATGCAATTAACAAGAGAAGTATGCATTGTTCTAATTTCATGGCTTATCAGTTTGTCTTACCAGGCCATTTTACTTCCTTTCAGTATCTCCAAAGTTCCTCTCCTAGTCTCTTCCACTTTGAACATTTACGGCAAACCAGTTAAAATGGCAAACCTTGAAGAAAGAGCAAAATGAGGTCACAAGCCTTACGTTATCAGGGTGAGATATACAATATAAAATTTGGTGTAATATAAATCCCTAGAGATGCAATTGTTACACAAAATTGATTTTGAAAATAAGACTGTGTGTTCTGTGTGTTCATAAATTTCATGTATAAAATTAAGTAGTAAATTTTACAGTATTAAAAAATGCAAAACCTCTGTGAGCATTTTATAACATTAACAACCTTGTATGGTATATTGGAGAGTACAAAATGGATGATCCTACCACTTTAATAAAATGATACATTAACTGGGCTAGAAATAAATAGACTGAGTAGGATTTCTACTTTTTTTTTTCCAAACTTGGGACTCAACAAAGTGTTGCCAGTGGGCCAGATTTCCTTCAATGTTGTCATTGTTAGACTCTAACGTTTCAGGACTTAAATGAAATCAGATTTCCTTCTGTTATAAACCACAAAAATCTCTGCTTTTCATTGATGTGCCCACTGATACTGTTATTTTAATAGTGATTTTACTGCTGCTAATATATTTCAAGCCAACTGAATGATATGGCAAAAAAATTTTTGAAGATCCACCTGGGATGACACAAGTTGCTCTAGAAGTTGGGATTTCCCTCTCCAGGATCTTAGACTTGTTAATAGAAGAGTTTGGGAGCTGACTCTGAAGGAAGTTCCACAATAATTTTACTGGTGCTTAAAGACAGATTGTAGGGCAGGCTTTAGTGGTATCTGGAGGAGGAAAATCAAGCTTGAGGAAAAGCAAAAGCCAGGCCATTTGAGTTGAGTCCCTTTGAGGGTCAAACAAATGGTACAGAGCAAGAAGCAGCATGAGAGGAAGGACAGTGCCAGAGAGATGATGAAAAACCCAAAGAACCATTGAAAGCATGCTTTTTCCAACCAGCATCGAAAAGATACAGAAAAGAATAGACTTTATGTCCAGGTGACAAGTGAGAAAAGCAGACAGACAACATCCTCACACTGCAAATTTTAAGCTTCTGATCAGAGGTGACAGCTCTGGGGAGGAACGAGAAATATTCCTCCCATTTTCAGCATATTTTTAGATGAACACTGCTTCCTGGGGAGTGGTGCCTGTAACAGACATTTGACCTGGATTATTTCGTAAGAGGGACCATGATGATAAGGCTCCACCTCAAGATAGATTCCACACTTTTGGTTCGGAGATAGTGGCTTTCCATTAATGGTTAAATAACTAATGTAGCACCACAGAATTTCTTACATTTTAAAACATATACTTCAGGAATAAAAGAGACTATCAGAGAAATATGTAGTTTGATAACTGCAATTGGCAGCTTTTCCGTGTCCTGCCTGGCCCACAGCATCTTTTAAAATAATCACTTAGAGGCTTAATATTAATTACAAACTATTTGGTCTATAGCTCAGGCTTATTAATAGATAGCTATTACATCTTAAATTAACCCGTTTCTATTAATCTGTATATAGCTATATGTCTCATGGCTTTACCTTGTTCTATTACATCTTGCTCCCACAGTGGTTCACAGTGGCTTCCATGACTCTGCCACTCTTCTCTCTATATCTCTCTTGGATTTCCTGCATGGCTGTATCCTGTCTTGTCATAGGCCAAAGCACCTCTTTATTAACCAATGGTAGCAATACATATTCACAGCATACAGAAAGACCATCCCACAGCTTATAACTACTCTTTATTTGGCCCCTAAGGGATGTTATACTCAAATAGTGTTTGGTAACTTGGCCTCAATAGAAGGTTACATTGTGGCTCCTTTGTTACTTCTTCTTGGGTATAGAATATAGAACTAATATGCCATGTACATTATATAAAATGAGGATTCATTTGTATTTGTGAGAGAACAGTTTGACTCTCTAAAAAATGGTTACTTGATGGTAATTTATATGTTTCACACAATTTCCTTAAATTCAGGGAAAAGAACAGAAACACAAATCAGTATATTATAACGAAAACTCAATGTATGAAAGCTGTATTCTCAACAACAGCTCCAATCACTGGAAGATGCTCACTCTATAAGAGTAAAAATACAGTCATCAAGAAAGAAATTTTGTTGTTGTTATTGTTTGTGAAGATATTTCGATTCCCCTAACATTTAAAATTAAAGTGGAATAAACAAGACCCTGAAAAAACCTTAAGGGCTCCTTAACAAATAATTATGTTTAGGCATAAAAAAAGATCATGCTAATTGGACTCCCAGAGATCCACCTGGGGCCTAGTCATGGATCTCTGCATCCAGATCCATCAGTAGTTGGATGAGGTTTCTAGCACGACAATTAGGGTGTTTGGCCATCCCATCACCAGAGTAGGTCAGTTCGGACTGTCTCTCGACCATTGCCAGCAGTCTGTTGTGGGGGTATCTTTGTGGATTTCTGTGGGCCTCTCTAGCACTTTGTTTCTTCCTATTCTCATGTGGTCTTCATTTACCATGGTCTCCTATTCCTTGTTCTCCCTCTCTGTTGTTGATCCAGCTGGGATCTCCCACTCACCCAAGCTCTCTTTCCCTCGACCCTCGCCCTTCACTACCCCCACTCATGTCCAGGCTGTTCATGTAGATCTCATTCCATTTCTCTGTCGTTGGGCGATCCCTGTGTCTTTCTTGGGGTCCTGTTTTCCAGGTAGCCTGCCTGGTGATGTGAGTAGCAGTCCAGTCATCCTTGTTCCACATCTAGTATCCTGTTATGAGTGAGTACATACCATGTTTGTCTTTCTGAGTCTGGGATACCTCACTCAGGATGAGGAGGGTTTATATGAGAGAGAATTGTTGAGACCAAGGTCGGATAAAGCACAGAGACAAATAGCCAAACAAACGGAAACACATGAAATATGAACCAATGGCTGAGGGGTCATCAACTGGATCAGGCCCTCTGAGTGGGTGAGACAGTTGATTGGCCTGATCTGTTTGGGAGGCATCCAGGCAGTGGGACCGTGTCCTGTGCTCATTGCTTGAGTTGGCTGTTTGAAACCTGGGGCCTATGCAGGGTCCCTTGGCTCGGCATGGGAGGAGGGGACTGGACCTACCTGGACTGAGTCCACCAGGTTGATCTCAGTCTATGGGGAAGGCTTTGCACTGGAGGAGATTGGAATGGGGGGCGGGCTGGGGGGAAGGTGAGGGGGGCGGGAGGGGGGAGAACAAGGGAATCTGTGGCTGATATGTAGAACTGAATTTTATTGCAAAATAAAAATTAAAAAAAAAAAGATCATGCTTCTTTGAGTAAATGTTATTAAAACAGGTCTCACTGTCATAAGATCATAACAAGTTAAATGTGCTGGTATTAAAGTGAATAGCTATAAATAGAACAAGAAGGAAAGAAGAAGAGTCACAAGTCTTAAAGTAAAAAATAAATAGTTTTCAATGTCTTTATCGAAATATTAGTTTCAAATTAAGCAGACACAGGAGAGGTGCTACACTGAAAAAAAAATATAAGTAATTATAATCCTCCCCTCAAATAACTTTTCTCTTAGCATTGATTTCATAGTGTCCCATAAGTTTGGGTATGTCGTGCGTTCATTGTCTTTGAATTCTAGGAAGTCTTTAATTTCTTTATTTCCTCCTTGATCCAGCGGTGATTCAGTTGAGCATTGTTCACTTTTTATGAATTTTAAATACAAATTATGTTTCATATAAAATACTTCACTTGGCTGTCTCATGATTTAGGTGAAAAATCTTAGAGACTTTTATATCTCTTTATTCAACAAACGGAAAAACTGTTGTGGAAAATCAAAGTGAGGAACTAAGAGTCAGACAGCTCCGCAGCAAGCAGAAAAGCAGGGAATAATGACTGTAGGGAGATTAATGGACCTTTCACTTTAATTTTTAAGATGGCCAAGGTTTGAGTTCTTCTCCCTACAGAAGACAGAATTTTGGCGGGCTTCCCCATCCTCATCTGTCAAATGGAGGTTACTATTTTAGGGAACTTTCAGATCTGCCACCTAAGGGCTACTGTGGTGGGAGAAATCAACCAACTTTTCTGTATTTGTTTGTAATATCCAGTCCCTGCAGTACCTCCAATGAGAGAAAGAATAAGAGTTTATCATCTTCCTGACTATATAAAAGCCTCAACTGTCAGGGGAAACTAGGACACCATCTCTGGGTACCATCCCAACTCTTGGGTATCTGTCTCTACTTGCTTTCTCTACTTGTGTGGCTTCATCTTTCAATAAACTTGGCTATTCTGAGGCCTAGTTTTTCCTGCCTGTTATTTGTTTTTGAAATCAAAGGAGATACAGAACTCACTCCACAAACTTCATAAGACATCTTCCTGATGGTATCAAATTATTCCAAGAAATAGAGTTGCTAAATTACATTGTCTTTTTTGGATACAAAATGTTTATTTAGTGAACAACAGTGTTCAATGCAGCCATGTGTGATGTCTTTAAACTTAAGAAACATGCTTGTTGCAATTCAGAAGAATTTTAAAATCAACCTACTTAATACATGTGATTTGTATTCAAAGCTTAATCATATGTATAGTATAAATGTATCTCACCAAGTAATAAATAGTAATAACGTTGTAGAAAAAGATACACTCAAATTGTGTAGACATTCTGTATAAGAAAGCTTTTTTCTAGAGCATATTTTGAGTATTATAACAATATTTTAATTACTGAAAATAAATGTTGTATTTATTTTTCTATGATCTTCAGAATAATGTTAGTTCATATTGTGATAACATTTAAGCTAACTTGTTACATAACTTTTCTGAAATTCTTCAAAATTGCTAAAATGCAATTCCATTTCAATTTAGTAGTTTATAGCATTTCATATCTCCATTTTTCCTTCTAAAATGCTGTCTTTTTAAGCCTGAGCATACCATTCTAAAAATTTTCCCAAACTTTAAGTGTTTGAAGAAGCTAAGCACTAGGGTTTTATTCAGAAATAGAATTTTTACATCATGAAAAGACATAAAATGCTTATAGCTCCTGTTCTTCTGATTTTACAACTGAAATAAACTCAACTTTGTGTAAAGCCACTTAACATGCCAACTGGATAATAACATGACTTCTAAATATTTTAATCATAAAAAGCAATGGTTTTGAGTTTCTAATTTATAGCATAAACAAAAAATAACTAAAATATCAGATGTTTTAGAATATTTTATTTGAGGAAATGAAAATAAAACTATAGGCATTTATAACTGAGGAACTTATAAGTTGCAACATATAAAAATATAGCCTCATACAAAACTGAAAAATTTGGTTCCACCAACTCAGATTTTAATATAGCAATATACAGACAACTAGAATCTGACTTCCATAAAGATAGAACAAAATATTCTCAATGTGACTGCACTTTTGCTTGAGTTTGAACAGAAGACGTCATACCTAATCACTTTGAACCCTCTGCACAGACAGCCGGGGATCATCTCTCCTCTACCCATACTTCATTATGTGGTTACTCTATCATTAACACCACAGTGTCTGTGATGGAGTCTTTTCTTCAAATATGACTCTTTTCCCTATATAGGGCAATATTAGCTTATTCAAGGACCAATTTTTATAATGATTGCTAGTAATTTGCATTCAAGACAACTGTAGAAACAGATACAAATACATTTCATAAAGTCAAACAAAAGGTAATTACTAATGCTGATGATGATCACTTAATAGCCTCCAGATCAACACCAAATTGTAGACAGATTATTCTTGAAAGGAGCTTCTAATATCTTTTTTCAGAACATTTGCTTTAGAAAGCTAGCAATTATGCTACTTTCCTGTCTTTGGAGATGTAATTCTTCACTTTCTAGTAAGGTTGACCAGGATTTCAGAAGGAGTGTTCCCTGCAATGATATAAAAATTCTGACCTAGAGAACCCAGGTGGACTTCCACCTCTAGGGTCTCTCCCATCCCCTTGATAGGTGATATTTGTCTGTTCTAATAAAGTTTGCAATGTTTCTACTTTTTCTCTGTGCCTTTGCTTCTCCATTCCCTGACAATCTGTGTGCCAATCTGTAACTGTTACTTTCTATCAAGGACTCTCACAATTTTTGTTTCTTTCACATTTCCACTGTTACCCACAGCTGCTTTCACGTTCTGCCTCAGATCTATATTGGAACTTCCTATGAGGGACTCTCATGAACTCTGCTATTTCCACTCTTTGCTCTGGCAGCTTTTGTGTGTCTGCTTCTGATCACTAGCTGCCACCCTTTGTCAACAACCCCTCTGCCTTCAATGATTACTTCGCTTTCCTATCTGGAAAGTGGGTCTTCATTCCAGGTCAGTACAATTATTTGTGTAAACAATGGAATAAACTTGATGGTACCCTGAATAACCATGCTTCACACAAGACTCCAATAATGCTGCAACTCTTTCTTTTCAGTCTCAGTATTATAGAAGGCATTTAAAATTCACTCAGTAAGAATATTTTTAGTTGTATTGTTATAATTTGTTCTGTTTGCCAGCCTTTTGGGAATTAAATTTTATCCCTTTAATTCTGAGTTGAGGTTTACTCTTAAACATAATCTTCTCAGTCTGTATAATGTTACCTGTATGAATGTTTCCCGGCAAATTATTCCTTTTTTTAATGATACTTTTTGTTTTATTATTTTAAATCTTAGCAATGGTCCTTAAAAGTGGACATGATGAGGATAAGGGCTATTTTAGAGGCAGTTGTAGGTTTTATACCAGCTTTCCTAAGTAAGTGTTTCATAGAGGCATTCCTGATCATTATTCCCAAATACACTGCAGAGTAGATGTAACTGGAGAATCAAGAGATGTGATTGATGAGAGAGATGGACTGTGCTTTATATTTTTGTTCACCTCATATCACAGCCCTTGGCCAGGAACAACCCTGTCCTCTGATGCCTTTGGAAACTCCCTGGTGAAACTAAACTAAAGGTGGAAGTATCTAACTTCAGATGTTCTTCAGAGATCTGTGTTCTGACAGAGGGCTTTCTCTGAATTAGTGGAAGCCGTCGGGTGTAGAGGTGAGAGTGGTCTGTTAAGGGTGTGAAAGTTGAGTCTCCCTAGGTAGCTCACATGGAGCGGATAAATGTTGTATCTCTCCAGTTCAACAGACAATATAGGAAACTGCTCTGAGTCTCTAGGGAACAACACGGCAATTTATGTTTTATCAGGGACATCAATAGAACATGCCCATGTTGGCCTTTTCTATTCTCTTGTCTCCCTCTTCTGGAGTCTCACTAGGCTGTTATCCAGGATCTCCTTGCAAACACATCAATTACAACCAGATAGGATCACAGGCATTTTGATAAATTAAATTAATATAAAAACTCAAATAGTTTGCATTGGTGAGGGATAGTTGGTTTTTGTAACGTATTTAGGCTTCGTAAGAACTTCCTAGGAAATAATTTACTTATAAACAAACAAACAACAAACAAACAAAACTTATCTTGAATGATTAAGAATTGATTGAAATTACTTTCAAAATAGTATGATTGGTTTGAATTTTAAATATCTACTTTGGCTGCTCTCCGAAGAAAACATAAATGGGCAAGAGTTGATTAAAGGGTAACTAACACAGCAGAAATATGTGACATGCTAAACATGTGTGTATGTGTAGTGAATGAAGTGGGAGGGCCAAGTGGGATTCTCATGTTTTAAAGTTAGACTTTTATGACAGTGTAGGACTGAATATTACAACCAAAATATGCTCTCTTTGGAGTAAATCTATTCAGAAATATTATATCAGTACTCCTCAAATTTAGAATGATACAGAACATTATATAGACTGAGAAGGTTACGTGTGTGTGTGTGTGTGTGTGTGTGTGTGTGTGTGTGTGTAACAATAATGAAATAAAAAAAGAGGGCAAGGGAATCCAATAGAAATGGTTGGAGGGAGGAATGTAAAGGGGAGAATGAGGTAATTATATTTTAATTTAAAAGCACAATGGAAATAAAATTAAAATTCAAAAACTTTGTTTATCAGTTAAAAGTGTTGTTACTTAATAACAGAAAAAAGTAAAAATTTTTAAAAATACTCTTGACATTACTAACAAGCATAGAAATAGTCCTTGGTACATTACTACAGTATATGCTAAGTGCAATTTCTTTGAGGTAAGATGAGTTTTGCAAAGGAATAACTCAAAGAAACATAATAGAGTTCAAGCAGTAATCCTTAGTGACAATTAGTGACAGGAAGGAAGCCACTCAGACTCAGCAAACAGAGCTAAGAGGCAGATGTCCTTTCAGAAGTGCGTGGGTATGAGTGTTTGTGAGCAGTAAAAGTTATTACAGGGCTGTGGTTCTACCAGTTTTGGATAATTTTCCCCTGGCATCTATGAATGAGAGTCAGCCCTTCATAACTTCCTGTTTCACATATGTATTTATTTATTTGCTTATTTATTTATTTATTTATTTATTTATTTATTTAACTAATTGCATAAAAGTTGAAACAAATGATATCATTTTAATTCTGACAAATTTTCCAGCTTACATGGATCAATTAAAGGACAGATTTAGAAGCAGAAATATGCAATTGCAACACCTGAGACTGACAGGTAGAGGCAAGAGAATTGCCAAGGCTTCAAAGTCAGCCTGGTCAAAATAGTAAGTTCCAGGTCATTCAGTGCTACACAGTCTCAGAATATGATAAAGAAAAGGAAGACAGAAACAAAGAAAGAAGAAAAAGGAAGAAAGGAAAGAAGAAACAAAGAAGAAAACAAATTATGAAGTAAATCTTTATAAAAAATTCTTTGGGTACAAAACAAGGCAGCAAGAAATGTAAACAAGAATTAATTTTTCTTTGTGGATAAGAAAAAAACAATATCTAGAGAAAAAGTCCCATTGTTCAGTAATCTATGTTCCTAAATGCTAAGAAATGGTTATGCATAAAAACACTGTGATACTGTGTAAAAATGACATGTCATGATAGAAAAACAAAGACATCAAATCTAATACTCAGCTTAAATATGTCAGGACTTGTGAAAACCCAACTTTATCATATCAATCAATTAGATACTTTCAGAAACAAAACATTTTCCATTACGTTTAAATTGTGAAATAATTTTTAAAAGAGTCCCTATGATTAATTACTTTTAATTGATGTTTTAGATATCTTTGTACTGAAACACAGTAATTATGCCACAAGTTTCAGTCTCCTGACAAAGGAGAGAGGAATGGGGCTGGTGTTGATTTTTTGCTGAGATATTTTTTTTGTCCCGTCATTCCCCGAACCTGATTTCTTATTTCAACTTTTCTTAGCTATATCCTATTATTTCCACTTTATAGATGAGCAAGGGGTATAGAGAGAAATAACTGTAGACACCAGAGTGTGAAAATTAGTAACAAAACAATGAAAATAAGCATAAACTCAAAACAAACAATAACATGTTTTTTAATATAAATTATCTCACTTCTTCAAATATATTATTTACATTTGTTCATATTTTAAATTTATAAAATTTCAATACATATATTAATATTATAGAATTGTAGTCTTTAATTACAGACTACGATAAATCCCTTGTTTCTCAAGTAGATTATATTTTGAAATTTTAAGCATATAGACATTTATAGTTGTTAATTTTGGTAAAAAATACTACTGGTAATTAATGCATTAAATATGCTTCAGATTATTTTGACTAATATTAAATTTACAACCAATGCTAGATAAAATATTCTTCCACTTATAAAAGATTTTGAAATTCAGATATGTGTTAATATTGATGTAATGTTCTTACAGTGAGGCGATTGTGTACCTATTTCTGGTATTAAACATTATCTCAGACTGAAGTATCATCACCTCTGTGAACCTTTTCATTATATATTTTCCCTGTCCCTTTTCTTACCTCATTACTTCTTAAGATCAATAAAAGATACAGTGCATTCTCATAACATTTGTATTGTGGCAACAACTTAACTATAATGTAAACAACTCCTATTTCACAAATCTTTTAATTCTTGGTCTGCTTATAATTACAAAAAATGGTCTGTGGAGATATCAATACATTCTCCGCCTCTCATTTACATTTTGGTAAGGTGGTCCATGGAAATCACTAGTGATTCTAATAAAATCCATGTTTGCCTGTAGTTTCTCAGTAATTGTGTGGGCTGGGTGATATTAACAACTGGTAGAATAACATTAGATTGTAGCATTTTAAAGGGAGTGGAAGAGTAGAGGAGAAAGAATGTCAGTGTGGTGATCTAAGTGTCAATGTTCACGTCCTAGACCACAGACTCCTTACAATTCATCTGAATGGAACTGGGCAGAATTAAACCCTTTTGTGTGCTTGTGAAAATTAAAAAAAATTATTAAACAGATTGTATAGAACTTTTGAAACATAGAGGCTTTACCTATTTTTAAAAAGTTCAATCCTTATAGAAATGTGTGATATAGGCCTAATTCCTAACCTCACACTCCAGTACAGTCATTGTGCCACACTGGATTCAGTAAGTTAATTGAAAACAACAAACAACTGATCTACTTTATCTCCATGAATTAATTTTAGTTTCCATTTATAGAAAAAACATAAGAAATTGAAAACTGTGTTTTGCTCTATTGGCTCTCCCCAACAGTCATATATAAATGTGTAGCTTGTAGGCAGAAGTTTCTGTTCCACCAACAACTCCCAAACACCCAGCAGCCAATTCTCAAATTATCACACAGCTTATATTAATTATAAATGCTAGGTCACTAGCTCAGGCTTATTATTAACTAGTTCTTACATTTAAATTAACCCATAATTCTTATCTATGGTTCACCACATGGCTTGGTACTCTTTCTTAGTCTGGTATTCTCATCTTGCTTCCTCTGCATCTGGCTGGCAACTGCTGACTTCACCCTTTCTCTTCCGGGAATTCTCCGAGTCTGCTCACCCCGCCTATACTTCCTGCCTGGCTACTGGCCAATCAGCATTTTACTAAACCAGTTCAAGTAACAAATCTCTACAGTGTACAAGAGCATTTTCCCACAGCAGTGTTGATTTGGTATGATCTGGAATAAGATAAACTACTCCACAGCTTTATTAAATGCATTCAGTGTTTATTTCATCACATTATTGGAATTGTCTTCTCTAACTACTAAAAACCTGATAAGATTCCTTGCACTATTCTATGCTTCTATGCATTTACTTAAGCCTGTGGCTTGTTTTCAACTATGTTATGGTATTTTTTTTTTTTTTTTTTTGGTTTTTCGAGACAGGGTTTCTCTGTGCAGCTTTGCGCCTTTCCTGGAACTCACTTGGTAGCCCAGGCCGGCCTCGAACTCACAGAGATCCGCCTGGCTCTGCCTCCCGAGTGCTGGGATTAAAGGCGTGCGCCACCACTGCCAGGCATGTTATGGTATTTTTATATTGATATCCATTGAAGTCACTTGGAGAACACCACCTTCATTTTTTTTTCTGATGTCATGCCCAGATGCCTGCCGGTTCCCTGTAGCTGGAGAGTTTCTCTCCAGCTTCCACCAAGCCGCTTCTCCTAACCCCCCTCCTCACCCCGCAGCCCACTTATAATCATTCAGATTCTTATATTACATATACTGCTCAGCCATTAGCTCAGGCCAACCACTGACTAGCTCTTACACTTAAACTCAGCCCATTTCTATTAATCTATACTTTGCCACATGGCTCATGGCTTGCCAGTAACTTACATCTTGCTACTCATCACAGCAAATGGTAGCATCTCTCTGTCAGCCTTCCACTTCCCAGAATTCTCCTCCTTCTTTGTCCTGCCTATACTTCCTGCATGGCTACCAGCCAATCAGCATTTTATTTATCAATCAATCATTTACAGCAGTTCCCTAAGGTCCTGTTCACATTGCTCACTGTTCCCTGTCAACTTTTGGAGTCTATGTTCACAGCAAAACAAAGTGACATTAGCTCTTAACCCCTCCCATCCATCTCTGCTTTCAGGAGGGATTTGGAAACTATAGACCTAAAATTTTGCACCCTATAATTAATATCACTATATATTATCATGTATTAATATGCATCAATTTAAAATTTTTAAGAAAGGAAAAACAATTTAATTGGAACACAAAATATTGTACTAAAAAACAAACATTTTTATTTTGAACAGATTTTTTTCCTCCTTTGGTCTAATCATACTCAACTGACTGTAGAAGGGAGGATGGCGTGACCCATTGCTGCCTTCAGAAGGACAAGAGCAGTTGTTAAGAAAGCAATGAAGTCACCATAGATGATGTGCTGGTTAGTTTATGTCAATATTATGCAAGGTAGGGTTATTCCAAAGGTAGGAACCACAATTGAGAAAATGTCTCCATAAGATCTGACTGTCAGACACCTTTTATTAGTGATTGATGGGGGAGGATCCAGCCCATTGTAGGTGGTGCCATCCCTGGGTCAGTGATCCTGTGTTCTAAACAAAAGCAGGCTGAGCAAGCCATGTAAAGCAAGCTAGTAAGCAACACCCCTCTGTGGCCACTGCATCAGCTCCTGCCTCCAGGTTAATGCTCTGTTTGGGTTCCTGTCCTGACTTCCTTCATTGATGGACTGTTATCTGCAAGTCTATGTTGAAATAAACCCCTTCTTGGTCACAGTGTGTCATCACAACTATAACTAGGACCACAGCAATAACTAGTGAACATAACTAGGAAAGATGATAAGTAACAAAAGTAGGTAATGGAATGACGAGACAAGAGACTTCACTCAGTTCAGGTGATTAGTACATTTTAGAATTGAACTTTAAGTTTAGCACAATACTACAATTATTTTTCTTATTTATTACATTAGAAATATTTCAACTCTTCTATTGCCTTATTTATACAATGCCTTATAAACTAAACTAATGGTGATTTTAAATGACCATTATGTTAAGACGCAGAGGGATGATATGTGTAAGTCAGGGATGGGAACGCTGAACTGGGCTTTTTCTGTGAAAGAGCATGTCTTTGGATGTCTTAGAGAAGAATAGCAATAGTAAAAATTGTGACAAAGGTGAATATATAGGATAAATTAGCACATTCCCCAAAGAGGCTGTCAAGTACATCACGTATATTTCTTCAAATGCCTGTTTGTCCTTTGTCTTTTGACCTATCATCAGACTGTAACAGCCTCACACTGTTAAATATCTTACACAATTACTAGACACAGATGTAAGGCCAGATAGGAGAAATGTCTATTAAATTTACCTTACTTATTTTGTCTTCTTTTCTCAAAGTGTAGAAGAGGGAAGTATTACTCTGAAGAGCTAATTTTGTTTATACTTTGATCCACATAGTTAACAATGCCAGTACCATGCCATCCCTGAAGACACAATTAACAAGTCTCCAGATCCTGTTTTTCGAATACCCTTTAAAATCCATAGTTTTTTTTTTTTATTATTACTACCCATAGCAATCATGGCAGGTACCAGAAACACTGCTAAATCTCTGAATGGCCGGGTAGTAAATTGTCTAGCTGTGCACACACAATACCACATGTGCATAGCAAACTGATATAGTTATGGTCAAGGAGAATAGCTCTCACTCTAGATTTAATGCTTTCTAGAAATGAAAGTCATTCTAGTTAAGCCATATGCTTTTCTCAGTACCTCCATAAAACCAGTTTAGCTCAAAATATCTATCAAAGTAGAAACTTTTCACTCCATGTTTTGTTTTTCTTTTCCTTTACACTGACAAACAGAATACAGAATCAAGTACTCTGAATGGATATTTTATGCTAAAATCTTATTGTAGATGAAAGCAAAAGATTTAGTGATTAAATGATTCTATATAGGCCAGGCATTGAGTACCAAGACTATTATTTTACTCTTTATTTGGGATTTTGAATAATATATTGAAAACAATTAATCCACTTATCCAGCACTTAATCCTTGTTAATTTACTTTTCATTGTCATTTTAAAATTGTATGTGACATTTTTGCACTGTTTAAAATAAATCATCAGAAGTATTCCTTATGTTAACTTAATATTTAGCAATTTTATTTAAGGTTATTTTCATATCACTTAACAGGGGTAACTTTCAAGACTTTTAAGGCCTGCTTCAATTCTGAAATCAGAAGGGAGAATATGTGGTGGTAATAAAAACCTATCTTTCTTCAAGAACAATCTCCAAGAACTCTAAAAAATGCTCCAAGGAGAATGACATATACATTCATGCTTCCTTTTCTTCCTTCCTGTGTGAGACCACAAGTCCTCACACATAACAGATATCAATTGATTCATTAAAGACATGATTTAAGTCCCAATACTAAGTTTAACTATTGCTTATTTGTTCTTCAAATTTTGCTCACGTCTTCTGTGAAAGTACTTTTCTGATTATTTTTTATGTTTCTTATACTTTGTGTGTGTGTGTGTGTGTGTGTGTGTGTGTGTGTGTGTGTGTGTGTGTATGTAGCCTGCAACACGTGTGAAGGTCAGAATATTCTTTCCTTACACTATGTGTCCTATCTCTCTATGCTACATGGTCATTAGGCTACTAAAATGAAGATACAAGAAACCCCCTTCAAACACAGCCCAGAGCCATTCTCAGTCATATTTCCCCTTTTCATTTTCACCTCTGTCTGACGTCCTGCTCCAATATCACAGGTGATACAGGTGTAAGCCTTCAGAGGAACAGAATAACAATAACCTGAATTCCTGTATCAGTCCACGGAGATGAGGTAGAAATCTGGAAGCCTACATTGAGTTCTGGCATTTGCAAATGCTCAGTCTTTTTTTTTTTTTTTTTTTTTTTTTTAATAACCTACTGACACTGCAGAAACCTGGGGTAGTATTATTTTCATTAACTCTGATTGTATTAGAACTGTGCTAGATATAAGAAAGCATACATTTCTTGATGTTCTTTGTGGTCAGTGATTTTTTTTTAATCGTAATACATATTCATAAATCTAAGCTGTATTTAACTACTGTAGAAAATTAATCCATATTCTCCTGAAAAGTATTTATTGAAATTACTCTTTTTCATCCTACTTATTAATACCTTACAAAGATAATAACAAGTCTCTCATTCCTGAATGCTGTCATAATTCTGTCATTGCTGGTCAAGCACTGGTCTGATTAAACTGATTTTAAAAGTAAAACTTAAAACCGTATAATTTTTAATATTTCTCTTTAATTATACATGCCCACTTAATTCAAAAAGAATACATTAAGATCCACACTTCATGTATGTGCCATCTCTTTGCTCTCTCTATTTTAATATTTTCAAGTCATTTTCTTAAAATGTGCATGCATTCTTTTCCTGGGTCTTATCTCCCAGCTGATACTGTCAGCCATCATTGTTTCCCAGCTGCCTTCTCTGATCCCCACAGCTTTGGGATTGCTAACAGTGTCCTGAGAGTACTCTGTCTGACCTACTCATCCTATTTCTATAATTCGTTTACAGTAGGGTCTTGGAAGACTTTACTGTAGAAATGTTCTGCTTTTTACTGCATAATAGTCAATACACAATCTATATTCAGTTTATATTTAGGTTCAGCTCACCATCTTGTTGCCTTAGGTTCCTTGGCTTTACCAAAATTGGCCTTCCATATAAAGGAACTTTAGTATAAAAGAGATTTAATTTTTCTGTGTGATACAGGAGTGCATAAGCACTGTTGAGCATAATGGTGTACGCCTTAACTTGTAGGCAGCAGGTCCTAGAGCTTGAGGTTAGCCTGGGATACACAGTGAGGCTTTGTCTTCTGGCAAATGAGATTTGGTGAATTTCAAGAAAAATTTTGAATGTGTAAATCCTAATGAAATCTTAAGTCACCTCTTTGAAAGAATAATGATAAAGAACCATTTCTCAGAGAGGCGCACTAACATGCTGACTGCTCATATTGTATTCTTCATAATTTTAATGGCAAATGTAAAAATTATGATATTTTCATTATTTTTAAGTTTGCAGTTTTAATGGATGCTATGGTTGAAAATAATATGTAAGCTAAATTTGTTACATGCCTTTTACTTGTAAATGCAATAACTGACATAATTTTATTTATATAGGAAATTGAGGATCCAATTTAGTTGACAAATTATCATTTAGTTATAATCAGTTATTTGAAACATTACTAGAAAATATGTGATTTTTTTCTAATCGCATGCATAAACATTGGTTGACATTTTTGAAGAAATGAAAGATTTTGATTCAACTTGCATTTATTTTATATCCAGATCCTTGTTTTTAATATTTTTCACAAAAGTTTGAATGGTCTAATTATTACTTCTGAACAACCTTGTCCTTATCCAGTCTCCCTTAAGCTAACTTAAAATTTACAGTCATCATTAAACTATTAATCTTCTCTGATATGTAAGTAGGAGCTCAACCAATATTTTCTTTAAAATAAGTAGAATCCTAATTGTCATCATCAAGCTTTCATCCAGTAACTGATGGCAGCAGATACAGAGATCCATATCCAAGTACTGGGCCTAGCTCCAGGAATCCAGTTAAAGAGAGGGAGGAGGGACTACATAAATGGGGTGGGCATCAAGATCATGATGGGGTAAACCCACAGAGACAATTGACCCAAGCTCATGGAGCTCACAGACTCTAGACCGACAGCTAAGGAGCCTGCATGGGACAGAGAGAGGCCCTTGGCATGTGGGTGACATTTGTGTAGTTTAGTCTGTTTGTGGGGACCCTAGCATTGGGACCAGGATCTGTCCCTGGTGCATGAGCTAGCTTTTTGGAACTACTCCCTGTGGTGGGATGCCTTACTCATCCTTGATGCATGGGGGAGGAGCTTGGTCTTGCCTCAATTTGATATGCCATGCATTGTTGACTCAAATGTATACTTTCTAAGGAACGGATTGGGGGGAGGTAGAAAGAAGATGGAGGTATGGAACGGGAGTAGAGGAAGGGGAGGAAACTGTGGTTGGTATGTAAAATAAATAAAAGTAAAAATAATTAATTAAATAAATAATAAAATCAGTGTCATGTGTTCACTATTCCATTGACTTATTAAACAAAATATTCACTGCTTGATTTGGTGCATTTTGCATTGTCTTTTCATCAAATCATAAGTGAGGAGTCCTCAGATAAAGACATTTCTTAAGTTATTGTTCTCTTCTGTGTTTCGCTCAGATGTGCTAAAATCAATGTAGGCAATTTTTTTCTTAGAGTCAAATAGAAACATGAAGTTTCAAGTGTTATTAAAGTATTAATTCAAAACCCCTGTTTATGAGCCATAAGCATGTGTTTAAAATCTTAAATACTGTGTTTCATTAGCTATTTTATTTGATTGTGTTGATATCACATATAACACGCATTCTTACCTGTCTAAAGAACTTTGACAAGAAAGAATAGTAAATCTTAGCATGTTTCTTCATAATGTTTGACTATATTTGCTCCACAGTTTTGTTTTCTGCAAACTACACTAGAATGGATTGATTAGGTTACATTTGTTTTCACACTCAAGGTAAAGAATAATCTATAGATATTTTATTCTCAAAGTACTAACATGAAGATTTAATTTTCTAATGTAAGAAATTCTCCGCCAATCTAGAAAATGAATAGTTTCATTCAATTATTGTGTTTGTTCACATGCTTGGAAGTCCTCTTGTATTTAGCAAGAGTTTGTCATAGCTATAGGACTGTTGGTGGCCTCCCTCTTTTAAAGCTGGCTTGGTTTATTCTGGTACTATGAAACCTACTTCTCAGGAAGGAAGCATACAGGTCAGGTCCAATTCAGAGACCTCTTGGACTATGAAGTGCATGATGTCTCCAGCCTAGAGATTTACCTTCTACTTCTAGATGACAACCAAGACCAATAACAATAGGATGAATATTTTCGGTGTCTCTTGAACAGCCCTGACCTACAACTCAAAAGAAGGCTTATTATGCCTTGCGTTGGGGATTTTGTTAGGCTGTCTTCAGTCTTAGAGGGAGCATTGTCTGCCAAGATGAATAAAGTTTATTAAAACTATGTATGTATACTAAATTCCTACCCACCTATGATGGCCATGAACAACATCAATGACCAGCATGCATGATAACCCTAAAGGTACAGTACTGGCACACAAACCTTGACAGTTACTTACACCTCTCTATTTGGACTGATGACTAACTCAACAAGAGGGAAATTGTGCCTGGTATTAGAAACCCAGCTAACTACTTAGTGCTAGTGATGTCATGAATATTGGTAGAGAACCTACAACCACTGTTTTCCTAAACTAACATAATTCCTAACAACAATTTAAACATTTGTTTTTATACTAACAGATAGGTGTAGTCATCACCCCTCATCAAGAAAATTTCTCTTTGCAACATACAGAGACCACTATAGAAAACCATAACTGATTGAAAAAATGAAGATTTTGGAGTCTAAGTTGCAATGGATACATCTACAAAACACTTACTCACCTAAAGCTAAAGGGATATTGTGGAAGAGGGGACAGAAAGATTGTCAGAGCTAGATCATCAGAGTTTTCAGTGAGATTGTGGCTCATCGCAATGTCAGAAGCTACACCCATAAAATCACTCCAACATGTAGAAAAGCCCAGTAGGCCTCAACTCCAAACAAGAAACTACAGGCAGTTAAGGAATGGTAAGAACAGGAGAAATAATCTTACCCACAGAAGAGCACACCAATTGGTTATCTAATACCAAACAGTCAGCCCTGAAAACATACATACAAGTACAGTACAGACTGAGCAGGTTATAATTGTAATAAGAACTGATGAAAAAAAAATTTGAAAGATAACAATAAAATGTATATTGGAAAGTTTAGAGGGAGGAAAGAGAATAGAGAGGTTTTTGAAATTATAATTGTAAAAATAAAAATTAAAAAAGTTCTTTGGTTTAGTTGGACATTGCAGTGAAGTCTACACTCTGCCTATGATTTGTGTGATTCAGAATTGGAGAAGAGTTTCTGCCTGCCATACATCAGATTGTGTGTGAGATAAGTGCCTGTCTATTCAGAGATCACTGTTTTGGCATGACATGCATGCCATTAGCAAATGATACTTCATGTCTATTTATGTTGTGTTACTTCGCAGTAAACAGATCGAATGCATGTTTAGCTACATATTCATTGCCACTGAGACTTACTAGGAAATTTGAATGTTATTTGTGGGTTACTTGTAACAAATTATTCTTTAGTGACATCTGGTAAATTCAGTATAAAATAAAAGTAGCAGGTCGGTGCCCAGACTTCCACAGCATCAGTTGTTCTCCATGGAGTTGGTACAGGGATATTACAGCTCCAGTACAAATAAATAATAGTTTGTGTGGGGAGAAAAATTTATCCAAACAGCCTTTCATTTATATTACCAATTCTCTCTGAAGTATTGCTAATGATCAGAATTTATTCACTCTCCACAAGCACAACATGAAAGGATTCAAGGAAATGTGGTTACATGCAGTTCTGGTATTGGAAGGATAGAAAAACGTGGTTGTGGATTCAGAAACATGTATATGCAAAGGTTATGAATAGTAAAACTCGGGATAAGTGTAAAATACGACATATGCTTTTTCAAGAAATAGATTTTTGTGATACCCCAGTAAGTAGAAAATGCTGTGTAGTATTCCTGAAGATTGTCATTAATTTAAGTGAATGGTCAGAGCTTTTGTCTTTCTTTTATAAATACTTCTATGACAAATACCTTGGAGAACTTTGTCTGAGACTGAGTCTGATGTTATGGTGGGATACTATAAAATTTTATATCAGAAAAGTATGGATCTAAGCCTTAAAGAATAAATACATTTTGCAAGTCATTATAGGATATAATCATCTATGTAAAAAAATAGAACCACCTCTTGTCATATAGTAGACAAGTATAGAGTATTAAAAAAATCCCTTTAGTATGTTGCCTTATTTCTGAACTCTTAGCAAAGAATTAAGTAAAGTGATCATTGGAGGAAGCAGTGTATATAAGGAACATGACAATTATGAAATTAAATATGAACATCAGAGTTATTTTCCAAAGCCAGTATGGTGCTACAAATTTGTAATATTACTGTGGATATTGAAGAAAGTCAAGCCTGTATTTCATCAGTTCAACCATTTAAAAGTCTGGGAATCAGTCACAATAGTTTACAAATGTATAGATTTTAATGAGTCATTGTATACATACCCATATTTGTTTCTGTTTAAAGTTATGTGTATCTTCATGTTAGCTTTTCTCATGAGAAATATTTTAGGTTGAACTCATTTGAGGAAATGCAAAGAAATTTTTTGAAAAAAAATAATAAACCTCATAGAAATATATTGCTTCAAGGATTAAAATTATTGGGAGTTGCCCACATCCTTCATGGAATTTTTTTTCCTGTCTAACAACAGAAAGTAAGCCTCGTCATTTCTAACTGCCGAATCCTCCAGAGTCCACAGATACACTGTACTGAAGAGCAGCCTTCAGGATGTATCCAGATAAAGTGATCATTCAGGAGCCAACCATGCCACCATCATGTTAGAGGTCTCACACATTATATTTACTTCTATCACTCTCAATGGAGTAAACAAGGTTTGATAGATTGCAGAACAGATTAACTTTTTCCTTCACAATTTTACTTTCTCAAACTTTCTTCCATAATATTGATCCCTAAGCAATAGTTTGCATGTCAATCCATTACTCAAATTACAACAAATTCAGATAATTTCACAAAAAAGTATATGAATAACAGTTTTTAATTTCAACTAGTTTGAGGTATATTACTGAACCTTGTGTTTATCATGAAGTTACGAGGAAATAAATGCATATATATATATATATATATATAATTTTCTAAAAGTACTATGTGTATTAGATATACTGACAGTTGTTCTTTATAGAATAACCTGGTAAGTTAAGAATGTGATGGCCATTAGCTGTATTAGTGACTTTTCAATTGCTGTGATGAAATATCACTATGAAAAGCAACTCAAGGAAGAAAGTTTATTTTGTCTTACAGTTCTAGAGGAAGCATTTATAGTCATGGAGGATGCATGTCATTAGGCAGCAAAACATAAGGACAGATCTTCATTCATACACAAAGAGCAGGAAGAGAGAAAACTGTAAATGTATGAGGCTATAGACTCTCAAAACCTCCTAGTGACATTCCTCAGCTACATTATATCTCCGAAAGTTTCCATAACCTCCCAAAACAATGTTGCTGATGGGGATTAAATGTTAAATGACATGAACCTGTGGTCATTCAAACTACCATATTAGGTTTCTACTTGAAGTGGATTAAGGAATCCCAGTTCAAGTTGCTGGTCAAGTATAAATAACACAACAGAGATCAATGTGGGATATTCAAGAGAAATAATTTCAGCACCTAAGAAGCATGGTTATTCCTTTTTCTTCCAAAATAGAATGAGAATTCGATTACCTGCTCAGGTAACTACTAATCTTCAGAAACCGATACGAGAACAGAAAAAAATGAACATATAATGAGGAACACATTGTGAAAACCATGTTTCAGTTAACGCCAAAGAAAATCTGACTGAGTTCCTCCAGTAGATAGACTATAGACATTATTTGGATCATGAGTATAGAAGAAACTCATAGTGTGATATTTGTGAGGTATTCACTACTAGGTATAGAGGCACTGGCTTGAATTTCAAAAATGAATTGTTTTGTTTTACATAATGGAACTTTGTCAAATAGAATGAAACAGTGTCTGTTTTCCTTCCAAGAAATGAGGACATGAATGATATTAGGTGCATTTCCTCCAGGTTAGTCACGTTCTTGTAATTTTAAAAGCTGGGTGTGGCTACATAGGACTGAGGATACCCTGCCATCTTTTCTACATTTCAAAATTTGCTCGAGTAAATAATGAAGTGTTTGGTAATATATGTGGAAAAGGAGTGAAAGAAACATCGCATCATCACTATCATAGAAAACAAATGAATCAAAACACTGGCCAAAATATTTCTTTCGTGTCCATAAATAATATTAGATTTAAAAAAAATGTCAGCTCGATGGTAAGGTATTGTGAGTGTAGGTTCAAGAAACTGTGAAGTATTTCTGTATTAGTTTTCATTTGAGTGTTGTGATGAAAGAATTACTAGAGGCTAGACAGGCAGCTCAGTGGTTAAGAGTACTTGCTGCTTTTGCAGAGGACTCAGATCAAGTCTGCAGCACCCATGTGCACCATGTCCAACAGTATAGTTGCCCTTAACTCCAGCTGCAGGCGATCTGATGCCCTCTCTGGACACTGGCAGCACCTGTACTCATTTATGAATAACCCTCTCCCTTCACACACACAAAAAAAAGAATATAAATTATAAAACAAAACAACAACAAAACCACTGATCAAAATCAGCTTCAGGAAATAAAAGACTTGTTTGGCTTAAAAGTATATGTCTTAGTTCACCATTGAAGGAAGTCCCAAGCAGGAATTCAAGCAAAAACTTGGTGCAGAAGTCATGGAGGGATATTGTATGCTGTTGCATTCACAGAATCCTGCTTAGCTTGTTTTCTTACACTGTACAAGATTATCTAAGGATGGTGCCACACAGAGTGAGCATGCTCCTCCTGCACCAATTAATAATCAAGACAATTACCCACAAACATGCCCACAGGCCAATCTGGTCCAAGCAATTCCTAAATCAAGGCTTTCTTGCAGATGACTCTGCTTGTGTCAAGTTAACGATTAATTCTAAGGAGGACTGTAATTATTTTCTTGTTAGTAATGTCTTACAGTAGCAAACTAAGGAGACAAGAGAGACTTGTGTCAGGACAGGAAAAGAAACTTACCTATTGTAAAGCTGAAGGCTGTCACTGTGGCCAGCACCCTTGATTACCCAGAGCAACCTCTAAATGAGGTTTCTGGATTCCTCTGCAGAGTCTTTTCTATCATGTGCCTCTAGTGGCTTTGTGAATTCACTCAGTTTCCAGTTTAAGATGGAGAACAACATGCACCCAAGTCTAATTTACTTCCTGTCCTTCAAAATAATTAAAATAATCACAATTTTGAATATTCCAATTAGAAGTTATTGAAAAGCACAATGTCATTAGTATACTTCTAGCACATTAATTAATATTATGGAATATAATGAGTGATCCTCCTGAATTAAAACACGTCCCAGTTAATATTTACATAAAGTTCTACAAATTAACACATCAATTCAGGGTATGTTCTTTGTCTCCTATGTAAAAATATGTAATAATTAACAAAATTATACTTTCTTTGTTGAGTAGTTTATTGTAAAGAAGTCAATATTTCTAAAAGAAAAAAATGCTAAAGTATAAATTTGATCATGATACTGCTTCAGAATTTAATAGTTAATGTTACAGTTAACAACATATTTCATATGGAGAAATGTGAGAAATACTTTAGGGACAGGTTTATTCAGAATTGAATCCAATTGTAACTACTGGTATATTATAAATATTTGTGTATATCTGTTCATTAATGTGGTATAAAAGTAAGGTTAAGCTAAGACTGAACATCCTCCAGGAGACTATAATTATCATCCTACAGATAGCAATTTTAGATGACTATGTAAAACAAGTTTTTCTTTAAAAATGTGTAGTTTTTCAATATTATGATTCACTTAGGGGACTTTTCAGTCAACACCATTAATTTTCCTCGGTGTTACATGTAATGACATAACATTGAAAGGACATGGGATATCTTATTGAAATTAACACAGTACTGAATGTGTAGGATCAGTGATAAAGTAAACTTGGTTATTTTTCTTTCTACTTAGGAAGAGTTAAATTGTGCATTTTTTCATTCACGTGTGTATATGTTGCGTGTGGCATATATATGTGTTTGTGTGAGTGCATGTAGAGGCCAGATGTCACTGTCATTAATTAATCTCTACTTTATGTTTTGAGACAGAGTCTCTCAGTGATCTTCAGATCATTGACTGAATGATCTCAATGTCATTGATTCCCCTAGGCTGCATGGCCAATGAGCTTTAGGGATAGGCCTACCTCTGACTCCATAACACTGTGATGACAGATATGTACAGTGGTAACAGGCATTTTATGTGAGTGCTAGGGATACATATTTGCTTTCGTTTGTTGCTTTTTTTTAAGCTATTGTGTGTCAAGCCTTTTATCCACTTACCTATCTCTTTAGCCTCTTTAGTCTGATTTTTTTTTAGGTTGTTTTCACTAAATTACAAAAGTAGTTAATAAGGCTAAATTATCTGCAACTCTCTTGTGGACTGAAATAATGTGTTTTTTCCGTATTTATTATTTTTATTTTTTTTAAAATGACAGACTGAGAACTTGATATATATCTTACAAGGCTAGTAAATATTATTTAGTATAAATACAATGAAATGTACTCAAGTCTAATATTGTTGATGTAAATTTGCAAAAGATTAAATACTTATAATGTGGACATTTAGATCTAAAGCCACACTTCAAAAAAATATCCATGGGGATCATACATTCATGGTGCACTTGAAAACTACTGAAGAACTCACAGAATTAGCAGGATTTACAATAACTGAAGTAAGATTAGATAAATTTATAGTCACTAATGAATAATTTTAATACATTTGTTCACATCTTCTTACTCAGCAGCATGATTAACTAGGGGAAAAGTTGAAACTATGATGTGTAAGGTATAATGGATACAGATCATTAATGTGCACTCCACAAATTGGCAATTGGACGGGAGGCTGAGGGAGAGATGAATGGATTGAGTGGACTAATTAGCAAGCTGAAGTGTAGGAGTAACTGGCAGCAATAATGTATCAGGACAGAGGGTGCAATCAATGTAGTATAAATAATGATGACTGTAAAACTGCAGTAATGTAAGAAGGATGCTGGGCAGACAAGAGCTGCTGCTGTCTGATTCAAGTAAATATTGTTGGCTCTTATCAGACTTCCTAGTGAAGATACAAATTGACTAAAGAAGATAAAATTGAACATGCAAATACAATGTAATTAATTTGTGGCAAATAAATTGTTGTGGTTCAATTATTTGTGAGTACTCATTTTGTTAACAATTTTCCTATTTAAAAAATTATGCTTAAGTGTCAACAATAGCATGGTCATGCTGCAATCTTTACAGTAAGGGCTGGATTTTAGAAGCCAGTAGTTTTAAATATTTGTAGTAAAACTTAGTAATCAAATGTGTTGTCTTTATAATATTATACAAATTTAGTGTGTATGGTTTATGTACTTGAAATATATTTATATACTTGTAATTAAATTATATTAACATATTTAAAAGAAAAATTTGATCTATATGCATGGACTTAATATTAAATTACTAATGAATTTCAAATAAATTAATTTTTATAAAAAAATAAAATATAACATGAAGTAAAAATATACAAAATCTCAATACATATTTGGACAAATATGATGTGATTAGTAAATAGTTAATGGTATTGATAATTCAAAATATTTTTTAAAATAATAATGGTTTATATATGAATGCATATTAGTATTTGATCTACCATTATCTAGGGCAGTCACAAATATAACATTCCATAAAGGATGCCTGTTGATGCATACACATTGATGCATCTCATCCTAAACAATTTGTTTACGAAAGGTTTATGTGAAATATATGAATGTATCTACTTCTTGGAAGGTTGTTCAGCTATAAAATGAGCAGCATGTTTCTATTTCCTCCCGTCATCCTATGAAAAATGAGTCTTATTATAGATAGTGTTGTAAACTTTAGCTCATGATTTTAAAATGAACACTTATTAGGTATCTTCAAAATATACAATTTCTATACTTTCTATTACTCATTTTAAAAGTGTAATATATTAATATAAGCAGATTCATTTTTTATTTGAAATTCATTTTCTGACTCGATGATTCCTAGCATTGCTCTAATTTCAATAAAAAAATTCCTAGCTTCAAAGAATATTTTAAACTTACTATGCCTGTATATGCATTTAGACAGAGGACCTCAGATCTGCATGATAGCTCACTGGTTGTAGACTGGTCTAATTCTACAAGCATTAAGCATTTAATTTTAATTTTAGAAGAATTATAATCTTATTCACCAGATTTCAAGAGTGTCTGGCCAATGTGACATAAATAAATTTTAGAAAAATTACCAACATTATTTAAAAAATTTATAAACTTGCCAACCAGTATTAAAATTTAGAAAAGTAAAGACACTATTAAGATAAATTTAGTTTCTTAGCTGATTTCTAGCCACAATGCATGGGACCATTTAGTAAGGTATGATCCTCAAAATTTTGGATGAAGGAAGCTCTAAATTCTGATGACAGCTTTAATTAGTGATGTGATAATCATTTACAGCAGGCTGTTGAGGGAAAGGATGCATGAAAAAAAAACCTGAGTTTTATACTTGCTGAATTCCATAGTGTAATACAAATTTAAACGTTAATTTCCAGCTTTGTACTTGCTGTGAGCATAGTTGGTAAGAGATATTTATAGTACCCTCTCTCTTAAGCCCAAGCAAGACAATTCCAATGTCCTACTTTTAATAACTGTAGTTGTTTATAAAAGAGAATTTTAAACAAATAAAATAATTATAAATTAATTCATATGATCAACATTCAATTTGCTGCTGACTTAAAAACATAATGTTTATAAAGAATAATCTTATTTGCATAGGAAAAATTGCTATTGGGATGAGTGACATTATTTTCAGTTTTCCCAATTTTCTCCAGTATATAACTTAGTAAAAGAAGGGCAGATGATTACAGCAGACAAAGCAGTCAGTTTCTGCCACATCACACATGATCTAGCCAATGGTAGGGGACATACTTTAAGGTTTTATTTTGCCCATCTAATCATGAAGGACTGAACTCCATAAGAGACACTTATAATAATGTATGTATGCTTTATGTCCTAAAACAAACAATATTACTGAGACAGAGCTGAGAAATCTCAATGTATGAAGTATTGTAGTTGTCATTTGGGCAGCTCAGTAATGTTCTCTACCAAGTATGGTGCAGCATCCCTAATTTAACTCAGTACTCCAGAGGCAGAAGCAAGAACATCCAGGCAAGTTGAATCCTGGCCTCATATCCAAGTGAAGTTGTAAGCCATATGGGGCTGCATGCCAAGACCCTGTCTCGGAACAAAATAAAACAATGATACAACATAATTAATTCAACTATATATATATATATATATATATATATATATATATATATATATAAACAATTCTGTAATTAACCAAACTTGATCTAACTCATTCTATGAGGTCAAAGTCACCCGGACACTGATGTTATGACCAAATAAAGAAAGATAATTAAGTCCAATTTCCCTATGCAAAATGCTCAATAAAATATTTGCAAATTGAATCAAAGAACACATCCAAAAAAATCATCTACCATGATTTAGTAGGCTTCATTTGAGAGATGGAGGATTGGTTCAACATAAATAAACTGATAAATGTCAGCCACCATGTCAGCAAACCAAAATGCCAAAATGAGCAACAACAAAATCAAAATAAAACAAAAGAAAAAATGAATGGCCATCTCATTAAATACAGAAAAGGCTTTTAATAATATCCAACATACCTTTGTGATAAAACTCCTAGAGTGATTAGGTATACAAGGGATGCACCTCCACATAATAAAGGCAGTATACAGCAAGCCCATAGCCAACACCAACTTAATGAAGAGAAACTAAAGTAGTTCCAGTTCCACTAAAATGAGGAACAAAACAAAACAAGGTTGTCCACTCTCTCCATATCTATTCAATATAGTCTTGAAGTCTTAGCAAATAAGACAACTGAAGGAGATCAAGGGGCTACAGATAGGAAAGGAAAATGTCAAAATATCTTTATGTGTAGACAATATGATAGTACACATAAGTGAGCCTAAAACTCCGTCAGGGAACTCATACAGCTGAGAAACACTTTCAGCAAACCAGCTTGATAAAAAAAAAATAATAACTCCTGAAAATCAGTAGCCCTCCTATATACAAATGACAAATGGACTGAGAAAGAAAGCGGGGAAATAACATCTTTCACAATAGCCTCAAATAACATAAAATAGCTGGAGTAACACTTATCAAGCTAGTGAAACACTTGTATGATAATAAAACAACTTTAAGACGTTCAAAAAAGATGTTGAAGAGATTTTCAGGATATTGAAAGATCTCCCATGCTCATGGATGGGAAGGATTAATGTTGTAAAAAATGACCATCCTACCAAAAGCAATCTATAGATTCAATGCAATTCTTATGAAAATTCCAACACAATTCTTCAATGATCTTAAAAGGAAATATTAAATTTCATATGCAAACATAAAGAAACCAGTATTGGAGAATATTATTTTAAGATGTGTTACATTTGTTTATGCTGTGAAACATTTGTTCGATGATGCAAAGATGTGTTGCATTTGTTTATGTTGCATTTGTTTAACTCTGTGTTACTGTTACTGTCTAAAACACCTGATGGTCTAATAAAGAGCTGAATGGCCAATAGTGAGGCAAGAGAAAGGATAGGCGGGGCTGGCAGGCAGAGAGAATAGATAGAAGGAGAAATCTGGGAAAAAAAGGAAGAACAAAAGAACAAGGAGGGGAATGTGCTAGAGCCCAGCTACCCAGCCACCTAGTCAGCCATGGAGAAAGAGTGAAAGTAAGATTTACAGAAGTAAGAAAAGGCAAAAGACCCGAAGCAAAAGGTAGATAGGACAACGTAAGTTAAGAAAAGCTGTCAAGCAACAAGACAAGCTAAGGCTGGGCATTTCTAATTAAGAATCAGCCTGCATGTGTGATTTATTTGGGAGCAGGGAGGCAGGCCCTGCAAAAGAGTAAAGATCCAAAAGAGCAAAAACAAACACAATGAACCAGACTAGCTAAAATAATCCTGAAGAATAAAAGAACTTCTGGAGTTATCACCATCCATGCCTGCAATTTGTACTACAGAGATATAATAACAAAAACAGGGTGGTGTTGGCACAGAAATAGACACATTGATTAATGTAATGACATTGAAGTTCAAGACATAAATTCATACTCCTATAATAGTCTGATTTTTTGTTTTACAAAGAAGCTAGAAATACACATTATAAAATATTAGAGCATCTTCAACAAATGAGGCTAGTTAAACTCAATGATTGCATGTAGAAGAATCCGTAAGCTTATCAAACTACACAAAGCTCAGCTCCAAATGGTTCAATGACCTCAACATGAATCCAGATGTATTGACTCTGACAGAAGAGAAAATGAGAAATAACCTTGAACTCATTAACACAGGAAAAGACTTTCTGAACAGACTGCCATCAATACAGGCACTAAGTAAACAGGACCCAGTAAAACTGAATTGTGTCTGTATAGTTAAGGATATCATTATTTGAATAAAGTGGCAGCCTACAGAGTGAGAAATATTATTTTATGAACTATGTATCCAATAATAGGCTCATATCAGAAATACATAAAGAACTAAAGAAAATTAGATGTCAAAAAGTGAAATAACTAATTTATAGCATAGGGTACAGATCTAAACATGGAATTATGAAGAAGGAAACTCAACTGGCTGAAAAAAAAAGAAATGTTCGAAATCCTTATTCACCAGGGGAATGCAAATTCGAACTATTTTGAAAAGTTATCTTACCCCTGCCTAAATGGGCAAGAACAATAAATGATGTGATGGCTCATGGTGATGAGGATGTCAAGTAAGGGTAATACTCACCCATTGCTCACGGGTGTATTTTGCCACTATGGAAATGCATGGTAGTTCCTCAGAAAGATGATCCAGCTGTTCCACTTGGGCATATACACAACTGGTCTGACCACAGAGATATTCACTCAACTATGTTCATTGCTACTCTATTTATAATAACACTGCATTGGCAAAAACCTATATACCCCTTGTAAATGAATGAATAAGGGAAATGCGATATATACAATGGAATATTACTTAGCTATTAAAATGAACAGATAGACCTAAAATTATCATTCTAAGTGAGGTAACTCAGACCCAGAAAAAACAAATATAATATATATTAGATTCAATCTGGATATTGACTGTCAGTGTTAATCAAGCTATAATCCATACAACCACAGAGATCAGGTATGGGGTAAGTAAGTGTAGAGTGGGGTAAAGATAGAGGTCCCTAGGAAAGGGAAACAGAATAGATATTTTTGGATGGATAGAGGAAACTAGAGATAGAAGACCACATGGTGAGAGGGAAGTGGAGAATGAGGGAAGAAATATAGGGAGAGACAGCTAAAATTAAGGGTTCTTTGAGGGGTAGAATGAAAACTAATGCAGTAGGAGTTTTCTGAAATATATACATGTATTACAGAGGTTTAAATGAAATTACAAATAATGGGGAGTCAGAGCCCCAAAAGACTATTACTTATGACCAAACAAAGCTTCTAGTCTCAGAATTGCATTACCTATATTTGAGGTTTTGAATAAAGGGAATCCATAGGCACATATCTATCACCTACTAGTCTCTTTTCAAGCTATAGGCTGATCTCCACAGACTGATGGCAAGGCTGCATTGCCGAAGACAACACCTAAGTACCTGAACATGGAGAAGTTGAGCTGGTGCCTATACAGAGACATTGTCACCATGTGCTAACTTTTTTGGTACAGGAAGGTACTCTGAAGACTACCAAAGGAGAAACTTAAACAGCAACCCAAGCACAAACCCCTTGATCTAATGGTGTCCTGCCAACAGGTATCAAAATATGGTAATGCAATTGTGACATAAAGCCTATAGGAATAACCAATCAATATTCAATTTGACTTAAGGCCCACTTCACAAATGAAACCCATATTTGACATTGCTTGGGTGACCAAGAATCTGAAACTACATATCTTGGGGATCTAGAGCAAAGTCAAATTTTACTGGAATAAAAAGAAGAAACAGTAAATTCTGCTATACTCATAGATCAGATAGATCAGTGCATTGCTCCTCAACCATCCAAGAAGCTTCTTCCAACAGGAGTTAGAAACAAGTACAGAGACCCACAGCTAGACATTATACAGAGAGTGAGGGACCTTGGAATACTCAGTCCTACACAGGATGTCTCCATCAAATCCCTCTTCTTAGAGCTCAGGAAATTCTGCAGAAGAGTAAGTGGAAGAATAGAAGAGCCAGAGGATTGGAGGACACCAAGAAAACAAGACCCTTTAAGTCAACAAGATTGATGTACATAGGGAAGCACAGAGAATGAGGCAGCATGCACAGGGCGTGCAGAACTCTGCACCAACTGGGGTCCTAGAGCTGAAAGGAGACGTGGATACGCACCCATCCCTAAACCAGAAGCTATCTCCAATTGTTAACCATTAGCAAATGAAAATTTAGTTTCCTCCAAGGGAGTCACATTGAAGAAACAAACTATTCTTAAAGGTAGGACGCATGCCCAGCAGTGGTTGGGAAACAGAAAATGAACTCAATGATGTCTTTGGAGATTCCTTTTCTCGTAATGTTGTGTGGGGGCCTTTTTTTTCCTTTTTTTAAAAAATTATGTTATTTTTATCCTATTACTTATATACTTATTATATTTACTTTTATTTTATTTATAACCTTTTTACTCTTTACTCTACAGGGCCTTTGCATATGTATCATAACTTCCAGTTTATTGTTTTATGGAATTCCTGAGTATGCAAACAAGTGTTCTTTTCCTTCCATTTGTTTTGTGCTATGCTGATATGTCAGTTTTTCTTTTACCTTATTATATTTTATTAAAAACAACAATAACAAAATGAAAACAATATGCCAGTAGTGTTAAGACTTCATTAGTGCTTTATGGGATATAGAAGAGAATCCAGGTTTCCGGCCTCTTCACACACTCATGGTTAATTGCATCTATGGAATACAAAAACACAGTGGGTGCTTTTTTCTACACCTGACTGTGATTTGCAGTTTATACTTTTAACCTTCACATTATAAAGCCTGAAATTATTTCCACTCACCAGCAAAAAACACACATCTCACCCTGACTTCTTAAAACATTCTACTTTGAGTTGCAAAGTCTATTGTAATTCTGTGAGAGGACCTGGAACCTCGCTAGGAGAAGAGTATCTTGAAGTTGCCTCAGTCAGCAGCATCAACAGAACCTTTCTGACAGCCACTGCACACAGCCGGGTGTGTAGGAAGGCCATCTCTTGAACCAAATCAGCTACAGTTACATCACAGTTAACATCAGACTTTGAGGTATGTATGACAGAAAATGAAATTTTCACCAAAGTCAACACTCATCCCAGAGAGAACATAAGCTAACTACAGTGTTTTAACTTCTAAACTTTATTGCAATTTAGTATGCAGCAAGAGACGAGTAGAATTTAACCTGCCTTTAGGGTTTTCCTGATTTGATTATCATCTTTTTCCATTTTAATTATTATCCTTAAAGTGGGAATGGTATAGGAGTACCCATTGTGTATCTTTAGATAAATCATTTATGTTTTCTAATGTTTTACTTTTACCTGGTATACACACACACACACACACACACACACACACACACACACACACACACAAGCATATTTTTTAAACTACCTAAATAGTTTTGAATAGTGCATTTTACTAGATTGATCTATGTCTTGGGCTAAGTACAAAAATACCTTCATATCCTTTTGAATTTTTTGATGAGAGTACAAGACATAAAAAATACTCCTAGTAATGCATCAGAAGTATATGTATTTAAAAATTCAAATAGCCATTCCCTAGACGTAGTTTTTATCTAATGATATTAACAAATCACATAATTCATTTTCCAAAAAGATGGAGATGAAAGGTTTTGCTCTGTAAATTGGTAAACAGGTTATTTTCTTTGTTTCCAATAAACTCTTCTAACAAATTGATATACTTAACTCATTTCTCTCTTCTCATTTATTGTTTCACATGCATCAAAGAAATGTGAATTTAAATTTTTCAGCAGGATATATAAAAGAGGGCTCAGACAGATCTCAAGTCCATTGGTTACAGTTTTCTGCTGACACTTAGTTATCCTGTCTTTAGTAGTCCATCCTTAAGGCACAATGGACTCACTATCTTCCAGTCTTTTTTATGTATATATAATAGTTTTATTAATTCTCACAGATATCCATGCAATACCTTCTTATCATATTCATATTCCAGTACTCTCCACAACTCCTCCCATATCTATCACTCTTTTAGATTCTCTTTCTCTTTATTTAGAAGAGACCATCTCCCGGTAGATGTGCTGGTCCTCCAGCTCCCACAGTCTGTACATGCCCACTTTTGAGATGTTCCCCGAGCCTTAAATGTAAAGGCTGTGTTGTAAATGCTTTCAGTGAGGGCAGGCACCCCATTTTGATGAGTCTGAGCTTTCTGTAATGATTTCTTTATGCTGTACAATGCTTCTTTAATGAGTATTGAGAGCTACACCTATTTATTAATATAATGATAGTTATTTAGAATGCAGCTGGAGAATATACCGGTTTAGTAGAGTGGTGATGGTAAGTTATTTTCTAGGGTCCATGACCTTTTCAGCCAAGGGTGTTTGGGTAAGCTTAGAGTGCCAGGAATGAATTCCCTCCTACTGAGCCAGGCCTTAAGTTCAATTAGAAGGCTGTTGGTTATACCCGAGTTATAAGTTCCACTATTGCATCTTCCCAAATATTCTTATAATCCACTTTCCTGTGGTTCCCACCAAAGTTTTCACTAATTAATGGTTATTTATTTATATATTTGTGACTTTATTTGTTTGGTAATAAAATCTCATGAGAGCTTTTCCACATTGGAACATGATAGTTGGTGGAACCAGCTTCTGTGCTTTTGGGCCATAAGACTCATAAGACTTGGGTCTAGAGAAAGCTAATTATTAATGAAATGAGAACTTTGTTACTATAGTGCAGAAGTCAAAGTTCAGATGTCACTAACACTTTCTTACAAAAGCATCATTATTGGGGAAGGACTAATGGCTTTGAATTTAAAAGCACTGATTTTTTGTTTTGCAGAAGACCAGGGTTGGACATCCAGCATCAATGACTGATCTAGCCTAAAACACATGCCAGGATAAGAAGCCCATCCCTAATGCTGCCTGGAACAACAGGACCCACAGGCTGGATGGTCCAGATACCTAGGATAGAACCAAACACAACTCGAGGGAAAAGAAAAAATGTCACTGTAACGATGCCTGACAATATTCTGCTATACCTAGCCCAGTTGTCATCAGAGAGGGTTCACGCAGTAACTGATGGAAACAGAAGCAGACACACAGTCAAACATCAGGTGGAGCTCGGAGAATCCTTCATAAGAAGGGGAGAAAGGATTGTAGAAGCCAGAAGGATCAAGGACAACACAAAAAAATCCACAGAGTCAACTAACCAAAGCTCACAGAAACTCACAGAGACTGAATGGTCAACCAGGGAGCCTGCATGGGACTGACCTAGGCACTCTGAATATAAGCTACACTTGTGCAGCTTGGTCTTCTTGTGGGACTCTCAATGGTGGTAATAGACTCTTTTACTCTCTTAAAAGATTATATTACTGGCTTTCGGAACTCTACTTCTCATACTGGGTCACCTTGTCCAGCCTTAATACATGGGGAGGTGCATAGTCTTAGTGCAACTTGATATACCATGTTTTATTGATCCTCACAGAAGATCTTCCCTATCCTAAACAGAAACAGAGGAGGAGTGGATTTTGTGGTGAGAACAGAGGCCGGTGTCGGGGATGGAGACTGGGAGGAGAAGAGGGAGGGGAAACTGCAGCCCGGATGTAAAATAAATAATTAAACAAACGCATTTTTTTAAAAAAAGAAGAAAAGAAAAGCCAATCATCCGTAAATCTAGTTCAAGAAGTCACATGCTCTCCTCTGGCCTATATTGGTACCAGACACAAACAGGGTACACTAGCATACTTTCAGGCAAAACTCCCATACACATAAACTTAAAAAATCAAGTCAAAACAAATAAACATACAAAAAAACTGAAGGTCATAAATTGTACAATGTTTCATATATCCTGAAAAAAATTAATGTAGCTTCTATTAAACTATTAAAAACTACATTCAAATTAGACAAATTATTAACATTGTATTCTAAATGAATAATATTCATGTAACAAAACAGTTTTGAATGATATCAGTATATAAGAAACAGTGTCCACTAACTGAAAATTCAAGAAAGGAACATGGAATTAAGCAAACTAATAAATAAATAAAATTACACTTCCAGAGAACATATATGGAATTAAAAGTAGTTATTTAATATTGTAAAACAAATTTTAATATTTTGATATAACTGTTTCATGAATAATAACAGAATCTGTGCAGAAATTTCCATGTTTTTTCCTGAGATTCCCTGAGAGACGAGAGCTAATTCCATTCACTTGAACTCCAGCTAATGAATCTCTTTTTCTCAAGATGATTAGAACAGTTTTATATGGCTTATTTAAGAATAATCGTAAGAGTCCTCAATGGGATTAGAAATAATTAAAATGACTAAATTATTTCTACATTACATTATGATGAGTTGTTAGAAGTATCTAGAGTTTGGGGAATTTATATGAAAGGCTTGATTAGTTTTCATCAAAAATGAGTACTAAAGGAACACATATAAAGATTCATTTTGCTGTTGAAATAGTTTATGGTGTACAATATATCATGTAATATATTATCACCCAGTGAAATGGAGATATGAGATTTAAAATGCAAATAATTTATTTTACTTAATAGCAAAATGTTATTGTGGAACTGTTTCATGAAACAAGTGTATGAAGAAATAACGTGAATAATCAGATAGGTAGTATCATTTTGATTTTGAGTGAAATAAAACAGAAATGTTACTGAGTGCAATATATGTTAAGAAGACTAATATGTACTTTTTAAATATGTTATACACTAACTAAATTTCAGATGTTATGCACATAAGCTACTCACATTGAATACTTTAGTGAATTGTGACTTGATAGGGTACTACCTTTGTGTATGCAGATATACATATAATCATCCTAAGCTGTGAGTTGGAGCATAATTCATGCAATACAGGAAAATGTTAGAAGTTGCATTTCCCATTTGTAAGATCAGATAAAATTATTAGTGAAAAAAGTTTAAGTATTAAATGTGTATTTATACCTGAAATAAAAACAATTTAAATATTATTTCATTTTTTAAAATTTATTCTATTTGTCTTTTACACCATGTATTTTGATTCCATTCATTTCCTAGCCTCTTTGCATCCACCCTCACCAGGGAAACAACAGGATACCCAGGAAGAGTCCTACTGAAGACCCAGCATCCATAGCATGGTAGAAACCAGAGGCCTCAAACCAGACCAATGCTTCTTTGCAGTGAACACTTTCAAATAAAAATATATGGACAAAGGAGTCTACAGTGTGACCCACTATGTCACACTGCAGCTTCCATGATGAGATTTTTAATTCTTTCCCTTTATTTTTCCCTCAAATTTTGTTTTATATCAATATTTTTATCTTCAAATGAAGTTAAGCTTTAAGAAGACAGGCAATGGCACTACACAGTTTCTAGTATCATTAACTCAAATACTCTTGGTGTTCAGCAAAGCCTTGTTTGATAAATAAAATGATGAAAATAACATTGATATAAGATTTACTGAAGTGATAGGCTACAGCCAACACTTCCCCAGTTTATTATGAATACCTCCGCTATCTTATCCAGGATCCCTCTTTAAAATGTCACTATTTCTTCTGCGATCTATTAAGAGTAACTCAGCTTTTCACTAATCTTTAATGAGGACTGCTATTATCCATTTAATAGCAAATACTTAAACCAAACTTTTTCAAATAAACTATAGATTCAATACATAACGATTAAATAGCTACCAATCCACGGAAATAGCTTATAGATTATAGCTTATAGATTATAGGAATTTATTGGGGGGGGTAATTTATGATACAGGAAAGTCACAATACAGGAAATAGGGATTGAGGCATGGTCCTGTGCTGTTCTCCAGAGAGCTCTGACCTGATCCAAACCAGCGTCCAAGACCACAAAGTTACGAAGAAAGGGCCAGCATATATGTCATCCCAGGTTTCAAGGGGTCCCCTCCTGGGCCACGCCCCAGGGGGGGCAGGTACTTAGCAGTTATCTGCTACCTCACTAGGGTTGATGTTTCAAGGTAAGGCACAGACAACCACCCCTACAACTACAGTTCAAATACGTAATAAAAATATTTATAAGATATCATTGACTAATTAATATTATATGTATTATTTCAATTAGGGTTTTCCTCATTTAAGACTTCCTTTAATTTTTTAAAATTTTTAATTGAAAATAGATTCTTCTCTCATACAACGTATCCTGACCACAGTTTCTACTCCCTCCACTCCTCCAAACTCCCCCTCTCTTCTCTGCTCCTCGAGATCCACTCTCCCTTCATTTCCCTTCAGAAAATAGCAGGCCTCCATGAGACAACAACCAACCATGACAAAAAGATACAATAAGACAAGGGAAAGCCTTTATATGAAAGGCTGGACAAGGCAACCCAACAGGAGGAAAAGACTCCCAACAGCAGGCAAAAGTCAGAGATATACCTACTACCACCTTTAGGTGTCCCACAGAAACACCAAACTGACAGCCAGGACATATACACAAAGCACCTGGTCAGACCCATGCAGGTCGAGTGCTTGCCACTTCATTCTCTCTAAGCCCATGTGAGCCCTGCTTAGTTGATTCTCTGAACCATTTCTCATGGTGTCCTCCATCCCCTCTGACTAGAACAGTATTTCCTACCCCTCTTCCATGGGGTTGCTAAACTCCAAGAGGAGGGACCCAGTGTAGACTTCCAATTTAGAATCTCTTTCTTCAGAGGCTTCTGCAAATGGAAGCAGATAGAGCACATCAGAGTGGGTGCAGAGACTCATTTAAGACTTTCAAGGGCTAAAATATAGTGAATGCAGTCTTATAATACAAAAATCTTACAGTGGAGATTATTAGTCACCCTAAGAGTTTGGTAAATATGTCTACCTACAATCAAGTATGGCATTTATCATTTGTTGTAATTTTTTAAATTGATGCTTTCATATGATCAGTTAGTGCAACCCGGAGTCAGCAGGTTTTGTTAAGTAAATGATAATGAGGGAGACACAGGGGAGCATGCACAGAAACACTTGATAGTATACAACGTGTTCCCAAGTGTAGCTAGGGATTCCTATTGTGTTATCAGCCAGGAATAAGTTCTTTCAACTATAGTTCAACTAATTTAGGAACTGTCCACCATTCTCCACCCCAACTTTGTGACTTAACACAGATTCTTTGCTTCTACCAGCTCTGGGAATGTTTGAGTTGATCTTCAGTATTAGTAGAAACCTGAAAATACAAAGTAAGCAATTATTTCCCCTTCTACAGCATCTTTCAAAATGTCATACCTAAGAATTGCAGAGGTAAGATTTAGAACTTAGAAGAAGTAGAATATTTTAACATTCCAAAAGAAACACCAAACATTTATTTCCTCTATAACTGTGAAAATGTCTTTACATGTATAAACTAAAGGAAACTTGTGTATAAAGAGTCATAGAAAGGCTTTATTCACTCCCTAACCAGGCACAGTGAGAACTGTAAATAAAGATGTGCACAATTTATATGTTTTTGCCAATAATTTTAGAATTGCTGTCAAAATTTACAGACAATAAGCATATTGCTGCAAATAAGCTCCTCTGAAGAGCCTCTCTAAAGTGTACTTTAGAGTTAGTTTTTACATTTACATTTAAGCAAATTTTTCACTGTTTTAGGATAAAACACTAGGTCTGCTGCATGACACATAAGCGTTCTTCCAGTAAGTAGCATCCCCCAGACATATTTATTTTATTTTTTAAGTTGATGTTTTATATAATATTATCAATTAATTGAATCCTGAGTCAACAAGTTTTGCTATGTAAATGATACTGAAGAACATATTTTAATCACCCCCAGGACAGGAGATCTTGCACAGAAACACATGATATTATACAGCATGTTGTCTAGTGGAGCTTGAGAATCCTATTGGGATTTGTGTAATTCAATTAATTTAGGAACCCTCCACCACTCTGTACTCCTACTCTGTGACTCCTATTTAGATATGTGATTTCATTTGCCCAGATGTCACTTTTTGTGAATGATAATAGCATCTTTTGATTCTAGTGCTCACAGACAAGCCCTTCACTCTCCAGAGGCTGAGAAGTCTGATCCAGTATGCATTTGAAGTGTACCAATTCTGTCTAAATAAAATTACAAATACCTTTGGTCACATGCAGTTTAATTCATAGTGACCTATTTTCATATAGAAAAGCACAACTAAATAGGTTTATTTCCCTTGAGAATAATTCACTACATGTTGCTAGAGTTTTCCTACCTTGCCCACAGTCAGGACAAATCTCTGTCACATGCCAGTCCCACAGCCACTCAGACCCAACCAAGTAAACACAGAGACTTATATTGCTTACAAACTATATGGCCGTGGCAGGCTTCTTGCTAACTGTTCTTATATGTTAAATTAATCCATTTCCATAAATCTATACCTTTCCATGTGGCTCATGGCTTACCAGCGTCTTCACATGCCGCTTGTCATGGCAGCAGCTGGCAGTGTCTCCCTGCCTCAGCCTTCCACTTCCTAGAATTCTCTCTCCTTGTCCTGCCTATACTTCCTGCCTGGCCACTGGCCAATCAGTATTTTATTTATACAGAACGATATCCACAACACTTCCACTACAGATTACGAACACTGCATTTGCATAATAGTTTATCAATATTTTCTTGAATAGTATAATAATGTTCCTTTCAAATAAATATGTGTTACAATAAATAGAACTAAAACATGAACTATTCAGAAAGGTGGCACTCATGTCTCAGATTTGACTGAATGTAAACATAATTGCTATCAATGTTCCTGAGATATTCTGGAGATGTACCCAAAATTATTTATACCTGATCTTATGTAACTTTTGCTGTAGTTATTACCTAAGCTGGACTGAGTCTCATGTAATTTATCCATGTTGAAATGTTCCTTGTTGAACTGTGGAGAGTGGATTTACACTGAATGATTGATTGCACTGCTTCTGCCCAGCCTTCATAACTTTTCTCTACTGACCATGGCATGTGCCCCTACCTTGTTTAGAGCCTTACCTTCTCTTGCTCTTTGTTCAGTCTATGTCAGTCAGGATGCTCCAGAAGAAGAGAATCACAAGCTCATGTAAATTACAGAATTCTCTCACACAGTTATAAAATTAGAGATGCCTCATCTACAGTAGAAAATGTGGTGACTCAGCATAGGCAATGGGATAAATTACACTTCACACCCAAGGACTGAGGAAGACTCATGGTCCAGCTGAAAGATGAAGTGGAGATAAAAGAGAGATGAAGAAGAAAGGGATGGGAAAAGGAATAAGAAAAGGAGGGAAGAGGGTGGGGAGGGGAAGGCAAAGCGAAAGGTAAGGGAGGAGGGGAATTTTCTCTTATTTTCCAGATTCTTTTCTTCCGGCTTTCAGCAGAGCCAGTGAAGGTGATTGTCACCTTCTGAGACTGACCCATTTTACTCAGTCTGATTTAAGTTTTAATCTCATCCAGAACATCCTGGCAAAAACACCAGAAATAGTCCTTCTCCATATGTCAAGCCACCAAAGAGTCCAACAAGATGGCATATAAAATTAACCATCACAATGTATTTCTTCCTGCCTAACGTTAACAGATGAAAACAGAACTGATTTCAAAAAAGTTGTTGGGAGAGTGAGAATGAAATGTGGAACATAGCTGTTCCATTTTGTTGCAACATTATGCTAATGAAGTAATTCTTCAAGAAAAAGTGTAGAAACAACTTAAAATTATCAGTCCTCATATTTTCAACTTAATTTTCCACGAGTCAGAGACTCCAGAACTCTGATAATTCATCAGTCTAGACATAAATGTCTTGGGAGGAAGTGTCCTCTATGTCTTGAGGTAATGCTCCCATTTGGTCAGGTGGAAATTTCCTGTATATCTTAAAGTAATGGTTCCATTTGATCTACTGTGGAAGCAGTAGCTTTATTAAGAATCTTGAGTGCCAAAGAAAACATTGTTAGGTGCTGCCTAGAAATATAAACACATAATGAAACATCCACTATATTTAGAGCATCATCTGGGTTCCTTAGGAGACTGGGTGAGTTTTGGTACAACTAGGGTGCTGTTTTCAATTCCAATTCTTATTAGAAAGGGAATCATTTTTAGATGGTCTTTTTTTTTTTTTAGGAATCATAATATACTAATACAGCTATGCCAGAAATGAATGTAACAGACCTTTATTGTTTTATAGGAATTCCACTTCAATAAACATCCAATCACATAGGATTTTGTTTCATATGTGATCCTCAAATAGTTATTGTAAAGGTTACTCCACATAACTCAACATCGGAGTAAAATTAATGAATATTCTCAAGAAACTATCTGCAAACATCTCTTTCAATAAATAATACTTCAATGCCACCACCAAAATACCTATGCATATTCCATACCATATTGCTACCAAGAAAACAGAATATGAGCAAGAATTTTATTCAGTTTTTAAGCTGTGACAGCATCCAACCTTGGACTTACTGACGTTGCTTATTTATCTTTCCATAGTAACCTTAAGTTAAACCTCCCAATCCTCTATAAGCAAAATCTAGATAATTAAAATGAATACATCATTATGTTGCAGTTAGCAATTGCCCTAATCTATTCAAAGTTATTTTGTACCTAAGAGACACCACATACTTAGACATTATTACTAGTTTAGTTTGAATAACTCAATCCTGCCTTAGTCTTTCTATCTTTGAAATTTCATATTTAGGATTTTAACCTTTTCTTTTATGGGATTAGCACATGACTTGGGCAGGTAAGCATGCAACAAGTGTCACTCTGTGCTTATTCTACAAATGAGCACCACTCTATAATTGTTGAATGAGCAATGCGGATGTAACCTGCTCCTTTGTTCAGAAAGAATTGTCTACCAATCCCCAACAAAGGTAAATTTCCTTAACATCTGTTCAGGATATTGGTAGGACACAATTTCCAGTAGGTGTATTACCTCTGCATATGTCTTCCTGTAGGCACATTTTAACCACCCTTTGTTACCTTGACAGACTGCATCATCAATTATGCTTGAACAGTTTGTATTTTTCAAAGTAGTTAGCGCCTCCCTCCAGAGTAAAAACTAGGTTTGTTTATCTACCAGGGAGATATTTAATCAGGTTGGTTTGTAAGTACTTTAAAGGATTAAAGTAGCTTTAGCTCAGGACGTCTCACTGTGTTGAAGACTCTTAGCATCCATCTGCTTTATTCTCAACCATCCTTTGGGGTTTGGGCAATAGAAACAAGGAAAATGTGAAGTGCAGGGTGCCTACTAGGTTAGTCATGTCCCTTTGTTCTACCTTAAGAATTTCATGGCTCTGTGGACTCTCAAGGTCCAGATGGTCTGTAGTTTCTTTCTTAGATACAAACTCTGACCAAAATGTAACTACATGACTGTAGAAAGTGGGAGGCATGAGATAACTTATAAGAAAAAAATGTCTGTCCGGGCAAAGATGACCATAAGAACAGAAAAGTACTGAAGAATGAACTCAGAAAATAAGGCAAGAGCTCATAAAGACTGTTGGTTCAAACTTTGCCTTGAGTCTTATCTTTAGTTACCTGAGAAAATAAAATTGTTCATTCCTGAAGTGAACCAGAACTCTGTGTCTCTGTCTACCAGTGTCCTCCTTTCCAGGTCACTGTGTTGCCAACTGTTGTGCTGTCCACAGCAGCTACCTTATAAGAACCTGTGACAGCCTCAATCATTTGCTCATCACCAGAGTAAAGTTTTGTTCCTCTAAGTTCTAAACTTCACTAAGAGCTTGTAAGATATATGAATAAAGTGGACTTTTAAAGATTTTTATTTTGATACTAAGGGGTTCTATGCCATGAACATTAAAATTTCAAAATTAGTGACCTCTGAAATTTCAGATGAAGATTAGAAATATGTTCATTTTTCTCTCATTAAATTCAAATATTTAAAATGTTATGTTAAAGATTTTTCTAGAATTTTAATAAAATGTATTAGTTTGGACTACCAATAGCAAACTATGTTTCAAAAATGTTTACACAAAATATGGGTAACTAAATACTACGGTAGTATATTGTTCATTTCACCCATCTATATGGGAGCCCGGGTTAACAAAGACTGTATGAGATCAATGAGTTACTTACTGTAGATGTAACCAACCATCTTATTAAATAAGAAACACAGAACCAATGCAAAGAAGAAAGCCAAGAGATCAGAGCTAAGAGCCTTACCCATCTGCTGCAGCTAGCCTCTTCAGCCAAGAGAGACCTACTTCCTGAGTGTTTGTCTTTATATAGACTTTCTGTTCTGCCTTCTCATTGGTTGTAAACCCAACCACATGACTGCCTCGTCACTGCCTGTTTGTACAAACCTCAAGATCTTCTATGGTTGGTATTGAGATTAAAGGCGTGTGTCTCCAATGCTGGCTGTATCCTTGACCACATAGAGATCTACCTAGCTCTGCCTACCAAGTACTGGGATTAAAGGAGTGAGTCACGAACACCCAGCTCTGCTATGGCTTGCTATTAGCTCTGACCCCCAGGCAACTTTATTTATTAACATACAAATAAAATCACATTTCAGTACAAATAAAATATCACCATAACTTACAGTGGTTACCATAAGATATGTCAGAAATATTTCATTATTGAACCAAGATTTAAATATTAGATGTCATGGATAAGTAATAGATGGCTACATGGATATGTTTAAAATATAAATGTTGTAAATCCTGTGCCTAGCAAAAGGTATATCATAAACTTTGGTGTGTATACATGATTTTCTTATAGATAGAACTCAAACAAGCCTTTTGTCTACAACATTACAAGTCTTAAAGAAGAGGAAATAACAAAAGAAAGAAGATTTAGTGATAATATAAAATAATTAAATACAGAAGAGCTGTCCTTACCTCCTAGCATGTGCCATCAGAGTCAATGTGCAGATGGGTGTGTCTCATTAGAAGAGACAGCTAAGGTGAGATAAAAGATCACTGGACACTAATAAGAACTGACATAATGTGCAGACCTTCACAGTCAAATTCATAATGCACCTGACTGCTCTGATATCTCATGGAATTCAAAGTCATACCTGCTCTGTTATTTAGTAGATAAGGGAAAACACATCAAGCTGGACAAAACCCACATTAAAAGCTTTCATTTGATTCTGTTTGTGTATTTGAAACATGGTCTTGCTCCAAAGTTATAGTTATGCTCTAGCTCCTTCTGAATCAAGTTTCTATACAGTCCAGTTTAAGGAATTTTGATTTTTTTTTATAAATATTGAGTATTATTTATATGTATATAGCTGTCTAGCTTATATATTATAGATTAACAATAATTTTAAAGAAAACATTTTAAGGAATGTAGATAGTAAATTGTCCATGAGACTATTTCTTTATTTTTGATTTCTTTTATATTTCAGAATATAAGGCTATACTTTATGACATTATATTCACATCATAAAGGCAGCTTCCTTTATAATTTGTATGACCTAAATAAATAAAAATTGAATGAATAACTTCTCAAAAAAGAAGTTGACATTGAATATATAATCAATTAGCTCTTCTTCAAAATCACTGAACTTTGAAATTTTTTTAATATTTCAATTTTTTAAAATTTCTCTTCTATTTTATTTTATCTTATGGGTATGCATGTTTTGCCTAGATGATCTATGTGTACTACATACATACTGAGCCTATAGAAGTTAGAAGCAATCAGATCCTCTACAACTGGAGTTACAGATGTTTTTAGCTACCATATAGTGTCTGTGAAGTGAATATTGGTCCTCAAAAGAGCATCAAGTACCATTAACCACTGAGCGATCTCTCCAGCTACTTTTTTGTCATGGTATACACACAGACACATACATGTAACTAAGGAGAAAAACCAGTCTGCTTTTCAGAATTTATTTCAATACCAATATATAACAATCTTAAATTTACAATTAATTCTATCACTCTCTTGATTTGGGCTGGATCCAAGTTACAGCTTCGTTGGACTTGACATCCTTCATTGTTATGAATATATTTCAAAATAATCTTAATAAAAATAAGACTTCTTTTGCTTGTGTTCTCAGAAGTTGCTGCGTGACTTCTGGGATTTCCTAGTGAGGAAGAACATGAATGTGATGTCCTTATGGTATGACAAGCTTACTTCCTGATGAGAACAGGCAGAGTCACAGAAAAAGAGACTAGGGACTACATGTAGTTTCCTAGTGCTTTCTCCTCCTGATCTGTTCCCTCTATGTAGGCCCCAAGTTATTTCTAATACTTCTAGAAACATCATCAAATAATGACCTACTGATAAGGCAAAACCTTCTGAACATCCCAAAGACCCACCTTCCATGGATGGCACGAGCTTTCGAGGGACATTTCATATCTACCTAGTAAATGCACCATCAACCCCAAGTCAAAATCTAAAATACTACAAATTCCTAAAAGCTATGAGTGCTGACAAATTGTCACTGCCACAAGTGGAAAACTCTCAGATGACTACATGTGATCACAGGTTCACTAAAAATAATATATGAAATTGTTTCAAAGGTATGGTTATATGGGATAACGTGAATGGATTTGTTAAGGCTTAAGTCTCATCCTTAAGATTTCCCAGTGTGTACATGAAAGCATTTCAATCTTCGGAGTCTGAATACAGGCCTTCATATTAAGACGACTCAGTTGGGAATAGAAAATAATCATTGTTTCAGAACTTCCAACTTAATACATGGACTGTTCTTCACGTGGGGTCTAGGCAAAGAAATCTCAGACAATAATATTCTATCACTCTCCTTAAGTGTCAGTGACACCGTAACTTCTTCATCTCTTGTTTCTTTGAGTGATTTTTAGCATGGACTTAGGGGTATTTCAATACACTTGCAAAAACAAGGTAAAATTATTGTCACTTAAAGTTGTGCACAACAGTAAAAATAAAATCTGAAGCTAGAACCAACCTACACATTAATGCTAAATTATTATCAACTTTTTTCATGAGTTCTCCAAGTTGAAATTCATTTGAAATTAAAACTTTTTCTTTAAATGATACAAAACAGAACATTTTTTATCAACTTAAACGAGAAAAAAAGCACATCCATACTTTTATATAAAAAGATTACTTAGAGGTAATTTTAAAATAATCATTTTTAGCCAGGCTATCATAGTTACCATGGTGTCCATTGGAGCAAAGTGACATGCCATGCCAAACTATACTCCTAAAGGATAAAACTAAGAAATGTTCTCAAAGGGTGAAGAGATTATTTAGTAAATAAGAATTGCTAATGACATTGCACAAACAGGTTAATTGATGTGGGGAATTCGAAACATTTTATGTGTCATTTTCTCACAAAGATGTTAATAATAGACCTTCCCTCTACCCCTGTTTAACGGACTTTACTATCATGCCACATGAGTGTCAATCTCCTCTTCTGAAGTGGTCCTTCTAGGTAGAAAGCTCATTTTTATATCAAATAAATCTGAATGAAGACAGAGATCTGTGACAGACAGAAATAGAATAAAGAATTGCTGCACCTCTCAATGGGAAAAGAGAAAGCTCAAAGCAAAAACCAAAAATAGTAGCAGGGGATATTCACTACTTTTGAGTGTGCTTCCTGTGGGTCACTGAATACTGGTAGCAAAGATATGAAGTATTATATAATTTGAGTTCTCTTCTGATAGAAGTTTCCTCTCTCACAATTTATACATTTCTGAAATGCAATCACCTCTGTTCAGCTGTCCAAGCCACACAAGAGGAATTCATTGTTGTGAACCTAAGACTCCATTACCAACACATCACCAGCTACTACCCATTGTACTTCCAAATACATGTCAAATCTAGTTTTCTTCATCTCTGTACCCTAGTAAATCTGTTGCTGAGGGCATTGCCGTAATGTATCTTAACAAAGTGTCCTTTCAGATCATATAGGAGGATAATTTTATCTCCAAGCTTATTTGCATCTATCCTTAGAAATTAAGTATTTTATCTTCCTTTCCATACCTGCTTAATTCCTATGACACCAAATGTAAGTTTCCTGTGAGAGCCTCCCCTCCACCCGCATTACTGTATTTCTCTTAGATTCCCAGTGGAATACACTATTACTAGTAGTTGTTCATTGAGAATTCAATTTTATGTCTATCAATTACATATTTTCCTATGTGATTATCAAGTATACATGGAGAAAAGATTATATATCCCACATCCCAGACAGCGTCTAGATACATGGAAAGTATCTGTTGAATAAATGAGCAATGATTTTTCTATTTCTTTGTTTGACCTGGTTTTATACTGTGTAATTGTATCAAAATAAAAAAAGCTCTAAGTGCAATCAGCAATATTAGGGTTAAATATTTTGCTTAAACTAATATCTCTTTTAAAAAGATAAATAATAAATTCAGTGCTCAATTTCTTAGTTATATTTATTTTATCACTCTATTAATTAAAATTTAAAGTTTCTAATAAGTATTACATCAATATGACTTCAAAGATTTTTTTGACATGATCTGGTCTCTTGTGCCTATATGTAGATAATCAATTTTAATATATTTTAATGATGCCTAGAAAGTATACTGAAGATACTCTATTTTTGAATATGAAAATATATGTTTTTCTGTACTAAATTTCAACACCATCTTTTAAAACACTGTATTTTGATAATTCATTCCAGAAATAAATGTAAATAAAGAAAGATGGATGTATTTCTATATCATAAAGCTAAACATGTGAGAAATCATTTCCTACATTCAAATATCATATGATTTAAAGCTGTGACTTCCTATTGTATTACCAGTAAATATTCAATGAAAAGTATTAGTCTGACCATCTGGGAAAGTATTTAGAAATGAAAGGAAGAAATATTGAGTATATTTAATAAGGATTCAAGACAAACGAAACAAATAGTAAAGGAAAATGTCACTGAATACATAAATGGAGAAATGGAGAAAGCCCAATGTTAACCAAATAGGAGAAAAAGAAAAAACAGGAAATGTTAAAGATGAGCTGAATCAAAAGTTTCTGGATGTGGGCTCACCTGGCACTCGTCTGTCTACATATGAGATGGTATAAAGAATACACCATGTCCACAGGAAGTTTATTAATCAACACTCAACAAATGAAAGTAATTATTTTTCTTTAAATTATATATTAAAGTTCATTTTAAGAAGGCCAAATACATTCATTTCATTTGGCTCTTTAAATAGTTTTACTTTTAATATATATTAGTGCAAATACATTATAAGTTTTGGGGGAAAATGTGGAACTTCAGATACTGGTAATCTTGGAATGAAAACAGTTAGGGAAAGCTAGAGAGTAGTGACTGAGCTTGCTCAATGATTTAACTTGATTGAACAAATTCGTCCCTTATGGATGACAGAATTTAAAGGGCTTGAAGCCATCTGGGCTGACGTATTGAGACAGAAAAGATCCTGGGATTTCTATTGTGGAAAATCTGCTGTACACAGAAGTAGCTTTCAAAGCACTTCAGTGAAAAGAAGTTTCTCAGTCAAATTCTGGCAGTCTATTCTTCTCAAAGCAACCAGACAAAATTAAGGTCATGATCTACAGTATCAGTCTATGTCTGGTCTGATTGGAGCCACCTAGACCTGCAGTTGAGAATGGACCTCACTCACTGATTTTGAAGACGAGAATACAAGATGTCAGTTCAAGGATCTTTATTTCTGTTGGAGACTTTCATTCTTAGTAAAGATTTCTTTCAGAAAAATTCACACTTTAATGTGACAGAACACAGAATGCAATCATTCTTAGAAGAGAAGTTGAATTCCCTTTTCTAATTCTTACCCATCTCGAGGCTGGAAGAGCATTCCTCATCCAAATCATCAATCCCTGCAAGTGCAACTTTGAAAGCCACAATTTCAAATTCACAGCCATGGTGTTTCTCTACTGTAGTGATGTTACCATTTTGTCATCAGCTCTTAGTATCCCTGTGATATTTCATTATGTGATAATGTAGGCTTTGCTTCCTCATTCATGAAACAAAGGACTATCATCAGAAATTAAAGTAGTAAAAATTGAAATTAACCTGTGTTTAGAGTGAGGAGTCACAATATCTTCACTACTGCTATCTTATGACACAATCCAAAATACTTAATTCCATTTCTCATGCACTATTTAGTTATTAACACTTAGAAGATGCATATCAAATTCCCATGTAACTTAGAAAGTATCAAATTATACTAATCATCTAAATATTATTTTAATTTAAATTTAATATGATTTTTTTTATGTCATGGTAATTAATGTTACTCTTGAATCCCAATCCCTGTATGCCATAGGCATAAATGTCTGCTAAGCACCATGTAGGCTGTTTTACTGAAATTCAATTTGAGGTTATACAATTCTTCTCTGAAACCAAACTTCTGTGTTACCCAACACTCCTTCAGTATTGAGATTCCTTTGACATTTCATGTTCACTAACTGCTAGATACCCAAGCAACTGCTAATATTCGTAGGTGGATTTTACTCTGAGGTAGCTGTGGTATTCATCCTTCTGCATCTTCCCATAATATTACCCTTAATCCTGAATAATGCCTCGTTATTCAAGTGTGTGTGTGAATATGAATTTTTTGTTTTGTTTTGTTTTTTGTTTTTGTTTTGTTTTGTTTTTTGAGACAGGGTTTCTCTGTGTAGCTTTGCGCCTGTCCTGGAACTCACTTGGTAGCCCAGGCTGGCCTCGAACTCAGAGATTCGCCTGCCTCTGCCTCCCGAGTGCTGGGATTAAAGGCGTGTGCCACCACCGCCCGGCTCATGAATTTTATGCAACATTAATCCTAGGACAATATGAACAAAGTTCTACTCACCCAAGAAGTTAGGAAACCAAAAACAACACAAATTTAGAATACCACCTAGAGCCAACTAGGTGAACCAATGAGTTCTATTGGACTTACTTACATAAGTATGGTTGATGGATTATTTACAGGAGAAAGAATGACTCAAAGACAGCTGGAAGCCCACCCTTTCACAGCTGAAAGCTCAAAAAAGCCAGAAAGGAGGCCATACTGCAGAACTTCAGGCAGCTCATCAGGTGGAGAGTGTTCATTTCTTTTTCTTTTAAATATGTTTATTTTACAATTAACTTAATTTCACATATCAGCCACGGATTCCCTTCCTCCCTCCTCCCACCCCCCAGCCCTTCCCCCCAATCCACCCCCCATTCCTACCTCCTCCAAGGCAAGGTCTCCCCTGGGGAGTCAGCCCAGCCTGGGAGACTCAGCTGAGGCAGATCCAGTCCCTTTCTCCCTACATCAAGGCTGAGCAAAGTGTCCCAGCATAGGCCCCAGGCTCCAAAAAGCCAGCCCATGCACCAAGGACAGGTCCTGGCTCCACTGCCTCCCAAACAGTTCAAGCTAATCAATTGTCTCACTTATCCAGAGGGCCTGGTCCAGTTCCATGGGGGCTCCTGAGCCACTGGTTCACAGTTCATGCGTTTCCACTAGTTTGGCTATTTGTCCCTGTGTTTTTTCCAATCATGGTCTCAATATCTCTAGCTCATACAATCCCTCCTCTCTCGAGGGGATTGGACTACCGGAGGTGGAGACTCTTCTTTACTAGCAATTCAGCTGATCCGAGCCTCTTCCGGGCAGCTCAGCTGATCTCTGCCTCTTCTAAGCAGCTCTGCTCCTTGCTTTTTCTCCCAGGTAGTTCAGCTTATCTGAGAGTCTTCCAAACAACATAGCCAGTAGATACTCACAGGCAGCAGCCCTTACTGCTTATATACAGTCGAGGAGGTAGGGATTTAGTTAATCTTGTCCGTTTCAGGGATTTCTGGCAGCCTCTGAGTTGATCACAATCTGAGCTTTAGGAGCTTCCTTGCAGTATGAAATGTTTTCTCTCCCTTTAGTGCATCCTGTATCTTCAATCAGATTCCATCGAAGGTGAGCTTGTTTGTCTCGGAGGAAATTACGATACAACACAATTCCAAATATGTCCAGATGCTCTTAGTTCCCAGAAGAGAACAAAGGATATCCTTTAGCTACAGCTACAGTCAAACTCAGGTCCTCTGTATCTTAACTGCTGAGCTCTCTCCTGCCCTGACAACCACACACTCCTGTGACTTTAAATTCCTTACATCTTCAGATCCTGGTGGAGTATTTATCATAATGTGTTATAGGTATTCAGTGAGTGGTAATTATTTAGTGGTTAAATTATGACATACAGATTGGTAACAAAGATATTGCGCTCTTGAGTCTTTTTTGTTTGTTTGTTTGTTTGTTTTTCGAGACAGGGTTTCTCTGTGTAACTTTGTGCCTTTTCCTGTAACTCACTTGGTAGCCCAGGCTGGCCTTGAACTCACAGAGATCTGCCTGGCTCTGCCTCCCGAGTGCTGGGATTAAAGGCGTGCGCCACTACCACCCAGCTATTTTTTAAGAACAGAAATATTCTCTTAAATATCTCAAAATGTTATTAAATTCTTTAATGCTTTTTGGTAATATTTTTTACCATGTTTAATTAAGAACTCAAATGCGTGTAAATGTGCTTTAACTAAGCCATTGCTCATTCAGTGATTTTTCTACTTGAAATAACGCTAAAATAATTGCCTCTCAGAGTTGAGTTTTAGTAAACAATGTGGAACGAGTCTTATAACAGTAGCAATGCCATTCGTGTATCATTCCAACTTTTCATTCATTCAACAGCTAAATATAGAGGACTCACTTTTTGCTCATCAGAGAATGTTTTAGGTCCTAGAGATACAGTGCTAGACAAAACAAAATGTTACTCTATTCTCAGAACTTGTATGTCACAGAGAGAAAGACAAAGAAATGTATCATAATTAACCATATGCAATATAAGGACATGGTTTGTACAAAAGGCATCCACTTCTTTATTTAGAGGTGTTAGTGGCAGTCTCAGCAACAGGAGTCATAAGAGGTACTGACAGAATGATAAAGGGGTTAATTGGAGAATATCATAAATGCATGTAGTATGTGTTGACGGAAGCTACACCATTCCCTTTCATTTCATTCTTCCAACCCATACAATTTTCCTTTCAACTTTGTGTGCTATTATTTAAAATGTGATATGTCCAACTCTTGCTTCCAGTATGTTCTTATGTGTAGGACAATCTACTGGAGCATGGGTAACCTTTTTATTTCAAGGGACACTGAGAAGAATAATCATGTTATTTATGGGAAAGATGTTCAAAGTTGAGCTGGTAGTGTGTTAAATACAAGAGCAATGGATAACAAGAATATCTCATCTGAGATTTAATGGACCTGATGGTTACAACTTTCCAGGGAATTTTAGTATTTTAAATTGACTTTGACATTGGGTGGTTTTGAGGAGAAACACAGAGCTTTCACCTGTATTTTAAAGGGGTTGCTATTTCTGTTGGGGGACAATCAAGTGTAGAAATTAAGCATGGTAAAGCTTCAAGAAGGTCAGGAAACCTTGTCAAATGAATGAGAGGGGGATGGCAGTTGGGGACTAGCCTCTGGACCAGGTCAAATCTGGAGTAAAATATTAGTATATTGGTTAATGAGAGTTAAGAACAACCTTCTTCATCAATCTCAAGGTTTTGCTTTTTAGTATTGTTTTCTTACCTCAAATCCCAAGTTTTTTTTTCAATCCAGGAATTGCTTTAATAGAACTAATTAGATTTATTAAGCACTAAAATATAATATATATATATATGATTATTGCAAAATACCTATTGCAACATTACATACCTTACACATATAAGCTATCAAAAGATTTCTATATATGTTTTGAAATCATAATTAGCTTACTCTTCTAATACTGCTAAAGATCATAGGTATAAAACCTGCACAGAGTATAGTATTTCCAGTATTCAATCCTGTTTTCCCCACAAAAGTTAAATTTTTTGAATAATATTCTTGGATATCCTTGCTCAAAGTTTAGACCTTTTTAGTGTTTTGCAAAACATCTTTATGTGGAGTTATTAGGTTATGAGTCTAGAGCTTATTTCTAAAGAGGTATTAGTAATGCTTATTACCAGTTTCAGAGAACAAACAAATAAAAATTCTGTTTCAGAACGATGAATAACCTGTAATAAAGTGTCTGTGTGTCTATCAGGTACATTTTGATTTTCATATATTGCTTACCCACATTTTTCTCATCTTGTTACAATGAGCATGTGGAGTACACATCAAACTTTATTATCTGCATTTTGTTGATGTCTGTAAGAAAATGGAAATCCTTTTAATTTCTTGTTTTCTTATATCTACCCAGCCACCTAATGCTACAAATAGGCATGTACAAAGTGAGTAGTTAATTCTTATTCACTTAATATGTGTAATTTGCATAATTAACTATGGCTTAAAACACATAATAATTGCTTCATCATTTCCTTCATAGCATTGTCTCTGAGAGCACTCGCTGATCTTAACAAGCCTCGGGAATCATGGCATTGTGCCCTCAGCATGGATCTGCATCACCCAGCCCATTACAGGGCTATTATCTTTACCACATAAATAATGTTGTTCACACAGAGAAGAGTCTTGTATCGAATACTAATAATTTTACACAGAAAACCTGTAACCTGTGACCCAGGACACTGCCCAGGTGTCTTTTTTGAGTTTGAAAATGGATGACAGTGCAATTTTCAAAAGAATTCCTCAGTTTTATGACTTAGTTAGAAGAGACAACTGTGTATCCAATCCAATTTGTTTATGCTATTTTAGCCTACTCCAAGTAAGAGTGCTCGATTTCCATATGAGATAACTAACTTCTTCCAGTGGAAAAGCTTCAAGATTCTTATGGTAGAATATAACTATATTGTACCATTATAGGCCAACATATACACACATGGAGAGCGCAGTAAAACTTTGGAAAAACAGTCATTATAAGAAAATCTTATCACACTGTGTCTAGGTGCCAAGTTCTGTTCTAACTGACTTACAGAAACAAACAAGCTCACTTATTCCTGTTAGTAGACACTGGAGAGAGATATCATTATTATTCTTTTCACAGGCAAGGAAATGAAGAACGGGGAACTTATTACAGCTTTAGGTAATAAGAATGATAAGTCTCTTAGACTGGTAATGTAAAATGTACCACTAACATATCCTCTTGTGTCAATATCCATGAACTTTCTACATGGAAAACAGGATATTACTGGCCTTGAAGACATTATGTCTCCACTCTTCCCAACTTATCAATACAAGTAATCATCAATATATCAATTAAGTTATGTTAGTATTTTAAAAATTCCATATTTGTTGTTAGAAAAAAATATGAAAAATTCACTTTTCATAAACACAGCAATGCATATATTAATATACATATATATAGTTGTTTTAACCTTTATATATATCTTTGTGCAAATACATGAACACTATAAAATGAGGAATCATCTTTTACCCTTAAATCCCTATAGCATTTCTAGAGCTCTAAGCATATTATCTAAGGTGTACAAAAGTTGTCTGAAATATGTATCTGGGGTAAGAGCATGAAGCCAGTACAAGAAGATTCACAGAGTTATTGGGCAGATGCTATTCTTAGTTCAGTCATCTTTCTCAGATTAGAAAAGTACAGTTATCTTTGGCCACATTATTGACCTTTCCTGTGCTTTAAACAGCAGTTTCTGGGAGAGAGAGAAAAAAAAACCATAAAAGTGAAGCCCTGAGGTAAAACTCATAAAAATAAGCAAGAAACAAATAACAATAATCTTCTACTTGTCCATTTGGAATTCAATCCCATAAACAGTTTTAATACATTTGCAAAGAGCATCATGGTCTTACAGTAACTACACAGAACATTGTAAATATTTCCACCACCCCTTTAAAAACATCCATGAATTACTTCTGAATCTGGCTGCGAGAACAGAATGTGTGGATGAAAATACTTTAGATCATTCAGATTGGCACTGATCACCTTGTTTCATACTGGAGAATCATGACAAGGCTGCCTGATTATTAATAAAATGATAATCTTTACTTCTGAAATCACATCTTCAGGCCTCCAAAACTTTAAGTTTAATTCTGGAAAAATAACAATCATGAATTTATTGAATGTTTAGAGTTTATCCCATTATTGCTATTGCATGTTTTTAATTTTTATTGAAAACCTAGTCTTCTCTCATACAAGTCATCTTGATCACAATTTCCCCTCCCTCCCACCACTTTTAGCTCCCTTCCACTTCTCCTCTCCCCAAGATCCACTTTTTCTTTTCCTCTTCAGAAAAGAACAGGTCTCCAAAAGACTATAGTCAAATGAGACAAAACAAGATACAACAATACAAGGAAAAAGCCATCATATTGAGGCTGGACAAGCCAAGCCAACATGAAGAAAAGAGACCCAAGAGCAGACAAGAGTCAAATACTACCACTGTTAGGAGTCCCACAAAAACACCACGCTAACAGCCTTAACACATACTCAGAGGAACTGGTGCAGAACAACGCAGGCCCTGTATTTGCTGCTTCAGTCTCAGTAAGCTCACGTGAGCCCTTCTTAGTTGATTCAGTGGGCCATGTTCTCCAGGTGTCCTCCAACTCCCTTGATTCCTATAGTCTTTCCTCCCCTTGTTCTGAAGGGTTCCCTAGATCCAGTGGGAAGAACTTGATGGAGACCTCCAGTTTAGACTTTCTCTGGCATAATGTCTGGCTGTGGATCTCTGCATCAGCTTCTATCTGCTGCTGCCAATTGGACAAGGCACTCATCTGAGTATAGCAGAATGTCATTAGGAATCATTTCTTTCTCTTTTTTTTTTTTCCAGTTGTGTTTGGTTCTACCACAGATATGTGGGCTCTCCAGTCTCCAGTTCCTGGCTATCCAGGCATCCAGGCAGAGTAGGCCATGGGCTCCCTCTCCTGGCAAGGGCCTCAAGTTAAACCAAATATTGGTTGGCCACTCCTACAAGTTCGGTGCCACCATTGCCCCCCTTGTCTTTATAGGCTGGACAGATTGTTGACCAGGATTTTGTGGCTGGGTTGGTGTTCACTTTTCTCTTTCTGTAACCTGGAGAGTACCTTCTCGCACCAAAGAGTCCAGAATGTAGGGGTGAAAGCTCCATGCAGGCACCAGGTCGACCTCTCTACATTCAATGAGCTGTGTTTATGTCCTCTGCAGTGGGGCTCTACTGTCAATTTTCAGAGCATGAGCTCCTGTCCTAGTATCAGCCTGGGTTGATTGGGTATCTCCAAGGTACACCCTTGGCAAACAACTCAATGGAGTGCAACCTAGTCCCAACACTAGAAGCCTCACCAGAAAAGATAGCCAGTTCATATTCCATATCCTCCATTACTAGGAGTCTTCACTGGGATCATCCTCATAGATCCCAGGAAGTTTCCCCTGCACTGGTTTACTACACCATCCCCCCAGTGCTCAGCAATTCCAAAGTCTCTGCCTGCACTCTCCCTCTATCCCTACCCCCCATACATGATCCTTCCCACTTTCATGTCCACTCGTTATCAGTCTACCCACAAAATTTATTCTATGTTTGCTTCCCAGGGATGTCCATGCCATTTTCCCTAGAACCCTCCTCTGCACCTAACCTCTCTGGTCTGTGGATTGTAGCTTGCTTATCATTTAAGTAACAGCTAATATCTGCTTATAAGTAAACACATACCATATTTGTCTTTCTGGATCTAGGTTAACTTATTCAGGATGCTTTTTATTTTTCTTGTTCCATCCATTTGCCTGTAAATTTCATGATGGCATTTGTTTTTTAAATATCTAGTAATATGACACTGTGTAAATATACCACATTTTCTGCACTTTAGGAGGAAATGTTAGGAAATTATATTAGGTTCTGCTACAAAATTTATGTTTTCTAAATAATATTATATTTATATTTAAATATATAAATATTTTGTTGTTTTTTAAGTGGGCACATTAAGTATTTTTCTTTAGTGCTAAATTTTGTGGCTATTTAAAAAACACATATTTAGTTAACAGTAGAGAATCTTCACTAAGTTATCTGGTTTTCTTGAATTTAATGCTTACCACTTGTGTACCCAAAGAAAAAATACCTACTTTCTCTATTCTTTAGTTTCTACTTTGTGGAAAACATAGGTAATGAATTAACTTGTTTTGAAATTCTTTTGTTGACAATATAATATGAAGTTCTGAATAGCACTTGAGAGATTTTTTTTTAACAATAAAATGAAGAATAGTCAAACCAAGTATCATTCTTAATTGATTTATGAAGAATTTGACATTTGTGTTTGGAAGAAATGAACAGAGGAATAGAAGGGGAGTTCAAACACACAATTCTTCCTATGATCCTTCATCATTTTAAAGTGAAAACAAACTTCTCATAGAATGCTTGACACTTCATCTTCTGTTCCAGTTATGTGTATGGTACAGAATTCTGAAAAATGGTGTGTCGATATTCATAGTTTCAATATAGGATGATAGGTCCATTTATGAATCTACATTATTAGGTTAATTTTACCTATTTGTATTCTTGTTCTTCTCATTCAACAGACAAACATAATGGTATTTAAGTGGCTCATTCTTGAAGTCCTGTTCTAATTAAATTCTTCTTTGAAGTAGATACTCTTGGTCTTCAGTATTACATATGTCCAACACAAGTAACAATCACTTCAAATCAGACTGCATTAAAGAACAAATGAGTCTATACAGCATCAAATCAAACTTGTGGGTAGTCATAAGTTTCAGAGATAGCTGACTGCATGACTTTATAAAAGCCTACACAAGAGCTCCATCTTCCGCTTCATCCATCAACACTTAGTTGAATTCTTGGGCTTGTTTTCTTTCAAGCTAAGGTAGACTGTCATTGAATGTGCTCCAGAGCATATCACGATGTATGAGAAAAGACACTTCGAACCATCTGACAACTGACAAAATCAAGTTCTCTGTTTCAATTTCCAGGTCACGTGACAGGCATGGGCCCTCTACATTCTGTCAAGCAATCACAATTTTGTATGCTATTATCGACTGGGATTTAGAAAGGCACATGCTGGAGCTCTAAATTGATTTAGCTTGTTCTCTGACTGGTGCTTACAGGTGGTGGTCAGTAGATGGATTTAAAAAAAGGACAGGCTTATTTCAGATGAGGTAAGTGAATTCAAACATACAAGCTATCAAAAATTTCAAGCAACTTCTATCAGACCTTTTATCTCATCATTGCCCTTTGAGTATACCTATACCCCTTTATAATATCCATCCCTACCAAATATCAAAAGTTAATGTGTACTCTGTTATATCTCCAGAAGCAAATAGTTTTTTAAGGTGTACAATTAATGTGTATTTTTTAAAACAACTAGTCTATTATACAATCAGCCATTGAAGAATAGTGATGAAAGAAGAAAGGAAAATATGTTGCATGACTGTTATCTTTTATTATGATTATATTTATGTGTTCGCATGTAGCTGGAGTTTTCCTGCCTGGCCCACAGTCAGGAGAAATCTCTGTCACCCGCCAGTCACACAGCAGCTCAGACCCAACCAAGTAAACACAGAGACTTACATTGCTTACAAACTGTATGGCCGTGGCAGGCTTCTTGCTAACTGTTCTTATATCTTAATTAATCCATTTCTATAAATCTATACCTTGCCATGTGGCTCATGGCTTACCAGCATCTTCACATGCTGCTTGTCATGGTGGTGGCTGGCAGTGTCTCCCTCCACCTTCCTGTTCTCTCAATTCTCCTCTCTGTCTCCCTCTGCCTTCGTGTTCTCTCAATTCCCGCCTATAATTCCTGCCTGGCCACTGGCCAAGCAATGTTTTATTTATTGACCAATCAGAGAAACACATTTGACATACAGACCATCCCACAGCATTTGCATTTATATATATATATATATATATATATATATATATATATATATTAAAATTTCTATATATTAAGACAGTACATTTTATTTACAGAAATTCTTTTAAATTAATTCTTTCATTCATGGTAACTTCAAACAAATATGCAATGTAATATGGTCACCTATATACCATACTACCCCCTCCAGCTCCTTCATAGTCCCCCCAAGATATCCCCCTTCAACTTTCACATCTTTATGGTTTCTTTTTATCTTGTTTTTTAAAAAATAATTTAACAATGCCATATAGTGCTGGCCACATGTACATGGGTATGGTATCATACACTGTAGCATGGGAATCTTACCAGTGGCTGAATGCTAACAAAAGAAAATAGAAAGGAAAAGGAAAGGAAGAAAGAAAGAAAGGAGGGAAGAAAAGGAAGAAAAGAAAAGAAAAGAAAAGAAAAGAAAAGAAAAGAAAAGAAAAGAAAAGAAAAGAAAAGAAAAAAAGAAGAGAAAAATGAATTCTCTCTTTTATAGAAATGATCAATTGCCAATAATCCCTCATTATTGTGTGAGGTTTGGAGTTCATCTACCCCATCTACGCTAGGATTTTGTCTGTTTTGATCTTATGTAGATCTGATGATGAAAACCACAGTTGCTGTGAGTTTGTAAATGCAATATCTATTTTTTTCCCCATCTGAAGACAGCATTCAAAGCACTCTTCCCCATCTGCAGGTTCTTACTTCCTGCCTCATCTTCCAAGAATTCCTTTTGTGTGTATTATGAAAACTGGCCTACACAACAGCTAATGATGACCTACAAATATTAGCATTGACTAAAAAGTTATTCCGTACTCAGTTAATAACTTATACACCAAGAAAACTTGTCTTATTTCTATATTAATATAAAAATATACTTGTGTGCAATCAATAAATGAGTCAAATTTCCTTGGGCTTAAGGAGTATATTAGGTACACCAAGACCTTCAGTTCAATAAACAAACCGGAAAGAGTTAATGCAACTAAAAAGGCATACTATAGATTCTGACCCTAGATGTTTAGGATGTGTGATATCCCACCAGGGAAAATACTAAAACATAAAAATAAATAAATTATGGTGTTATTTAATTAAATGGGAAGCTCAATGTGCTCTGGAGGCAATTTATTACAATAACTGGAGCATCCAATCCTTGCAGTGCATTGTAATGAATATAAATCAAGGAATCCTCTCTTAGAAGAAAAACATTTACCAATTGCTTATAAACTGTACCTGAGGGCCTCATTAGATTAATGTGTTACTAGAATGCTGCATTATCTTAGCAAACTTTATTTAAAGCATCACTACCACATTCAGCATCACTAACACTTGCTTTTCTCTGAGCACCATGCCTTTCCTGTCCTATTCCTGGCTCTATCTGTTTTTTTCATATTTCCCCTCCTGACTTTGCCTAACAGTCATCTGGCTCTTGGGTGTCTCCAGAGCAGATTCCTCATGATAAATATCACCAGGCATAACATACTGTCAAGTAGCTGTAATTTCTCCTAAAACTATCCTTTTGATACTTGATTTTTCCTTATATGTTAATATATTCCATCTTGTTAAAGATAGAATATTGAGATTATTTCCATTGTTGGTCTCTCTAACTTCTTACTACATCTCTCTAGCAATTTTGTACAAAATCCAAGACTTTTTTGATATAATATTTTTTTTTTAAGAATTTGCTTCCCACTGCTATTCTACCATTGTTTATAGCCACATTGATGTGTCAGGTGAATTGCTACCACATATATTTAGCCATTATTCTTCTATTTAAAAAAAAAAGCAAAACCCAATACTGTTCAAAAATAAATAGCTTAATCATATCTCTAAGAATAACAATCCTTTGAGTATATGCCCAAGAGTGGTATTGCTGGATCATGAGGTAGATTGATTCCCAGTTTTCTGAGAAACCACCGTGCTGATTTCCAAAGTGGCTGTACAAGTTTGCACTCCCCCCAGCAATGGAGTAGTATTTCCCTTAAGCCACATCCTCTCCAGCATAGTCTGTCATCGGTGTTTTTGATCTCAGCTATTCTGAAAGGTATAAGGTCATATCTCAGAGTTGTTTTGATTTGCATTTCCCTGATGGCTAAGGATGTTGGGCAATTGATACCACAAGGACATTTGCTCAACTATGTTCATAGCAGCATTATTCCTAATAGCCAGAACCTGGAAACAACCTAGATGTCCCTCAAAAGAAGAATGGATAAAGAAAATGTGGTACATTTACACAATGGAATACTACTCATCTGTGAAAAAAATTGTAGGCAAATGAATGGAACTAGAAAAAAACATCCTGAGAGAGGTAACTCAGACCCAGAAAGACAAACACAGTATGTACTCACTCATAAGTGGATATTAGATGTAAAGCAAAGGATAACCAGGCAACACTCAACAACCCCAGAGAAGCTATATAACAAAAGGGACCCTAAGAGAGACAAGCATGGATTCCCCTAGGAATAGGAAATAGATACGATTTCCTTGCCAGGTGGTGGTGGTGGTGGTGGTGGTGGCGGCGGCGGCGGCGGCGGCGGCGGCGGCAGCGGCAGCGGTGGCGGCGCACACCTTTATAATCCCAGCACTCGGGAGGCAGAGGCAGGCGGATCTCTGTGAGTTAGAGGCCAGCTGGGCTACAGAGTAAGTTCTAGGAAAGATGCAAAGCTACACAGAGAAACCCTGTCTCAAAAAAACCAAAGCAAAAAAAAAAAAAAAAAGAAAGAAAAAGAAAAAAAATTCCTGAGTAAATTGTGAACATGGGGGAGAGGAGGTAAGGGAAGGTGGCAAAAAAACATGAGGGAAGGGGATGGTTGAGTTGGGGAAGGGACAGAGAGGGAGAGCAAGGAAAGTTATCTTGATAGAGGGAGCCATTGTGGAGTTAGGGAGAAACCTGGTGCTTGGGAAATTCCAAGGAACTCACAAGGATGACCCCAGCTAAGACTCCAAGCAGTGGTGGAGAGAGTTCCCGAACTGGCCTTCCCTTGTAATTAGATGGATGACTACCCTGATTGTCATCATAGAACCTTCATCCAGTAACTGATGGAAACAGATGCAGAGATCCACAGCTATGCATTGGGTGGAGCTCCTGGAGTCCAGTTGAAGAGAAGGAGGAGGGATTATATGAGCAAAGGGGTCAAGATTATGATGGGGAAATCCACAGAGACAGATGACCCCAGCTAGTTGGAGCTCACTGACTCTGGACTGACAGCTGGGGAACCTGTGTGGGACCAAACTAAGCCCTCTGAATGTGGGTGACAGTTGTGTGGCTTGGGCAGTTTGTGAGGCCACTGGCAGTGGGACCAGGATTTATCCCTAGTGCACAAACTGGCTTTTTGGAGCCCATTCCCTATGGAGGGATACCTCTCTAAGACTCCATATGGGGAGGCCAGGGGAGAGGCTCGGTGCTGGCTCAGCTTGAGCAGATGGGGGCGTGGGGTGGGGGGAAGTTGGGCAGTGAGTGGGAAGAAGGGAGGGAGTGGGAACTGTGGTTGGTATGTAAAATGAAAAAAAAACCTTTTAAATATAAAAGAATTAAAAAATCAATCAACAACATACATTTATTCATAAATTCTTACATCATAAATAATTTTGTTACCCAAAAGCAATATCATTTTAGAAAACTCATTTATTCAACATATTTTTCTGATCCTTGTTTCTAATACTATGTCCACTTCAGTTAATTATTTGAATACTGCCATTTGCCCCACCCTATAATTTAATATGTACCCTTTAGAGTGCTCCCATGAATTTCCTGTCTAGTGGAACTTTTTGTATCCCCAAATACCCTGCCCTCTTTTGACTTTCATTCTATTCATCATGTTCATTCATGTGTCATCAAAATCCATTTTCTTTTCTTCAACTCTGTAGATCTCCCAAAGCCTAATTCACATCCCAAAACTTTTCATATTTGTCTCAATCTGTTCAGTATCTTAGCTTTCAAGATTTTCGTATCTTGGAGCATTATTACTTGAAAATGTTACTTGTTAATTATGCACTGATGTAGCCAGAAGGTTTCTCTTGTCCCACCCTACCCCTTGGTCCCTCAGACACTTATAAAATAATTATTCAGAGGCTTAATATTAATTACCAATTACATGGACTATGGCAGGCTCCTTGCTAACTAGCTCTTCTAACTTAACTCATTTATATTAATCTATAAGTTGCCATATCTTTGTGGCATTACTTATCTGCTGGCATCTTGCTGTTCCTTTGGTGGCGCTGACATCTTTCTGCCTCTGCCTTTCTTCTTCCTGTTTCACTCTTTTGGATTTCTTGCCTGAGTATAACCTGACTCACCATAGGCTAGAGTAGCTTCTTTATTTACTAATCATAGCAACACATATTCACAGCATAAAGAAAGACATACCACAGCATACTGACATGTATAAGTGGTATTATTTCAAATTTAAAAATAACAGCTACTCCCTGTGACATTATATTTTACTACTAATGATGGATATTCCTACTAATGGTTATTCACAATGTATTTAATATATTCTGTGACCTGTAACACCTTGATTTTACTTTGAAGATAAAGAATTTACTTTGAAGAACTAGAATTTTTAAAGCCTTTGTCTCCTCATGCATTACTTAAATGTTTTTAAAAGGAATATAATAGAAAAGTAGAGGGAAGAAATAGGGATAAAGAACAATAAGAATGTTAGAAAAAGAGAGGGTAATAATATTATTTTATGTTTACTTAAAATTGCATATGGAGTTACACACTTAAGAAGGGCAATGTGTCATGCAAATGCTATAGACCATCTAACAAAAACCTTCCAAAGAGGTTTGGGAAACCTCATTTTGAGTTATCAGTCAGGGGAAGGTAAGAAACTCACAAAACCATATAAGCTACTGTCACTGCTTTAGGTTTCTTCCAATAAACTGAAGCCCCTATTGATGAAGATACCACATACTTCAGACATAAGATTTGAGGAAATTGAGCTGGATCTGATCTGGGAGCATCTTCACTGATGAGTAGTTTTTACAGCATTGGAATGAGCTATGCAAACTGCTGAGGGCAAGTATCAAAAGATAGTTCTACCCAGATGTATTTTTTACAGATCATAGCAATAACCAGATGGCAAGATACCCTACAAGTGTAATAGTGGCACTTGCATCCTGGGGTTTACCAACAGGTGTCTAATATGAATTAAGGCTGCTCAGTAAGAAAAAAAAATCATGCCTGGCACTATAAACCTAGCCCAATCTGTGGCTTGTGTAGCAGTGGACCCTAGAGGAGAACATACTACTTTTACTTCCCTAAGTCAGTATAATATCTAATTGCATTCTAAATAATAATTCTTATGCCCACAAGTAAAAGTATCTTTCATGCCTCACCTAAGAAACATCTTTTTGAACTAAACAGATTCTATCACAGAAAATCCCAACTGGTACAATGGAAAGAACAACTAACTGATTGTGGGGTGTCCAGCCCCCATTGATATGTTTTTACAGCACTACTCCTACACCAAGGATCATCAGGAAAGTGAGGGTGGAAAGATCGTCAGAGTCAGAGTATCAGGGCATCTTTGTGAGATAAAATTTTCTCTACATTGCACCAAGACTCTACCCATGAAATATTAACAATATGGCCACCTAACTGAACAATGACACCAGTTGGCATGCCAACATGAATAAGAGAAATCTCACAAGTCCCCACCTCTACACGGAGAGATGTAGGCAATTAACGGCTGCTAAGATAGGGAGAATCAGGATTCTGGAGAGGTGCCCCTGGACAGATTACTCAGTTCTAAGTGAACAGACCTAAATAAATATACATGTGAGTAAAAATAAAGAGAACCAGCAGATTACTTGTTTATAAATTAAGTGTATGTATGCAGAAACCAATAATAATTAAAGAATATTCTTTAAATTTTGAATAAAATGAATAGTTAGCATCATATATGCAGAAAGGAAACTCACAAAAGAGCTACAACACAATAGAAATTATAGTGGCAATTTGTGCAACATCTTTATTATAAAATTGAAAGTAAAACACAGCTTAGTATAAAGCACAACTAGCATCTATTTACCTTCATCAAGTGGGTAAAATACAAATTTATAATTCTATTAACTTTACAACACTACTCTTTAAATGATATCATTGAGACTACTTGACAATATTTAAATTTTTTATCAATATGTGACTGATCTGTAGTTGATGACACAGTCAGAAAGTGAACTAGACAGATGGTGTCTAGAAAACCTCTCCCATCATAAATTAATAACACACGGAGGTAGAAAATATTAAATTTTAGTTACAATCAAGGTTAAGAATACACCAAAATTTCCTTTACAATTTTTAATAATTTTGGAGAGCTGCAAAACTTCTGGGAAAAAAAAAGGAGGCCACAAGCAATCAAATATACTGATCTATTTTGCTTTGTTTTAATGAGCTGCAATGTACATTCATGATGCTTATTAAATGTCTCCATGCTTTCCTGGCCACTTTTGTTTAGAATATAATAGAGTGCTCATACATGAACTATATGTATTTTCAAAATAGTGAGATCCAAGAACACTGATATTCAAAAGACCCTGCCAATGATTTTTGAAAATTAATAATCTGCATAAATTTAAGAACATGACTGAATATCAGATATTTTATGAATATTTTGAGAAATTATGTATTTTATCAAATGGACACAAGGAGAATTAGAAGTAGTTTCATAACTGGATAATGTATAAAATTTTCAGTTACCAAAATGCTTTAATTACTTGAGTTTTATGTCTTCTAACATTATAAATCAGGAAGTACTGGTTTCCTCAGATAATCATTCGCTGATAATTCTTGAATCTAAACTTTAATGATTCCTAGATTCTCTTAAATGTCTTTAAATTATTGAAGGGACTATTTTATGCAAATTATTAAAATACATTACTAAAGAGAAACGCATGAGTTATGCTAAAAGAGAGCACAAACTACTAAGAATTACCCATAACAAAATAATGTTAAAAATCAGTGGAGACCAGTAAGGAGGTAGTAAAATTATGATACAATTTATTTTTCAAAATGCAAGCAATTTGCTGATAATCTGATACCTGTAGTTTGTTGATTTGGAATTCACATAGACTTTTACTACCAATTAATAAAAAAGTGTTTTAATATACATTAGGAACAACCTGATAATTTCTTGGTCATAGCACTATTTGTCTTGAAGACAGAGTCACTTACAGTAAAATCTACAGTCATTTTACATAATTAGAATTTAACTACAATTTATTGCAGTTTAATTTGCGATGAAGAAAACCAATTCTAACTAAAGTTTATTTAATCAACACGTGTATATTAAACTTCTAATAATACACATTACTACATAAATATAGTAAAACCAAATTGAATAACAACTATATTTATATATGAATCAGTCTTGTGGCTTATAACTTTCTGATGATTTAATGAACAATTAAGTCACTTGACCTAGGAAAAAATATATATGCAGTTACAATAAATTTACAAATGTACAGTCAATATCATTATTCCTTCTGATATTACATTATTGAAAAACATTGATTCTCTGTCTCTCAATATTTTCATTTATTATAAATGCATCATGTTTTTTACTACTAATGAAAAAAATAAATATTAATGAGATCACAATATTGATTCTATGTCGTTTGAGTTTAAAACACTTAGTGGAATGCAGTAAACATCCACGTGATGACACACATTTGTAAAGATTCTGCATCAGCTTACATAGATACAGAGATAGTTAGATGGCCTTTGAAAAGAAAAAGGAAAAGTAAGAGAAAGGTATTGTAACTTCCTTGATAGAATCTCAACCTCTAATACCAACTCCTAAGAATAAATATTGGAGAGACACACATAGCGTGGACAGCCATGCCATTTACTCTAAGAATATAAACAAATTAAAATTCTCATGAAATCTTTGCTTTGATCCAATAACTCCAATGTTAACACTTGAATGGAGTCTGCATTGACAGCTTGGTTACTGTCTGGTATGGTACTGCATGCCTTTGATCCCCAAACTTGAGAGGAAGAGGCAGGCAGAGCTCCAGGCCAGCCCAACATAGCAAGTTCCAGCTGAGGCTGATGACTTTTTACCAAAAAACAAACAAACAAAAACAAAACCTTCTCCTTTCATTTTTTCTTTGATGCGTTCACTTTTAGAAACCTTTTAAATTTATCCAAAATTGAGACACAAGTACAAATGGCTCTCAGATCTGTGCTCCACAAACATGGTTCCCTACATCTACTGAAGCACAGTGACTAATGCAAAAGCCAGCATTGACACTTGAATATAATCTGTAACCCATAGGTTAAATGTGGCATCAACAATTGTTTTGGGTATTCTTAAAGTTTTGACAAATTCATAATGCCATCTAAACACCCTTATTGGGTCATGTAGAATAGTTTAACTGCTTAAAAGTTCCTCTGTTCTCCAGTTAGTTATGTAAATACTGGAATGCAGGGTTCAAGTATGTTTAATTCCATCAGATGTGGCCAAATTGACTCTTAAATTGACAGTGATCTAAATTTCTACTAATAATGAAGAGTTTCTCATCCTTCCTGTTTGAGGTTTATTTTGTTGTTGTTTGTTTTTTGTTTTTTCATATTGCTGTGATAAAAAGCATCTTGACTAAACACAACTTAATCGAGAAAAGGTTTCTTTGGTTCACACTCCCAGTTTACAGTTCATTATCATGGAGCTGTCATAGAGACAGAAATTGGAGGTCTCATATCCACAATCAGAAAGCAGAATAATTGAAGGTATGCTCTCTGCTAGTACTTTCTCCTTCTATTTAATCCAGAGCCACAGCCAAGATAATGGTGCCCCCCACTTTTAGGATAGGAATTCTACCACATCAACTAAAATAATCAAGACCATCTCTCAAACAGCAAGCTCAGAGGCACAGCTCTCTGGTGATACTAGATTATGTGTAGTCGATAATTAACACTAACTATTATACTCTCCAGCTGTGCTAGCATTTGGTAGAGTCAGTCATTTGAATTTTCCCCTATAATGAGTTTATAGTATTCACTGTAAAAATTTGTAACCAGACTCAAAAAATAGGAACCGTGAGTTACTGATTTAAAGTAATTAACTGATATAGTTAGCTAAAAACGCACTACTGTTCTAGGCTGGCAGAAGGGCTCCACAAGTGAAAGGTCTTGCTGTACAAACTTTATTTTGGGTCCATCTTCAAATCCCAAGGTAGAAGGAAAGAATAGATTCCTGAAAGTTGTCTTCCTGCCTCTGCAGAGGCACTATAACATGAGACTTCCTGAATTTTCACGTGTATAAAAATTTACAAATGAATAATGATAATTATAATAGCCAAATTTTAAAAAGAAACTTTCATCTTACAACTTACATGCTCATATCAAGGTGTCTTCAAAATCAATGTATAACTGAAATTATGGAACAATACATTGCTCCAATATATGACTTTCGTTGGGAGAAAACAGATATATACTCGTTCACAAGAGTCGGGTGTAACCAACACATTTGAAAAACTGTAAAAGGATGGTGATTAGTTGACAGGTTGTACAAATATCTGTCAGGAACATGCAATTGCAGAAGACTATAACCCTTTGAAAGGTATATATATATATATATATATATATATATATATATACACACACACACACACACACACAGAGACACAAGCCCCTCCACTCACACACATATACTAGGTAGTCACTGGAAAGATCAGGCTGAGTTCTAACATGTTTTTTATTGAGATAGAGTCTGTGGGTGATGTACAGTAACTAAAAAATGAAAGATACCTCCCCTCATCTCTAAGGTAAAACAGAAAATCTAATCAATAAATGGAAGGAAGCAATGTGTGTTTCCAGTGTTAGTAATATTCCATTTCACCTGGGCAATGTAAGGGAAAAGTAACCTGGTCTTAGGGAAAGGGAGTAATGCACTCTTAGCACACACTGAGTTGTGGTGGGTAACTAAAATGAAATCGGTTTTGAGACTATGATTACAGCCATACCTATGAGTGATGTCCAGTTAGAATGGAGAATGAAGCTCCTCCAGCTACCCTCCTGTAGAAAAAAAAATTGAAAAACAAGTAACAGGCTTTTGCTCCTGGGTAGGAAAGGAACAAGACAGGTATAATTAAATGTAAATAATATTTCATGAGGAGAAGATAAAGGGAAAATTTCACTTTTACGTTTAGACACTTCTCTGAAAGACCAATGGGCACCACAAATAGACAACATATCTTTAAGAATAAGTTACAACCACAAGTAAAACCAACCACAGAACAAGAACCTACACACGCATTAGGCCAAGCTAAGCTAACTTCACACCTACACTAAAGTTCTAGTAGCAGAAAATATATACAGTTTCCAAGATAAAGGCTATTTACTTCAGTTTCTAACCAACCACAAATGGCTACCTATTAGCAATGATAATAATAGATAGATATAATAAGAAGAAAGAAATGGGCACTGAAAGATTCCAAGTCATGAGAAGGACTACACACAGCATAATATTTCAACTACATGATGAACATAAAATATTTATGATTATGTTAATGATTGTAATGGTGTGAACAGATTATACAGTTAATCTCAAGGAAAATATTATAAGTGAAATAAAACTAAAATCAAATGAAAATGAAATGGAAAAATTATTATAGGGAAAAAGATCTGACAGGAACTTTAATAGACTCAATACAGTCATGGAAGGAATCACTATAAAGCCAAGAATGGATCATTAAATCTTTACCATGCAGAAACTCAAGGAGAATAAAATTAGAGTATGTAAAAAGAATACTATTGAGACTTTAAATCACCAAAAAATATGTGGCAATGTGGAAAAGCAGTCCCTTACAGAGGAGAAATATTGAAAGACATAATTAAAAAGAATTTCCCCAAACTGCCAGGTAAAAGTAAGTCACACAACAAAGAGTTTTGAATATAACAAAACAATTTACTGCTGTAGATATGAACAATCACATAGATGTTTTTCACATATGTACTTATATATGATGGATTCTAGAATACAGGCATCATGAAAAGCAGAAAATATTGTCCATATATTAACCTGCCCCCAAACCAGATCACTGCATGCTCAGTGAGATCAAAGCCAGTCTAAGCTAATAATGAGAACCTATCAGAATGGAAAAAGAAGTGGTGGAAACTTGCAAAAACATGGAGGAAAGTATGATTTCCAGACTAAACATACATAAGCCATAGGGAAAATGCCTGCCAGTCTATCATGTGACTTTGTACCCATCAACTGAGAGTTTGAAAAAGCAAAAGAATATAAAGCCACACCATACAAGAATGAAAGAGCTGAGAACTACATCAAAATTTTATCCCACAAATATTGAAACAACATGTTTCTAAGAGAGTAAATAATAAAATAGTATAGATATATATTGTCATGAAACTAAAAAATATCAAAATAAAAACATGTTCAACCAAATATTTGAAACTAGACAGTGTAAAGCACACACAATCCAGCATTCAGAGTGTAGATATGGGCATGTTAGCTCAAGGCTGTTATGGGCTCCTTTTTGAACTCTGTCTCAAACATAAGCTGAACAAGAGTAGCACCAACAGACATGCCCAAATAGACATGGAAAAGTCCAAAAGGTTTCTAGTTCACACAAAGAACTACAAGCAACTAACAATGCTAAGCACAGGAGAAATGGTATTCCCTTGGGAAGTACTCACCAAGTAGTTATCTAATTCCAAATAGTCAGTCCTTAAAACATGCATACGAGAAACTTACACAGACTGAACAGATTATATTTAAGAATATATATACATGTAATAGAAATTAATGAAATAGGCTATGAATTTAAAAGACATCAAGAGGAGTATATGTGAGGGTTTGAAGTGAGGAAAGTGAAAAAGAGACCGCAATTGCAATACAATCTCAAAAAAGAGAAAACAAAACAAAAAAACGAAGGCCTGTGAGTATAACTCAGAGGTATAGATATATAGGGTTAGTCTTCAACACTGCTAAAACAAATAAAAATGACAACATGGAGGCCAAAGTTACAAAAAGCAAATATAATTAACTAAAGAGATACAAAAGCAACCAACCATTGACAGAATTACAATAATCACTGTCTCAATGGTGAAAAAAATTGCTAGAAAAGATGATCAAATGTGTAGGAAACACAAATAGAGTAAACCAAAGAATAATGCTCCCTAAACCTAGGAAGAGGTAGTAATGAACATATTGGAACCCTCAGGTGTGACACCCAAGTTGTATCCACAAGATGAAAAGAATCAATCATGATAGTATGAAGATGTGATGGCCAATGCCTGAGGATTACCATGGATTTAAGACCAATTTGTGACTATATAATGAGTTCTGGACCAGATTAAAGGAGTTCTTTAGATTCTGTATCAAGAATATAAACAACAGAAAGAAGAGTAGCAAATGTCTCTGGTGGTAATTATCCTGTTGTGATTCAAACTCTAGAAGTAGAAACTAGATATGTGGCTTATTCTGAAATCTCATTTTCAAAGGACCTCTGGAATGGAAGCCAAAAGGAAATGAGGAGGATGAAGGTTAGTACAGAACCCTCACTAGGAGAAAGGTTATGCTTGGCATTATGATCCATGCTCAGATGTCTTTGCAAGAATGAACTTCATTTCTCAAAGGTCCTTAAAGCAGGTGTTTTCACTCAGTATCCCAATTTGGGGATTAACCTGCTGAGGATCTATTTTTTGACCTATAACAGGACTTCCTGTTTCAGCATGGCTCATGGACGATCATGAGGAACATGTCTTGGTCTGGTAACCCCATCACAATTTGGGCCATCTCTCATTGGCCATTGCAGCTGAGAAGTGTTCTATGCTTAGTCCCTTGAGCTCATTATGCCCCCATATTTTCTTTGCTGAATTCTCTACTTCTTTTTTAAAAACTATTATCCAATAACCACTCCCGGAAGAACTTTCTACAGTAAAATCTGTCTCATGGATTCCAATCTGTTACAGAGAGGTGAAGGTATTTTTTTTCTTATTTTCAGTATACAGTACCCCATTGTTCTCTGATGAGTCTATGTCAGCAGATATAATTTTCTCTTTCAGCTCTTATCAATTAAAATGCATGAGTGTCAACAGAGGAAACTCAAATGGCTGAAAGACATTTAAGGAATTGCTCAACATCCCTAATCATCAGGGAAATGCAAATGAAAACAACTCTCAGATACCACCTTACGCCTGTCAGAATGGCTAAGATCAAAAACACTGAAGACACCGTATGCTGGAGAGGATGTGGAGCTAGGGGAACTCTCTTCCACTGCTGCTGGGAATGCAAGCTTGTACAACCACTTTGGAAATCAATATGGCACTGTCTTAGAAAATTGGGAATGCATCTACCCCAAGATCCAGCTATACCACTCTTGGGCATATACCCAAGGAATGCTCAACCACACCACAAGAGCACTTGTTCAGCTATGTTCATATCAGCATTGTTTGTAATAGCCAGAACATGGAATCAACCTAGATTCCCTTCAACTGAAGAATGGATAAACAAAATGTGGTACATATACACAATGGAATACTACTCAGCAGAGAAAAACAATGACATCATGAGGTTTGCAGACAAATGGATGGATCTAGAAAAAATCATCCTGAGTGAGGTAACCCAGACTTAGAAAGACAAACATGGTATGTACTCACTCATGGGAAGATATTAGATGTGGAACAAGGATGACTGGACTGCTACTCACATCACCAGGGAGGCTACCTGGAAAACAGGACCCCAAGAAAGACACGGGGACTGCCCAATGACAGAGAAATGGAATGAGATCTACAGGAACAGCCTGTACATGAGTGGGGGTAGTGAAGGGCGAGGGTCGAGGGAAAGAGAGCTTGGGGGAGCGGGAGATCCCAGCTGGATCAACAACAGAGAGGGAGAAAAAGGAATAGGAGACCATGGTAAATGAAGACCACATGAGAATAGGAAGAAGCAAAGTGCTAGAGAGGCCCACAGAAATCCACAAAGATACCCCCACAACAGACTGCTGGCAATGGTCGAGATACAGCCCGAACTGACCTACTCTGGTGATGGGATGGCCAAACACCCTAATTGTCATGCTAGAAACCTCATCCAACTACTGAGGGATCTGGATACAGAGATCCATGGCTAGGCCCCGGGTGAATCTCTGGGAGTCCTTAGCGAGAATGAGGAGGGTTTATATGAGTAAGAATTGTTGAGACCAAGGTTGGATAAAGCACAGGGACAAACAGCCAAACGAATGGAAACACACGAACTATCAACCAATGGCTGAGGGGTCACCAACTGGATCAGGCCCTCTGAATGGGTGAGATAGTTGATTGGCTTGATCTGTTTGGGAGGCATCCAGGCAGTGGGACCGGGTCCTGTGCTCATTGCATGAGTCGGCTGTTTGAAACCTGGGGCCTATGCAGGATCGCTTGGCTCGGCCTGGGAGGAGGGGACTGGACCTACCTGGACTGAGTCTACCAGGTTGATCTCAGTCCTCGGGGGAGGCTTTTCCCTGGATGAGGTGGGAATGTGGGGTGGGGGAAAGGCGAGGGGGGCGGGAGGGAGGAGAACAAGGGAATCCGTGGCTGATATGTAGAACTGAATTGTATTGCAAAATAAAAGTTAAAAAATTAAAAAAAATGCATGAGTGTAGCTTTCATCATTTATAAAGCATCATCTGAGCTTTATCTTCCACAAAGTGTTTGACAATTTTCAATGCATAAACTTTATATTCAGTAACTTCAGAGGTGAGTCAGATATCTTGCACAGTGCATTCTTTCCTCCTCACTCATATTGTTTCAGATTGACTGATCTGAATTCCCTTCTCCCTGCTTTTCACTCATTTTAAACCGTAGGGATACCTCAAAGCTATTGGAAATGTATGTTACACTTTTGTGACCCTTCTGAACTCCATTTTCTAATATCATTTGTTCAAGTCTAACAATTTCCTATTTTGCTTCCTTGTCTACTAGCAACACCAAAATGAAATGGCCTTGTCTATATTCTGCCCTTAAACCTGTGTCTCAATTCTAGCACAGGGAAAGCAGCCACCAGGGACCTATTTTTCACTTTTACTTTCAATGTGGGAAAGCACCTCTGTTTTTGTTTTTGTTTTTATTTTTCTATAGGAGAGCCATGCTTTGAATCATTTGGAAATTTGTTAAATTTTCACTGTTTTAAACCACTCTCAAATGTTCAGTGTATGTATTGTATTTAAAATTCCATCTCAATCTACTGTTTCTATACCATGACTTTTAATTTTAAGTGTGTGTATTATGTGTGTTCATGTGTGTTAATGTTTCAATAATGGCATTGAACTGATCCTCCTGCCTCCACTTCCTGAGTACTTTGATTACATACATACAGTAGCATGCTTATTTTATGCAATGTTGGAGATTAAACATAGGGTCTTGTATTGTATAAGCTCTGTTCACCAAGCTACACCAATAGTTCAGTTTAAATACTTTAATAATTTTATCTATTAAAAACTTTTTAAAGAAATGCATGCCAAGCACAGTGGCACACACCTTTAATCCCAGAACTCATGAGGCAGAGTTAGGATGATATCTGTCAGTTTGAGGTTAGTATAGTGAATTCCAAGACAATCAGAGCTACATAGTGAGATCCTGTCTTAAAAACAAAAACAAGAATAAGTTATATAAATATGCCGAAATATATCTCTTAATTTTTTTAGTAGATGAAAACCAAGCATACCCATGTAAAAGATAGTGGCTTGATAGTATTAGAAACAGATTCATTGTGTATGTATGTATGTATGTATGCAAATATTATATGAACTTTAAGAAAGCATATTATGATTCTATATGGATTTTTCAAACATCCTCAGTGTTATATAGCTTTTCTTGCTACATGTCCCTACTGTATTCTATATTTATCATTATAACCAAATATAAGTGTAACTCTTATCAGTCATCAAGAAACTTTTTTTTGTTGCAGAAAAAAGGCATTAAATAAAGCCACAACTAGTCAAAATGTAAAGAACAACTGACTGTATTGTGACCACCCATACTGTTATATCTACAACACAACACTTATCTCTATGGTTCAGAAAGCATCACAGAAGAGGATGAAGAAGAAGAAGAAGAAGAAGAAGAAGAAGAAGAAGAAGAAGAAGAAGAAGAAGAAGAACAAGAACAAGAAGAAGAACAAGAAGAACAAGAAGAACAAGAAGAACAAGAACAAGAAGAACAAGAACAAGAACAAGAACAAGAAGAACAAGAACAAGAACAAGAACAACAAGAACAAGAACAAGAACAAGAAGAACAAGAAGAACAAGAACAAGAACAAGAACAAGAAGAACAAGAACAAGAACAAGAACAAGAAGAACAAGAACAAGAAGAACAAGAACAAGAAGAACAAGAACAAGAACAAGAAGAACAAGAACAAGAAGAACAAGAACAAGAAGAACAAGAAGAAGAACAAGAAGAAGAAGAAGAGGAGGAGGAGGAGGAAGGGGAAGGGGAAAGGGAGGGGAAGAGGAGAGGAGGGAGAGGGGAAAAGGAAGGAGAAGGGAAGAAAGAGGAGGAGGAGGAAGAGAAAGAGGAGGAAGATTATAACAACCAGGGGACCATGATGTTGGCTGTGCAATTGTACCTTGTACCTAGGACAGGGAAGCTGCACTCATGCAATTTCAAAATTATGGTTGCCTAAAGTAGACATGCACAGTAACAACACTAGTTAACATGCCAACATCATTGGGAAAAATGCACAAATACTCACCACTATGGCCTAGAGCTATAAGCAGTAATATCTACTGAGATATTTTAGTTATCCCAATTTAGTTATCTAACACCAAATGGTCAACCATAAATATATATAAAAGCAACATTAAATTGTCTCATCAGATTGTTTGTATATATTTACATGCAAGTATACATGTAACAATAAATATTAAAGGAAGATAAAAATAAAAATAAAACAAAATCAGGATGTGGTAACAGAGGACTGAAGATAGCAGTAGATTGTGTGCATGAATGAAATGTAATAATGGCATCCATAATTAATAAATACCAATAAAATAAATATCATCTAGGACTTATTGGAAACTTTATTTTGTATTTTAAATTTAATTTTAAAATTATGATAATAGCTGGGCAACGGTGGTGCACACCTTTAATCCCAGCACTCAGGAGGCAGAGCCAGGCAGATCTCTGTGAGTTCAAGGGCAGCCTGGGCTACAGAGTGAGATCCACGACAGGCATCAAAACTAGACAGAGAAACCCTGTCTCAAAAAAAAAAAATATTATGAAAAAGAGAGCATCTAAGCAGATGTGCTAGAAATTTTAGTTCGTATATTGTTATAAGTAAAAAAATACTTTGGTGAAACAGGAAATTCTAATTTTAAGAACATAAATGATTTTGCTATCTCTACCAAGGAAGAGGACTCAAACACCCTTGACATTTAAACTGAGAGAAAATTGTAATCAGATCATAAGAAACAGAATCACTATCAGGAGTGTCATAATGTTTTTATATAGACATTAAAGTTATAGAAATTGTTAGTTGTGTTTAATTACTAGATATTTTTATACAAAATTAACTTCATGTAAATATGTGACATAAGATTCTTGGAATAATATTTAAAATGTGAATAAAATATTTCTTAAATTTAATAATTTCATCTTTATTTCTAACTCTATTTTAGTGTCACATTTATATTATAGAAAGATGAACATTTTTAGCATTTAATATAATCTACTTATAAACAGTATGATATCTGAATTAATTAATATTTATGTTTCCTTTCTGTCATTAAAAATCCCATAGAGATGTTGTCTCTTACATGTAATCTAAATGCTTTATATAGTTAATGTTATTGTGAGCAGTTAAAACAATTATAACATAAGCAAACTAAAGAAGCACTAGAAACTTTTTTCAGGCATTTATAGTACTATATTAATAATTATTTATTTTGGAGTAAATCTTTGCAAAAAAGTTCTCCAGAGGTTATCACTCAGTTATGTTATGTGCACAATAGGTTCTCCCTGTGGACTATTTTCCTTCTATATGTGGTCACACTGGTGAAGGAGATACTAAATGTTGAAGAAACAATAGAATAGATGACACTCTCCACTGACTGGACTGGAAACTTAAAGCCAAACGAGAGCCAGATGCAAAGGTTACATATTGGTGACTTGGGTTCAAGCAAAGGCTCTCAGGTCCCTCTGAATACAGAGATTAAACAATTTATTGGCTTTGTACCACAAAAAGCATATCCATTCATCAAGTCGTTGCAAAATAGCACTACTGTATCCAGTGGGAATGAAAGACCGATGTATGTATAGGTTTCAGCCGAGTTCAGTGTATAATATGCTACAAAAGTGTAATCAGTGTACGCTTATGAAATAATTCAATATGGACTTGTGAGTAGAAATTCCTTATGTTAGACTACTCTAATCCCTGGAGCTTTGTGGCTAATAGTTTCTATTCTTCAGCTGCTGTCTTAAACTTGAGTCACAGTTAGATCCTAATCATGTATATGTTCACATCAGGTGTGGTCATCAATGGGAAGCAATTCAAATGGTTTCGTGTGTGGAGTCCTCTAAAATATTTCAGGGTGTGTGGATCTTTCAACACCTATCCAGCAGGTATAACCCAAGGTCTGACAATCAAAACATATAAAACTCACAAGTCACTAGCTTCAGCAGCTTTTCCCCAGTCAGGATGTGAACAATCCCCAGGAAAGACTCATAAGAGGACCAAGGCTGTTTGACTGTTTCTGCCTGCTGTATGGCAATGGAGGAAGTAAGTGGATCTTATTTACTGATATTGGTTTCCTGGCACCCCAAGAAGCATGCTGGAAATTCCAGAGTTCCTGACTGCCTTTGCATTCTTGTATCCCATTAAAGCATGATCTCCTTTAGCCACAGTTACAATTCTCAATTCCCCAGATATTACAAGTAAGAGCTTAGCTATCACCTGTGCTTCTGAGTACCAGGGGGAGTGTACTTGACAGAGAATATTAAGGAACCTGTTTGTAATATGAATCTTTTTTTTTTTTTTTTTTTTTTGGTTTTTCGAGACAGGGTTTCTTTGTGTAGCTTTGTGCCTCTCCTGGAACTCACTTGGTAGCCCAGGCTGGCCTCGAACTCACAGAGGTCTGCCTGGCTCTGCCTTGTAATATGAATCTTAAAAGGTCTTATAAATATAAAACCCAAAGCCAGATATTGGCGTGAATTCTGAAAGATCAGAGAAGCAGAACAAGCCACAGTTAACCTTACCTCACCAACTTCTCAGTCCATCCCGTTTTCTCAAACTGGAAGCCTCTGTGTCTTCATCTGAATTGATCTCAAATGAACTGCTACTAAAAGCCTAAAAGCTTAAAAGCCTCTAGTTTCTGGTCCTCAGGCCTTGTGTATCTTTCTACTTCCTGTCATCACTTCCTGGAATTAAAGACATGTGTCCTTCCCAGGAAAACATGAGATTTCAAGTGCTGGGATTAAAGGTGTGTGCCACCATGCCTGGCTGTTTCCAGTGTGCCCTTAAATTCTCAGAGATCCAAATGGATCTCTGCCTGCAGAATGCTAGGATTAAAGGCATGGGCTACCACTGAATAACCTCTATGTTTAATATAGTGACTGTTCTGTTCTCTGACCCCCAGATGAGTTTATTGGGGTGAACAATATATCAACCACACTTGTTCTTCTATTCCAGTTTGCCTCCTAATTGAAAAAAAGGTCATGCCTTTGTTTTTCCTTTCTTTCTCTCTTTCTTCCTTCCTTCCTTTCTTTCTTTCTTTCTTTCTTTCTTTCTTTCTTTCTTTTTTTTTAAAGACTTCAATCCATTCTTAATACTGGTCAGGGCTTACTTTTTTCCAGGGAGTGACTCTCTCTGAAAATCTTGAGGCATCGGAGGCAGAAGGAAATACCAAAGTCATCCCCGAAAGATTCTTCCCTTCCCATCCACAATGACCAGGCTTTGTTTAGATCACTTCACTTTGACTTTTTTTTTTTTTTGGTATGTGCCTGAGTATGAGTATGAGCATGTAAGTGTTAATGTGCTCATAGTTGCCAGAAGTGAGCATAGGATTCCCTACAACTGAGTTGCAGGGGTTTGTAAGCCACTGGCTTCAGGGATAGGGACACAGGTCCTCTGCAAGAGCAGTATGTGTTCTTAAAGGCTGAACCCTTTCTCCAGTACATGGAGATGTCAATTCAGGTTCTACATACTCTGAAGAGAACATTTAAGAGTTAAATGATGACCAAGCTGTTCTTCAAGTTCATCTTACAGTAACTTCAGAGAAAATCCCAAATACTCCAATTTTCCAATTATTCCCATACAAGGCATGATTGGAATACACAGTTGGCAAGTTAAAGAATGCCTCATCATCTTTGGAATATTGACTTTTCTTCTAGGACCAGATTGACTGCACATAACTAGTCTTGCAACCTACCAATTTTTCTTTAAAGGTATTATTTTAGCATCTAGGAATGGGTCGCCATGCTAAGGATTTGTAAACAATTAATGTATTTTCATTAAATCGCATGGCTCAAAAGATTACAACTTGTGTTTTAAAATATACTTGTGTTATAGACAAAATGTATAGTGTATTAATAAATGGTTAAAATGAGTAAAAATTTACAAGTATGTAATAAAAAAATAATTATGTATTTCTGAGATACTGACTCACTGTATAGTCCAGGATTTTTTAAGTCTTGGGACCTCTTGATTTACTCTCCGCCACAAAGTGACAAGATTATTGTCATGTAGCACTATGTCTGGACAAATACTTATTTTGAATAAAGCAAATTTATTCTGTCAAAGACATGTAGAAAAAATAAAGAATACTCTTAGATGTTAAATGTCTATTAATAATTTTAAATAGTGTCTACTTTATCAATGTAAGATTTATGCAAATACATACATATTACCTGTATATTTTTATTAAGAGTATAAGTTACTCAAATTATTAAATTAAAGCAAAACCAATAACATGATTTTTTATTATTTTTGTATTGCAGTTATTTATTTATTTCATGTATTTATGTGTGTGTGCAGGCATGCAGGCATGCACTTATGCACATGTTCATTCATGTCATGGTGTGCAGTAGAGCTAAGAAAATAACTTAGAGGATTCCATTCTCTCCTGTCTGTTGGTCCCACTTACCAAACTCAGGTCCCCAAGCTTAGCAGCAAGTATTTCTGTCCAATCACCCATCTCATTTGGTTTCTCCATCATCTTTAAAATATAATGATAAGATCTCACTTTTCATGTTTACACTGTGAAATAAATTATTTAGTACTGATATACAGCAATAGTCACAACTTGGGGTGTGCTAGCAAATAATAAGGGATTTTTGAAAATAGATACTAAGTAGAATTAAAATAAAGGACTTTACATCTAAAAGGGAATAGAATGGCTACAAATAGCTGTCATTTTCCCACACACATTACATGTAAATGTAAATGTAAAGTTTTTGATAATGGCAGAAGTATATAGATTTACATGTAACTGAGAACACAGTAAGGGGGTGGAGACGTGAAGGTCTTGCAAAACTATGTTATGTAGAGCATACCCTAACACTCCAGCAAGCAGAAGCAACTTTCTATAGAGAGATTCTGCAGAAGCAACTTTCTGCAGAGAGATCAGGAACATCCACGTCAGTTGTAGAGGTGCACAACCATGCTCTCAGCACGAGGATGGCTGCATTTCACGGGCCAGTCTCATAGTAAGTTCCAGGCCAAGCTGGGCTAAAAGGTGAGACCCTGTAACTTGAAATACAAAGAACAAAAAAACAACAATAAAAAAATGTGTTAACATGAGTAACAAACTCAGCTGTTAGACATACTATTACATGATTGCATGGCGTCTTGGTTTTAATTTTCTGCAGTGTTTCCTTAAGATGATTTGAACAGGCTTTTTCCCCCTGGCTCAATGCAGTCTATAAACTGAGACCTGAACAAAGATAGAAAACTGTACCTAAGATGGGTACATAGAAAATACCTAATATGGTGAGGGGTTAATATCGTGCAGTTTGCTTTTGGAGTCACACATCCACAAAGCAAGGGAACAAAAAGACGCCCCACTACATGCATTTCACAGTTTATTAGCATCACATTTTCCCTTTTCCATTGAAAGATAGAGGGTTTTGATTATTTTATGTGGGCTTATATTATTTCTATCCACATGAAATTTTATCTTTGTATAGTCAGTTGAGCAATGTCCATCTCCTTGAAACCAATGAAAGAAGAATGAGAAAGTGATCCATTCTGTGTCAGGCGAGTTCTGTGGGTAAGGGATTAAGACATAGAAATTCATTCGATTCTTTGCCCTTCTGCACTCCTACATCTTCCTTCACGAGTGAGATGAACAAATTCAGGACGGAGAGGGCCCTTGTGTTAAATCTGGCATGAACATAATCTCTCCAAGAGACAGAAAAGTACTACTGCCACCTACAGATATATCCTGGGTCTTGTATTTCATCACTTTGAAATGTGAACAGATAGGAAGATAATGTTATATCATGGTTGCCCTTCACCTCATTCATGTGATTTTGAATATCTCTCAGGAAATCATTTTCCTTGAAGGAAACAAATTAACAAGACCACCATTTAAACAATTAACCATCAACCTCTTCCCTGCAAAAAAATAAATAAATAAAAAATAAAAATAAAAACACCAATCAGTAAAACAACCGGTGTTCGTATAAGCAATGCAAATTGCTGCAGGGAAATTGAAAGAAGACTTAACCTGTTATTTTTCTGAAGCAAAGAAAGGCAAATGTTACATGTCAGTAAAAATGCATGTTTTAACCCACACTTACTTTGTTTGTCCTGCCTCGGAATGGTTTCAGAATTTTCAAATGAGTCCTGGCATTTGGAGAACTAAAAACCGTTAGTGTGCACCAAGTAAGCATCATTTTACTTCGGTGTTGTTTCTCTGAGACTTGATCAACAGCAGAATTAAGAACTGTATCGACATGTGCACATACCCATATTTGTTTTTATTCCTCTCTCTCCATCTCCCTCAGCCTCCTCCGCATCTCATGGGTTGCCTCTAACATTCCTCCTTTACTTATTTGCAATTTCATTCTCTGAACATCAGAACACTGAGTTAAAATTTGTAAGATTTACTTGACTCTGGGCATAATATGTTAGTTATATCATGGCAATTAAATGTGTGATTCTATGTTTAACAAACAATTTAGAGGCATTTACCAAACATCTCTACTTATCAATATCCCATTTAAAGTGTAATTTACTCAAGATATTATACTCAATTTGAAGTTAAACATTTAATAATTACTTTTAATTAGAAATGTCATGATGTAAGCAAGAAATAATTGTCCCTATGCTTGTTCTATCTATATCACCTACATGTATTTGTAGTTATTGTTTTTACCATATTGTTGTAAGCAGAAAAAGAAGATACTTGAAAATAAAATCACCCCATTCCTCCTAAAGCAGGTATAGGTTTCATGGGACATGGAAAGGGAGATGAGTCCTCACTCTGAAGTCTGCTTGAAGTTTTTTACTAGCTGAGAATCAAGGCTTTCAGGATTTCCAGCATGATAGATATCATTTACTATTGAACTTGCCTACATAGAGACAATATTTCTTTTAAGTAGTAATATTTTCAGATAAAAATTTTAAACTAGCAATGAACCATATATTTAAGGAGTCAGTACACTCAGTCTTATTTCTTTTCCACAAGTAAACCTAAAATTGTCTAGGAAGTTCACCACTAAGAATCGTCAGATTATGCACTGCAATCCTTCTGACTTTGAGCTTTACCTTATTGGCTGAAATCCTATCTACCACTCTGCAGGAACCACCCTCTGATCTTGGCTACATTTCTTAGTGACCATCTGATTTGTAAAATCAGAAACCAATGAAATCATACATAGTTATTTTAAAGTCATTTGAGAAGACCTCTCTTAAAAACCTAACAGTTGGGAATTGTTTAATGTCATTTTTAAGTTTTATTGCATTATGATTAGATGGGATAAATGAAGTTATTTCAATTTCTCTGATTTTTTAAATATTGACTTTGTGTCACAGGATGTGGACTACTTCATAGAGACTTCCCTGTTGCTGCTTGGCAGACTGTATATTCTTTGGTGTTTGCATGGAATATTCTGTAAATACCTGTTAAATCTATTTGATGTATGATACCATTTAATTCTGATGTTTCTTTATTTTTTTTGTCCAGATGACTTATCTGTTGGAGAAAGTCACCTACTGTTAATGGGTTTATGTTAATCTGTGTCTTTGAATACAGTAGTATGCCTTTCTTCATTTTTAAAAATTAAATTGTTTGCATGAGAGTTTGGTGCACATATGTTTAAGATAGTCATGGATTCTTGATCAACTGTTCCCTTGATTAAAATGAGGTATACTTACTTTTTTTGGTATTTAACGGTTCTTATATTCTCTTCTATTAGGCATTTTAAAATTAACATTGTTTGTATTCACAAAACAACACACATTGGGAGTAGATTATCTACCCTTGGGCTTGTACTCAGGAGGTGGACACATGAGGACCATGAGTTTAAATGTATTCTTGAATAATTACTAACATCCAAGCCAGGCCTAATAAAAACAAAATCTCAAGAAAATTTGTGAAAACATGAAAAACAAAATCAGGAACAACAACCAACCACCCTTTCACAACACCCTGACTTGAAAAATATGATCACATACTGCCTGGTATTTAAATAAACCATGGACTGTTTAGGGGATGGGGATCCTATTCTATACATTAAAGCAGAAAAACATGCATCACTAAGTAGAAGCACAATGGAGGATGGACAAAAGCCACAGAAGGACTATAAGGACCACAAAATAAACTTAACTAAATGGACTTGCCACACATACAGCACAGTTTGGTATCTACCTCAAATGTTTCAAAATAGAAACCAAATTGCAGTAATTTCCACCATTAGCCTTGACTAAACATAGTAACTAATTTACTTCCTTCAAGGCTATGGTGGAAAGAAAATGAAGTAACAAACCTTCAGGTATAACCTGACTTCCCAACAGTCAGTATTCCTTTCTCCTCACAGCTTTAGATATCCAGCTTCCCTCCCAGCTTTCTCTTCAGAGCTGTAGGTATTCTAGATAGCTTCCCTCCACAGCTTCAGGTATATCCTGACTTGCCAAGCATCATATACCTTTCTCCTCACAACTGCAGATATCCAGGGTACCTTCCTTTCACAGCTGTAGGTATAGCCTAATTTCTGACAGTCAGGGAACCTTTCCTTCCACAGCTGTAACACTTACACTATGAATTTAAACAATAATGTAATGGTTTTAGACTTCATACTTCTCTTTAATTATATGAAATAGCTAATTCAGGTGTAAAACTTATGGATTTGTATTTGTTTCTTTTTTGGTGTTGTGATGTAAGGTATACTTTCTTATCTCTTTTGGTTGGTTTTAGTTTGAAGTCATTTTGTCACGTATTGGGGTAATGATTCCTGCTTCCTTCCTGGTTCCACTTGATTGGATGACTTTTGTCAATCCTTTTACTCTAACATAGTAACTAACATTAAAGCTAAGATGTTATTCTCACAGACAATAGATATATTTGGTTACTTGATCTGCTCAGGCAGCCTGTGTCTTTTTATTGGAGAATTGAGGCCATTAATATTTAAAGTTATTATTGAAAGGTATATACTAATTGTAGTTCTACTGTTAATTTTTTTGATAGTTGTGTTTCTGTACTTAGTGGTACTTTGTGCTTTAGTAATTATAACTATCTATTCCTTTCTATTTTCTTGACTGTGTTTATTCCTCTGCTCAGCCTGAGATATTTTATTTAAGTTTGGTATATTGTATATAAAAGTTAAAAGTGTTTGTATCATACAAAATTTTTCTTTCTCCTCAACTGTGGAAGATAGTTTTGCTGCTTATAATAATCTAGGTAGAACATAAAGTTTTCAAGTAACTTTGGGGATCTGTCCAACACCAATTCTTCTTGGGCACCTATCAGGTTAGTCTCAGTTGTCATTTTGGTTTAATTAAGAAGTAACAATGATGCAAAACTAAGTTACTAAGAGAAGACTTCTAGGAAAAAAATGTGTGTGTGTGTGTGTGTGTGTGTGTGTGTGTGTGTGTGTGTGTGTGTGTATGTGTGTGTGTGTGTGTGTTTCAATGTCTTCATTAATCCTCCAAAATTATTAGTAACAATTTCTTGATTATAAGTGGCTAAAACCTACATTTCCAATAAAAACAATTATCTTGATTTTTTTCCTATTGCAGTGATAAAAATACCCTGACAAAAGCAATTTAAGAAATAAATGGCTTTCTGTGTATGACTCACAAGTTGAGAACACAGTTCATCATAGTGTGAGAGTCACAGCATAAGATTTCAAATCAGCTGGTTACATGGAGCTCACAATCAGGGAGCTAGTGTTATTGCTAGTGCTCCGTTCACTTTCCTCCTTATATATCATCCAGTTGTTTAGCTCCAGACTCAGTCTTGCTCACAGAGAAGATGGGACATTGGACCTCAGTTAACCTAATGAAGATTTCTTCATAGGTATGCCCAAAAGCAATCCAAAACTAATAATCCATGACATGTGTGCCTGAAGCCTTGTCACTCAGGTGATTCAAGATGCTGTGAAGTTGACAGTTAGTGTTGCACATCACAATAACGTTGTTTAAAGCCAAGTAGGGTGACTATCCCCAGTATTACAATATTCAGCAGTGACTCAGTAAGGGGAATTTCTTGAGTTTTACTCAAAATTGTATAGATAGTGAGACCCGACCTCAAAAGTCAAATGCAGAATGGAAGGCACATGCATAAAGATTTGACAAGAACATTAATTAGCATCTGGGGCACTGGACTGGGAAAACCCAGCAGAAGTTCAGCATGAAGGAGAGAAGAGCAGATGAAGAATCATTTCAGCAAACTGAAATTTGGACTAGCTATTGAAAAGATCTTACACATATACACTCCTCTTCGATATGCAGGTCAAGAATTAGGATGAGGCAAATAAGGTACTTGCCTCTTACTCAAAATTCATGAGAAATAAAATAAAATTCATGAAAACTTGGGGCTCACCAGCTAATTGTACTTTCTGTTGTCATAGAGGACCAAGGATCAGTTCCTAGCACTCATGTTGAGTGGATTAAAGCCACTTAGAACTCTAGTGCTATGGGAATTGATGAACTGTTTTGTTCTCTGAAGGCACAAAAACATATGAACACACACACATTCTAAAATAAAAATGAAATATTTTTTAATTCAGGCAAATTTCACAATAGTGAATAAGCAAATAATTCATAGTCAATGAAGAAAACACATTTAATGCTAGTGGGAAAAATACTTGTTTTCCAAATTAATGTTTATGGACATGTCCTAAGGTTGTACGTATACATTTATATATCACCTATAACCAGGTCACTCTAAATTCCAACATTGCAACATTGTAAAGTGTTCTAACATTCTTATGAGACATTCTTTGGGGTAGGTGGTTTTTTGAGTATGGAGAACTTTAAAGACTTAGGCATCCCTTTAAAGTTCTTTTTGTTGTTGTTGTTCATGGTATCTCCATAAGATACAAACTTTGAGGCATGATCAAACTTAGATTATCCCTGAGTCTAATCAGTGAATGGAGTATATTTAAGCATATACTGAAGCCAACCCTACATTTGAATCAGTTTGTAATTCAAGGTTTCAATTTTGAAAAATTTTATGACTTCTCAGCTGCCATTTCTGAACTCACATATTTTCTAAAATTCGTAATTATGCATAAGGTTTTGCTATGTTTTTATAGAATTTGTCATGACAGAGGGGGTGGTAGCAGCAGCAGCGGCAGCAGCAACAACAAAAGAATGAGTGAGTAACAGGTCCAAACACATACCATGATGGGGATGACTATTTATAATGTAGCTTATTTGTAGGGAGCCTGCATACAACATCTATTTATACTTTGGTTCAATGGATGTAAAGAAGTGTGAATTACTGAGTATAAATCTGCACTGGTGTTAGTTGCATAGACTCTCTATTGATTGCATTTTGCCATACTGTTGTTCCATTATAAACTCATATTACCTTCGTGGATAATGGCACAGACAAGAAATCTCATGAAAGGCTGCTTTGTAAACAAAAGTGAGAGGCCTGATAGTTTTCTATTGTAAAAGATGTGTTACCTTCAGTACTAAAAGAATTACTACATTAATACTGAAGAAATAATGTCCTTATGAGTTCTTATTTCTAAAATTGTCAAAGCTTCACATGTTCTCATTCAGAATGTTACGTTTATATTGGATTGTAAAACAACCATCCTGGAGACAAGTGTAAAACAGGTGCTAAAGCACAAAGACTTACATTTATATGTCAAGTGATTGTTTCCAGGAGCAAAAATCAAATTTCAGCTGCTATGCAAAGGAATGGAATTTTATGGTAATATAAGACACTTTCCAACAAGTCTCACTATAGTATTAAAATATACACAGTTCTCTACCTCTGAACATTGCCTTTATAAATGATCCATGAGTAGTTGCTTCAAAACCCTCTCTTTCCTATTTTCTAACCCTCTCATTTCTTTGCAATTCTACTTGCTTATGCATAAACAAGATATAAAATGAAGAGAGGTTATAACTCCAAAAATACAGCAGAGTTGGAACTCTAACAAAAATCTTCATAACCTTGAATTACATGGATTTATCCACCCATACTAGTGACTAGGAACATTTATCCAGTAAACAAATAAATACCTCCCCCATTCCTAGATAAAACAGCAATACATAAGGAGAGAGAATTTCCAAGTGAGAGACTAGGTTACTATAAGTCTCTGGAAATGAAAAATGTATATAAGATTAAAAGTGTTAAAAATATTTAATGCTCAAATATATTGATGCATGATTTTCTTTTGTATAACAGGCACATAAGCTGCTCTTTAGAGACAACTACCGTGCAGAGTCCATTGCAAGAGGGTTTGGTAACAGCTTCTCAAGAGCTGACACCAAGAATGGATGAGATTGAACTAAAGAAGGAAGCAGATTCTCCAGTCTATGTTGACGTGAGTTCAGAATATGTCAGCTGTAGACTGATAACTCTGGCTTTAAAAGAACAGTGTGATCCAGCTGGGGAGATAATTCCTTTGGTCAAGGCACTTGTTGCTGAGCCTAATGACCTGAATTCCATACCTAGAAAGAACATGGTAGAAAGCGAGGACCAGCTCCCATCTGTGTACTCCACATGTGTGCCATGGCACGTTGTGCTCTCCAACATATTTGAATAAATGTGAAAAACTATAAAAGGAATCTTTCGTCTTTTAAGAACCAGAGTAAGTATAAAGGAAAAAGGCCTGAACTCTCTCCTTCCTGTCATTCAACAAGCAAGTCGGTTTTCCCACTTCTGCTTATTTTGCTAGGCAAACTCACAATAAAACACCTCTCAAAAAAATTCTGAGTGATACCACTGGGTCCTATATCAAAGCAAATATTAATAAATAGTTATACTTTGAAAAATGAATGACAAAAATCAATACCCAGATATTAAACTTAAATAGGAAATTTGGCTTGAAATAGTTTGTGGGTTTTATCTCAGTCTGCGTTATAGCTGGGGTAGCTCACATGAAAGATAAACAAGGCTTCTATGTGGAAGAAGCATGAAACCTCTTGTCAGCATCAAGAACAAAGAGCGAAAATGAAGGTTGGAACCAGCGTCAGCCTCATGTAAGGACCTGAGGCTATTGCCCATATTATTATTCTTGTTCCTAAGAGCAGTGCTTTCAAATCCACCATAATGCCCATTTAATGCTTTGAAAAGAGGGTGATGAAGAGTTAGATGCAGGGAGAGCAAGAGATCAAAGAGGAGAAGAAAGAAGGGAGAGGTGAAAAGAAAGGAGGGGAAGGAAGAGATGGTAAGGGAGAGGAGGAGAAGGGAAGGGAAAGGGATAGGAGATTAAGAAAAGGGGGGAGGAAGGGAGGAAGAGAGTTAGGGGAGGAGGGGAGGGGAAAGGAGAAAAGTGTAGGGTAGTGAAGGGGCAGGGATAGCTATACAGGGATTCACAAATTATCTATGATTATTTGGGCATGTGAGAGGCCTAAGAATGCCCCCTGCCTATGTGGGTTACATTAGAGATATGCATTACTAGACAGCCTGTGCCACTGGGAATTCTCTCTTATCCTGTAGACAGAAAGTTCAAGAGTGTTAAGAAAAGTAGTTTCACCCTTATCATAAAGCATTCAATAGACAGGGCATTCTATGCCCCAAGAATTTGACATTTAATATTGTCCAAAATTACTGTTATGGATTTTCTGGGTAAACTTTTTTTTCTGCATAAACTTTTAAACCAAAGTCAGTACAATACTTTGTGACATAAGAAAAGAAACAATCATATAGATGTTAGAATATCCATGAACAGGTGACTGAGTACTCAAAGGGAAATGTGAATTCCATCAGCCTGCCCAGCATTGCTAATTAGTTCCTTTCCCTTCTGGAAGCACTTCACTCAGTTATTTGTCTCTCTAGAGTAAGGAAAGATTGACTACGCTATGATCAACTTGTACTGGGTCCCATGCACTGCACATCAGGGGCTTCATTCAGTAATTCTTTAAAAAACCAGAACATTGGAACAAATATTTTGCTGTAATTCTGTTTTCGTTTTTAGAAGTGAGTAGATATTTTGCCCTAAACTTCTACTTTTTAAATATTATCTCCATATACAAAAGTTTTCATCAGCTTCCACCTGATTTTCTTTTAACAAATTGATACATTTTGAGCATACTTTATGTTGGCTTAAAACTTATCACTTCCTGAAGAACACAAAGACATACTGTAAAACGAATTGCTAAATGGTCTTATTAATAAAAAACACAGAACCAGATAGTTGGGGAAAAGCTGAAAGATCAAAGAGGCAGAACAGCAAGCCACTAGTTCTTACCCCTACAAAGTCCTCCCCCAAAAGAGAGCGAGTGCCTCTCTCCACCCTGCCTTATCACTTCCTTTCTCCACCAAGCTCTATCACTTCCTGCCTATCTGTACAGACCTCTAGATGTCTATGGTTAACTAGTGGCTAGCTCCTCCTTCTGATTTTCAGGCAAGCTTTATTTGTTAGAGCACAAATAAAGTATCTCCACAACATCCTTTGGAAGCAAGAAAATTTCGGTATCTTACATATAAAGTCAAAAGTTTTTGAAATAATTAAAAAATATTTTCTCATTTTCAAAGAAATATACTTGTTATATTATATTACATTTATTATATGACTGTTCTCATGAACTTGAATTTGTCTTACTAGAAAGTATAGACATTCTAGATAAGCTTTCAGGTTTCTGTCTACTGGATTCACAATAGTGATTGGTAGAAAATAAGAAGGATAGGGAGTAGATGCAGGAAGAATGGATTTAATGAGGTCATGCTTTGTGTATGAATATCACACTGAATCCTGTTACTATGTAAAATTAATGTTGTTAATAGTTAAAACATTTTGTAAATTCCCCAAAATAATTACTACACAAGTATTTTAAGGAATAAAAATTCATTTTGAAAGCCTAATGGTTAACTGAAAATCTTACTTTCATATATACAGACATACTTGTGTGTGTGTGTGTGTGTGTGTGTGTGTGTGTGTGTGTGTGTGTACACGGACTCACCTACAAATTATAGAAATTATATGAAAAATGCCTTTGTTTTCTTTTTTCATGGTATTATAGAATTGTATTATTTTTTAAGATGATAAAAATGGCTTTTCAAAATCAGTATTTTCTGAAAAGTATTTGAAAATTATAAACATAACTAAGCAAACTCATGTCTTTGCTTAGTGTGATTTCCAATAATATAAAATACTCACCCCATTTTCCAGTTAAATTATGTTCTAACATGTTTTTTTTTTCATATGAAAACCTAAAAGCAGATAGCTTCCATAGAACATGATATGCTGACTATCTAAGGTACATGCCATAACTGGATTTAAATGGTAGACATTGGATAAATGCAATCCTGAAGGGATGGTTGAAATAGAAAATATAGAAACAAATTTTCAACTTAATTCTTTTTTTTTTTTTGAAAATAGACCAATAGACCAAGCTTAAATTAAATGTCATTTTTCAGAACTGAATGTCATGGGCTGGCCTGATGGCTCAGTGGATGATAATACATACTAGCTGTGAGAGTATAAGGACTAGAATTGGATCCCCCCCCCAGAAACCACATGAAATCACATAAAGTTAAATGGAGAGAGCTAAATTCACAAAGTTTCCCTCTATGACACAGTGTGTATAGCATTCAAGTATACCCATACCTATTTTGAAGCTTAAATGTCTTCTCAATATTTTCACAAAAATGAAATAGCAGATTCTTAAAGACCCAAATACTTCCATAGATACACAAGTGGATGTAATTGGAAGTTTTTCTGTGTCCTGCCTGGCCAGCAGTCAGAACAAATCTCTCACCCACAGTCCTTCAGCTTTTTATAAAATATTCACAGAGGCTTAATTTCAATTATAACTGCTTGGCCATTTGCTCAGGCTTATTACTGACTATCTCTTACACTTAAATTAACCCATAATTCTTCTCTATGTTTAGCCATGTGGCTTTGTATGTTTTTTCAGTTCTGCCTTCACATCTTGCTTCCTCTGTGTCTGGCTGGCAACTTCTGACTCAGCCTTCTTCTTCCCAGAATTCTCCTAGGCTGCTTACTCTGCCTATACTTTCTGCCTGGCTACTGGCCAATCAGTGTTTTGTTAAACCAGTGTTCAAAAGCATTATCTCACAGCATTTCCCCTTTTCTGTCTAAACAAAAAGGAAGGTTTTAACTATAACATATGAAAATTAAATGTAATAGAACAGTTATCAAGCAAGAATTATAGTTACAATGTCTAGTCTATTTATATTTGGAAAAATTAAAGAAAGCATTCTATTTATCCTATATTTGTGAGTCTAAAATTTCATATCTAATTTATCTTTTATCATAACCAAAAAAAATATAACTATATAGTCTTCAACTACATCAAAGACCTCAGAAGGATATAACATTACCTAAGTAAACAGGAAGAACATTGTAAGCAACTTCCCAAAATCTAGAATGACAGACAGCTGGCTGCCTGAACAGTCATCCAAAATTCCTCCGCAAACTGGGGCATCAATCTTCATTCTATAGGTCTAGCATATTTCAGTTGCTTCTCTCTGTGTCCTGTAGAATGTTTGGCAGTTTCTTCTGCGAGGCAGGAACCTGAAGGACCATCTTGCTTTGCAGTGTTCTGTGGTCACCTTCCTATGGGTCCTATATGTTCAGTCTATATTCAACTATTATCAGCAATCCAGGCAAGAGCAGATTCCTGCCCAAATGTCTGTTTTTGCCAAGAAGAAGATAAACTCCATATAGAGTGTTTTTGATGCCTATCTTTCTCTTTGAAGTAAATTGGTGCTGCCAGGTATAGACGTCTCACTGTCCATAAAGTCTAAGTTTTTAAAACAGAATAGAAAGAAAAGGGGAAATGATGAGTGATGTTGTTCTGTATGCTGTGAATATGTGTTGCTCCGATTGGCTGATAAATAAAGCTGTTTGGCTAGTGGTGAGGTAGAATAGGGTTAGGTGGGGCATTCTAACTAGAGAGAGAGAAAAACAGAGAGCAGAGGAGACACTGCTAGCTGCCACCAGAAGAAGCAAGATGTAAAGTACCAGTAAGCCACAAGCCACATGACAAAGTATGGATTTATAGAAATGCATTAATTTAAGTTATAAAAGCTAGCTAGCAAGAAGCCTGCCATGGCTAAAGCTTAAAAATAATATAAACCTCTATGTGTTTACTTGGGTCTGAGCAGCTGCAGAACTAGTAGGTGAGAGAGAGATTTGTCCTGACCTTGGGCCAGGCAGGGCACAGGAAAACTTACAAATAAAGGTGGAAACCAAGTGTGGGACAATATTTACCCTTTTATAATTGAAAATCCCTTAATAAATTAATTAATTAATTTTTGTGATTGCCTATTTCTATTCATCTTGTAAATAAAACAAGTTTGGGTTTAGGTAGCCTACTAAAGACAGTAGTGTTTTTATCCTTTTGGAGATTTTAGAAAAAGCCTAGTCCACCTTTTGCTTGTGATGCAAAAACAACAACAACAACAAAAAAAACCCAAAACAACAACAACAAAAAACCACTTGAATGTGTAATAGTGTAATAAAACTCTTATGCACATATTCTCATTTTAAGTCAACTTCCCTATAAGCCCTGAAGTATTTTTCTTTGTGTACCGGTTTCTATTTCTCTGAGAAGAGAATGTCAAATGTCTAATCTTTTTCTCTAGATGTCATCTCTTCTACTTCACAATGTGTGCTTACTAAAACTACAAGATCACTATCATTTGTTGGGGATAGTTTATTGAAAGTTAGTGAATTGATTTTCCAAATACAAAAATGATATGAAGTAGATTTGAATCCACGATAAATTTTTAGATACTCACTCATTGAATTGTGAAAACATTTCCACTTTTGTTATTTTGCAAAACTACTTATAGCTGTCAATCATACAGCACAGCTTTGAATATAAGTTACTATAAAATATTAGTCTTGAAAATCATTTGTTTATAACTTTGGAATTTTTTATATTGGTTCCATGAACACTGGATTGTACAGATCTGGAAAGTTATGATTCAAAAGATATAAAAAAATCCAAATATGTAAATTCAAGGCCAAAGATAATATAAATTGAATAGTGATTTTCTTTTCTTCTCTTTCCTTTTTTTTTCAAGACAGGGTTTCTTTGTATAGCACTGGCTGTCCTGGAACTCACTATATGGATCAGGCTGGCCTCAAACTCGTAGAGATCTTCCTGCCTCTACCTTCCAATTACAGAGATTAAAGTTGTGTGCTACCACTGTCAACCTAAACAGTGATATTTTGTAGCCATAAGTTTTCCTGTGTCCTGCTTTGTCTGCAGCTGCTCAGACCCAAATAAACACACAGAAGTTTATATTATTTTTAAACTATGGCCATGGCAGGCTTCTTGCTAGTTAGCTCTTATATCTTAAATTAACACATTTCTATAAATCTGTACTTTGCCATGTGGCATGTGACTTACCAGTACTTTACATCTTGCTTCTCTGGTGGCAGATAGCAGCATCTCCTCTGCTCTCTGCCTTTCTATCTGTCTAGTTAGAATGTCCCTCCTAACCCTACTCTGCCTCACCATTGGCCAAACATCTTTATTTATCAACCAATCAAAGCAACACATATTCATAGTATATAGAACAGTATCACCCATCAACATTTCTTAACTAAAAGAGATGGAGCCTTTCTTCAGTAACTGATGGAAGCAGATGCAGAGATCGACAGCAAAATACCAGGCTGAGCTCCAGGAGTCCAGTCAAAGAGAGAGAAGAGGGATTCTATGAGCAAGGGGCATTAAGATCACTATAGGGAAACTTACAGAGACAACCAAACCAAACTAGTGGGCACTCATGAAATTTAGTCCAACACCTGTGGAGCCTCCACAGGACTGGACTAGGCCCTCTGCATAAATGAGACAGTTGATTAGCTTGATCTGCTTAAGGGATCCCTGGCAGTAGGATCAAGATCTGTTCCTGCTGCAGGAAGTGGCTTTTTAGAGTCCACTTCCTGTGGTGGGGGACACCTTCCACAGCCTTGAGGCAAGGGGAGGGGCTTGGACCTACCTCAACTGAATGTACCAGACTCTGCTGACTTCCCATAGGAGGCCTTACCTTCTTGTAGGAGGAAATGGGGGTGGGTTGGGGGAGGGGAGTTTGGAGAGTGGGGAGGAGGGAAGAGGGGGATCTGTGATTGGTGTGTAAAATCAATAAAAATTTTCTTAATAATAAAAAAAGAGTTGGAGACTGAAGTGGAGGAATATATCCTAAAGTATGAAGGAAAGGAAGTCTGCATAGGAGTTTAATGTCTAATTGTTTCATTAAAAAAAAAAACACAAGGATGATGCACCACACATAAAAATGACAAATGTATAAGTAACATTTCAATTTGAGGTGCAAAAGCCTTCAGACAATTATTGTAAATGTGATGAGGATTCTCTGGCAAATGTCTATGCACAAATGCCAGAAAGTGAGAAGAACACACAGAAGACACCCATGGGAACAGCATTTCTGGGAGCTAAGAAATTCTGAGTTCAAGTTTTCTAGAAAACGGCAGAGTACTGCAGAAACTACCAGGGTTATTTTTCCTTGTCATCATTAAGTTCTAAAACCCATTTTAAGACTTCTGGTCTGGACAATATTATATAAATGTATTTGTTTGTTCTCCCCACTAAGAATAACTTTCATTTCTAGATAACAAAGGAACAACCAAAGGAAGTTCTGCAAGTCTATAGGAGGGAGAAACAATGGATTGTGAAGCCATGAGAGGAGGGATGTCAGTGAAGCAAAAGCACCTGGATCTTCCCAAAGAAGAAGGATACAGGAGCCACAACACACATCAGGAAATGGAAGGAAGTAGATTTCTTTCTTCATATCAAAGTCAAGTCCTCATAAACAGAGTGGGTGATATTCACCTTAGAGGACCCCATATAAAGAAACCTCACAAACACAATCAAGACGTCTATCCAACAAAAAATCTGATACTATCTTTATTAGAACAGTCTGTAACTGATACTGTCTTTATTAGAACAGTCTATCAAGAATTGTAAGCCACCTATCAAAACTCAAACTATCAAGTGAATATACATGTAGTAAATCTTACTAAACATGGAAAAAGTAAAATTATTAAATGACAATCATAGAATTAAAATATAATAAGAGGAAAGATGAAAAGATAATCTAGTTGAAAAGCCTCTATAAGGAACAAAATGGCAGGGCATAGGATGAATGAATCTACTACTAAATGAGTAGAACTTCTCCAGTCTAACAAACAACAGCACACTACAACGAAACCTGATCCTCAGGAGTCAATGGATTGATGACTACAGAGTCAAGATATGTATAAATACCTGTTTACAAGGGGTAAAAATGTGGTTAACAGCATAGAAAAACATAAATGATAGCTCCCAGTTAGGAAACATGCATGCAGAGATCCAAGCTACTAGAATTTCATCAACACTGTGAGCATATACAATACTAAAAAAACTTCATGACCCAAAAACATAGTCAATGTTTGTGTAGTAAAAACTGGTAGTCATAAAAAATATATGTATAATTAAAGGTGGCAACACCTACACACATTCATGCACACACACACACATATTATTAATAGAATAACTTGATAGGAGATGTTCACAGCACAGTGAGTCAACACTGTCTACTAGACTTACTTTAAATATTCCATTAAACCAAGTATGTTAAGCCTTTTTTCCAACATCTATTCATCCTTAAGCAAAATAAGTGAAATCAAGCACTACAAAGAGAACCAAGCCCTAGAAAACAAATCTCAACATTAAAATAATTTAAATTCTATGAAATATTTTCTACTTACAGAGTTCTCTAAGTTGAAAACAGTAACAAAAGTCAGCGGAAACATTTTCTTAACATGACAGCTAAGTGAAGAAATTCTAAGTCATCAGAACTCAAAAGATTAATTCAAAGTTTTACATTTTATATGAAACAGAATGAAGATGAAGATATAACAACAAAATATAGAGCATCTATCTTGAGTGGTGACAAATGTGAATTTATAACATTATCTCATTAAATTAGAAAAAGATATTGCTTCAGATGTCAACTTTAAGAACTTAGATGCTTAGATCAAAGTAATCCAAATAAAGGAACATGGGACAGAGTAAAGACAAAGCCAGTGATATCTAAATAGACAACATAAGCAAAACACAAATCTGGCTCTTCCAACAATCAATAAAATTGATCAACTGTGGTATGGCTAAGACCAAAATTATTTTAATTCTTAAGAACTAGACTACAGATACTTTGTATTAACCAGATTTAGGTCTATGGTAAGTATACAGTTGACTGAGAACCCAGGTGAGAATAGCTTGTGGATTTTGAGGAGCACTGGGTGAAGATTTTAAATCTTGACTCTAAAGCAAAAGTACGTAAAATAATTTTATAGCTCTTATACTGTTATTCACATTGAAAACTGAAATATGAGGTAATTATTCTTAGAAATTTCCACTTCATTTTGGAGCATGAAAGATTTGTGGGACTCAAAATTTCAAAATAGATGAAAAAATATGTGTGTGTGTGTATATGTGTGTGTGTTTGTGTGTGTGTGTGTGTGTGTGTGTGTGTGTAAATGTTCAGAAAGTTGAGGATACACACACACAGAGTCTTTGGGAAGTGTTTTTTATAACATGAAATGTAAAATATTCAGGAATATTTATCATGGAAATCATTGTAAATATACGAACATTTTACCTTGACTTTTCTTCTGCATTTACATTAGTATGAAAGGAAATTCATCTTGTAATCCTAATCATCCTAAAGCTCCTCTGTGCATCAGTGTAGTACAGTTTGTAGACACTTAGAATCTTTGAAAGTATTTTCTAGTTGTGTATAATCTAAACAATAGAGGTTAAAATGGAAGAAATACAGGCGCAGAGGGTCAACTTTGGAAACATTCAGCATTGTGAAAAGGGGCATTTTCATTTTCTGTGGAAAAAGAAGTTACAGGCAAGTGCAAAGCAAGTATGGTGCAGTCCTAGGAGGCATGGAAAGATTCAATTTGAAGTCTGGACAAGTTGGCCTCTGGTCACAAATCACCAACTTTTTTGAGTTGAATAGATAGAATGGCTTTTCAGTCTTCACAATTAGAAGTCTCCAGCTGTTATGCTACATGGCCACATACCCCTGAGCTTTGTTTTCTCCTTCAGTTAACAAATCCTGAGGAAATAGTTGACAGATTTCTTTTCTAAGCCAAACTTACGGTGTGATATTTGGGCTTCTCAAATCTGTGGACTGTATCATTTTCTATTTTGTATTTTCTCTCTGTGTGTTCAAATGTCTGATTTATAATTTATGGAAGCTGCACACATCTCTACTAACACTCAACACAGTGTAGCACTGTCTGCTATAAGAATGATGTTAGGACCTGTTTCTGTCATTCCTGTGATTATTTTTTTCTAACTCTAGAGTAAAAGGTGAGCATTTTTTAATCCACATTTAATGACTTTCTTCACTGAACTAAAGGGATATTTTTCTCAGCTTCTTGCATTAGAAGATTAAGATGCTCTTCATTTACTTCTTTGTATAACAGAAAATTATAACGTAAGAGTTTTTATTGAAAAAAAAAGAAAAGTTTTATATGATGGTTAAATATATCTTACAAGATTTGTTTGTTTCGTGTGTGTGTGTGTGTGTGTGTGTGTGTGTGTGTGCACATGTGTGTGTGTGTGTGTGTGTGTGTGTGTGTGTAAGTCAGGAGTTGGTTCTCAGGTTGTCACACTTCATGTAAAGCACTGAAGGGGAGTTAAGAGGCAAATGGCAAAATCAAGAGCAAATTCCTTTAAGATGGCTGCTTCTTGTTCCCAGTGGAAATTGTGACTGTGAATAGCATCAAGTAAACACTTACCCAAGGGAGAATAAGAACCAATATGGAAGAAGTTAAAAGAGTCAAGAAAGGGGAGGGGCCTGAAGCCCTATACATCATTCATCCAGAGCCCATTTGAAAATCCCTCAGTTCTGGGTCCTTGACCATGTGTTAAGAGCTGTCTGTTTAATAAGGTTTGTTGGTTTAGCTATCTCCACTCACATTGCTTTCTCCACGTATTGATTGTCTGCCTTTTCTGCACTTACAACGCTTTATTTAACACAGAGAACAAACTTGGCAGTTCCCATGAGAGCCACCCCAAATCTCAATATCCCTGCAACTTCTGTGGTAACATGTCTGTGATGCAGGGCAGACATCCCAACTCAAGATCAGTATAACTTACTGGAAAATCACAATGGAGGATTCTGGGTTGACTATGATTACATGGTGTCCTTACCAAGCAAAGGCAACCATTGACTGCAATTACTACAGCTGCATTCTCAGGTAGCTGTTGTTTAATTTGGGAAAATGGGAAGAATAAGGGGCAGAACTTGATGGGGAATAAAGGGATTGGAACTCATACAACTAAATGGTAATTTTCTACCTGTTATATCAAGAAATCATAGTATGGGTTTGTACCACCACTCCTGAACTCAGAGACATTGATGATGACATGTAATGATCCAGTCAATTCTCTCCAGTTGAGAAGGATTTTCATCCTACCCCAAAACATCAGGTGGACTTCTTTGTGGTCATGACATTTGGATGAATTTATTGAATTCTGTGCAAGACCTATGAAGAGTGCATACCCTTGGTTCTCCAGGCTACTAACACTATTACCAGACATTAATGGCCATCCTTCTGTTCTCCCCTACTGTGCTGGCTATTTTCTATGTCAACTTGACAGAAGCCAGTGTCACCTTACAAAAAGAAATTTTAATCAAAAATTTTTTTCCATAGACTTGGCCTTAAGCAAGTTTGTATTTCTTTTCCATGACTGATGATTGCTGTGGCTGTGCCCAGATCATTGTGGGCAATGCTGCTCTGGGCTGGTGGCCCCAAGTGCTATAAAGAGGCAAACTGAAAAAGCCATGCTAGGGGTGTTTCTCCATGGCCTTTGCTTCAGTACCTGACTGTAGATTCTTGAATTTTCTCTCCTGACCTCCCTCAGTTACGTAATGTGACCTAAGAACTATGAGACAGAAAAAACCTTTTGTGCAGGCCTACAGCTGTCAGCGTCTGTGTTGGTATCCATGGTTCCTGTTATCATGGAAGGTTGTGAAAATGCCCAGGGGACCACCACCTGGGGCCATGGTAGAATCTGGGGACACTACAATGGTGCTGATTGCCATGTCTGGGTCTTTGGTCCTGCTGTATCTGGGGTCTGTGTTGATGTCCATTACCTATATTACCACAGGGGCCCATGTGAACCTTGTATTCAACCATGTGCTGAAATATGAGGGACATGCTGAGCTGGCCCTGGCCATCATTGGCCCAGGTAGAGCCATCCACCCTGCCCCTCACTGTTCCTAGGATAGTGAACCCAAGACTCTGGCATGGGAGAGCTAGTCAGGGCCCTCAGAGAAGAACTGGCCTCAACACTTGGGAAAACTGGCTCTTCTCCTCCCCTGAAGGTGGTAGTCTCAGCAGCCAGGACTGACCAACTCAGCTCCACCCAGCTACACATCCAGGACATTGGAATTAGGCACTCCCAAACATCTACCTCATCTATGACCTGTTGGAACCTGTTACAGCACTGGTCTTGTGGAACAAGTCACCAGGGAAACTTCTCACAGTTAATAAATCCTCAGGCCAAAATGGAGGCAACATTCTATCTCCACAAGTCCTCAGACTGCAAGTCTCTGAGTCCTCAGCTGAAAATGCTCTAGTTCCTGTCTCCTCATGCCATATATACATTTCTCTGCCTAGCCATCTCACTTCCTTCCTAGTGCTGGGATTAATGGCATGTGTGCTTCCCAAATACTGGTAGCAAAGACTTGAGATCTCAAGTACTGGGATTAAAGGTGTGTGCCACCACTACCTGGCTATGTTTCTCTTCTAGACTGAATCAATCTCATGTAGTCCAGGGTGGCTTTGAACTCACAGAGATCCAGACAGATCTCTGCCTCCCTGGTGCTAGGATTAAAGGGGTGTGCCATCACTTCCTGGCCTCTATGTTTAATCTAGTGGCTGGCTCTGAACTCTGATCCTCAGAGAAGCTTTATTTGATACACATTTCCCATTTTTATCTAAAATAAGAAAAGGTTATAACTAACTCAAGAAAGACTATTTACAATAAGTATATACAATATATACAGTCGAGAATTACATTAACAATATCCAGTTCATTAACATTTGACAGATTCAGAGAAAATACTACTTATCCTATTTTGGTGAGTCCAAATGTTGTACCTAATTCATGTTGTATCCTAACTTGTATTACCAACCCAAAACTACGTTTTGATGTCTTTCAAACTTACACACTTTACACCTCCTCAGAGAGTTTCTTTTCTGAATTTGTTAACAAGGAAAACTATAACTATTGAGTCTTCATCTCCCTCAGAGAACCAAGAAGGAAATAATATTACCTAAGTAAACAGAAAGTGCAGGTAAGCAACTTCAAAAAAAATGTGAGAAATGACAGAAACAGCTGGCTGCCTGGACAGTCACCCAAGTTTCCACTGCAATGTTGGGGAATCCATCTTTAGCCTAACGGCCTAGCATATCTGATAGACTTTTCTGTGAAACAGGATATTCTGAAGGGCCTTTCTACCTTTTCTTGGTGAGGTTCAGTAGTTATTTCTTTTGTGCCCTGCTTGTCCATTTGGACAACATACTGTCAGCATCAAAGGAAATGGCACTTTCTTTCCCAGTGGCTAAATTTTGTCACAAAGAAAATAAACTCAATACGGAATTTCTTTGATGCCCATCATATTCTCTGATGTAGGTTGGTGCTGCCAGGAGCAGGCATGTCTCATCATAAAAAATATTCTGTGTTATTAAAACATCTTAAATGCCATATTCTGTAAATCTCTGAAGTGTTTGAAGATGACCTGTCTATTTAAAATATATCTCTGTTTGACCTTGAAAACACCTAATATGACTACAAGTTTGATTGTAATGACTCACTATCAACTTACATTTATTTGTATCCTAATTAGTTTGCAATAATAACTTTCAAGACTAACAATTTTCATTACATTTTTAAATGAAATGTATAGGTACAATACCTTGAACAAGAATGGAAATATGAACAGTATGTTCCAACTAAAATAACCTCAAATTTGAATCAATATACAAAATTTATATAAAAATTTTGTATATAAAAATCTAATCCATTGTAAAATATTTAAAATTAGTACTTGCTTTTTTAAAGTAGATTCAATAATCTATCTTTTTATCTTGTCATAACAATATTCTCTCTTTTTTTCAGAGTAGATTCAATAATCTATCTTTTATCTTACCATATCTATATCCTTTTTCTTTCTTGTTTTTTCAAACAAGAACCCTGAATATAATCTCCTTTGTTTAGCTTTTTTCCTGACCATTACAAATAACAACTTGTAATCAAAGACTCTAAACAATGACAAATATCCATAACCCATTGAAAGGCCAAAAGCCACCCACCCCACCTCTTGGGAATATGGGCATCATGTTCTTAAAATTACTTCCTGCTGTCTGGGGGCAAAGGCATCTTTAGGGGATCCTGAAAAAAAAATTGAAGTTAATTGCCAAGTCTTGGGAGAGGCAGCTATATCATTTGTTGTCCAGTCTCGGGGTAATGAGAAAGTGCAGAGCTTGTCTCAAGTCCTGGTTTTAGCAGTCTGTGAGGCTGGATCATCTCAGCTAGCCATCTTGAAATTGTCCTGCTCATTTTATAGGCCAAAGTCTTTTGATCTTTGAGATCTTTGAGCAGTGTTTATAAGCTTAATGGGATTATCATCATCCTGATTGAATCATTGTTGTGGGGCTGCATCATCTTTTTGGAGAATTCAAAGGATGCTGTTAGGTGTGGTCATGGTTCACTATAGAAAATCTTTTTTGTGGGACATTTTTTCTCGAGGACTGTCCTTTTTCTTCAGATGTCTCATTTGTCTAGTGTTCTTCAGATTCCTTAGCCTTAATTAACCTGAAAGACAAAAACAAAACCCTTCCTTCCCCAACCCCCACTTTGGGGAGGTTCTCTTTTTTGAAGAAGGTTTTCCATTTGTTAGTCATATAAGTTAGTTTAAACTGAATGGTCACACTGGTTGACAAACTATCACCTCTTTTAATTAAGAGGTCTCTCTTGTTCAAATTGAACCTTTATCAATTTTGATGATGTCCATAGCTTTTCTTCTCCTACATAAACAAAAGCAAAACCTCCTCCCCACGGTAACACATACCCTGGTTTCCATTCTGAGATTAGCACATCTTTAAAGTATACAGGCTGATTTAATTCTGTAGTTTTTTTCTGTTAGCCAGTGTCTCTCTGCAGTTGTTGTTTCTTTCTCATTAGCATTGAGAAAATTTAAAGTTAATAAATCATTATGTAATCTATTTCTGAGGGTCTTTGTTACCCCTTTCTATTTATTTACCATATCCTTTAGAGTTTGATTTGATCTTTCTATGACTGCTTGGCCCATAGGATTGTGTGGTGTACCTGTAATATGTTTTATATTGTAATAAGCAAAAAAAACTGTTTCATTTTACCAGAGACATATGCTGGAGCACTGTCAGTCTTAATTTGTACAGGTATACCCATGATGGCCAAAACTTCTGGCAAATGTGTAATTACAGAATCAGCCTTTTCAGAACTCAGAGCAGTTGCCCATTGAAATCTTAAAGAGGTATCAATGGTATGGCATACATATTATAACTTTCCAAATTCTACAAAATGAAACACATCCATCTGCCAGATTTTACCCTTTCTTGAGTACCCTTTGAGTTACTTCCGGCAGGTAGTGCAGTTTGATTATATAAAGAACAAGTAAGACATTTCCTTATAATTTCCTTGGCTTGTTGCCAGGTTATGGAAAAATCCTTTTCCAAACCCTTACTATTGACATGATGTTTTTATGAAATTCTGAGGCCTCCAGCACATTTCCTATCAATAGTTGATCAATCTCATTATTACCTTGTGCTAGAGGGCCCGGAAGACCCATACAGGATCAGATGTGTATTATATGTAAGGGATGATTCCTATTCCTGATTATTTCTTGTAATTGAATAAATAACAAAGTTAATTCTGACTCACCAGGGATAAATTGAGCAGTTTCTGTGTATAAGACCACTCTTTTTGCATACTGAGAGATTTTTGGATCTGCAGTAGACCCATTAATAGTAATGATCTCTGTGACCATGACTGCCATGACCAGTGCAGCCTCAGGTATCACAGGGTCTTGGAAAGGGGGGTAATGTTAGACAAAGACACAATACAATTTAAAAATGATCAATTTTCTTTACTTTTAACTTCTGTTTATATATTGTTTAGCTAGATATTAAACACAGAATTTTACATAGAGCTTGATCAACAGTAGCTTTGAACCCCTTATCTCAGTGTTTCTTAATCTATAGGTCACAATCTCTTTGGGGGTCAAACAACCTTTTCACAAGTGTCCCTAAGTCCATCAGAAGACATAGATATTTATATTACTATCAACAGTAGCAAAATTACAGTTATAAATGAAAATAATTTTATGTCTTTGGGTCATCACAACAGGAAGAACTGTATTATTGGGTCACAACATTGGGAAGGTTGGAAACTTACCTTAGGCTAATTCTTGCTTTTGTACTTTCTTCCATTTTGGCCTTTTTTTCTCCTGAGGACATTCCTTCTAGTCTTTATCTCTGACCTGTAGTTTTTCTAAAGCAATGGGCCACATCTGGATCAGAATGTATGCTTGAGAAAAGACCTGCAAACCATCTGGATCCCAACATACAACCTTCATTTATTTATTTGTTTGTTTGTTTATGTATTTATTTACTTACTTACTTGATACTGCCAAAAAGAAAGTAGAAATATTATAATGCACCTTGAGTCGGGCTTTAGCCAGTATAAGACTGATAAGGGATGATGCCTCTAAATATATTTGGAATATAACAGTAATTACCAGGTACAAGGGGTAGGATGTCCCCTCTCAAAACCCTGTCTTAGGCTTCCAGGTAATCACTTGAAGGCCAGATGTTTCAAGAGACACCAGAGTCTATCTCCCTCACTTGAGTACTGATGGGATTTAAATTCCCTTCTCTAGTTTTCTAACTCACCAGTCCAACTTGAGTAGCCCTGGGTCATTTCAAAGTAGGACAGTATATGATAAATTTCTTAGTAGATATGGAAAACCAATTCTCTATATTGCCTTGTTCTTTTTATACAAGGTCCAGCCAAACCTCAGTGGGATACTTGGCCTCTCCTAAAAATCTGATTTTATGCAACCTCTTGCTTGCCAATGAGGGAGGGTATCATATTCCAACATTTTTCCCCATAGTCCCTGTGATTTTCACTCCTCTGTTGAGTAGAGATATTTTTGCTGAATTCTGGGTAGAATTAGTTCTGTGGGGAATCTTATGTCTATCCCTGGTAGATTCTAATTTAGACTCTCAAATATAACCACATGGAGAATCCATAGGCCTGAGACAGCTGCCAGAGCAGTCCTGATACATTTGAAGGACCTATTTTCTCCCATTAAAAACAGTATCCATCTAAACCTATGGCAACACAGAGATTCAAGCCTATTATGCTGTCTTTCAAAAGGGTCTCTTGAGGGAACACTCTTGAGAGAATACTCTAGCCCCTATAACTTACCTATTGTGGAAGCTCAAAAGAGAATTACTAAATGGAGCTTAGTGTAGTACCTCCAACTAATGAGTGAGGCTGTTGTTCCCTTGCACTCTATGGTACACAAACCCTATACTGCCATGGGCCATATCCTGCCTGGAACGATTTTCCATTATTTATTGGATTTGGAGGATGCCTTCCATTGCATTCTCTGATTCCTGACATGTAGCCTTTATTTGCCTTTGCAGACCCAACTCATAAGGAAGTACAAGTTACTTGGGAAGTTCTACCTCAGGGATTCAGAGACAGCCCTCTGTTGATGAATTTCTAAACAATTTTAATAAATAAAATCAAAGAGCCAAATATAGGAGTGAAAGCCTTACAGAAAGATCAGAGGAATAGGACAAACCACAATCTAACCTCACCTCACCAACTCTGCAGCTTCCAAAAAGAGTTTCTTCCTGTATACTCACTGTTCTGTTCTCTCATTGGCTCTCTTAGCCCAGCTACATCATTTCCTCTTCCTACATAGCTCTGTCACTTTCTGTCTGTCTGTATAGACCTCCAGATCTTCATTGTTGATACTGGGATTAAAGGCATGTGTCACCATGCTTGGCTCTGTTCCCTAGTGTGGCCTTGAACACACAGAGATCCTGCCTCCTAAGGGATAGGATTAAGGGCTTGTGCTACTGCTGCCTGACTTCTTTGTTTACTTATAATGACTGTCCTTTTTCCTTCGATATCCAGGCAAGCTTTATTTATTAAAGCACAAATAAACTATCACCACATTTCAGCACAAATAAAATACTACCAAAACCTTCCTTAGTTTAGGTTGGCCCTAGCCCAGGATATCAGATCTGGTCAAGTTCCCATACAACCTGATTTCATTTTATACATGACATTGTTTATGAGAAATCTGAAAAAGAGAATTTCCAAATAAACTGAATCCCACCTAATTCTCTAGTTAAAAGGGATAGCTAAAAGATCTTTCAAGAAAATTCTCAACTATGCCAAATTTATCCATGCCCTCAGCCTGCTCAGTAACTTAGGTCTTTCTTCAGGGTAATGGGCTACTGGCAGATCAAGATTCCTGCATGTTCAAATCAGGTAAGGTCCCTTATCAACTTCTGTAGGAGACTCAGAAATGTTCCCTAGCTCTTGTGGTATGGAGCCTGAGAACTGTCATTCTTTTTAGTAACACAAATAGATATTTTCTCAGGTTCTTGTTTTGTGACTACCAACTCATTCAAATCTGGTTTTCTCTTTATGTTATTTGAAGAAAGTGGATCTCCTATGTTTTAACCAAGCCATCAATCTGTTAAGACCATCAACCCAACAAGGAGAATACTTTAGCAAAACAAAGTCAAGCAAACCAAAAAATTGGATTCTGTGCGTAAGACCTGTCCAGGAGAACAACTGTAATGGTAGGACTTCTGGCCCATAAAGTACATAAATTGACTTTTGGAAAGCTTCTTACCATATATACACTCCATGGCATCAATAGAATATTTAACTTCAAGAGAAACATGTAGCTATCAAAGAATATGATGATAAAATATCAGAATCTAATAATGGAAGTACATGAAGAGACCCTTAACATCTCCCATCTGTTATGTCTTCTACTTATTTTCCTGATGAGGACAGACTTGGGCATTCATGTCAGTAGGTCTTTAAGAAACTTTAAGACCTGATCTTAAAGACCTCCTTCTGGAAACTCCCAACTATTCACTGATGGGAGTTCTTCTGAACAGAATGGCAGTTGGAAGGCAAGATATATGATAGTAACAGTCTAGGACACTGGAGTCTAATCCAGGGTCCAGTTAACAGAGTTTAGATCCTAACAAGGCCTTTGACCCTTGTTGAAAAGACATGGGTAAATATTTATACATACTCCAAATATTTAGACAAACTCCAAATATGCATGCTTGATACTAAATACAGCCATCAGGAAAGAGCAGATTGCTCATCACACTGCACACAGCAATCAGACATTCCAAGGACTAATCAAATGGAGACCTCTTTCCCCAAGGTATTGAGATAATGCACTTCTGAAGGCATAAGAATGGAGATGACCTGATATTCCTGGGCAGCCACTTAGCAGATACTGTTGTAAATTCTGTGGTTCTTGGGATGGAGGGAATATTTTCCATTTTATGGAAGGAAACATTCCTAATCACAGACATATTCTACTCTGCCTAAGATGTAGGATGCCTAAGGACAGGCCTGTATCCTTGATCATTGGGGATGGTGAATCACTTCTGATGGCTACTTATGGTTGTCTCCATCCTTACCCTGGAACACTTTTTTTTTTCCCACCAAATGTGCTATCTTGGAAGAGAAAACTCTTCATCTTGTTATGAGAATGTTAATAGGAAAAGGAATATCAAAAATTATAACCTATTAATTCAGGGATGTAAAGTCTGTCAAATGAAAAATCTCTGTAACAATCACCGGCCACAAACTGGCATTCAGAGATGAAAACTACCTAGGAGAAGATTGTCAAATATGTTTACGTAACTGGAGGAAGTTAACCCATTTTCTCGTATAAGTAGATATATTCACTGAGTGTGTTGAAAACTGTCCTTGCTAAAAAGAAAAGGCATAAGAATCAACAAGGGCCCACTTAAAAGAAGTTTACCCTAGGTTTTGAATACCAAAGAGCATACAAAATCACAATGGGCTAGTCTTCGAAACTGAAGTCTCTCAGACAGAATCTGTAGGTATAATTTAATCTCTACTGTGCCTGACATCCCCAGTTTTCAAGAAAGGCATAGAAAATAATTGTTATAATTAAATGATGTAACAGTTAATTGATATAGGAATCTAAAGTCCCTAAAAAAGTTACTGCCTTTAGCTTTGGGTGATTTGAGGAGTTCAGGGGCCACTGGGACTAACTTCTTTTTAGGCTTTGCATCACAGAACTTTCTTTGAGGAGCTTGGATGAGCTATGACCCCAGGACTATTTTTCTGGAATCTCAACTGGCTAGATTTGAACAAGTTCTCTCAGAAATCCAAGGATCTTCTAAGAGAAAAGTTATGGAGGCCTCTTCCATTCTGTCCTGGAGATCTAGCTCTGGTCAAGGCTTTCTCATCAAAAAAGAAGCCAAGAAGATACCCTCTCTAAAGCCCAGTTGGAAGAATCTTTATCCATGGTATGCACCTCTAACACCCTCATGATATTTTTTGTGCATTCCTGGATTCATATTATGAATCTAGAAATGGCATTCCATGCAGCTCCCATTTGATCCAGATTCATCTACCCATGGAGAGCAAAACCATACTCCTATACGACCCTGCAGGTCCTTACTCTTCAAGTGTACTACTAGCCCTACTCTTAAAGTTAACTCACTATCAAACTGTGATTTTCCAAGGATGGTCAGAAGGAAAGTGGTTACATAATGTATAGTGTAAAATGGGGGAAATTGCATACTGAATAGTTGGTTGTAATGAACGTATTTGGTTTATGTATGTTTTATGTTGATGATGCAACAAATTGCCATTAAATTTATAGCTTAAACTATAAAAATATATAATTCCATAGGTGTGGAGTATTCTATATGCTATATTCCATAGTATATATTCTATATTTCATATTCTATATTCTATAGCTCAGGTTCTAAAAGGAAGATTTCATGGGAAGAGCACTGCTTATATAAATTGTTAAGAAATCTGTTTTTAACTTTCTTGTTTATATAGGCCACCCAGGTCCCTTGCTTTATGATAGCTTCCCAGAAATGGCCTTTCTGACACTTGCTTCATTGCATCCTGGTTTCTAACAGTTATTTTCATGGATCCTGTTTATAAAACCTGTTGCAACATGGAATCTAGCAGTATAGTTCATAAGTCTCTGTACAAGGGCCTTTATTATAGCTGTTTCTTTAAAATCCCTATTCCCTATAAAGAAACATTTGCAGGCTCTGTGAATACCACAGGATGGGACATTGGGGTAGCCACTATTATCTCTACAACACTGGATAATATTGATTTTTGCAGTATCTATTGGATATAAGATAGATGTCTGAGTGTCAGATTCATCGCTACATCAGAAACTCACTGGGGAATTAGATATTGCAAGTGTATGTGGAAAGTAGAAGAATACAAGTCATATTTGAAGTTGCAGATGTAAAATAAGGATTAGATCAGGCATCTTAGTAGCATGATAAATATGAGTACCTGTTGTACCACATATACCTGGAATTTAATTCCCTGCTTTGGCAATGTACTATCTTTTTTTGCTATGATTAATTTTATCTATCACTCTGGAAATGAACCCAACAATATCACCTGACAATGCCTTAGTAAAAATAAGATTAAAATGTAAGTACTCAATAGGGTGTTGATAACAAGTTAGAAATCAGGAATAAACATGTAGATGGATAGAACTTGTGCACTCCCAATTTTATATAAAAAGCATAAAGGACATTTAGAATCCATAAAGAAGAATTAAATAAGAAAGTCAGAAATGGGAGGGTGATCAGGAAGAACAGGGTATGCTGATTTCCTTTTTATTTTTTTAATTGATGTATAATAATCCTTTTAAAGATTGGGGCAAGTAAAAACTTAGTGACAAAACTTGGTAGTTATGGATTCCAGGGAGAAGAGGTGAGAATGGAGAAAGACAATAGAATATTCTACTTGTGGGTTTTTGTTTTAATCAAAGCAAAGAAGTAGCTATGGGTGATAAAGGTCATTAACGCCTCTTAACAGGGAGATAATTGGAGAATGTTTATGCAATTCTAGAAAAAGTCTAGTAAGATGAAGAAAAGTATGTACTGTTTCAGGCAAAAGTGATGAAGTCAAGGGTTATGTCCATGAGGTACTAGATGACCCCTCTGTGAGCAGAGTGCTGGGCATGGGACTATTGACAGGGTTCTCACTGGCATGATAAATGTGGCATAGTAAGTAGATGGACTAAAGCAGAAAAAATGTGGAAATTTTTTTCATAATGTCTTTGATTTAGCAAAACAATAGTAAACTGCTTAAATATTGTAAAAACATCAGGGAGTACATTGATTTTAATGAAACAGCCTTCTCTGGTTCCTTTGGGTCTTCTTTGAGTTGCCTCATCATTGGAATCTCTGTAAACTTACTCTTCCATTGTGTTCAAGACTCTTTTTTTTGTCATTTTTTTCCTGTTAAAGGCTTTTCTATGTTCCATAATTAATCACTTTTATACTGTGCCTTTTCTCAGTCTCCAATTTTCCCTTTATCCTATCACCTAGATATCCTTCTGCTACATGTTGTCTAACTCCACTGCCCACTGAAATCAGGTTTCAATTGCATGAATTTTCTTCCAGATGCAAAACCTACTGTGCAATGTTTGGCTCTGTAGTGTTGGGAGTATCATAATGTACTTCACATTCTTCATGTCAACTTCAAGTGAATTTTCCTTCATTCTTTGATCTTCATTCACAAAGTTTCCCTCTGATTTTTCTGAGCATTTATTCCCACCATTCTTTGTGGAGATCAAGTATGTCTTTCTTTGTGTCCTTCTATGCTGACCCTGTCTAATGCTTTTCTTTTTCTGCAAAGTTGTTACAGAAGTCCATTCTGTGGGACTTATTTTATCTCTGAATGGGTTTTAGATGTACAGCCAGTCTTGGCTTTTCTTTTGTTCAGACACATGTACACTAATGTCTCCTACAAAAAGAAATAAGAAAGCCTCAGTATCTATCACTTTTAAAATTTTGGTGTACACTATTTATACTGTAGTATATTGTAGTACAACAAGTATCCAAATCATGAACTGAAAATGCATATTGTTGATTTCTGACATTCTTTACAAAGCACTTGCTAGAAATTATTTATTCTGACAAATACTTCCTGATGTTTTCTTTCATTGTGTGTGTTTTCTTCTCTAATCTTATTTCCGCTGATTCTGTTCAGATGTAGCATATTTACACCAGAAAAATTTATTTGTGATTCAATTGTTGTATACATAGTGAACAATGTCATCACAAAAGAAATGAATTTCAGCTCTTTCTTCCACTAGAGAATGAATGGTTAGCCCAACCATTACCCATAACTAATATTTCAAAATTCAAACTATAAATTATGTGCTTAGGAAATTGGGGATTTAGGAAGAAAATAAGCCATTATAGTAAATTACTGGTAGTAAGATTCATACACTGTATGATCTCTCTCTCTCTCTCTCTCTCTCTCTCTCTCTCTCTCTCTCTCTCTCTCTCTCTCTCCTCCCCCCTCCGGTGTATGTGCACATGTTCACTTGTGTGTGTGTATGTGTTTGTGTGTGTGTGTGTGTGTGTGTGTGTGTGTGTGTGTGTGTGTGTATGTTTGTGTTCTTCATTGGTCCTTTATTCCCTTCCTGACTAGCTCCATCCCTTGTTCCCACCAATGAAAAGACACTACAGGAGAATAATTGGGCACAAGCCAAGAGACAGATCAGTATGTTGGCACATATCTGAAATCTCAGCACTGGGGAGACTGAAGGCAGAATCACACTGTGGGCTGTAAAATAAGTTCCAAGACAACCTGAGCTACAGTATAAAATCCCAACTTAAATAAAGAACAATTGCCCCAAACTGAAACTAACCAAACAAACAAAACTTAGCCAGTAGTGAACATATTAATTCTTCAATGTCATAGTCTATGACTTCCTAGTCGGCTACCCTGAGAATCAAACATTTCCGGTTTAATACATCAAGTCAAATACAGTTTTATTACTGAAATCTGATTTACAATAATTCTTTGACAATATGGCCTCTATCTCTGTGTGTAAAATTTCTTCTGGTTTTGAATTCAATGATACTGGACTACATGCATGTTAGTAGTATTCCTTCCCTTGTCTATCTATCCTTTATAAGGTCTCAATGGCAATCCAAAGTATGCTTTTTTACCAAATGTTATGCTACAAAACTGAGTTTATTAAGATTACTTACAGAACACTGGTAAGAGGTATTGGCAAGACACGTTGTGGAAGCCCACAAAAGTTTCCTAGTGAGATCTGAGCTTGCTTTACCAAGCAAATCTGCTTTAAAGGATTCCTTGACCATGTGCATGGTTACTAGGTATTTGAAAAAGTCAATCTACACTTGGCTGGGCTAGGGGGAGGTCTTTTGCTTCACCCCTTGGCATTCCTATAAATAGCACTTTAGAAGAGACAGAGGAGCTGGTGGATAATGACACAGGCCCTCCAGAGGCTATCCTGCGTTTCTGTCTGTTTCTCTTTCCTCTATCCTTCTACCTAATATCTCTTATCTCTTTCTCCTCAAGAGTACCCTGTCATAAAATGTGGGATCCAGTCTCCCAGCTGGGCTCCCACAATGCAGATGACTCCAAAGAACTATTCTGGAACATCTTCATCCTGCCTGGATGATGGCCCTGCAATACTATAATACTTGCAGAAACACACTAGCACTAGAAGATATATAGAGAGTGCCTTTGTCCTGCAGCAGCCTAGTATATGGTGTCACCAGGTGATCCAGGATTCATAATGGTGAGTCATTGTCCTATGAAACATGCAAGCATATCCTCTATTTGACATTATGAAAACATCAGGATCTTTGACAATATCAGTGACAAGGTCATAGAGGCTTAGATGCAAGTTTGTGGCTTGGTCTTGGGGTAGTAAGGAATGCCCTATTCAAAATCTGTAGTGGCAGATATGAAAAATCAAGCATCAGTACTTAAGAGCTCTGAAGTATATGTAAGGCCTTTGTCCATATATGAGCTCTAGGAATTCCTAAAATTGAAAAGCAGTGAAATAAATGGTGTATTATCTTATAGCCATAAATCATAAGGATGTAAGTCTTATGGGCAAGTTTCATACAGATTTATAAGTTTTATAGTCTGATGTAAATGTAATATTATCTGTGCAATAAATGTATTGTAATATATACGTATATATAGAGATGGCCATTGGAGATGGCAAGCCAGGCTATGAGATTCTCCTTGGCTTCAATAAATTTTATTTAATTTTTAAGGTCTTTTAACAGGTCTATAAGCCTGATTTTCCTAAATAAAAAGTATTGGGGTGATTTAAGGGCTGGTGGGGGGCTTTATATGTCCAATATTTAAGTTTTTCCTCCACCAGACATGTAGCAGTTATAATTCTTTTAATATTTAAAGATCATTGTTTAACCCAGATAAGAGCATCAGATCTACAAGAAATAGGGTCAGCAATGGACAGTGGCCACTAGGATAAATTTTGATATCCTATGTCATGTCTGTTATTTATAATTTTGACATAATGGGCTTAATTATACCCTTGGATTTGTTTACCCAAGATTTTTTAAGCTTAAAAACCATCTATAGCATTTGAGCTGATATTAATCCATAGCAGAGATTAATGAAATATCCCATTGTTACAGCATGTCTCTTTTCCATATTGTGTTAGGTATGGAGGATGACATATGGGCAGAATATGCCATATTTTTTCAGTCAGAACATTCTACTATTCCAGAGCTTTTGGTTACAATATTAGCTTGACCTAGGCCTCTAAGAGACAAAGCAGTAATAATCTTCTTATGTACTTGGCCAATCTTTTCCTGAAGTGCAAGACATGTTTATGTTTATGTCTAGCAAGCCAATTATTTCGTTTTCCTGTATTCTAAGTGTTTAGTTGGTCTGGAATATTTAATTTCTGAACTCAGAAAACCATATCATTAGAATCCAAACTGGCAGCTCCCTAGGCATTGCCTTGCATGGATCTGAATTTTTTTGTAGGGGGTTGTACAATAATTATAATTTTCCCAGTAAAGTCAGGAATCAACCATTCCTGGCACAATATTTATATCTTGTACAGTAGGGGAGCTACAGCCTATTGTTAGCCCCAGTGTCCCTTCTTGGGAGGTCCGTAGAGTCTTGCATAAAGGCATATAAGTCCATTCATAAAGCTTATATATCTCAAACCTCAATAAAAAATGATGCGTAGATCTAACTTAGGCATACATCCTCAGTATCTCATCACCCCTGGTGAGATCTGCAACGTACCTGAATGTAGCGGTATTGTGTTCCCAAAAATATTGTGCACCCTAATAAATTTATCTGGGGTCAGAGAACAGACCGCCACTAGATACAGAGGCTAGAAAATGGTGGCACTCACACCTTTAATCCTAGCACTCCAGAGGTAGAAATCCATCTGGATCTCTGTGAGTTCAAGGCCACAGTGGAAACGGCCAGACATGGTGACTCACGCCTTTAATCCCAGAAAGTGAGCCTTTAATCCCAGGGAGTGATGGTAGAAGGAAGAAAGATATATAAGGCATGAGGACCAGAGACTAGAAGCATTTGGCTGGTTAAGCTTTCAGGCTTCTAGCAGCACAGTTCAGCTGAGAGCCGTTTGGATATGAGGACACAGAGGCTTCCAGTCTGAGGAAACAAGATCAGCTGAGAAGTTAGCCAGGTGAGGTTAGCTGTGGCTTGTTCTGTCTCTCTGACCTTCCAGTGTTCACCCCAATACCTGGCTCAGGTTTGATTTTATTAATAAGAACTTCTAAGATTCCTGCTACAGCTGAAACCTATCCTGTTCAAGGTGCCAAATATGGATTGCCCAGCCTTCTCCCTGGTCATGCCATTCTATCTGACTCTATGGAAAAATGCCTGTTTCTTATTCGCCTGGCCATGCAGTTCTCTGCCTCCTCAGGATTGTTGCTCCACCCTACCTTCCACCTTGATATGTAAAAACCTCTTTTATTCTCAGTCAATTTCTCTGGAAAGCCACTAGGCCTCAAGGCAAGAGGATGGTCTGAGTTTTATTAGCACAAGAAGCAAAGCTATGCATCTCCCTCCAGCTTGTCTTTGCCTACAGACCTTATCCAAGCACTGGCTCAAGCAGGGAAGTTCACACACACACACACACACACACACACACACACACACACACACACACACACACACATTCTACGGGAATTGTGAGCACAAGAATTCATGACAGGGCACAGCTGAATATTAAACTGTGTAACACCAAATAGTTCATGCTAGATGGCTTCCCGCTCGACTAACCCTTGGCCTGGTCAAGGTATAGATTTAATACACAGCTGGACACCTTATAACATATTCTTATGGCTCACCACATAAATCCTTCCTCAATTAACACATATGGTCTTACCCAGCTGACACTTCAGTGCATGGCAATATGCAATAAAACTTATGTTAAGTTAGTTGGCCCTGGATTTTCTTTCAGGACCTCACTATTTGTAGAGTTCTGCCCTATAAGGAGGCAGGTATGCTATTTCTTGTATATAGTAATACATGTGTTACTCCTCTTCTATAGACTATTAATGCTTTCAGTAACCCTTCAGATTAAATAATAATACCTAGAATAATAACAATTATGTCTAATACAAACAAGTATTAAACAACAAATTTTTGACATATTTTGACATCCCATTTAGGTACTCACTATAATACTACCATTACCAACACAACACCCTGGATCTCCTTATAGGGCTCAAGTATTTTGCTAAGGCCACAAAGCTAGTAAGCCAGAGTCACACAATAAGTTTGACTTGCTTACTGTTTGACTCTGAATATCAAATTTTTAATTCATGTTAAAAATCAGTTCAAACTCATGGCCATGGTAATATGTCAAAAACAGCTGCTACACTCAATCCCTTATAGTTTACTCATTTTTATTCTATCCCTTGCTTATAGCATTATATAATGTGCACTCATTCTCTCAAATTATTATATTGAAAGACCCTAACCCTTTAGGTTTACACCCCCCAAGCCACAAGATAATGAGGAACTAGAAAGCTAGTTCCAAGGGCAGACTGACTCAGCCATTACTCAATCACTCTTACCACAGTGTTTGGAGATTTCTGTTAAGATATGTTGCTCAACTGTGACTGGGATAATTGCAAGTGTTCCAGGAAAGACCACTGTAACCTTTGTGTAACCTTCACTCCCGTCCTGATACCCCCCTTGAGGTTCCTGGAAAAATGTTCATATGGACGTGATTGTACCTACCCTATGATTAGGCCATGATCTTGTGAAATTTCCCCCTAGACATGAACCAATCGGAAAAAATTGCATGGGAATTGTAATCTTATGGCTTTTGTGGGTTTTTTTCCTTTAAAAGTACCTATGTGGCTGCAGTAGGGCGCAACTCTTGCTCTTGGGAGGAGAGGAGCCCGACTGTACAGCCACATCAATAAACCTCTTGCTGTTTGCATCAACTGGACCGGAGTCTGGGTTCTTGGGGCACCCACTCGAGAAGGTAGTACCCTGGGTCTGGGGTCTATCAATATCTGTCACTGTGTATCTGTAGACTGACTTAATCCATTGACTTTGTTTTTCATCCTTTAGATTTAAAGGCAGTTTTCATAGGTTCAAGTCTAGGCTCTGATTGCTATCTGATTTTCCCCAGATACCAGAACAATGATTGTGAAGTAAATGATTTGAAAGAGAAGAGTTAATTTCACCAACATTTGGGTTAAGAGGCAACAAGAAAGAAAGGGTAGGAAGATAGATGTCCATCAAGGGGCATTCTAACCTAAACTGATTTTCCTTTCTTATCACTTAAGATTTTTTTTTTCCCCTTGAGAAAGAAGAGCAAGAAGATCATTTTGCTTCTTGTCAAACCCTAAGAAAAAGACAAACATGGTATGTACTTACTCATAAGTGGATACTAGATGTAAAGCAAAGAATAATCAGACTATGACCCACAGCTCCAGAGAAGCTAGGAAACAAGAGAACCCTAAGAGGAACACATGCATAACCTTGGAAAAGGGAAACTGAGAAAATCTCCACGAGGAAACTGGGGATGAGGAGCGGCAATAGATAGGATGGGATGGGATATAACAACATGAGGAAATGAGATGGTTGAGCTGGGGGAGGGACAGATTGGGAGAGCAATGAAAGAGATATCTTGATAGTGGGAGACATTATGGGGTAAGTGAGAAACCTGGTGCTAGGGAAATTCCCAGGAATCCACTAGGCCGACCCCAGACTAGAGACTAACAACAGTGGTGATAGTGCCTGAACTGGCCTACCTTGGCAGTCAGATTGGTGAACACCCTAACAGTCATCACAGAGCCTTCATCCAGAAACTGATGAAAGCAGATGCAGAGATCCATAACCAAGTCCCAGGCTAAGCTCCAGGAGTCCAGTCAAAGAGAGGGAAGAGGGATTATATGAGGAAGAGGGGTCAAGATCATGATGGGGAAATGCACAGAGACAACTGAACTCATTGGAACTCACGAACTTTAGACCAACAGCTGTGGAACCTGCGTGGGACTGGGCTAGACCCTCCGAATATGGGAGACAATTGTGTAGCTGGGTCTATTTGAGGGGCCCCTGGCAGTGTGATCAGAATCTATCCCTGGTGCATGAGCTGGCTTTCTGGATCCCATTACTTATGGTGGTACCCCTCGCTCACCTTGAGGCAGTGGGGAGGGGCTTGGTCCTACCTCAGCTGAATGTACCAGGCTTTGCTCTTCCCCTATGGGAGATCTTACCTTTTTGAAGGAGGGGAGGAGGGGTGGGTCTGGGGGAATAGGTGAGGGTGGGGGTAGCAGGAGGAGGGATGAGAGGGGGATCTATGGTTGGTATATAAAATGAATAACTTTTTTAAATGAAAACAACAACAACAAAAATAAATAAGTCATTTTCAGGGGAAAAAAGAAAACAAAGTGATCCATAGAACAAACTTTGCTGCAGTTAGTTATTGCCTGGAATGAATTATTTAACTGACTGAGAAGGTTTGATACAGAAAGATAGTTTTGTTGTTGTTGTTTGTTTGTTTGTTTTTGAGTCTAGAGAATAAACAGAAGGAGCAACAACTAACAGCTGCTGGTTCTGTCCAAGGACTGGAGTTGAGGAGAAAAAAAATTGATAAATGAGCTCCAAGGCAGCAGCTACCCAAGATGGACAGCAGTTCACCAGTACACAAGCTGGTAGATCAATGACAGGGATAGTGTATCTGTGCATGGTGAGAGCAGCAGCTCTCTCAATCAGTGGTGCCCTGTCTTTCACAGCATCAGGCAGAGGAACGCCTCACATGCAGCTAGCTGGTGTGTGCTCCACTTCAGTACCCTAAATATAAGGGAGTTCTTCAATAAAAGGATGCTGAATTATACTCCCACAAATCCACCCTTTTGGACATGAGAATGGCTGATACTAAACCTCATGGGAAAAGTCACTGCTATCCTCCAGTCTCAACCCATCCCATCAGTTGTGGCAAAGCAGTAAAAAGTCGCAGTTGCTGACTTTGCCAAAAATTTGAACGTACGTGTGTGTGTGTGTGTGTGTGTGTGTGTGTGTGTGTGTGTAGTTATGATGGTTTCTAATTTTTCTTTTAATCAGTGATATTTCACTCATTAATAAACATTTCCTAAAGTTCTATAGTACTGAATGCATGACAGATATTGTTAATGTGGCACCTTATTTTGGAGTTTTAAGTGTGCATAATCATAAGAGAATAAATAAAACACAACAACAAATGCATATTTATTAGATGAGTGAACAAAAGTGTAGGGAAAGGGGTGGCTGTGCTGAGAAGAGGAATTCAGAAGATAAATAGATAAAGAGATTAGGAGGAAAAGCCCCTAAAAAGGCTCAAAGCACATGCACAAAGCAAGGTGACTGGAACATAAGGCCTATCAGTGGCATCACTCAGGTATATGACCCACCAGGAGCAGGAAAACACTTAACATGTGTGTTTGAGGACAATAGGGATCTTTGAGTGAGGTAGAGATGCAATCATGGGTCCAGCCAGAGTACTGGAAAGGAAAGGGGATCATACAACATACTGAAACACATTTTAATACAACCTAAAACCTAATGCATCATGTGTGAAATTTCAGAGAACTTACTTTTTTGTTCTTCAGTTTTTACCTGTAAATATTAAAGCACTTACTTTATGGGAATCCTTTAGGTATTATCTGAATTGATAAAGTTACTAAAGGGTGTGATATGAGTTGCAATATAGATATAACCCTGATTATGGGCCCAGATACATGATGGAAGAAGAGAACAGATGCCCACAGATGTCCTTTAACTGACACATACAAGCCAAGGTATATGCCCACAGGTACACTCAGAGAAAATAAATAAACAGAATAAACATTCAGGTAAAAAAATTGAAATATAAAAGGTAAGGTAAACTATAGGGTTGTAAAATATGCTTAGATGTTACATATTATCCACAAATTCTTCAATGTACTTTACCCCAGTTTGTACTCCATTTTCTGGCTATTATTCTTTTATTAAATTATTTTACCTTACTTGACTATTCAGTATAAAACTGTGGCAATTATGTAGTAACAAAAATATGAAAGAAGGCCATGCTATTTTCAAAAGAATAATGGTAAATTTATTATTTATCATACCAAAACACGTATTACTAATTTCTTTATTCAACAGAACTTTACTGAAAGCCAATATCTCTCTACCAGTTTTCTAGGGCTTGAAATACAGGATAAAATAAATTCTAGTTTTGAAGCTTATGGTACTCTGTAAAATTTGATATAGTTGAAAATCAAATGCTTGTGAGATAACTGTTCCAAAATGTCAGGTCATTTTTAATCATGCCACAATATTATTTTTTTATATATATGTAAGGAAATGGCCTTAAGGTTTCCTCTGCTTGACTGAAGTCTAGAAAGGTTTGTAGCATATTCTAAGACAAGACCTCCCAATTCCTTAAAGGCTTACTTTACAAATATCTGTGCCTAGCCTATTCATAATCAGAGAGGCTTCCTCAAGCAGCTGATCAGAACAGATGCAGGGACCCACAGCCAAAGGTTAGGCTGAGAGAGCCCAAATTGGAGGTCTCCAATGGTCTCTACGTTCTAAACTCTGGAAACTCGCAGAAGAGGTAGATAGAGGAAAAACTGTAGGAGCCAGAGGACTCAAGGACACGAGAAGAACACTCCCAACAGAATCAACCAAGCAGGGCTCATAGGGGCTCACAGAGACTGAAGTGGCAATTATGGAGCATTCATGTGTCTGAGCTAGGTCCTCTGCATATATCCTTTTTCTCTCTCGTCTTTTAATTTAAATAACATTTTTTTCATGTATTCTACATATCAATCACTGTTTCTCTCTCTTCTCTCCTCCTGTTCTTCCCTTCTTTCGATCTACCCTCCTGCTCATCCAACCAGGGGGGACATGATGGGGGAACTCACAGAGACAGCTGACCTGAGCTTGTGGGAGCACATGGACTCTGGATCAAAAGTTAGGGAGTTAGCATGCGACCAACCTAGGCCCTCTGCATGCCTGTGACAGTTGTGTAGCTTCATCTGTTTGTAAGGCTCCCAGCAGTGAGATCAGGACCTGTCCCTGATGCTTAGTTGGCTTTTGGGAAGCCTTTCCCCATGCATGATTGCCCAGCCTTGACACAGGGGGAGGAGCTCAGTCCTGTCTCAACTTGATGTGCCATGCTTTGTTCAAACCCATGGGAGGCCTGCCCCTCTCTGCCTATATCTTAAGGTAGTGTAGTTTGATGTTCTTGTGGGATTCCTAACTGTAAGTTGACCTCAAAGAGAACCATATCGAGAGTATATCTATATATGATTATTCATACACAGCCTGTGAGTAAAGATTAAAAAGCAGTGGTTCTGAATCTGTGAGCTGTGACTCCTCTTAGAATATACCTGCACATCAGATATTTACATTACAATTAATAACAGCAGCAAAAGTGCAGTTATGAAAGAGCAATGAAATAATTTTATTGTTGGGATTCACCACAACATGAGGAACTGTATTAAAGTGTCACAGCATTAGGCAGGTTGAGAACCACTGATCAAGAAAATGTAAAGCAAGTATACTGGAAGTATGCTGTATAGATGAATTTCCCTTGGGAATGAAGTGATTCTAAGCAACAAGAATAATTTTAAATCTGTGTACATTTTCCCAACAAGTAGGAAAATTTAACTGTGAAATTCATGCTTATTATATTAACATAACATGAATTCTATCAACTATTTTGAGCCAAATTATCATATATATTAGATTTATTCCACACAGGAGACAAAAAAATACATTAATTTGTGCTTTCAGGGTGGTTTTCAGCACCTAAGGTTTTAAGCGTAAGAAATGTAATGTGCTTCTAAACCTTGTAGTCTAAGTGGTGATGGGTAAATAATTTTCAGTGCCCACAAAAGAAATCCTAACAGTCAAAGAGTGCCCATCATTTTTGTTACAGGTAGGCAGTTGGGCCAGGGTTGGCACTAGCTAAAGAAACAAAAATACAAAGGGAATCTAAAGGCAAGGTTTCCCGTCTTGAGTTAAGTGAATTGACTTGGCAGCTGACATCAGTGATTTACTATCTAACAGACATCTCAGTAGCTGCAGTGATTTATCCCACACATCACTGGGGAGGGGAAGATTGAGTCTATCCCATCTGCATGACAGTGATAAGCACAGTTCAATTTCTGAATTTATGACAGGACTGGAAAAAACCTGTTTAAACTTAAAATTATATAAATTTACTTTCCCACCCTATAAATATAGTGTAATCGTCTAACTCACTTTGTTCTGAGAACTTCACTGAGTTAAATTGAACAGATTGACATTATTCATATTTTTACTTTACATGTTTTGCAATCTAATGTTTAAATAGCATCTAAATATAGCATAAAATCAGACTGAGACTATGTGTTATCTAGATAAAATCAAAATGAATTAAGGAAGAGTTGAACTACTTTTCCATGAAGATTAAACAAGAATTTACATATAAATGGGAGAAGAAGACTATATCAATGGTGTTCTGCCCCTCTTATTACATATTTCATCATTGATATTTGCAACATTTTGCAAATTTGTTGCATGTCTAATTTAAATCAAAATGTTTTATGAAGAGCTAGCCAGGATCTGGAAAAACAACTCAGCAGTTAAGAACACTTGCAATTCTTATTGACCAGGACAGAGACAGAGTTTGGTTCCCAGCACCCACAATGGGTATCTCACAGTGCCCTATACGTTCAGCTCCCAGAGATACTTTACCCTTGTTTGGCCTCTGATGGTATATGATTCATATATTGTATATTATATTTATAATTGTATATATTAATTATATATTATATATATAATTGTATATATATTAATTGTATACACACACATTCACACACACATACACACACACTTAATTAAGCATAAGATACTTTTTTTAAAATTTTTTTATTTTTATTTTGCAATACAATTCAGTTCTACATATCAGCCATGGATTCCCTTGTTCTCCCCCCTCCCCGCCCACCTTTCCCCCAGCCCACCCCACATTCCCACCTCCTCCAGGGCAAAGCCTCCCCCGTGGACTGGGATCAACCTGGTAGACTCAGTCCAGGTAGTTCCAGTCCCGTCCTTCCAGGCCGAGCCAAACGATCTTGCATAGGCCCCAGGTTTCAAACAGCCAACTCATGCAATGAGCACAGGATCCAGTCCCACTGCCTGGATGCCTCCCAAACAGATCAGGCCAATCAACTGTCTTACCCATTCAGAGGACCTGATCCAGTTGGTGACCCCTCAGCCATTGGTTCATAGTTCATGTTTTTCCATTTGTTTGGCTATTTGTCCCTGTGCTTTATCCAACCTTGGTCTCAACAATTCTCTCTTATATAAACCCTCCTCATTCTCGCTAATTGGGCTCCCAGAGATCCACCTGGGGCCTAGCCATGGATCTCTGCATCCAGATCCCTCAGTAGTTGGATGAGGTTTCTAGCACGACAATTAGGGTGTTTGGCCATCCCATCACCAGAGTAGGTCAGTTCGGGCTGTATCTCAACCATTGCTAGCAGTCTGTTGTGGGGGTATCTTTGTGGATTTCTGTGGGCCTTTCTAGCACTTTGCTTCTTCCTATTCTCATGTGGTCTTCATTTACCATGGTCTCCTATTCCTTGTTCTCCCTCTCTGTTGTTGATCCAGCTGGGATCTCCCGCTCATCCAAGCTCTCTTTCCCTCAACCCTCGCCCTTCACTACCCCCACTCATGTCCAGGCTGTTCATGTAGATCTCATTCCATTTCTCTGTCATTGGGCAATCCCTGTGTCTTTCTTGGGGTCCTGTTTTCCAGGTAGCCTCCCTGGTGATGTGAATAGCAGTCCAGTCATCCTTGTTCCACATCTAGTATCTTCCTATGAGTGAGTACATACCATGTTTGTCTTTCTGAGTTACCTCACTCAGGATGATTTTTTTCTAGATCCATCCATTTGTCTGCAAACCTCATGATATCATTGTTTTTCTCTGCTGAGTAGTATTCCATTGTGTATATGTACCACATTTTGTTTATCCATTCTTCAGTTGAAGGGCATCTAGGTTGTTTCCATGTTCTGGCTATTACAAACAATGCTGATATGAACATAGCTGAATAAGTGCTCTTGTGGTGTGGTTGAGCATTCCTTGGGTATATGCCCAAGAGTGGTATAGCTGGATCTTGGGGGAGATGGATTCCCAATTTTCTAAGAAAGTTCCATATTGATTTCCAAAGTGGTTGTACAAGCTTGCATTCCCAGCAGCAGTGGAGGAGAGTTCCTCTAGCTCCACATCCTCTCCAGCATAAGGTGTCTTCAGTGTTTTTTATCTTAGCCATTCTGACAGGCGTAAGGTGGGCCAATGGAATCGAATTGAAGACCCGGACATTAATCCGCATGCCTATAAACATATAATTTTTGACAAAGAAGCCAAAAGTGCACAATGGAAAAAAGAAAGCATCTTCAACAAATGGTGCTGGCATAACTGAATATCAACATGTAGAAGGCTGCAAATAGATCCATAGCTATCACCGTGCACAAAACTTAAGTCCAAGTGGATCAAGGACCTCAACATAAATCCAGCTACTCTGAACCTGCTAGAAGAGAAAGTAGGAAGTAGTCTTGAAGGCATTGGCATAGGAGATCACTTCCTAAATAGAACACCAGTAGCACAGACACTGAGAGAAACAATCAATCAATGGGACCTCTTGAAACTGAGACGCTTTTGTAGAGCAAAGGGTATGGTCAACAAGGCAAAGCGACAGCCTACAGAATGGGAAAAGATCTTCACCAACCCCACATCTGACAGAGGACTGATATCCAGAATATATAAGGAACTCAAGAAATTAGACATCAAAATGCCCAACAGTCCAATTAAGAAATGGGCTATAGAACTAAACAGAGAATTCTCAACAGAGGAAACTCAAATGGCTGAAAGACATTTAAGGAATTGCTCAACATCCCTAATCATCAGGGAAATGCAAATCAAAGATAAATACTTTTAGAAAAGGAAGCCCCTGGACAGATTGGGCTTGTGGGAACAAGCCTTCTGGGGGAACAAGGCGCAGATATTATACAGATATACATTCAGGCAGAGCACAAAAAGTAATATTTGTTTTAATTTTTATTTTTTTCTTTTTCCTTTCCCTCATCCACACCTTCCCTCTGCCCCCTCCCATCAACTCCTCCATTTCTACTCAGAAAAGAATGGGGCTCCACATGATATCAACAAAACATGGCTATGAGCTTGTAATAAGAACTAAGGAACTTGCCTTGTATTCAGGTTAGGCAAAGCAATCCAGTATGAGGAATACAGTCCTAAAAGCCAGTAAAGGAGTTAGAGAAAGCCCCTGCTCTTACTGTTAGGAGTCCCCAAAAGACCAAGTTGTATAACCATTACATATATACAAAGTACCTAGGTGATTTCCATTCAGGCTCCCTGGTTGTCAGTTCAATTTCTGTAAGTTCCTATGACTAGGCCCTCTGGATACAGAACTGTTTGCGGGGCACCCAGGCAGGGGGATCGGGATCTGTCCCTGGTCTATGGGCAGGCTTCTGGGAATCTGGTGCCTGTGGTGTGATGCCTTGTACAGCCTTGGTGCAGTGGGAAGGGGCTTGGACCTGCCTAGGCTCAGTGTGCTGGGCTCTGCTGGCTCCCCATGGGAGACCTTGATTTGGGGGATGTAGGGATGTGGGGTGGTTTGCGTGGGAGGGCTGGGGGTGGAAGGAGGGAGGAGGTAGGATCTGTGGGTGATATGTGGAGTGAGTAGAAAATTTCTTAATAACGAAAAATGAAAAAAAGAAAAAAATAGAATAAAATAAAAATCACTCCCTCAATATTATTCTCAAATTAAATCATTTTTATGTGGCTAATAAAAAGCACATAAGTTACCTTAGTTTTCTCTTTATGTGAATTGTTAGGTGTAACATGTTCTCTCTAGAATCCCAGGCTATTATGATTACATTTGCATCATTAGGAATTTAAAACATAGCCATCTGAGCTACAGCCAAATAGACCTACGCTTTCTTATTATAAAGAGTTCTCATTTAAAATGCATAAATCCTTCCATAGGAAATGAACTGATAAATCTGTTCACCATCCTTGTCCTAGTACTAGAGGAAAAGCTGACGACATGCTTCCTTGATGACCTTGAGGGTTCTAATACCAGCATCTTTGATCCCACACTTGATAATGGCACATGAAACAAAAAAGCAATCCATTCTTGAATATCAATATAGCATCGAATGTAACTTTATCGATTTTTGTCAATTTTACACAGGTATACTTTGAGTCATACAGAATAAAGAGAATTTTATTTTTCCCATATGTATCATCTTGGTGAACTTTTATGACTGTTAAATCTAATCAACATTAATGTTTTTCTCAGTAAAATTATTCATTTTTAAGATTGACTTTTAATCTTTGTAACTAAATCTGTGGTGTGCTTAGTAAGGTAATAGAGAACTTCAGAATATAGGCTAGTTAAGATAAAAAAAACTTGAAATTATTTCTATGAATGCTGATACTGCAAAGTAAATACCTAGGATGACTAATTGCTATTTAATAAAATTAATTTCATGAAAGCCATATAAACTCAGCATATAAGTATTTGGGGGAATATACTACTTAAGTCAATCACAACTTGTTGATATTCTCCAGGAAGTTGGCATGTTAGACTATAGAGTAAATTTCAACTGAAATTTTGTCTTTCTAGTTAGATGTAAAGATATTAGGGGGCTTAGCTTACATGTATCTACAGATAACATTGTAAGAGAGTTATTATTCACAGCAAAATGATACTATTTATTCTCTGGACAACTGCATAAACAAAAGAATTCAAAGGCTAATGCTGGAAACATAATCTGTTACAGTAACCCAGATACCTGGTTAGTAAAATATAAACCACAGTTTATGGATGCCCAGCATGAAGGTTGAAGCTACTGTGTACTTTGCAGTCCTGTATTAATCATCATGTTACTTGATGTCCAGTATCTTTTTGGTGAGCAGCCTTCTTTCACTGGAATCTTGAAGTCAGAAATGGAGATAACCCAAACTGCTGACCCATGTAATCTGGAAAAGAAGTACCTGAAGACAGTAAATCAGAGATGGAGATACTGGTGATTTAAAAATCTACAACTGAGGATAAACAGGGAGAACATCCTGAAAACTTGTCTGGATAACCACAATGAAATTCTGCTATTATATTAATTCTCCAATGTATGAGGGCCCAAGCAGTTGTACCAGGTGATGAATGAAGAGTGTTATCATGATGAGCATATGAACATCAGTGCTTATATGTACCTAAGATATGGTTTCAAAGTATATAGTCACACAATGAGTTTGATAAATTTATTGATTCAATTTTTCAATTAAGAAGTATCTGATTGAAAATTTATCCGGAGTGCACATGTATTGACTTTATTCCCGTCATTACTTCTCAATCAGTGCCATAACTGTGAAACCTCAGTAAACCCCCCCCCACTCTATCCCCTACAGACAAAAAAAAGCTTAAACCAGGATTTCTAAGTGTAGATCATCTACAGGGATTTAAAAAAAAAAAAAACACAGAGTCAGGATATTCGACCAAAAGCCTCCCTGCCAAGGCTTGTAAACTTAGAATACACCTTGCTTTTGCATTCTGTACCTAAAGTCTCTGGTGGCTTTTTTGGGGATGTGATCTGGGCATAACACAGGCCAGTTTGAGCTATAGAGATCCTGTCTCAAAACCAAATGGGATGGGAATATCGTGGCACACGTCTTTAATCTCAGCACTGGAGATAAAAGACCCAGACACAGTTTCCTCAGAAACCCAAAAGAGCTGAGGAAAGAGATATCTTAAAAATGAGTCAGTTCCCCCTTCCTGGAGAGGGTAAAGACAGGTGTTTTCAAAAGAACAAAGTCAGGATGTCTGGCGAGATGACCCTCTCCAGAGATAGCATGACCAGACTCCAGAGATGAGTTGTAATACTCCTGACAGGGCAAACAGATAAGGTAAAATAAGACAAAGTCCAGGCCTGGGAAAAACTGGACCAATCAAGGATGGACCTGTACTAACCCCCTCCCCTCTAAGAAATTTTATGAGTTTTGCCTGTAAAAACTAACTTCCCCAAGAAAGAGTAACTCCTCCCTGCCTCACTGCCAGTGAGTTCAGTTCCCTGTCATGACTTGTAGCAGAAATAAACCTTGCTTTTGCACTCTGGTATGCTCGTCCTCAGTGGTCTCTCTGGGGGTCACGATCTGGGCACAGCAATAATTATTTCATTAATATTCATTTTATGAGAGAGGAAGCAGACAGTGCCTCAGTAAACTGACTGACAAGGGTAGCTCTAGGCAGATTAATGCACTTTTCAGTTGAATAGTTAAGATGGCTGACTTCCTGCTTCTTCTCCCTGAGGGTTGAAGGTGGGTTGTGAGGAGGAGGCCCTAGTGGTAAAAACACAATCAGCTTCCCTTTCTTTGTCTATATTATCCAATTCCCTGTGGTAGCCCAAACCAGAAAGGGAACAAGGGAATTCATCCCACCCCTAAATCCAAACACATAAAAAATCGGCTTTGGAATATCTGTCTTCCTGTGCTTTGCTGTGGTGTGTGTGTGAGTGTGTGTTCTTCTCTCTCTCTCTCTCTCTCTCTCTCTCTCTCTCTCTCTCTGTGTGTGTCTTTCTTTCTGTGTGTGCGTGTGTGTGTCTGTGTGTGTGTATGTGTTAGTGTCTTCTTTTAGTAAAACTCAGTTAAGTGTTGAGATCTCGCTTTTCTTATGTTCTTATTCATTTCTGAAACAAAAGCTGACCTCCCCATGAAAGTATCAATTGTAGTGTAAGCAATCTAGGCAAGAAGGTTGTGTAGAAATTAAATGCAAATCCAATTGCATTTGAGCATCCACACACTTTGGACAGAGACCCTGCACAGATATTGAGGGCTCTGAGTTAAAGGAACTCCTTGTACTAAGATTAATGGTGATTGAGGGCACTCTAGTTCAAATGACATTTGTGTTACAGTTTAATTCTGTCATATGACTACTAACCAGACCTCTTCATGTGCATAAAAGCTATGGAAACCCAAGTATCTCTTGAAAGTTAACTTTATAAAAGTATAAAAGAGAATTAAGTTGAAATTTTTGCTATTCATATTCACAACCCAGGAAGGAACTTTTAATTATCAATTGTTTACTTTTAAAAATTACCAAATGATGTTACTTGGAAATGCTTATTAATCTGTCTGCTTAATTCTCAGTCTTACACAAATATCTCTTTTTCATGCTGTGAGAAAAATTTCCAAACCTGTTTTTACTATTCCCATAAGTAAACAATTGAGTCATATTTTCTATAAAAGATTCAAATAACACTTATTTTAGCATTTATTTAAAATAAAAAGCATTAAACAGATTAGTTGAAATTTGCATATCATAGGACAGATGAATTATAAATCATCAAAAATATTCATTTTCTATTATTATTCACATGTGCTTCATAACTATATAAAGATTGTTTAAAATTACATTTTAATGTTGCAAGTTCATTATACTTTTTTCTTTGCTATGCACAAAACAAAAGTCAGTTTAACAATATTTAAATGTATAATGGTTATTTTCAATGTCAGACTCACCTTAGACATTAAAAATCTGTCTTTTAAAATTTAAATACAACCACGTATTTTACCTCAAATAGAAACAGTTATTAACATTTTAAATGACAAAAAAAACCCTCAATTATCTATCAGTGTCTTTAAAAAAAATACATTGGGTACAAATATCCTTGCCAGTAAATCTCAACTCCTGTTCCCTTCACTGAATGGAAAGTCCTGTTTGAAGATGGCAAAGAATACTCAGAAGTGGAATGATTATTAAAAGCTAAACTCCACTATGCAGCTTCCTTGAAGGCTCTATCTGTGGCAGAGTGGGACTTTGCAGTGATGTAGCTATTTGGGATTAACCCATATACCTGGAAGTAACAACTCATCTGTATTCTGTAAGACTTTGGTGAAATCATTCTTTGGTTTGTTGTTTGAGCCCATCTGGATGACGGAACACCTACTCTCCCAAAGAAAAGTTAATATAATAATACTGGAATGAGTCTGGCATGTGCAATTAAAGTATTTATTGCTATTCCACCAGGACCATGAGGTGTGGTGATATTTTATTTGTGCTAAAATGTGGTGATATTTTATTTGCATGTTAATAAATTAAGTTTGCCTGGAGATCAGAGGAAATAGCAAGCCACTTTAAGTAAACACAAAAGTCAGACAGTGGTGGCACACACCCTTCATCCTATTACTTAGCAGGCAGGGTCCCTGTGTGTTCAAGGTAACACTAGGGAACAGAGCCACATGCCTTTAATCCCAATACCAAGCATAGAGACTTGGAGGTCTGTACAGACAGACTGAAAGTGACAGAGCTGCATAGGAAGAGGAAGTGAGTTAGCTGGGCTAAGATAGCCAATGAGAGGGCAGAACAGCAAGGCAATAAAAGCCTGGGTAGAGAAGAAGTCGCTCTCTTTGGAACCAGCGGAGTTGGTGAGGTGAGGTTGGCTAGTGGCTATTCCCATTTCTCTGATCTCTAAGGCTTTCACCCCTCTATTTGGCTCTATGTTTTTTAATTGATAAGACCATTTAGAAATTCATCTACAATGAGGTATAACCCATACTGTAAGGCTTATAGGATTGTCTAGACAGTGCTCCTGTTTAAACCACAGGAAATTATTTTTGGCCCCTATGTTTGATTGAAGGGTACTCTTAATATTATTGTTTATGCTGATCATGAAGATAAGGTGCTACAGCATGTGAAAACAGTAACATTAGGTATAATAAAAATCATTTATTCATTCAAAATGTTACATATTATTTGTTCTTCCAACAATTTTCCACTTGGATTATTATTTTTTTATTTTTTTAATAATGTAAATAAATCAAACTCTTATATTACAGTATTCTAAATATGACTATCTTGAAATAATCTTCCTGTCATTACTATTAATGTATATATAAGTAATGTGTTTTATTTTCAAATGTTTAAGCTAGTAATTCTGGAACTATGTTTTGTAATTGTAGGAGTAATAAAGCATAAGTGTTAAATAGTAAAATATGTGATTATGAATGAGCAAGTAGAAACAAGACTTGATGAACAGGATATATCTCGGGGAAAAAATTATTTTACATACCAAGCACAGTTTCCCCTCCCTCCTCTTCTCCCATTCTCTCTCCCACCCCACCCCCACCTTCTTTCTCCCCCTACTACCAGAGAGGGTAAGGCCTCCCATGGGAGTCAACAATGCATGGCATATCAAGTTGAGACAGGACCAAACTCTTCCCCCTTGCATTAAGGCTGAGTGAGGCATTCCCTTTTAAATGACTTTTTTTTTTTCTGTTAAGTGAATTTTGACAAACACATGCAATTGATTAGCTTCCGCCAAAGACAAATATAGCACATTTCCTCACAATTGTAGTTAATTGCTCTGTTTCCTTTCTTGATAGTTTTTTGTTTGTTTGTTTGTTTTGTTTTCTTTTCTTTTTTTTTTTTCTTTTAAGGAGCTTTGCACAGGAGCTGGAGAAATGACTTAATAATGTGCTTGCTCTTCAAGCATGAGATTCTCAATTCTGATCCCCTCTACTACATAAAACCTGGGTAAGCAGCATATATGACTATGACCCCAACACCAGTGGTAAGGGAGAGATCAAGGTAGGAGGATCCTTGAGTTCCCTAGACAGCCAGTCAAGCCAAATTTGTTAGATCCAGATTCAATAAGAGATCTGATGCATGGTGGTGGTTGCCTATGCCTTTAAATCCAGCACTCAGGAGGCAAAAGCAGGTAGATCTTCGTGAGTTCAAAGCCAGTCTGTGCTGTTGGATGCTCTACAGAGTGAGTTCTAGGAGAGACAGGGCTCTGCACAGAGAAACTGTGTGTATTGACAAACCAGGAGGTGGGTGGAGCTGATTAAAGAAATAAAAAAGGAAGTTAGAGAGTTATTAAGGAAGCCAAGTGACACAGACCTCTATCCTCCAAATGAACACACACATGTGGACACACAAAGAAACAGTCAGCAACACACAAAAACAAGCATAAATAATAGAAAGAATGACATATTTTTCAATCATTCTCACAAATAACATAGTATTTGAAGATATATGAAAAGTGGCATTGAAAAGGGAATCAGAAATAGCTCATGAAATTTTTGTCCTGTGCTTATTAATACTGATTGTCACCTTGTCTGGGTATGGAATCATCTAGGAACTAAGTCTTGGGTACTCTTGTGATTGGAAATCTGAGTTAGGTTAATTGTGATGGGAAGACTCACCTAAAACTATGTGTTGCATCATTCCCTTGACTGTTGTCTTGAACTAAATAAAAAAGGAAGTTGAACACTAGTAATTACAGTTTACTGCTTTCTGACAGTGGGCAGAATGTGACCAGCTATCTTAAGCTCCTGTTTCTATGCCTTCTCCACCATATGTGACTGTGTCCTTGGTATGTGAGCCAAAATAAATCCTTCTTCCCTTAAAAATTTTTGGACAGTATTTTTTTGCACGTCAACGAGTAATATAACTAAAACACTCTCCATTTGAAGAACTGCAAAGACATTTCATACTTTGACTTATTAGTAATAGAGCAGTATCTAAAGAATGTAGATTTTGAGGTTCGTAATAATGAACCAGAAGTCCGAGAGTTTTGCATATTGTTTAGTCATTCTGACATTCATTGATGAAACTGAATAACGATTCCAATTTATTTGGGTCCTTTGTTATTTAAATATAATTATATTTAATACAAGAAATAAATTATCATACAGATGATTGCATCTCTATAAAATTTAGCCACTGAAATCCATTCTCCAAAATGATGGTGTTGGAAGACAGGATACGTGGAAATTTGTCAAGTAAAGGGTCAGGGTACTCATGAAAGGTATTAGTTCCCTCTGTAAAGAGATAAAGGAACAGTTCTCTCTTTGTGAAAGAACAATGAGAAGGCATTTCCGGTGATAGTGTACATCTCGGTCTGTTGTTTATAAGTGATTTAGTTTATGCTGTTCTGCTACAGCAGTTTGAATGTATTGATGAAGTGAGTAGAAGGAACTTCAAGCTAGTCCTTTGTGGCATGAGATATCCGTTGACATTCATCTGTAGCCAAGAACAGAACCGGGTCAGTGAAAAGCAGTAACTAGGAGAGTTTAGTATCTTAGAATCCAAATGAACAGAGATTTTCATAAAAGGAAGCCAGAGTCAAAGAGTTAAATGAAAAAAAAAAAAACAAGAACAAGCAGAAATATAATTGATGATAATTGACAAACTGGGTAGATACCCCCAAACAGCAGTTTTAAAATGTCTTTGCTAGAGATCAGAAATGACAGAAAATAGTTCTGCTTTCAGTTTCTCTCTTATCTTAAGAAAGAGCACAGCCTTCTTCAGGCTATGCCTGACAGAAACTTAGAGGAGGAACCAGGGCACTCAAGGTAGGACCAAGAGCACTCAGCAGCTAATAGTCCTACCCACATTCACCTCAGTTTCTGGGGTAAGTCCTTACAGAGCTCCCAGGCCAGCATCTCGATGATGTCCTGTTTTTCTAGAGTCCTCAGCTATTATGATGCTCTCCTTTCTCTCTCCTCCCCTTAATATTCCACCTATGGATCTATAATAAATATCTTACTAAAAGTTACCTCTGTGATCTGTGAATTTCATTCTTCAAATACTCAAGAAAAGAACTCTAAAGGCTTCGTCTCAGTGTGGCTTTCGTGGCTACTGAGTTTTCTAAGACTCCATCTCCTTGGGAAAACCTTCATTATTCTCAAGAAGCTGTGGTAACTCTTCTTTACTGTCACCTTGACAAAAGAGAACCTCAGTTGAGATATTGCCTCCATCAGATTAGCCTTTAAGCATGTGTGGGGGACATTTTATTCATTTCTAATTGACAAAAAAAAAAGGCTTATTCGTGGTCAGTGGTGTCATTCCTGGTAAAGTGCTCCTGAGTTATTTAAGAAGGTAGTAGGCAGCATTCTTCTGTGGTCTCTGCTTTAGTTCTTATATCTTGATCCCTGCCTTGAGTTCCTCCTTTGGCTTCCCTCAATGAGAGACTATAACCTGCCATAAAAATAAAACTTTTCTTCCCTAAATTTGCTTCCTTTTTTATTCAGTGCTTTAATTACAGTAAGAGAAAAGCAAACTAGAAGAGAGGTATTTAGGAGCTTTTTGAAATGTTTTAAATTGTTCCCCTTACAACAAATATGAGAAGTAAAACTTGGAGATTTATAAAATTTCAATCTGTTGAAAAGGTAAGGATAGATGGATGTGAAATACAATCACAAGTGTTAGAGAAGGGGATTATACAGCCATTTGAAGTGGTTCTAAGGGCATTAATGATCACCAGCAAAAAACGCCATTTCTGGAAGAGTGTGGAGGCCTGTGGGAGATTAGGAGAGATTTCAAAGTAAGCAGATTGGAGAAAGTGAAGCTTTATCTTTAAGGGTTAAGAGGGAGGAAACAGAGAAGACTACCTCAAGGGATCAATAGTGTCAAAGGCTAGATCTCTTGGGATGGAAGGAATTAAATTACTTATGGGCAGTCTGCAGGGAATCAAGTCTCAAGAACTATAAACTAATTCCCAGTAATGACTTACTTTAGCTGAGAATTAGGTTATTTATGCTAAAATGATTTTCAGTATCTTAAAATAGGGAAATTTTAAGATTTATTTTCTTTGATTCTTAACATGGTTGCACTTATTATATTTATGAATTAAAATTCTTTACTGATAATAAAGATTATTTTATTTTTGAAAAGTATTCTGGGAAGCTTAGGTAAAACTTTCACTCAGAAATGATAGAGTTTCAGAACTATAAGAAATAAATGTAATTATTAATTTTTTAGAATTTTGTTTAATTTCTTAAAATCAAAATATAATTACATTTTTTCCTCCCTTCCCCTCCCTCTCTCCAACGCCTCTTGTGTAGCCCTCAACTTTTGCTCTCTCTCAAATTACTCTTACATACCTTTAAAAAGTATTTTTGTTTGGAATAAAGTCTCATTCATGAATTTTCATTTTTTTCTATTTGTTTAAGATTCTATTATTGTAATAATATGTGAGGTGTGTGTGTGTGTGTGTGTGTGTGTGTGTGTGTTGGAGGGTTAGGTTACATCTTTTGTTTAAGAAATAACTGTGAAGGTTCAAGAACAAATAAAAGACAACATATCTCCATTCCACACATGAATAAACTATAAAAAATCATCTAAGTAATAGAGATGAAGATTTATAATAGCAGCTATCATATATGAGATATTAATAATTTACTAAGGACTTTTGTTTTTATTAAGGCTACTTACAGAAATATCAGTGAAGGGTTACTTACATGAACAATTGTTAATGCTTATATGAAACTGGGTACGGACTTTGTGATTCTTGTAAGGTTCAGGGGCTTCATGAGAGTAGTGAGTTGTAAACTTCTTAAGTCTTACAAATTTTGTCTACTTTCAGGCTCTTAGTGGAACTTCCTCATGGATGAACTGTTTCAGTATGGATAAAAATGTGACACAACACACTTGGTTTAAATGAAATAAACAGACTTGTCAATTTACTCTCATAAAGAATTTGGAAATGTAACTTACCTCATAATCCTAAAATAAATACAATTTCATTGGATTTAAGTAATCAAGAAAGCCACAAGAATTCTGGTAGGTTTAAGTATCTCAAGATAGTGATTTTCTCCCATATAACTAAAAATCAATGATTTCTACTTTAGGGTACCTATTTCTGGTGTTCCTAATTTATGCCTTCAATTTGTCATTTATTCTTTTTGAGTTGTTTCTTTGACCTGCCATCTCTGGCTTCAATTTCTAATTATTCTATCCAGCCTAGGAAATGGCTTTCTATAAAGAAACTGCCCTCTCTATATTGAAACTTTTCCTCCTGTGAAGAGAAGGAAAATTCTCAGGACTCAAAAAGGTCAGGGAAATTATAAAGACAGAGAGAGTTCACTGAAGTTCAAGATATACTGGGTGCTTGACTGTTGTCATATAACCAGTAAACCATTGTTTGAGAGATGAGACTGTTGCATGCAGCAGTAATCTGAAACATAGGCAGAACTTCCAGTGATTCAGTTTTCATGAATAGATGCTCAGGATGTGGTGGGACTTTTAGTATACAGCTGCCTACATCTCATGTAACTATAAGTAACAGAAATAAACTCATTTGTTAGTAAATCCAGTTTGTGCAGTTTTCTTTCTTTTGGTAAGTGGTATTCTATAGGGTTAAGTAGATGTTTCTTCATGTACCCCAAGACAAGATCACATAACACAGTTGGCAACACCCAGAGTGTAGGTGTTAGCATCTGCAACTGAGGCAGAGCCATCTGTGGATGAATCGTAATGTATGTTGTGCCTTCTGATTATAGCCACAGTCATATGTGCTCCCTGATGCGAGTGTTTAAGTTATGCACCTGAGGCTGAGCCATCAGAAAGTATAACATACTTGGGGGAAATCCCATGAGGAATATCTTATTTTACGTGATATATTGGAGAATATCTTCTTCATGAGTGGGGTTTGCCATGTGTTTATGGAAGAGTCTTCCAAATGACTGATGGACTAGGAAGATATAATGGGATCCTCAAAACAGTAGCACATATAGCACATAATTATGAGCGGGCTGTGGCAACAGTGGTTGCTGTGTACTTGGGTTTAGGTGACAAGCGTTTAAATGAAATTCAGCTCTCTTCTCAGAAGGAATTTGCCCCATAAAGGAGGAATGACCAGTGGGGGAAAAAAACTCCATGTAAATGCTATCTTCTTCATTAGCTTTGATTTGAATAACAACAACAACAATTTAAAAAAAACAGAAAAGGAGGAGATACTATGAATGCGCTGGTGTTCACTCACTTAGAGTTACATCAAGAACACAGAGAATATGTTATATCTGTGCTAATCCTGGATCCCGAAACTTAAAGACAATAGGAAAAACTAAATAGTGAGATTGGAATGAGTGAGGAAAATTAATAGAAGTTACCACTCAGTTCCAATCTTTAATGCAAGGAAGAGTGAATTCCATAATTCTGCATGCAGATAGGGGCATTATTAATGACTCAATATTGCAATCTCCAAAAACTAGGGCAACTCTACCTATGAACTACTTACACAGGAAAAGACTTTAAAGTAATACATTAAGGAACCCTCAAAGTATGGCTGGTGAGCCTCTGGGACCTCAGGGTAGATAGGATCAGTCTGTGTGATATGCAAGTAGAAACAGTAATATAAGTACTTTAGATGAAGATTGAGTAATCTGAGTTAATGGAAAGGAAAACAGTTCTAGATGAACTTGCTCATGGGAGCCATTAAAGACACTTGATTATCAGGAAATGGTGTCTTCATGAAAATCATCATGTAGAAGATAACAGAGAAAGAACAAGAAGCACTCAAGGAACTAAGCATGAGTATGATGATATTTGGTGCCTAGTTCATCAGGGCAGACAAGAATGTGTTCAGATGAAAGGTAAGAAAAGAAGCAAATTTAGCACGGACCTTGGGACTGATTTTGGATTTTAGTATCTTTGCTGAGCCCTGTGGTTAAATATGATCTTTACCAAGTAGAATAGGCTGATGAGATTTTTTTTTTTTAGATCAGAATATAAACCAGGTTTGTAATGTGATAAAACAATAAGGAGTAGATATGAAAAGTGGAAATAGGCAATAGGACCTATTGCAGGCACATAAAAGCAAACATGGCAAGATTTGTGTTTGATCAATATCCCCATGTAAAATAAAACATTAGCAGAGAGCTAAATGATGCCGTCTCTGAAAGGTTCTAAAGTTTGAGCAGCAGTTTACCAAAGTATTGAAGAAATAAATAATAATATAGCAGTACATCGAGTAATTACACTTATCCTGGGTGTGGGCTATTATTTCCCAGGGTTTGCTGTGTACATTTCTCTCTACAGAAAATTATACTGGAGTGGACAGTACCAGACCAGAGAAGTTTTGGTTGTGGTTGATTGGTAAATTTGGAGTTGCTTGTAGTTTCTTAGTCCCTGGGAGCTCAAGTAGCAGTTGGATCTGCCAGTAGCAATGTTGTGCTTCCCTTTGGCTCTGGTCTGGAAAAAGCAGTATAAATCCTTCAGAGTCCATTGTGAGTTTTGAGATTGCTGAGACTCATCATGGTGATAGAAATAAAGAATCAGGGTAATTCAGAGAATGGTTGGAGAATACGAAATTTTCAATAACGATTCTCAGCCACGGTACCTGTTGTAAGTCCCTGAAGCCTCTCAAGTGGTCAGGCCCCTCCCCGAGGACCTCTCACTGCCAGGTTCCACTCACAGAATACTCTAACTGCCCTAACTGCTGCACCGTGCCATCAACCCTGCAGAGCAAAAAGCCCCATCTCTGGACATGAAATCCCACTAATCTTCACCTTTTAAAGCTCCACCCTGAAAAGTTCCACCTGCTTCCCAAGAAGCTCTGTATCAGCCCTCTATCTTGCTTAGTTTGCTGCTGTTTCTGCTCCAGCAAAGGCAGCCAACCCTCCTGTTTTTTTCGCGTCCCAATAAATCTCTTGTGTGAGGTTTGTTGTGTGGTGTGACTTTGTGGAATTCCTTGGCTTCCAGCTGCAGGATACCTTTTCTCTGAGCTGCAATGCTTACAACTGTATCCAACACTGATTATTTTGATGCAACATATATGTCAGTGATGAGATATTCTTGTACTGGGTAGAATAGGATAACATTTTTTAAAGCAACCCATTATTAACTGCTGAGTCCTGAGACCAACTGTTATTTGCTGAGAGCATATAGGAGTAGGACTCAGAGCTCATGACCACCCTTTCTAAAACAATTCATTACATAGTGCCAACCTTTTAGTTCCTTACAGAGTTTGGCATAAAATAAAAATTATCAGCTGAACTATTTGAATGAAGTCTCCTTGTGTTAGTGGGAAAAAAAGAAAAGCTCACGGTTGTTAAGTAAATTTCAATTCTATTACCGAATTACCTTTTATGATTGTTAGCTTTATTGGTCTGCTTGACATATCCCAGAATTACCTGAGAGCTTCAAAGTAAAATTATCTAGATAAGGATGACATATGCACATTTTTTTGGGTATTATCTTGATTGACTTAATTGATACAGGAAAACCCCCTCTAAATGTGGATAGTACCTCTGGTAGCATCTCCCGTATAGCACATGAAAGAAAACAGTCTTTTCACTTTTATGGCCTGTTGTTCTTCACTCTACCTTCTGTGGTGAGTTCGGGCATTGTGTTGTTACTGCTAATCCGTTCATTGGTTTTAGAATAAGCTGCTTCTGGCTTCCAAAATAGACTAAGGACCAGTAGCTCTCCTAATTTTTCAAGCATATGACTTTCTCAGATTGAATTTCTGAGAAATCTGGACATGTGGACTGAATAACTATCAGATTGTTGGCCTCTCCAGTGTGAGATACCTTTCACTATTCTACTCTGCCCATGTCTTGAAAGGCCGACTCATAGATCCCCTTTTAATTCTATTGATTTTGCTACTCTAAATAATTTTTATACATCCTTTCTCATAGTAATAGTTGTCAATTTAACACACTATAATAGTTGAGGACTTGTCTCTATCAGATGATCCTTCTGATAAAGGAAGGTCTAGCTTTCTGTGGGGAACTACCATTCCTATAATAGTTGGCCTTGGGTATATAAGAAAAGTAGTTAAGCAAGACCAATGGAGAAAGCTCTAGAGCAGCATTCTGTCATGGTTTCAGCTTCAGTTGCTGCCTACAAGGTTCCTGTGCTGGCTTTTCTTGATTAGGGAATATGAGCTATCAGACAAAATAAAGCCCTTTCTCTCCAAGTTTCTTTTATTTAGTGTTCTGTCACAGCAAGAGAAAAACCAAACAAGAATATGTCTCTATGACCTTTTGACTAGAGAAATACTTGAGGTCCTTTAAAACTATAATATTGACTATCACTGCTGTTGACATCATAGCAAAACTAGGTGGCAATAGATCTTATCACTGAACATACTACATCTTTGACTACAGGGAATTAATAAATCCGGTTGTAACTCAGGTAAAAGTGCCATCCTTACTGGCTAGCGTTTCTAATGACAAAAAGCCACAGTGGAGGAAACAGGGGTGGGGGATAATTGTCACTGAGTAGTCAACCATGTATGTTACTTTTATTCTTGCTATTGTAGCTGTACTTGCTACAGATACAGTGTAAGGAATGCCGTTGTGAAACAAACAGCTTAGTAATTAGAAGTAAGACCTGCATTTTTTATGTTATGAATTTTTTTGAGAGACTGAGTTCAGTGATGGCTGACCAATTTATCGGGTGGATAAAATTTCAGTACAACATTACTAATGTTATTTAGGATTATCATACTTGACACATACCAAAGAGAACAAGATAAACCAGAAAAGATTGACTTTGTCTTATTGTATAGTTTTAGTTTGTAAGGATTTAGTGCTTCCTGGCAGGAAAGTGGTGACAGAGCAGAGTGGTTCACTCAACTGAAGCTAGGAAGTTGTTGTTAACTGTTCTTTTATTATCTACAGTGGCTGCCCTTTAAGCAATGGCTATCCCAGTCAGAGACTGCTACTCTCCTGCTACCAGCAGTGGTTCAACAGCAAGGGCCTGGATAGAGTGGATTCTGTTCCCTCTGACACTGACTCTTACAAAGCTACTAAGGGAAACTTTATGTAAAACTAAAGAACTCATAATTCAAGGTTTGAGGTGGAATTCTGCTTGCTCAGAGAGGCTGGATAGCAAGTAGCTATCCTCCTCCCTTTGCTGGTGTCTTCCAAAAAACCCCTGTCCTTCTCTGCACCCCCACTTAAAAAACCCTTGCTACACTGTGGTTCCTCCTTACCACTTCCTGTCAGGTACTTGCTGACTCAGCTTCCTGCTTGCAGGTTAATATTATTTAATTAAACAATTTTGAATTGTTAAGAAAAGCAGTAAGAAAAATGCAAAACTCTTTAAAATAATTTTCCCCAACAGGAAGTATTTGGAAAAATCCAAGTTTGTATATACAATTTTTCCATTCTTTTTCTTTCAGTCTATAATATGTTCTTTGTGCTAATGTGATTATCTTGTACAAATATAGCTTGTTTTTATTTTTTATCAATTCATTTCATATGCATGGTTTCAGGAATTTAAGCCATTTGTGTTAAAAGAAACATTAAATATGAAAGGACATATTGCTGTAAAATAATTTAGTGCAGTACATTTCTTAGATTGTGAAATGTTTATTGATGACTGTTCTTTGTCTGCTTTACAGTAAGAATCAGGACCAAAAAGCAGGACACAAGAGTTTTGTGGTAGGACATGTGAAACAATATTTTGAGTGAAATACAAGAGTTGAATAGATTTCACCCATTGTAGACTCTAGGGTATACAAAGCTTAAATCATTAGAGAAAAACTAGGAGACAGAGAGCTTCTGGGCTCTCTGAAATACAAAGATACCTATGAGAATATTTTTTCATGTTCAACTATCAATCTACATGGAGACCCCTTCAGCTGGTTGTCCAACTAGACTGATTCTTGCTTGAGCAGGCAACAGACATTGCCATTACCTACACTATGCTGGTTTTGAAAACATGCAGAATTCAAGAAATGTGGGTGCTTGATGGCTTCTACTAGTCCTTCAGATGGGAATCTCGAAGACTATACAATATTGAGCAAAGTGAGATTTTTTTACAAACACCCCCCCCCCCCTTAGAATAAAATGAGTAAAGCTGCAAGGATGAAACGGAGATCACTGTCTGTTGAAGATGTCGTGAATGTGGAATATCTCAAATGAAGTAGTAGGGAATGAGTGAGTCCAGTTTAAGAGAGAAACTATGTGTGCTACACCCACCATACAGTAGGCACAATGCTGCACATGACTGTTGGAACTCACATCCTTATGCAAGATTGTAGAACTGGAGTTATAAGATTTTAAATGTGTCCTAATGCTTTCTTCTTGTCCTTCCTTGCTGTACTTCCACTTAGCCCTTTCAGAACACATACATTTTCCTACCTGATACTCTGTAGTGAAAATCTATAATATTATTTACTTTTGATACAGTCTTATAGTTAATAGTTTGCCATTAGCATTGGAGAATATTTTGAATTAGGGCCTTTGAACAGTGTTAAAACTGTTAAGACTACTATGATTCATGTAGATAGAGTATATTTTTCATTATGAGATGGTCTTGAGTGTTTGAGAGGCCAGGTATTTTATATTAAAGTTTAAGGAGATAAATCTTGTGTCAATTTTGGAAGGTATGGACTTATAAAGTACAATCATGACTATAACTATATCAGACTAAGAAATATTGAGAAGGATAATAAAGCTTCTATCAGGGCATATGTTGCAGGACATTCTTAGAGAATGTTCAGGAGGCCTCTGATTTACTAGGTTAATTAATCCCTTGACTGATTCAGAACATAATGATATTGCATGTGTTGTAGAAATAGAAAGTAGAAAATTGTTGGAGGAAGTAGTTGGGCCTAGTCACCACCCACTGTCTGTTTTCTCTGCTTCTTCAGCAATTTTCATGATTACCCCAGCATAATAAAGTTATCTTCCTGGAACTGTGAGCCAAAATGATTCTTTCCTCTTTTAACTTTCTGTTCTTCTGTATTTCATCATAAGGATAGCCTGAATAACTCAGTTTCTTTCTTTATTGACAATCACAACTATTTTCTGCTTCCATGGATTGCCCCCTTGTATACTCCTGTATAATTTAACATGCAGGAACTAATGTTTAATTGTTTCTCTATCCTACTCTACTTTTTTCCAGTTATCAGCCTATAAACTCAACTTGATCTTTAAATGACTAAAGTTACTAGCTTTGTAGCTATCCCTGAGTTATTTATTCAGGAAAGAAGTTGTCAAGTACTATGTGTCTCATAATATTTTGTACAGCTGTGCAACAGTGTAAAAAACTAAGACAGTATTTTTAATATTTAGTGCACAATAAGGGTGCATAGAAGGTATTACGCACACTAACAAAGAAATAATACAGCGTGTGATAAGCTGTCAAATTCCATACAAAATGAAGATCAGACATACTAGGAAAAGAAAACAAAGTAGAGAATAGAGTAAACCTGCCCTAAGAAGGTAAAAGTTACTTCAACACTTGGAGGAAAAACAGTTGTCTAAAGGGAGTTAAGACAGCCTGAGGAAGAGTGTTCTCCAAAGAGTGAATAGAGATCTAAGAGAATAATGATATATATCAATGGAATAGAACCATTATCCACAAATCTCCAACAAGAAACAGAATTACTCATCTAGATAAGTTACAGACCACTGTAAAACTCTGATGCATTGTTCTAAGTAAAACAGAAGTAACACAATGTTTTATTAAATAATCGATATTGTATTTCTTGTTTTAAAAAGATTAATTTGGCTGTTCCGCCAAAATTAAATGTGGAAATGTATATTAGGTAGATCAGGGTGAAATAATAAGATCTATTTGGGATTAAGTTAAGTCATCAATGGTGATTATCTGACTTGTTAACAGGCAACAGGCAGGTTGGTAAGATGGCTTATGTTTTCATAACACTGTACATTTACTCTGTCAGGTCAATTAATAACTCTATTTAATGCTATACACAGAATTCCCAGTAACTCCAGCTCGACCAATCCCTTTGCTAAGCTGCACTTGAGATGGCAGTAACATTCCATCTGTCTTTTGGAGTCCACCTGTACACTCAATCCAATTAACATATTACAACAGCCGTGATCATTTAACATATGTCAAGACATGCTTTTCCATTGCTCAAATGTCCCCTAAAAGCATTCATTATTCATTAATAAAGTTTTGGTGTCAGAAATTTGACCTAAAGGCTCATGAATAGTAAGCAAGGACATTGCCATCAAGCTACATTTCCAGCTTTCTCTTGTATTGGAAGTAAAATTAAAATGCCATAAAATGGCTAAGGGTATTAAGGGGCAGTCTTGTTTCTCTAGCTTACCATTTCCTCTGGTCATAGTTTCTTAACATTCTTCTAATTGCAGTTCCTAGTAGACATCTCACTGAAGCTGTGTCTACTATTTCTTCCCTCTACCTATCTACTCCACAGCTATTCAGCTAGTTTAATTTCTTGTTCTCTGTAATGAATCATATGTTTCTTTGTCACAGGGCATTTCCCCAGTCATTCAGAGGTAAGAATGAAAGGAAAAAAGGAAAAGAAATTGCAGGATGGATATTGTTTATAAGAGACCTGAGCTAACTTTCCACTGATATTATAAATGCCAGATATAATCACTGGCATAGAAGAATATGCTCATGAAAAAATAAGATATTAGATAATGTATATAAGAGTAAATCATATCAAATAAACACAAACACAAAAGTTCCCTAGCCTCTAAAATAGCAAACCTACTTTCTTTCACAACAAGGTTTTGCTATTTTTATATAATTTTATAAAATTTTCACTACAATATTAATAGCATATATTTTTCACATACTTTCTACAGTTTCATTTACTATTAAAATTTTCCACATTTAACTGTAATTTGAAAAAGATAAAGTGTGGCACCTACTCAGCTAACACTACCATTTCAGAATGTACTAATGGAATCTTAATTTGACAAAACTCTAAACCAGCCGGTAGCCGTGTTCTTTCTACAAACTCTCAGATGGAATTGAGATTGCATTTATTCTGCCTTTCACTGGTATAAATTTCTGGAGGCTTTCTTTATTATTGTACTATAATTCTTCTTTAGAAAAAGGCAGAGTCTACATTACTTCTTTTATAAGGATCACTGTAGAATCAATAACTAACATTCTAAATTCATTCTTCGCATCAGCAGGCTCCCTTTCTCTAAGCTTATCCTGACAGCCTTTGCTGTACAACACCATCTGACATTGTCGCCAAAGCTCCCACATCAGGTCTCCCTAGCAACACAAGGCCTTTTCTTTCTTCCACTTTCTACAATTCAACTAAAAAAAAAAATCCAATTTGTATTAATCTCTATAAACACAAGAAAGCATTCAAACTGAGTCATATGAAGGTAACAATGAAAATGGGGAGCTAGTAGTGAAATGGAGAATAATAATTACAGAGCAGCGTTTTGTTCATGGATTTACCCAAGCTCCAGATGGTGCCTTGGTGAACTCATGTTCAGATTAGCTAAATAAAGGCCAGGCCTTATAACAGTCTACACATAGCATTAACGAGTTTATCCTTATACTGCCTCAGGTTAGGGCTTTTAGTGCTGTGTTTCTGAAGCTACATTTAAGAGGAGATTAGTTGGATTAGTGCTTTGAGAAACAAAGTAATACATGCTGGCATTACCAGACATTAATCATAATCAGAAGTCCCCAGAGGTTGTGTGCTTCTTTGGTTAATGGCTTCAAATCAAAGATGCTCTACTCCTTCTTCCCAGAAGGTAATATACCAGCATAATACTGCCTAACTGAATCTCTAGACTTTGTGACAACTGCTACTTTAAATAAGTGCTCTTGCTTATTCTCTTGAAATCCTTCATATCAATTTTTCCTTCTCAAATTCTCAATGATATTGATTTTGTCTGAATCAACAAAACATTGTTCTATATTCCTAATATCTATAAGCAATACAATTTGTCAGGTCCTCAGAATGACAGAAAAACAGAAATGAAGGCATTATTAGAGAGTCTTTACTTAATTATAAAATAATTAAGATTGGTTGAGATTATAAAAGATGTATTTCATGTTTGATACCATACACTGTGCTAGGACCTAACAGTTGTTCAAGAAACTCTATACTTTTTGTACATTACTTACAAAGTTTTTTTTTCCCATAAAGTTGGAAATAACTCACAGAAGGATTTCTGAGGTGCTCTTTATTCTCACATGAAACTCTCTAGAATGTTCCTCCTTAACATTCTCAAGAGAGAGTTTACTTCTTCTATAATTGTGGATCTAATGTTTCTGCCTGAGCAGATACAAATATTAATTTTTAACAAATTTATTGTGTGGTGACTTATTTTAAAAATGAAAATGTAAGTAATTTCAAAAGTCAAATACATTTTTCTTTGTTAATGTTTTACCATTTTTATTTCATTGTCTAGGTGATTTTATGCCTCAGAAGAACTCATCAGTTCCTTTTAACTTTTATGATTTCAATTAGTTTAAAATTATTACCAAATTAAATACATCATTCATTGTGTGTCTTGAATGAATTTAATTAATTAGTATATATTAAGGTGGCATAATATCAATCTTTTAATTAATATTTATTTATTTTAATTGACAAAATTTTATATAAATGTACCCTGTACAACATATTAAATACAGAAACATTATGGAAATGCTAAATTGAGACTATTTCATGTTATTTTTTTCTCATGTAACCAAACATTTCTCAAAAGTTTTCAAGGATAGAACACTTTGTTCTCTTAAATGATATCATTTAATGTTACTCTGTCAGGTCTCTACCCCTTTGATAAGCTAGTACACAGGTATATACTATGACATTACCTTAGAATCCACCACTTTCTTACATACTAACATCTTTTTGCATTACAATAGGTCTCTTGAAGCTATTCTAGCTTCTAAACTCAAGATTAGCCCCCTTGCAAGAATTGATCCATTGATGGTATGAAGTTTTATCACAGAACAAATTTAAGTTGTTCTAAAGAGTCATGCAGAAAAAGTGTTAAGTGCTGGACTTCATAAAATAAACATTACAGTAAATGTTGACATGTTATCGTAGCTATGCAGTCTGTGACTAATATATTATCTTTTTTTATATTGCCATCTTGTAGGGAGGAGGGTTGGACCACGGGAAAAATTTGAGGGTAGCAGCAGGAAGTGAATATGATCAGGACATATTGTATGTAATTTTCAGAGTTAATAAAAATATGTTATTAAGAAAAAAAGACATATAAGGGAACATGAAAAATCTAGTATTTAAAAAATGACAGCTGTTTATATTACAAACAATATTAAAAATAACACTCTTGGATTTGGAAGTATTTATATTATCAAATAATGCTATTATTTAGATTTTAAGAATCTGAATAATAAAGCTTTAGTGTAAAATAAAAAGATTAGTGATTGACATGAAAATGCACATCTTGAAGAAATATTTAAAACTTTTTTCAGATAGACATGAAAACGTCATTTATATTGGTTTAAAATCATTCATATTGACTTTAAAACATTAAAAATAAATTTTACTAAGTTGGTAAAATAAATAAAACACCAAATTATTGAGAAACTTTCACTGTTTGCAGTCCCAAGTAAATAGATAACAGAGCATGCATTTCCTTCATTTTAGCAACTAGACAATAACCTTGTGAGCACAGGTTCAAGTATATCTCCCCAGATTCCGACCATTTTTCTCAAATTTTACATCAATGATTGACTTTAAGGCATTTAAATAATATTGAATTAACATGATAAAATCTAAACAATAATATTATGTCACTCAACTGCTTTACAATGTGCTTATCATGTTTATTATATGCAATGTGTTTATTATGTGCTCCTGTACAAGGATGACAAGTAAATTTGTGAAGTGGTCCAATTTTTGAACAAAAATGTAAAAAGGAGCTCTTAGGATATATAGAGTAATTACCTTGTCTGAATGTGGTGATTATTTTTATCATTGTGAAATATTAAATTTGTATTATATTATAATTTAACATTAATCATATTTAATTTCTCAATTGATTGTCAAAATAGAGGAAGGCAATCAAAGGATAGGAATGCCTCTCAACTTCAAAATGTGAACACTCTAAATTTATTAACAACTGTTTCGAAATCACTATTGAAAGAATATTTGCTTACAATGATTATGGCACCTAGTGTGAGTTCTACCACAACATCCTCTATGACAGTGTTTGTCAACCTGTGGGTCACGAGCCCTTTGAGGATCATAAATCAGACATTGACATTATGATTTGTTACAGTAGCAAAATTACAGTTATGAAGAAGCAGTGAAATAGTATTATGTTTGGTGGTCAGGACAACATGAAGAACCGTATTAAAGGGTCACTGCTTTAGGAAGACTGAGAACCACTGCAGCACCAAATGCTCCTAATTCTCTCAAAACAATTTTTTTCTCTATTATCTGGAGAAAATCTGGAATCCTGTCTGTGATAAATTTCTTACTTCATGTTTCTTCCATGAACTCAAAGATGTGTCTTCTATATTAAAAAGAATTATGCTTGCAACTGTTGAATATGTTGGAGTAGACTTTGTTCTATGAGCACTTGGATTTCGCAAAATAGCATACTTTAATATTGTTCAGTTTGAAAATTTTATTACATAGAGTTAGAAGTAATGAATGAAAAAAAAAAACAAAGAAAGAAACAACAAAAACATTGAAATCTGTCAGTTTGAGTAGACCTGTCTCTTCTAGGTATAAAGATCCTATGAGCCACTAAGCTATGCATGAGCTTTAATAATGAAGTCACTGCCATGCAGTGATTCCATGGGGCATCCCACCAAGTGATGCACATATTTGAGACTGTCCTTTAGTAGCTTAACTAAGTCAAAGATCCTCTAAAGATCCTCAGTAGCACAGGAGGCAAATGTATGCTTGAGGTCGCTTGGGGATACTTAATGAGTTGGCAGGTTTCCAGAAGAGCTGTGGTTTCCACGGTTTCCACTTTCTTTTCCTTTAAATAACTGACTGTTGTTTTAAGTCAATTATAGGCATTATTGTGGACTTTGAATCATGATGCCATCTGCTTTCTGTATTATGTACTGAATGTTCAATGGCAATGTGTGCAGAGACCTGTCAGTGTTTCTGAGTAAGACTGGCCCTCTTGAAAAATTGACTTGTACTCTTTGCCTAATATTGCTGGGCTTCTCTGTTCTCCTTGCATCTCAAAGATCCCCATTTTTGATTCGCTCAGTCATTCTCCAGACATGTTAAACTGACCTTATCAGATTACAGTCTGATCCGACAGCCTTGGAAGACATCTGTGAATTGACTTCCTATCTCCATGCCAACCCATTCCATGATGAATTTACAATGAATTTTTGCAAGTAGTTCAATTTCCTCTCCTCAAGGTTTTGAGGGCCACATATTAATAATATTTTATTCTGGATATGTTGGCTTCTCACAATTCCATCATTTCTAGAGTTTTACATAAAATATAGAGACAATATTTTTAAACAGTCATAAAATCTCAATTTTCATATTTATAAAACATGTATAATAAAGCCCATGCACTTTTCTCATTGAGAGTCTCCACTGGGATGTATTCATAATAACACTGAAACATTAGTCTACTTGTTTATTTTATGTGATTATGTATTTATATAATTATTTATTGTTATTCTTCCAATTTAGAATATATGTATAAATAGCAAATAATAAATCTGTTAAAAATATATATGTCCATATGTGTGTCTATGAATCTACACATCTAAATATATATCTGTATGTATCTATATATTATGATATTTCATTGCTACAGAATCAATAAGACATCTATAATAGTATGTGTGCATGTGATTGGTGATTTGTGAGAAAGATGTAGAGTTTTATTTTAAGGAATTTGCTACTGAGCTGTCACTTTTAAAATATGAAATTAACTGAAGATCCATGGGCCTGCATATTTAATAAAGGAAGCTGCCATCTTGGTTATTAATAAAACAACAAAACCAAATATTTCATATCATGAGTTGATGAGCTCAACCTATATTTTAAAAGTGATCTGTTTTTCTAAAAATATCCTCTTTTAAATAACATCTAAGCAAAACTTCACAAGGCAAATTCAAAGATGTGTTTCATCAGAGAATGAAAACTTAGTAAAGTTGACGTATAAAATTTGCCAGTATCATAGATACACATACAGGCATCTATTTATCTATTTGGGCCTCCATATTTAATAAAGGAAACTACCATCTTGGTTATTAAGAAAATAACAAAACCACTATACTAGCAAAATACTAGCAAAACCATTTATGCTAGTATTTTATATTAGCATAAATCCTATATAGAATGCTTAAAGAAATTTTGTTATATATGAGTCATGTTTTATTTTAAACGTTAAGGTTTAATGCATTTTTTATTTAATTTGCTGAAATTTAATAATTCCACGTTGTCATTAAAAATTCCCTTTATCAATGGAGAAAAAAATAAGAGAAGAAATAGAATAAACCTCTTTCCTTAGAACATCAAATAAACACATGAGAGCCTGTGAGGAAATGGTTCAGGGGAACTCTGTTCTTAAGCTTGACACTAACCCATTTTGATGATGGAGTCTTAAACATATGCCAGTCATTAGCCTTTAGGGCACAGCATATTGAGATTAACTCATTAAGTCTGAATTTGCTCTCAGGTTGATGGTTAGATGCTCAATATTGTCTATGTGGATTTGTGCTTGAGTCACAGAATTTATATATTAGAGAGCTCACTATAAAATCTTTTGAAATATTTCTATAGTATGATGAAATTTCTAATATTTTAGTAGAAAAAAGCCATCTCCACATGTATTTGTTTCCTTTGACTCTTTTTCTTACCCAACAAATAATTGTGAGCATCTGTTTTGATCCCTGCATTGCTCAGATTCTGGGAAAACAATAAAAAAATAGGCCAAAAGATTACAATTATAATATGCTTCTATTCATGAACTAGGGGCAGAAGCAAAACAAGAATCAAATGATCAGAAAGATAATCAATAGGGAATGCTTATGTGGAGAATGTCAGGGATAGAAAGGCAGAGCCAGGGTCAGCATTTTATACTCGTTATCAGAGAAAGTGTGGTCAGTGATAGCACCTAACTAAGATGTTAGCAACAAGGTTGGTCATATAGAGAGAGAACTCCTCAAGCAAACAGTACAAGAACTAATTTGAGAACCACTAGAGAAATGTTCACTTTCAACAGGTTGCCTGCAGTCTTAGGACAGCCTAAAGTAGGGATTAACAGCTACGGTATTTGAAGAGAAGGCAGGCTTAAGGTCTCAATTTCAGGAAAATTCTCTTCTGTTGTTTTTTGTTTAAAACAAGGAAGAAGTGTTACTATTGGATCCTAAAATCAATTACCTGGAAGGTGTGGATCAAGGGATGGTACAGAAATGAAGGAAGACATTAATAAGGATGCCAGAAAGTTGTTTTTTTTTTTTCATTTCTCCCTCCTTGGATTAATATAATTTACATCTTAATGTTTGAATATCTATTTACCTGGAACTTATTTTGTCACATCATTGAGCAGATATCAGCTTATTTTGTTCTCCTATACTGCCATTTCAATGCCATTACTGGAATAGCAGGAAGATAATTTCAAATGTTTATAGCCATAGTAGAAGAACATTTCCAGTACATTTTCAGGGAAATAAATTTATAAAGCACAAGCATGTGTATAACGGCTAAATGCATGCCCTATATGATTCTTTAGGGGTTGTATATAAGACAACTGAGAATTGAATGGCGCCTGTATGATCATCTCCAGAAGAACTGGCACGTAAAGTCTAGTAAATCACACTACTAGGTGCTCTATTGAGATAAAAACCTATAAACCTACTATGTGACATGGATTCATCTCCAAGCAAGGGTAGGTGTGAAAACTAGGACCCCAGTGGGATTTACAAACTCTCTGTGAAGTTGAAAATGGACAAAACCCACAACATAATTTACAAGAATATGTGTATGTTTTAGAACATATGTCAACTGCATTACAAATGGTTTCTGAGGAGAGGAAGGCAATGCAGAGGGACATATGAAATAAGGACAAAACAAAACAGAAAACATCCATGTGCTGATTAATAACAGCCAGATGGTAACACTAGAGAAAAGAAAGACGCATTGCCATTTCAGGCATGCTAACAGTGCAAATGTGTCCTGAAGACTTAATGAGTACAGTAATAATAAGCACTGGACATTAAGCCAATGGATGAAAGAAACTGTGTGAGAGGACATTTTACTCATCACTGCCATAAAATACATTTTTTAAAAGTTAATTAAGGTTTGACATGAAATATTTAGCTTGCATGTAGTCACAATCTTTTCCCTTAACTGGAAGATCTATGTATTTCATTCACTTGATTTCTTGATTTATTTTCATCTCAATTCTCAAATGTTTTTAATAGCTGTCTCCTAATATCTGTCACATTTCTCTTTCACACCACTGACACATGGTTAGTTCAAGACTGATTGTTCATCACTTGGATTATTGCCCTTGGTTCCCAGTTAGTCACTGAGGTATAGCTATTTTAAGAAGAGATAATAATACATGATAATTCCAAAGTAAAAATTTCTTTTAACTTTCTAAATTTCTTTTAATAATTGTTTCTATATTGTCTCTAGTGTAAAATCCAAACAGCTTGGTGTGTATTGGACCTCGCTTACCTTGGCTTTGGGTATCTTCTCCTTCTTGTATTTCATCATTTTTTTCCCTTACTCTCTTCTCTATCCATTTCATTGAAGAATGTCAAGCACTACACTCTGCATCCATTTCATTTCATTATGGATATACAATTATGCACATACGATTCAAACCATAATGTTAAATAACTATTCTATTCTCTAAATTATTTCAGCCATAACATTCTTTCTATGTTACTTGGTACTTTATCTTGCTCACTAACTTCCCTACTCAATATGAAGTAGTCTACAGTAAACCTTGCATGATTTTTAGACCTGTCATTGGTTGGCCACTCCCACAAATTGTGTGTCATCATTGCCCCAGAATATCTTGAACAGAGGACAGATTCTAGGTAGAAGAGGTTCTGTGACTGGGTTGGCGTCCCAGTCGCACCACTGGAAGCCCTGGTTATTGATGACAGCCAGTTCAGGCTCCATATCTTCCATTACTAGGAGTCCTTAGTAGGGTCACCATAGTAGATTCCTGGGAGTTTCTACAGCAGTAGGTTTCCACATCAATCCCCAATGTGCTCCATTCATCTTTCCCCATACTCTCTATCTATCCCTTCCCCATTTCTCCTGTTCCCATTTCCACTTGTTCAAATCCACCTACAAAATCTATTCGATTTCCCAGAATGAATTGTCTTCTCCTTAGAGCTCTCCTTGTGATTTAGCCTTTCTAGATATGTGGATTGTATCATGATTACCATTTAATATACACTAATATATACTTATAAGTGAGTACATACCATTCTTGTCTTTCTGGGTTACCCTCACTCAGGATATTTTTTTTCTACTTCCATCCATTTGCCTGCAAATTTCATATGTCATTTTTTTAAACAGCTGCATATTACTACATTGTGTAAATGTACCATATTTTCTTTATCTGTTCTTCGGTTGAAGGACATTTAGATTGCTTCCACTTTCTGTCTACTATGAATAAAGCTGCTATGAACATAATTATACAAGTGTCTTTGTCATAGGATGGAGCATCTGTTGGGTATATGCCCAAGAATGGTATAGCTAGGGCTTGAGGTAGATCAATTCCCAATTTTCTGAAGAACCACTATATTGATTTCCATAGTTGTACAAGTTTACATTCCCACCAAATAGATGGCTCAGCTGTTAAAGGCTAGGTTCACAATCACAAAGATTTTTTTTCTGACATAACCAGTACTTAATATGGTAGATAATGAATTGATTTGTTAAATACTTTCTCAGAAAAGAAGGAAATACACTCACATATACACTCACATGTGTGTGCACAAGTATGTGCATGTGTGTGTATTAATATGTTCATATTCAATTAAATAAATTATTCAATTAAAATAAAATTTCAGAAAAAATAATAACAAAAATATTGAAAGCCTACTTTGGAAAGTTAGGACAAGGTAAAAACTATGAAAGGAACAAAATTATGCAAAATGTCAATCCAAAGCATCTAAATTATCATATCATTCTACTCTAGGAAGCAATGTATAACAACAACAAAATTTGACATGATATCAAGTAAACAAGAATTAAAGTTAAAAAAATAAATTATAATTGTTTTCTACTACAAATGAAGTGCCATGATTCATTCTAAGAAGTAAAAAGAAAAACTGAAGTGCATATTAATTTAGATATTAAATTAACCCATGGATAGTATACTAAAGCTGTGATGCACTAAGGCCAGAAGTTCTGAGATTTTCTTTTTGTTACTTGAAAGTATAAATAAATGCATTATATGTTTATGTAAGAGTTTGGAATTCCAGATTTTAAGAAGAAACTGCATTCTGGATATTACATTTTATTGTGAAATAACCCATATTTAATATTTTCTCTGAAGGATTTTAGGAAAAAATCTTCTAAAATTCATTAGAAAAGTATGCCATGGAAATATTGTAGAATACTCTTAGAAGGAGATGTGTATAAAAGAGCTAAAGGTTCCTGGGCAGCGGTAGCACACGCCTTTAATCCTAGCATGTGGGAGGCAGAGCCAGGCAGATCTCTATGAGTTCGAGGCCAGCCTGGTCTACAAAGTGAGATCCAGGACAGGCATCAAAACTACACAGAGAAATCCTGTATTGGAAAAAAACAAAAAACAAAAAAACAAAAACAAACAAGAGCTAAAAACACATGAATCATGGCATGTGTTTTAGAGGATCAGATAAGAGGATGCGGTGTGTCCAAAGAAACTCACAAAGCAGTACATTCACCACAGAAAAGTAGAAATGTGGAGAAAAACACAGAAAGTTTACTTCAGCATCTTGTGACTTCATCAGTGTTAGCTCTAATACATAAGATGACTATTGAAATATCAAGACAATTGGAGATCCTTATGATGAGTTTTTGTCTCTGCTGGATTTGTAACTGGGAGAAAATTCACATCCTACTTACACAACATTTGTATTTGATTTCATTAATTTTTTAAATGTGTTCATTGCATTGGACAAACAGATTTTTCAGTGAATTACAAGCATCTTTCTTTAAAAATGTTAGGAGAAATTACATGACAAACATGATTTTAAATTATGTTCATTGTTAATATGCAGAAGTTGTGTTTTTCCTATTTAAAGGAGCAAAGAACACACATGTGTGAATGTGAACCACCTGCCTCTATACAGAAGAAAAATATCACTATACAAGGGGCAATCATTCTTTTTTTTTTAATTACATTTCTTCATTTATTTATTTTACATCTCAGCTGCAGGTTTCTTTTCCTCCTCTCCTCTTACTGCCTCCTCCCATTCCCTTTCTGTTGCCACCCCAATATACTCTTCCTCAGTTTCTCTTTAGGAAAAGACAGTTTCCTGTTATTATCAACAAAACATGGGTAGGCACCAATCTGGTCAGAGGAGATGGCCAGTTCAGGCTATGTTTCTGCTATTATTGGAGTGTTAGCTGGGGTCACCCTTTAGATCCCTTGCGCCAGGCTTTTACCTGACCCCAAAATACCTCCCCACTTTCCAGAACTCTTTGAATGTATAGTGATGCTCCTTCCAGACAAGTAGGAATTAGTCAAGCAGATTAGTAAATGTACTGTGACCCTTTTGACACACAGTGACCAGTGCTCCACCTTGCCTCTCCATCACTGCTACACAGCAGCAATGTGTCTAGCCTTTGTGAAAGACCATATAACTCCTTCATCAGCAGTTTCTGCAATATGTTTCCTTGCCTTATAAGCTTCAGCTATGGTGTGATTTATTATGCACTGAGCGTACTGACAGGTCGTGACTAAGATAGATGAAATAACAGGGTGACTTCACGTCGTCATTGATACATGCTTATTGTCAAATCCAAAGCCAAATTTCATTACTTCACAAGCCAAGGTCTCCCTCCATTTAGATTACTTGTCTCTAAATTCTGACTGTTGAAAATCCAATCATCTGGTGAAATTCATAAGGAGGAAATTATTGTTGCTTTTTCTTCTATTTTTAAACTTGATTGAAAAAAAGGTTATGCCTAACAGAAATAAAATGTAGAACTGTGTGTTTCCCTCATGCACTTGAAAACACATAGTTACTTTGTTTACAGTGGGTCTCTCATGAGATTAGCAAATCAAATTGACAGATGATCAGTGCCAAAACTGTTGAGAAACTGCCTGTGCAACTGGAGTACCAGATCATACCCCAGTGGGTCACTTAAACCCTGATGATCATGTGTACATTACAAAGCATGCCACTGTGCAAAGTTACTGTAAAAGTCACCTTGGTGTATGGCATACTTAGCATGAAAATCACATTAGCCAGGCAAAGAGAGTTTTAAAAATGTCTATGGTACAGGATGAAACAGCTATTAATAATGAAAAATATACTCAGAACACTGGATTTGTACCTTTATCATTTTAATTGTTAGAGTTGTTCATCATAATAATTTTAAAGCAAAGAGGATAAAGATATATTTTACTGGGTATTTTCATTCTTAAACAACTTCACGCATGTAGACGATGCATTCCTATTACGCTCTCCTTCTCAACATCTTTTATCAACTTCTCATTCATGTTGATACCACTAAATTCACTAGTTAAAACTTTTAGGTATCAGATATTTCCGTATGTTTATTATGATCAGATGGTCTGCCAAGATTACCAAATTCAATGTGGGTCATCATTTGTGTGTGTGTGTGTGTGTGTGTGTGTGTGTGTGTGTGTGTGTGTTTGACTGTCTTTATTTATTTTTAGTTTTAATTGAAAATATATTCCTCTACCCAGCGAAAAAACTTTGATCCACAACCCATCCTGCCTGTAAGATGTACTAGCACAATGGTGACTCAGTTTGTAGATGTGCCCAACAAATGACTGGTCTAACTTGAAGCCTGTGTCCTTAGAGGCAGCCCATGCCAACACTGCCAGGATGGCTTGATTCTGGAAGCTGGGTGACCCAGAAACACAGGGTATAACCAAATATGACTGGCAAAAACAAAACAAAACAAAACAAAAAACGAGCAGTCAATGAAGTGATTCCTAATGATATTCTGCTATTCTCATAGATCGGTGCCTTCCTCCATCAGGTGATGGGAGCAGATGGACAGACCCACAGGCAAACACAAGGCAGAGCTTAGGGAACCCCACAGAAGAGGATGAGGAAGGATAGTAGGAGCCAGAGGGATTGAGGACACTGGGAGAATGGTGCATACAGACAAATAAGCAGGGCTCGTAGGGTCTCAAATCAAAGAGCCTAAAGCAGCAGTCTCAGAGCCTGCAAGGGTCTGTGCTAGGTCGTCTGCATATGTTGTGGTTGTTTAGCTTGGGGTTTTTGTGGAATCCCACAGAGTAATAGTGGAGGTTTTTCTGACTCTTTGTCAGTTCTAGGGACTCTTTTCCTCCTACTGCTTCGCCTGGTTCACCCTTGATATGAGGGTTTGTGCCTAGTCTTATTCCATTTTGTTATGCCATGCTCAGTTGATATCCCTGGGAAGACTGCACTTTTCTGAAGGGAAATAGAGGAGCAATGGATCTCAGGGAGAAGGAAGGTGGTGAATGGACTTAAGTGGAGCACGGGGGGGGGGGGGGGAGCTGTGGTCAGAATGCATTGTATGAGAGAAGGATAAATCAAAAGAAAAATAGAAAGAAAATAGATTCTTCTCACATATAATGCATCCCAACCACATTTCCCCTCCCCCTACTCCTACCAGTTCCCTATTACTCCCCTCTTTCTAAGATCCAATCCCTCTCCTTATCCTGTTCAGAAAAGAGTAGGCCTCCAAGAGAGAACGGGTCATTCTAAAGTGAAGTTATAGACTGTGCATTACACCTTTCAAAGGGAAAGAAAATAGACTATGTGGAATTCTGCATTCTGACCATTTAGGAAGTTTTCATTTTATCTTTAAAATAGTCTAGTTATCAGTTCCATTACTTTATTATGTAAAACCATTTTAAAATAAGTGAGAAAGTTTAATGGTTTTATACCATTGTTGTAATACATACTTATAATTCTAGCATTCATAAGGCTGAAGCTGGAAGAACTCAATTTAATGATAGAATATTCTACATATAAAGTTCTTTTCTCAAGAATAGGCATTGAAACAAAACATATTTTTTATGATATCAAGGTTCAAGTATCAATTTACACAGACTAGAGAAGTAACATATACTATAATTTGGTATACTTTGTAAATACTTTTATATTTAAGACATTTTAAAATTCATACTTTTACCCTAATTTTTATTTAACCTTTAAATGTATAATACTAGGAAAAACAATTTATAATATTTAAGACAAATAATAAATTAAGACTTTTACTAAAATGTACAAGTTGATCAGTTTCAACATTAATTAGAAAAATGATGAGTCAGTCAGTAAGATGCTTACCATGCAAGGATGAGTATCTGAGTTGATCCTCCAAGAGCCCATATAAAAATTGGAGGTAGTGCATGTGTGTAACGTGTAATTCCAGCATCTGTCTGTACCCCAGTGCAGGCTAGGTTGACCTGCATAATTGGAAACAGGCAGATACCTAAGGAATCTGGCCAAAATGGTGTTTCTATCTTAAAATGTAATGAGGAAAGCAAATGAAGAGAACAACCAGAATTAACCTCTGGCCTCCATGCACATATATGCGCGCGCGCGCGCACACACGCGCGCACACACACACACACACACACACACACACTCCTACATATATGTGTGCACACACATGAACATGAACATATGCCATACACACAGCAATAAGGTGGGCAGCAGTAGAGATAAACACCTGATATCAACCTCTGGCCTCCACACAAATATGGATACACATGAACACATATAGTTATACCACATGTACACACATACACATATAAATTATCAATCCTGTGATGAAGTATGGCTAATAATTCCCAGGCTGCTGATAGTATGTGAACATATTATTTAGGACAGAATAAGCAGGGCTTCAGAGTCTTTATATTCTAATCCAAATAATTTAATAACGATTAAGAATATTCAGATAAATATTAATATTTTTATTTTAATGTTAACATACTTGTTCTAAAAGATCTCTAAGAAATTTCTTGAAAGTTCTTAATGAGAACAAAAATACTGGTGCAGGAACCAAGGTCAGAAAGTTTTGCATAATACAGTAAGGTGCTTAACTTTCAATATTCACTAATGCAGGAAAGAGAAACCTTTGTTTTACAGGATTGCTGAATTGGAGAGAGACCTACTACGTCAACTTTTATGCATTCTTATGCCCAAACATGATAGGTCATTGCCTTTCAGAAAAATCAGCATGCATTACAGAATCAGTGCTTCTTTTATCAGCTGAACTCCACAATTTTAAGGAAGTTCAGAGTATTTCAGAACAAATTTACAATATGATAATCAAATTGCAGTCACATGCCACCATTTAACAATGTAAATACAGAGATAATGATGTATACTTGAATACTTAAAAGAGACACCATAGACAAATCATACTTTACCATTATAAGATTGTAACTATATTTATATAATTTTATACTTGAATATGATTTGTGGAAAATTTCCCATAAAAAGGCAATAGAAAATCCATATCCCTATGAGAGAAATATTACATGTGTGTGCCTACCTGTATGAAATGATCCTCATAGAAATAAACAGATACATCTAGAAACATCATTGCTCAGTAGGATAGTAGATTGTGGTAATAAACAATAATCCATTCTCATGCTTTGTAGGTGCAAACTTAATTTAGCTGTTCCCGTATTTCACCCTTTCCCATGCTCCTTTATTACTGAATTTAACCATTCTCAAGTTTCTCTACCTAAATCCAATCATCACATGTGCATAAGGGAAATTTTAAACATTATATCGAATCTGAAACATATTAAGTTGAAAGCTCCTAGAGGAAGCACAATTCCTCAACGTGCTCGCAGATTAACAATGCAGAATTGAATACAAACCTCACTAACTATCTCTATTCTGTGATTTGCAGAAATGCTCTTTTTTATTATCCATTCTTCTGTAGTATTGTTTGTCATATCACTAAGTAAAATGATGAATATTTTTAGTAGTTTTTTTTTCATTTTTGCTAACTTTATTCAAATTTGTTCTAAGGTTGGTGGGTTTTCAATTAAACTCATAATTCTCTTTTAAAATTTTCTCACTGGGGCCAAATTTCTAATGAAGAAAATGGATGCCTAGTTTGAATAACATGGGTAACCTCTTTGAACTTTTGAATCACTATGCAGACCTACTGGAGAGTACACAGTTGGCTTGCAAGATTCCCATCTTGTCTCAGCTTTATTGCTACTTCTTAATCACATTGTCAGTTAGCTTCCTGTTCTTTACCTTTGTTTTGAAGTCTTCTGTAACTTTTAAAAGAGGGCAAGAATTTTCTTTTCTCTATTAGTTATTTTACCAAAACCTGTATTTCTTCATAACATCTTCTGCCTCTCCTCTTGATATTATAGACATTTAAGAACATGAAATGGATGTCTTACACTCTAGTCCCTCTCTGGCAATGTAGAATGTTGTTGTGGAATATTATTTTAAGATGTGTTACATTTGTTGATACCATGGAACATTTGTTTTAATGATTCAAAGATGTATTGCATTCTTTTATGCTGCATTTGTTTAACTCTGTGAAGCTGTGTTACTTTGTTGCCTAAAACACCTGATTGTTCTAATAAAGAACTGAACGTCCAACAGCAAGTCAGGAGAAAATATACGTGGGGCTGGCAGGCAGAGAGAATAAATAGGAGGATAAATTTAGGAAAGAAGAGCTAGGAACAAGGAAGAGGAGGAGAGGAAGACTCCAGGGATGAGCCCCACAGCTGCACAGCAAGCCACCGAGTAAGAAGAATGTAAAGATTCACAGAAATGGAGAAAGGTAAAAGCCCAGAGACAAAAGAAAGATGAGATAATTTAAGTTAAGAAAAGCTTGCTGAAAACAAGCCAAGCTAAGCCGGAGCATTTATAAGTAATAAAAAGACTTTGTGTGTATGTATTTGGGAGCTGGGTAGCAGGCCCCCAAAGAGTCAAAGAGTAAAAAACAACCAACTGCAGAAGACAATATAAATCTTGTGTCTAAATGTTTTACATATTTTTAATCCCGAAAAACGAGTACTCTGTCTAGTTATCAATATGTTTTATATTCAGTTCACAGAAGTTCAAATGACCAGAGTTTAAGCTATGATCCCAAGTGAATTAGGCCATCCTTAGAGTGTGCTGTCTTAGCTATATTTATACTTCTACTTCTGATTACAAAACAGAAATCATTACTAGGATCTTTATCAGAAACAGATAGTTTAAGTTGCAGAAGCAAAAATATTATTAGTCAAAATTTACATGAATTCAGGTGTTTTGGTACACGTCTGTAATTGCAGCCTTTAAGGCTAATGCTGAAGGAAAATTATTTCAAAGTCAGACTTACCTACATAGTGAGTCACTAATGAAAACAAACAAGAAATATGTAAACAAACGTGAAAAGTTTTAATAAATGATATTATATTTGTATTACAATTTTTTAAGAGTCAATAAATTAAAGAACCAGTATCATTAACCATTCTTAATTTTGTAAATTTAAAAATATTTGAATAGCAATATAAGCATATTGGGCCATTTTTATTGGAGATAATTTTAAAAATATGAACAACAACATCAGTCTTTTATTGATTTTAGAGTCTGTTTTCTTTCTTTCTTTCTTTCTTTCTTTCTTTCTTTCTTTCTTTCTTTCTTTTTTCCTCTGTGTGGTTTTGGTGCCTGTCCTGGATCTTGCCCTGTAGAACAGGCTGCCTCAAACTCACGGAGATCCCCCAGACTCTGCCTCCCGAGTCCTGGGATTAAAGGCATGCGCCACCACCGCCTGGCCTGTTTTCTTGCTTTGTCCTCCTTTGTGGGGCTCTATTTTGAACAAGAGGCAGTATTTCTTTTTTTTAAATTATTTATTTATTTTTATTTTATGTTCATTGGTGTTTTGCCTGTATGTATTTATGTCTGTGTGAGGCTGTCGGGTCCCCTGGAAATGGAATTACTGACAGTTGTGAGCTGCCATATGGGTGCTGTGAATTGAAGCTGGGTCCTCTAGAAGAGCAGTCAGTGCTCTTAACCAGTGAGCCATCTCTTCATCTCCAGTGGCATAGTTTCCAGATGAGGAATGTTTAAAATAAATACAAACGGAAAAGAAAAAATTCAAACCACCAAAGGTATGGGACATATCCAACTACTCTTTAGTGGTTAGAGTTGAATACATCAGTTCCAGAGCAATCAGTGGACTAGGAATTTATTTCCTAATGAAAAGTTATAAGGGTTAAAAATAATGAAATGATGACATAACAATAGTTTTAACAATTTAGTACCTTGAGTGAGCAAACCCCTACAGTGACTCAGGGGGCATATGGTTTAATGCATCTCATTACCATTACATACTAGCTTCTATCAAAAGCAAATCAACTGTATAAAATGATATGAACCAAGACAGTTCTTAAAATCCATCTTATTCATATAAAATTTTATCTTTCTTCATTTTTTCTTAAAAATTCCTTAATTTTCTAAATCATATTGTTGTGATACTATAATGGCTTCAACTTTTGTAGAGTTTGTTTTAAGGAAATACGTTTTAATAGAACCAATTTAGTTGATTTTCTCTTGCTGTGATAAGACATTGACAAAAGCATATTTATAGTTTACAGTCCACTATGGAAGGAAGTCAGGGCAAGAACAAAAGACAGGAACCTGGATGGGTTCAGCAATAGAGGAATGCTGCTTTCTGTTTGCTCCTCATGACTTGCTCAGATTCTCTTTTTGTACAATCCAGAACCATCTGTCTCCATGTGGAATGATACACAGTAGGCCAGGCTCACCCACATCAAACATTAATCCAGTAATTGTCCAACAGACTTTCCCACATGAAAAAATGACAGAGACATTTGTCTCAGGTGAGTTTCCTCTTCTAAATTAGGTCTAGTTTGTGTCAAGTTGATAAAAAAAAAAATCAGGGCTAGCACTTTGTACATATTATGTTCTTGATAACACTTAACTGTGCTTGTAAATCTTAGTACTTCTGTATTCTATATTATTTACTGTTATGTAAAATGTTGCTGCACATAGATGACCATTTTAATAATCTATACCTGATGAAAATGTTTAATGCATGTGTTCAGTATATATTTAGGAACTTGAGTACAATAGGAGTAGAAAGATATAGTAGATGGCATATTATGGTTATTATGTCAAAAAATAATCTGAAATTAAAACAATGCTTTATTATTGGCTGAGAGTTAACATGGGATGTATATCTTTGGAAACAACAAATGGAAGGCATTGTAAGTCATTTTAATTATTTTTGTTAAACTTCTTCATTTAAAAAGGTGGAAGTCTGGCTTTATTTGGCTCATATTTGAAAAGACATGTCTTCTTTGCCTTCTCTTGCCTTTTCTGCTGTTGCTTCTCCATCTTTAGTGTGATGGTTTTTGTTTTATCTTACCTATATTTTATTTTGTTATGTTTTGCTGTTATTTCTTAGAGGCATGCTCTTTTCTAGTGAGAGAAAGAAAGAGATTGGGTACAGATGGGAGGGAAGTTGGGAGAAATTTGGAAGAGTAGACGGAGGGGAATTTGTGGTCAGGATATATTTTATGAAAAAATTAAGATACTCTATTCTTAAATAAGTGGGAAAACATATTTGAAATTGTCTTAATTTAATGTATCAAATATCTTTGGCTAAGAAAGGTGATTAATTGTAGATGAGGAAAACATGAATATGATATCTTGAGTTCTAGCTCTGGGATCAACATTGTGGGAATATAGAACCTAAAAGTTGTCCTCTAACTGCCATGCCAAGGCATGCGTTCACCCACATCAACACTCACATATGCTCACAGAATGAAAACATAGTACTGACTTCATTTTTTAAGTAGAATAAATATGTCTAAATTAGTGTTTAGTGTTTACTGTGAATTGCTTCAGTTTCAAATTACTCAATCTCCTGGGGGTAAACTTTGAACAAAAAGGTTATGAAGACAAAAAATTAAGTAATTATATGATATCACTAGTAAACAATCATATATATGTATATATATATATGTATATATATATATATATATACATACATACATACACAAATATATCAGAAAATGAAAGTAATGGTAATTATTTCCACATTTGTAAATTATGTATAATTTCCACAGATAATAGTCATGTTTCCATATTTAAATTTCCTCAGGAACTGGTCATTTTTTTTTCATTTTACTTTATTAAGAAATTTTCTACTCACTCCACATTCCACCCCTAGATTCCCCCTCCTCCTTCCTCCCACCGCCCAGCCCTCTTTCCCAAGCTACCCTGCATCCCCACATCCCCCAAATCAAGGTCCCCACGGTGAGTCAGCAGAGACTGGCACACTGAGCCTAGGCAAGTCCAATCCTCTTCCCACTGCACCAAGGCTGCACAAGGCATCACACCACAGGCACCAGATTCCCAGAAGCCTGCCCATGCACCAGAGACAGATCCCCATCCCCCTGCCTGGGTGCCCCCCAAACAGTTAAAGCCAAACAACCGTCTTCCGTATACAGAGGGTTTAGTTCAGTCTCAGTGGGACTCCACAGCCACCAGTCTACAGTTCATGGGCTTCCACTAGTGTGGCTGGTCATCTCTGCATGTCTTCCTGTCATATTTAAATGATGACAAAATGAGTTTGTGACATATTGAAATGTGCAAAAAGTTGTGGAGTCTTTGACCTTGGCATTTGCCTATATTATTCATATTTCCCATTTGTATTTCTCTTACCTTAAGCCAAACATTAAGTTTGAAATTCCAACATTATTATTATGTTTATAGTTTTAGAAATATTGTTTTGAGTTTATCTTTCACCTTGCATATACATAACCTTGGAATGTTCAAAGATAGTCCTTATAAATTATTCAGTTACAATTGTTATACATTAAACATTTATAAATTTAAGTCAGAATATTTCTTGATTCAAAATATTCACAAGTAAGAATAGTAAGGTAGACACATCATTTATGGAAAATATTTTCAGACAATAAACATAGAACAAAAGATCAAATTAACACTTTTACTTCTATAGAATAAGTATAATTTTTCATACTTTAAACTGAGACTAGTATCTACTTTCATAGTTTATAACACAAATAAAATAAATATCTTCAATTTTCTTTCAATCATTAAGTCATGGATTTCCTATTAATGTCTGTTGGTGTCAATACTCTTCATCATGTCTCATGTTAAGTTCTACAGCTTTAATCCAAAGTAATCCTATAATTGAATCCTATAATTGCATACATTATACTTATTATTCTTCTCTATTTAAAACAAAACCAACACTTTGTTGTTTGAAAAACATAATAATACCTAAATGTGGTTGATATATTGTGTACCCTAATAAACTTATCTGGAGATCAGAGGACACAGCCAGCCACCAAATTAGACACAGAGGTCAAGCAGTGGTGGCACACACCCTTAATCCTATCACTTGGGAGGCAGAGATCCATGTGGATCTCTGTGAGTTCAAGGCCACACTGGGAACAGAGATGGGTGTGGTGGCACACACCTTTAATCCCAGCATGTGAGATCTCATTTTTTTGCTTGAGAAGCACAGGCGCCTTTAATCCCAGGAAGTAATATGGCAGGACACAGAAAGGTATATAAGGCATGAGGAAACAGGAACTCATTCTCTTGAGGCTGAGGATTTCATAGAGGTAAGAACGTGCCTAGCTTGTTCTGTTTCTCTGATCTTTCAGCTTTCACCCCAATATCTGGCTCTGGGATTTTTATTAATAAGACCGTTTAGCAATTCGTGTTATACCTAAACAATAAATAAAAAAGTCAAAGAATATTAAAGTGTTTGCAAATCAGATTTATACATTTTCCAAGTTTTTAAAAACAGGTGCAGGGTTCTTCTTCCTCCATGAACGTACTTTTACATATATGTGTTCACATGTATTCATATACATGTATGTGTGGACAAGCATTTGCATTTATATCAGTGCAATCACATATTGACATAAAAAAATGAAGTGATCTCCTTAATATATAATCAGTGGCCATCACAACATATCAGAGGGAATAAATATTCAATAAATCAGTGTACATTCCTAATGCTACAACCCTTTAATATAGTTTTCTCATGTTGCGGTGACTACCAGCCATAAAATTATATAGAGCAACTTTATAACTCTAATTTTGCTACCATTATGAATTGCAGCATGAATGTCTGTGTTTCCTGATTATCTTAGAGGTCCCCAATGAAAGGGTTGTTCAACCCTCAAAGTGGCTGTGACCCATAAGGTTGAGAAACACTGAAATAAGATACTCTTGATCAAGTTCTACATGCAATGCTGTCTCTAGTAGGTAGCTAAGGGATATGTAAACAGAAGTTAAAATTAAAATTTTCAATTGAAAAAATATAAATTGAAACAAACTTAAAAGTTGTGACCCACAGGTTGGGAACTGCTGCAATAAATTATATGAAATAAATACTGACCCTGAAATAATATTTGATTTGTTTTCTCTCCTTTCATTACTGACTTTTTCAAAGGCATAGGCACATATAAGTTTCAGTTAAAGTCATCTCAATAAAATCTTACAGAAAATCAGGGAAGGCATCAAATCTCTTTTTAGCAGAGAGGATCTGCTCAGTTGATTTTGCATTATGACCTCTTTACAAGGCTGTTATGGTTCAAATCTGACATGTACTCCACACATTTTGTGTTTTGAGTACATGGTTCACAGACTATAACACCAAGAGCTTAAATATATCTGTTTCCTTAAACTGCTTCTACCACGTACTAAAATCGATGCGATGCAAAACTGATAGATAAATTGGGGCCTCAATTCATTCAGAAAGATGGCCCAGGCTCGTATGGGAACTCAGGACTTGCCTCCCCCTATTACATGACACAGTGTATTGACTATAAGGACCTGGTCTTTTTCAATAAAGCATTCTTCAGCTGGATCAATTTTGAAATTGAGTAAAAGTTTGCTTTGTGAATATACCATCACACCCCCAATACCAATTAACCTACCTTAAAACAAATATTAAAATCTGTTCTATATATTTGAAGTATTTAAATATTAATGAAGAATGATTGGAGAAACTGAAGATAATATATTACTGACCTTGTTGTGCTTTCTAGAATGAGAAATATTCAAATAGTATATAAAAGTCACTGGGAGATTACACAGGAAATATAAGGATTTAAGCATGTAGTCACCTTTCAAATACACACACACACACACACACACACACACACACATACATATTCTTCTAATATAGCCAAAATCAAGAGGAAAGAATGCAATAAGAAGGAAATATTGAAACAAGCAATCCACATAATTAATTCCCTCGTATCTGGCTTATTGAATGAAAGAGGGGGTTGAACTCTGAAACTCAGAAATATAAATAGAAACTACATTTCTACAGACTGTGCTTCAATTATACATTATTAAATTTCCTTTGCAAAACCTTAAGAATAACCAGTGGCATTCTATGCAATTGCAAATGAAAGAAAAATCTTATTAAGTTAACTCTGACACATTCACATATTAAAATGTCTGATTAATCCAAACAAAGCAAATATAAATAAAATCCCCTATATTCTGGATTAAAAATGTCCCTGGAAAGCCTTTGAATGCTACTTGGAGGCAGAGGAGGTTTTTTTTCCAATTAATTAATTGATAAATCTATGTGTGGGTATGTGAACAAGTGAGTACAAGCACCTGTGGACCCCAGAAGAGGGTGTTGCATTCTTTGAAGCTGGGGCTACTGGTGGTTCTGAGCTACCTAATATGAGTGGTGGGATTCAAACTTTAGTCTTCTGAAAGGAGTGGTACCTCTGTATTTTACTGCCCTCATTCTGTGTGACTTGCAAGTTGAACCACAAGAAAAGAAAAAGAACAGAGATGAATCACATGTCTCCTGTATTAACACAGTCTTGAAGAGTGTTTATATTTTCAAATGACGAAAAGGCATTCAACTATTAGCCTCTCTCTCATCACCTTAACCAGGATGGGTCTCCCAACAGAATCCTTTCACTTTCTCGGTGGGAGAATAGACTATTGGTTCATGTATATTCCCAAACTCCCTGAAAAACACACCAGGGCATGGCAGGAATATTCAAACCATATATAACTATAAGTCCTCCCAGCACAGCATAGAGCTCATGCATTCCTGTATCTCACAAAGCTCTTGACTAACAACAGAGGGCCCTGTCTGCAGAGACCTCAAAACTTTACAAGAATTTCTCCCATGAATGTTCTTTCACATTTGGCTGTAGCAGAAGCAAACGTGCTCCACCTCCTCCCAGAGGAAATGCTGAAGATTTCTTTTAGCCTATGAATTCCCTTCAAATAATCCACCCCAAACACTAGGATTCTCTTTCATAGCTTATTAGGTAAGAACTACTACAATGAGTTTTCTATTTGAAAATAAACTTTCATGAATGATTTTTGCAGCATTTTTTAGAATAATGCAATGTTTCTTTTCTATCGTTCCCAAGGTCTGCTTAAAGACAATTGTGTTATAGCTCTGAAGGGAAATGTATCCTGGCTGTCAGAAGCCAGGCTATACCTAGAGCTGTGAAGGGAAAGTATCCTGACTGTTGAAATCCAGGCTACACCTATATCTATGTTCCAGTGAGGGTTGGTTTCCCAGCAGGAATGTAGCAATCCTGCTGCTCTCCAAAAGAGCCCTTGAAGCTCAGTTCTGCTCCACTCTGCTGAGAGTTTCCCAGCAGAGATGTCCATTGTGTCTCTACTATGGCAAAAGTTGTTATTTCCTCTGCTGCACTCTGTTAAGGGGAGATACTCCTGCCCCCCAGCAGAAATATATCAGTTTGCTTCTGCTCCAGGGAAAATTGTTTCTTCTCTGCTCTGCTCCACTCTTGCAAAAGAAGGTCTTCACCCAAAGCTCATTCAAGAGATTTATTGGGAGGGAGGAGTCCAGGAGAGTGGCAGCCTCTGCCAGGGTAAAAAAAAAAAAAAAAAAAAAAATCAGCTCCCAACTGAACAGGCTCGGGGCTTATACATAGGGTTTCTTAGGAGTGCTGTTGTTCCAGAGCAAAGATTTTCAGGGTGGGAGTTGATCAGATTTCACTCCCTAAACTTGAACAAGCTCAGAGATTGGCTGTATTTCCTGCTCAGGGACTGTTGATTTTCCTGCTCAGGGGTTGGTTTGTGCTGAGTTGGTCTTTCTTTAGCTCTGCATGAAGGTCCAAAGTGTGTTTCTTTTACTGGCCCTTTTTTAAACTTTTGATTCTGGTTTCAGGGCCAAAGTGTGTTTCTTTGGCTCTGGTTTCAGTGTCAGTGTAACACAAATTTTGAAAGGTCTTATTAATCAAAAACTCGGGAGCCAGGTATTGGGGTGAATTGTGGAAGATCAGAGAAGCAGAACAAGCCATAGCCAATCTTACCTTGTCAATCCTGTTTCATCAAACTGGAAGTCCCTGAGTCCTCATCAGAATGGATCTCAGCAGAACTGCTGCTAAAAGCCTAAAAGCTTAAAAAAAAAACAACAAAGTTTCTTGTCTTCATGCCTTATATAACTTTCTGCTTCCTGCCATCGTTTTCTGGGGTTAAAGGCATGTGTCTTTCCCAAGCAAAGACATGAGATCTCAAGTGCTAAGATTAAAGATGTGTGCCACCACGTCTGGCTCTGTTCCTAGAATGGCCTTGAATTTACAGATATCCACACAGATCTCTGCCTCCCAAGTGATAAGATTAAAGGTGTGTGTGCTACCATTTTCTGGCCTCTATGTCTATCTAGTGGCTCTTCTGTTCTCTAACCCCAGATAAGTTTATTAGGGTGCACAATATATTAGGAAACACAATATTACCACAGGTCAGGGTGTGTTGTAGCTGAAGTTTTCTCCAGTCCTGCCTGGCCCATGATCAGGACAAATCTCTCTCACCTGCCAGTCTTGCAACCACTCAGACCCAACCAAGTAAACACACAGCGACTTATATTACTGATAAACTGTATGGCCGTGGCAGACTTCTTGCTAACTGTTCTTATATCTTAATCCATTTCTATTAATCCATAAGTTGCCATGTGGCTTGTGGCATACCGGTATCTTAACATCTTCTCATGGCAGTGGCTGGCAGCATCTCCCTGCCTCAGCCTTCCACTTCCCAGAATTTTCTTCTCTGCTTGTCCTGCCTATACTTCCTGCCTGGTTACTATCCAATCAGCATTTTATTAATACAGAGCAATATCCACATCAGTGTGTTTCTTTGGCTGGCTCTTTTTTTCCCCTGCAATAATGAAGCAGATCTTATCAATATCTTGTTACATCTTAACTGAATTGTTTGTATTAAAAATTGATTAAAAATATACTGACTCTAAAAAATTCAAAAGCAATGGCTGCTGATAAATAATCCACTAAAGAATAAAAAGAGACAACAAATTAAATACAAACTATCCCACGCTTTACTATTAGTGATATCATTTTCCAAAATCATTGACCCAAAATTAATATGGCTATACCTCTGGAAGATTGGACTATATCTATCTTAAAATCCAGCTGTATCACTCTTAGGCATGTACACAAAGGACTCTATATCCTACTATAGACACTTGTTCATTCATGTTCATTTCTGTGTCAAGGAATTCTGAGTCTATACCTCTTCAGTTTCTAGCATTTTATATGTGTGTGTGTTGAGGTACCAAACTTGGGTTCTTAGACTTGGGGTAAACTCCCACTGAGCCATTTTTCCCAGCCCACTTTGACTTTTTGCTTAATTTTTCCTTTAGTATAGTTTCTCCCTAAGTTTTATGGGAAACTCAACCTCACCCATTGGAACTCTGTTTGTTATCATTCTGTTCCTCAGTAAGAAACACAGAATACAGTAATTCTTAGTATTAAAATGATCCTATTGAGCATGAGCTAACAGCATTTATCATGTGATCATTGATCATAACATTTGATGCATACTTAGCAATCAAGGAATCTTGAATTCAATTTATAAAACTGATTTCATGATGAACAAAATTTACTTGAAATTTCATTTAAAAAACAGAAAAAAAAAACATACATTTAAAGATCAACATGTACCAATGAATGAATATTGGCTACTTATGTACAGTGTATCATTATATTTCATGAACACAACTGTGAACAAGATGTGTGTTGAAATAGTAATAAGCCTTATAAGAACATTTGCCTTTTGTTCTGAGAGCAGATTGGCCTGCTATGAGGATGATAAAGGAAGTTATTTCCTTTTCACTCTTGGGGAAATCATGGATAGATTTGTTAGCTGGTCTCATGTGGTGAAAGGAAATTTCAATGCTGGTGTTTTCTTAGAGGATACATAAACTCAAGATTAGACTTCTGTCCACCTCAATTTTAAAACAAAGGCATTTCCTTTTGCCCCAAGGGATTTGAGGATGCCAAATTAAAATTTCAGGTGACAGAGTTAAACAGGCAAGGAAGGCTTTATTTGATGTTGCTGCAACCAGAGAGAGAAACAGAATGACATAGAAGAGATTTCAGTGGCATGTGGAGAAGTAAGCTGATGATAACTTAGGTTCCAAAGCATCAAAGATTCTATAATTGGATGTAATATAAATAAAAACCTGTAATAACAGGGAAGTCAGAAGCCTAGAATCAGAAAAAAAGTCTAGAGTTATTGAACAGTGGGAAAGGTTTGGACAGTTGCGGAGGTAAAAGAGGCCTGATGTTCATGGTCATGGTGGTTGTGGTCGACATCCTCTTTTGTCTCCGGCCAATCATGTCTCTTATCTTCTGACAACATGGAAAAGCAGTCTTTAGAAACTAGATTTGTTTGGTTTGGTAAGACATGTTTTTACTAGGCCAGGTAGTACACATCCATAGTATTTTCATGCCCCTACTCCAAGAGAGCTAGAATTGGAGAATTCTAGCCACCAAATCTTGCTTTAAAACATTCAAATATGAAAATATTAAATGTCTGCCTTGTGACCCATCATTTATAATTAAATTATCAAATAACATGAAGATCACTGGCATAAAGCCAAATGTCAGTTACTGTTTTATCTTCTCATTGTCATCCAGCTGTACAAAAAAACCTTAGTGTTTAGTTAATTTGAATTCATTTTTTTAAATGATGACATTGTATGCAGAATATAAATTATGTCAGTATCTGGTTTCAAATGATATATGAATGTATTAAGTTAGATTGAAATTGACAAAATGTTTAACAAAATTACATATAAAATGTATATTAAACTGCTGTGAAAATAAATGGAGACCTATAGGTGTAATTTTAAAAATATATCTGATTATGGCATAGATAGCAGATAATCAGACTTGAATTCCACACTGTAATCAGGGCCATTGGAGGCCTAAGATGAACAAATAACAGCCTTTAAGCACTAATTAATTGTTTTATATCTGTAATAAAGGGACATTTCATGTTTAATTTAACCATAGAAATAATTCCTGATTTTTCAATGTTGAATAATTCAATATGTACAGTGCAATTTTGTTAATAGAAATTCACAATATACTTTTCTACCCATAGGATGAGAAAAATAATCACTGTAATTTCTAGAAAGTTAAACATTACCAAGTTATGCTTTTCAAATTTATTTTCTGAGATTGAAAAGAAACAGTGCATCTATCAGAGTTTTATTTTCTTTCTTACTTGGAGCTTTTAAATCTGTTTTCATAATATTAATGAATTAGGGGTCTGGAGAGAGAAAGTCCAGCTGTTAAGAGCACTGATTGTTTTTGCAGAGGACCAGGGCTCAATCCAACATCCACATGGCAGCTCACAACTGTCTGTAACTCCAGTTCCAGGAGATACAACGCCCTCTTTTGGCTTTTACAAACTACAGGTAGACATACATCATGAATACATTCATGTAGGCAAAACACTGATACACAGAAAAAAATGTAGATATGAATAACATAAATAATTGTTCTTTTTTTTTGGCTTTTTGAGACAGGGTTTCTTTGAAGTTTTGGTGCCTGTCCTAGATCTCGCTCTGTAGACCAGGCTGGCCTCGAATTCACAGAGATCTGCCTGGCTCTGCCTCCCAAGTGCTGGTACCAAAGGCATGTGCCACTGCCAAGCTGCTAGGGGAATTCTTATATACAAATTCCTAAGCACCATCTACCATTGTCATGATTCTGTAGTCTTAAGACATTCGTAGGAGTCAGAGTATTGATTCTGGTGCAGGGGTATTTTAGATCACATTTTGAGTGACATTGATGCAGAAAACTACTAGTGTGTTGTCTAGAGATAAGAAACAGATTTCACTATGTTCAAATAGTTCATGCATATTTCTAAATTATGCTTCCTTCAAGATCTTTAGTATTGGTAACTCTGTGTTTAATATTTGCTATCATCTTTTCAAGTACAAAATGCTTTTTTCTCATTACTCTCCAGCTCCAGTCTGTCTGTGGTAACACATAATTCTACAAAGTGAGACTGAATTTGGGCAAGCCAAACAAACAAAAAAACTGCCTATGCTCTCCTTTATTGACTTCTAAATGTTTCCATAATACAAAAATCTGATGATGGTTCAAAGTAAGATTGAAATAAAATATAAAAATCACTTCAACATGGTAGTGAATATTTAAAAAAATATTAAAATGGAGCATAAGTGCTCTGGAAATGTGTGGGAATGAATATTAATGTGCACATGAGACAATACATCCACAAGATTGTATCTATGTGTCTGCTTGGTGGGGGCCTCCTTCACTGTGTTAGTCAACTTGAATACTTAAGTTTTGTTTGGCATTTTATTTGTTTAATATGGAGAAAGGTTTCACTTGGCAGCCAATGCTGGCCTGGAACTGACTGTGTAGCCTGGACTGGAATTGACCTGGAAATAAGTCCTCTGGCTTTTGCTGCCCAGGTTCTGAAAGCACTGGAATGTTACTCTGAAGGCAGCTTGAAGGTCTTCCAGTTTCCCTGTCTTCACCTGCATCTTATCAGTGCTGAGATTCTGAACTTGTTTACTGTGGGAAATGTTTACTCTCAGTTGAAAACTTGATTAGATATGGAATCCATTTAGAGATTTGCTCTGAAATTAATTAAGAAACTGGATCTGACATCAATTAAGAGAATTGAAATCAATTATGGCAGATCTGTAAGATGTTGTCTAGATTAAAATTACCCAATGAGACCATCTAGATGGACTGAAGACAGAATTCGCATAGTAAATATGAGTGGCACTTTTGATTGTCAGCAGAGATAAAAGGAAGTCCAGGAAAAAAGTTTGTTGCTTTGTGTCTTCTTGTCTTCAAGTCATTTGGGGAGTTGATCTATCCTGTTTGTGAGTTCATCTAACTTCGCTGTTGTTAATAATGCTGCTACTGCTTTGGCTGTTGCTATATTTCTTCACTAATATCATAACCTAGTGTCTTCCTACTTCCAATGTGGACTGAGGACCAAGAGTCTCCAGGTATTCCTTATGAACAAGATAGAAACTGATTCTTGAACTTTCCACATTGCAACAGCCATTGTTGTATGACCTAGACCTTATCATGTAAGCCATTCTAATAAATCCCCTTTAATATATATTCATTTATCAGTTTTGTTCCTCTAGACAACATTGACTAACATGAAACTGCTAAAAAGAATTATCTAAACAGTGGAGGTTTCCAGTGTTATGCACAAAGTAAAACATCTCTTGTTACTGAGCCCATAAGACACAAACCAGAGGCAAGTTGCTCAAGCTGGCCAGTGCATCGTTAGACTAGAAAAGAATATTCAAATATTCTCTGTTCTCTAATATCATAATTCATCCTTAACAAGTTTTATTACAACAAAATTTTAGAGGAACAGTCTGAAATATAACAATTTATCCTTGTCTGTTTATCGAGACTTTGAAGTACAATGATATTCAGGTTGTTAAAAAAGGAATTTAGAATATCTAATGACTCTCAACCTCATATTCTGTGTCTTGTTTGAGCTTGTTAATTTGCATAGTATCATATTCCAAATCAAATATGTGGAAAAATGAGACATTTCTATAGCTGTTCAACTTACATATATTGTATATCAGTTCATATAAAATCTCAACTATACAATAATTACTGATGATTTATTTTATATTATCATAACAAATAATCATTTATTGTGAAAAAATAAGTACTGTGGCGTATTCCAATAGCACAACTTCAGTGTATAGTGTGCTGTAGAATGAACATCTAGATACACTGCTTGCATTACTGGAAGTCTATACTCAGGGCAAAGTTCCCTATCTCTCGTTCCCCAGCAACTACAGTTCAACTTCTGCTTCCCTGGGATCATATTGTATCTCTGATGTCTCTTCTCAGTAGCATCCTTGTTTTCCTGTGATTGGCTTTTTCTACATAGCATATCTTCCATCTTTATCCATGATGTAGTATATCACAGAACGTATCTTACGCAGCAAATAATTTTTATATATGTGTGTGCAGACAGTACAATTTGAAATTTCCTCTTTCGCCACCCTGGAGGAATTTCTCTGTAATTTGGATTGCATTGTGAGATAATCCCATTAAGCCTTTCCTTTCCTTCATGGATGCCCTTATAGCAGGAGTAGGTTTGAATGCCCAACCCATCATTTTTTGTTTTTGCTTTTCCACTGTTTAATGCATTTTGCCATACAATGATACAACAAGAACATCCCCATTAAATGCCAGATTGTAAGGATCTTGACATTAGACTGCACAGTCACCAGAACTGTGAAATAATTCATTTCTGCTCATTGTAAATCACCCAGTTTGGAATATTTTGTTGTAGCAATATGAAAGTAATAATATCCCTCTCTCAATTCCAACTCTGTTTGAGATAGGTATGATATACTTTGTGATTTTACTTTTAAGAGTCCTCTATTAATTTTTAATGGAATTCTTTTTCAGGTCCCTTCTGCCTGTTTCTATGCTGATGGTTTATTTTATTGTAAAGGTGCTTGCAGTCTAATATAATATCATTTATCTGATTTTGCTTTTGTTTCCCGTGTTTGTTTGGAGGGTTTGTTAGGGGAACACAGCTACTTAACTATACCTTTGATGGAAGAACTGTCCTCCTTTTGGTATTGGGTAAAACTATAGCTTTGGGAGAAATATACAGGAGTGTTGAAGAAGGCAGGGCACACTTACCTAGCAAGCCATATCATCCTTATCAACCTAGGTGATCTGTAGGGGGATGGATGTCCTAGCCACATCAACCCCACATCCTTTTTTTATGTGCTTTATGCATCCCTACTATGTTGAGAAGATTCCTAGTGTGATGTCATCTATGAGTTTAACACTTTTAACTCTTATATTTAAGTAATTAATGCATTTTAATTTATATTTGTTAATGATAAACAGTAAAATATAAAGATAAAAGCCCAGTTGCCATCTCCATGTAAGTGTGCAGTTTTGACAAGGCCATTTATTGAAGGTAAGGTTCTTTCTACACTGTGTGTTTGTGACAACCATTTTTCAAGGTTTATTGACCTGAATTGATGCATTGATGCACTTAATTCTTTTCCATATATGTTTGTGTGTGTGTGTGTGTGTGTGTGTGTGTGTGTGTGTGTATGTGTCTGTGTATTCTATCTTCTTCTCTTCTTTGCTGTTTTCAAAAATTGATTCTAGAGGAGAGTTATCCCCACTCTCTAATTCATTCAGAATGTTGCTTTTTTTCTTATTCATTCTTGTTCTACCCAATATCCCTCTCAGCACATAGATTTAAACAAGACAAAAGTGTGTCATTTGGATAGTGATCCATAAAAACTTAGCAGGAGAAATAGATTGTAGATTTTCCTTTCTCATGGAGAAGACATATTTGAGACTTCCCTTTTGCCATCCACTGCTTACAGTTGAGGAGCTCTGATGAGTAAAGGCCACACTTTCTCCATATTCCAGCAAAATATAGCTTATTTTATTAGAGTTACAGAGTGAGAACTGATGGATTTCTTACAAAAAAGTTAATTCATGCATTGTTAGGTCTTTACTGTGGGTGACAGATGGTCTCACACGTTCAAACACATTGTTAACTTTACCCCACAAGGAACAATGCTTTTTGAATTTGATTTCACTTCAAGGAATATTATCAAAATTGTTTACTTAATAAATTATATGGCACAGAGTGACATTTTGTAGTGCTACTTCAGTTTAAATTATAGGTTATTATTTATTCCTGCTTTTATGTACAGTAAAATTTAGAATCTAAGAAGAAAAAAATAACACTATAATTTTTACATATGTATGTATATATATTTGTATTTTATAACATATAATGTATGTGTTTCTAAAACCCAACTCTATTCTCTTGTAAAGATATTCAGAAATAAAAAATATAAATTTGATCATTCTGTTTTATTATCAACACAGATATGAAATTGGCTTGAATTTAACGATCTTAGTACCATCTGGCATTAGCAATTTTGTAATCTACACAGATGCCAGAGGATGTGGGAGTCTGGGGCAAGAGCAAGAGGAAAAGAGAGGCACAGAATTAAACAGTAGCATGGCATAGCATCTTAAATCTTAAGTATGCAATTACTGGGATAAGAGCTAGCACACGTTGTAATTACCAGACAAATTAACTTTTAACAACATTCTAAAAGACGTATTTCCTAAGCTTTTTTGTTTGCTTTGTGCTTCAAAAGATGAGTTATTAAATGTGTCTTGGTAAAAAGGAATAAAGTATTTTTTTTCATGTAATGTGTTTTCTCTCTGTGGGATATCTATGACTGTGACCACGGAAACAAGGATATTAATTCACTTGCTCTTTTCTGTGTTTAATGAATAGCATTTTTAAATAGCTAAGGATAAAGATAAATATTCTAGTATCAGAGAAAATGTGATCATTGTTAATATTATTCTCTTCAGAAGGGAAGAGAAATTACCTCCTAAGAGAACCAGCAGGTTACTTTCCATAAAACACTTGTTTTATAACGTGGTTCCTTGTAGCCATCCATCTTCATTCATTGTTGATTGTTCAGATTTATTTGGATAAGGTATGTATAATTATTAGAGTTTTATGTTTAATACATCCTAAGCTATTAGCTTAGTATTTGCTTAATACTTCTACCATGTGTGTGTATGTATATGCGTGTGTATAGTATGCAGTGTTTGGGATATGATAGGCAAGTACTTGACTCCTGTGTTAATTCACTAGTCCTGTACTGACATTTTGAAGATCATAGGTATCTGAGTCAGTTATCACATTACTGAAAATTTACTGGAAAAAAACACAAAATTTATCTGTGTTTCAACAAAAGAACTTATTTGTTGAATGAGTCTACAGAAAAAAAAAAACAGTCAATTAAAATTTAGAATTGAAAATTGACATATGAGAAGAGAACATCTATAATTCACAGGTGTTTTAAAATTCCTGTAAACAAAGTAAAAGAACGGGGACAAAAGTGGGAATACTTCATAGCTAATAATATTTTCCTGCTGGCCACAGTAAGTGGGGCCCAAAGATGGATTAATGCTGACAGTCATAAAACTTACATTCTTTGGCTTTGCGATTTAATTATAATGACAGAATGCTTGCATTTGCCAGGAATCTGCAGACAATGGAAAATACTTGATCAATGATAACATATTATAGGAGGATGTTGAATCCCAGGATACAGAGAAATGGGCCTCAGATAGAAAACAATCAAATCCTCTGTTGAAATACCGTGAAAGAATAGTAGCAAGGGTAAATGCTAATATTGTTGAGATTGTTCTAATTCCTCAGATAGCAGAATATCAAAAGGGTTCAATGCTTGAAAAATATGTTCCCTAGGAGGAATCAGTGCAGAATTTGGTGACAATAACAGAGTTTATTGCGTGTGTTGGGTGTCATTTTTGGTGAGAACACAGTTTATTATTGTCCTTTTCAAGAAGATAAATACTGTGAGATGAAGTCATCTGTTGCACTGGTCATGCTGGTTTTCTAGGCCCCAAAAATATTCTCAATGGACAGTGTGTACAATAAGCTAGACTCCCAGTAGATCTGTTTTGCTTTGGTTTTTAAATAATTATAACAATAAGGTGAGCAACATTTTTTATTAACTAAATTTTTCCATGTATTTAGTATGTCGACCACAGTTTCCCCTCTCTCCTTTCTTCCTGTTCCCTCCTCACACCTCCCATCTACCTTCCCCCCACCCACTCCACTGTCTCTGTTCAGTAAGGACCTGAGAAATTATATAAAGTTTTCTTGTCATATTAAAAATCCATTTGGTGTCAGTTATCATAAATTTAATGATCTGATTGTATTTTTAAAATATATATATAAAACAGACCCCAGACCTTAGCATAACTGGCTTACTGAAGTAAGTAGCATTCAGGCCAGAAAGCTCAGCACATAGACAGTACCACCTTCCAAAATGAAAACAAAGACCTAATCCATCAAAGTCCATAGTTCTGGGAAAGTCTCTATATATACTAACCTTGCTTTTTGGCTTTTGTAGTTCTATTTCTGGCTAACTGTCCTTGTTGACTGAAGTATGTCAAGCCAAAATATGGATTGTGCTTAAAAGCTCACCCCGAGAAAGTCTCAGTGCTACACTGGGACCCCAACCACGTTCTATTGGCTTAAACCCATAGCCAAGCAGTGTTCATTGGTGGATAACTCCACAATATATATGGATATTTTTTATTAAAAATAGATTTTTTTTATACCACATGTTCTGATTATTTTTCCCTTTCCCCAACTCCTCCCTGGCCTTCCCACTTCCCCACACATAAAAGTTCACACCCTTTCTTTCTATTTCTCATTATAATACAAATAAACCTCTAAAATCATAATAAAAACAAACTAACAAGAATAGGGCAAACTCAACAAACAGAACAAACAGTCAATGAAAAAGCACAAGGAACACATGCAGGTGCTTAGTCCCACATATTCACAGTCATAAAAAATCCATAAAAACAAAATTGGAAATCAAAGTATATAAGCAAAAGATCTGGAAGGTTGAAAAAAAGCAGCTCAGACAAAGCACTGTGAGACAAAAAGAAACCTTTAAAAGCATCCCTGTTTGTTTTTGTTGTCATCTACTGCTGAGTGTGGGGTCTATACTTAAATGTGATTTGTATACCCAGCTAGACTCCCTTGGAGAAAAGCAAGTTTTCTTTTGTAAGAAGTTATCCGTTGGAGATGGCTTCTGGGTTAAGAATGGGGCTTTGTGTATATTTCCTCTCCCATCACGGATACGCCTTTTGGTTTAGACCTGTGTAGGCCTTGTGCATAATGCCAGTCTCTAGGAGTGTGTATATGCTTCAATCCTGTCATGTTTAGTAAGCTTTGTTTCCTTGATGTCTTCCATCCCCACTGGTTATATCTTACAGTCTTTCTGTCTACTGTTCTGCAAAGTTCCCTGAGCACTGAAAGGAGGAGGGATTTTGATAAACACATGCCATTTATAACTGAGTATTCCAAGGTTGTTTTTGTTTCTGAGACAGTGTCTCACTAGGCAGCCCTTGTTGGCCTGGAAATTTCTATATAGACTAGGCTGGTCTTATAATCATAGCAATATCTCTGCCTCTGCCTCCCAAGTGCTGAGTTTAAAGATGTGTGCAACTATCCACAGCCTATAGAATCTTATGGATACACATCTCTAGGTATTTTTGTGTATCCTTCAATGTAACCATTTACTTCATAGAACATATCACAAGTAAATGGAACAAAATAAATATGTATGTCCACATTAACATTGTTCTGCTGACATTCTTATCCCTCAAAATCTGTCATGAAATCAGAGGTTCCTATATTGATATAGAGAAAAGCTGGAAGAAAGTTTAAAGGAGACATCAGAGTAACTAGAGAGGGTCACCTATGAGCATCAAACAGAACATAGCAACTGATATATTTTTTTCTCTTATCCTAAGCATTAGCTGGTATTTCTGTCCAAACTACATAACAACCCTATTACATATGGAAAAAATACTGTACTTTTATAATCTCTACTACAAAAAGAACCAAAATCTTTAAGTTATGGACATCAACAACCACACACTGTGTTATCCAGACAATCTAAGCTTCAGGAAAAATGCCTCAGCTTACATTCAAACTCACATTGTTTTGATTTTACCAGACACTTCATTAATACATGGCAGTTCAGCATGTAATGCCTCTGTTTGAATACATGGACCATTAAGGGCATCCTTTTACCAAGAGTAAGTTGTCAAAAATTGAAACTTCCCTTGATAAGAGCTCTTTCTGTCTCTGAGTGCAATAGCATGCCTAGGCAATTACTGGAAGTTATTTTGATAAACATCATAAACTTATACATTCATTTGAACATCATTAACAAAATTTCTGAAAGTCTTTCCTTTTTAAGTACAGTGGCACTTAGCTTGGTTCTGAAGGAATGAACAGCAAATTAAACTTTTTTATTTCCAGGTATAAAATTAGTTAGGAAGGACATCAAATCCCTTTCATTTAGGTTATCCTTTAAAAGCTTTAAACAGCATAATCTACTGATTTCCACTCTGACTTATTTACTTTCTGTTAAATAAGAAAACTTGTTAACAAGGAGATTTTTTGTTTTGTTTTATTTTGTTTTTTAAATAGTTCAAGCAAAATAATGCCTGCTTTCTAGTATAATCAGTAGTCAAAGTCTACTAAAAGAACCAGGGAGAAATATGTATATTTCATGAGAGGAAATTAGATAGTTTTGTCTTAGTGAAATTGATAGAGGAGAATGATTTGAATTTTGCACAACCTCTAACAGGTCCAAAGTCATTTTTTTAAAGGAGCTGATAATACAAATTTTCAGCATCCTAGATCACATAATCTCTGTTAGAATTTTTATGTACATTAGGAAAGTATTCACAGACAACACTTGCAGATGTACATAAGGCTGTGAATCAGTGAACTTTGATTTACAAAACAGAATTTGCAGAAATTAAATAAAGAACATAAAAATGAATCACTGCCAGATCAATGGGATGGGAGCAAGAGAAGAGAACAGTGGAGGACATGTGATCTGAGTAGAACATTTTTTTAAAACAGGGTGTCTAATTCATGAGGGGGAGGGAGAGAAATACAAAAGAAAAAATAAAAGAGAAAAGAGGGTAAAATAATAGGAGGACTATGTTAAACAATCCAAAAGAATAATACTATTAACTACTTTCAAATATTAACAGGATGTAGTAGTGGAACATATAACTTGGCAGTAAACTTAAGACATTTTCAACAGGAGGGATACCATGCCTTTCACTAGAAACATAGCTAGGTAACTACTCAATGCTGGTAAAACCATGGTTATTGGAGTAGAATGTACAACCAGTAATTTACTAAACCAGAATAATCCCTAGTGACAATCTGTAAATATTTGTTTTTAAACCCACAGATAGCTGAGGTCTTCTACCTCCCATCAAGGAAACAAATTTTTGCAGCAGAGAACAGTCCATAAACTTCAATCAATTAAAAGGAAGAGATGTGGGGTCTAGCCCTAATGCATGCATCTACAGAACACTCCCACATCTAAAATTCGAATAACACTGTTGTAGTGGGGGTAGAAAGATTGTAAAAGCCAGAGTTTCAGGAACTGTGCTGTGAGATTATGTCTCCTGGTAACACAAGGAACTGTATTTGTAAAGTTTCACCGTCATGTATGCCCAAACCTGAGCTGAACAAAGAGGGCACCAAAAAACATACCAAACTAGTCGAGGAGAAGCCCATGAGGCTTCAGCCCTACAAAAGAACTACAGGAAACTGCGGAAAGCTGGGCACGTGAGAGCTTGTCCTCCTCAGGAAAGAGAACCAGCAAATGGCTGTCCATTGCCAAACAATCAGCCCTAACACCACATATACAAGTAACCTAAAGGACTCAACAGGTTATAGTGTTTTATAAATATATGTCAAATACATATATGCCTATGATAAAAATTAACAAAGAAGAAGCTATGCATTTAAAGGAGAGTGAGGAGGGATTTATGGGAGATTTTGGAGGGAGGAAAGGGAAAGAAAAATGTAATTAAAATAAAATCTCAATAATAAACAGTCAAAAAAAAAACGAATGGGATATCACTAAAATATTGCCTATGAAGAAATTTTGGAGAAAATTCAGTATTTTACTTATCAAAATTTTTTACATTTAAGTAACCCTGTCTTGGAAAAAAAAAATGAGTGACTCACATTACAAGTGTTCTTTCTGTACTAAACTAAGAGGTAATAGAGTTTACTCATACTTTGAGATTAATTACATGACACATTTAAAAGCATAAACCTAAGATAAAACTGAATCACTTAAAAAACAACAAAACAATAGACATTCTTCAGTAATAGTGTATGTCACTAGCATGTGTCCCAGCACCAAAAAAAAAAAAAAAAAAACTATCCAAAAGAAACAAAAAGTACAGATCCAAAGACAGGTTTTCCTTTTTCAGAATCTTTCATACTCCTGAGGAATTTTCAATGTAATACATGCCATTTGGCTAGCATTGTATAATTTCCACATGTTTGTAAATACTACATTTAGTACATAAAACTAGTGAAAAAAGTCTATATGCCATGTAGAATTCCCAACATTTAATAATCCTGTGTCCTATAGTTCTCATGGAACTTTATATAGCTTTTAAAGAGTTAATCTCATTTACCTCTGTTATTATAGTATGGTTTACCATTCATTGATCACTGTGTTTTTCTTCAGGATTCATAAATATCATGAAGTAAATAACAAATAAATAAGTTCAAACCAAATATATTATTTATCCATGCATTATTCAGAGCAAGTTTTAATAGATAAAGGAAAGGGGTTATAGCTACTTTCTTCTTTTACAAATTTATCAATACCAGCTACGCAAATAATATATTCTCCTTAAAACAGGTGGTGGTGGCACATGCCTTTAATCCCAGTACTCTGGAGGCAGAGCCAGACGGATATCTATGAGTTTGAGGTCAGCCTAGTCTACAGAGTGAGATCTAGGACAGGCACCAAAGCTACACAGAGAAACCCTGTTTCAAAAAAACAAACAGAAACAAAAAACAAAAACAACTACAAAAAAAGATATTCTCCTTAACCTCTAATTATTACACCTTTGTTATAATTTTGGATTCTTGAGTTTATGGAGACTATATTGTAACTATTGAATAATGTCCATAGTCCCCTGTGCTAAAACTTACACATGCAGCTAAGTGTTGTGTACATTAGGAGATTCACCGTTGTCAGAAGTACTTAAGCCATCAGAGGCATACCATCAGGGTATCACAGAAACCTTGCTCCTTCCTTCCAGTTTTTGTTTGTAATCTGGATCATGAAGATGTTTTCTTTTACTTTATGCTTCCTACCACTGCTACCTGGCCTGCCTCCCAGAGGCAGAAAACAGTGGGCTCACGCCATCTTGGAACAGAACCTCTACATATGTTAGTCAACCAAACCAGCAGTTAAATAAAGACTATCACTTGGTTATCTTGATTAACAATCCTGATTGTCTCAGCATTTTGTTATTGTGATAGAAAAATTCACATTGAAACAACTTGTCTGTCCTTCGTAGTAATTTAGGGATAAACGTGACATACTTGATTCAAACCATTAACTCCTCCACGAAGTTTTGCAGTAGAAGCTCATGGCTGAGATCACAACACGAAAAGGAGAAAATCAGATGTATTCGCCTACAAAATCATGAGTTGAAACATTACAGGATCGTTTCCTGTTGAGCAGACAACAGCCATATGGTATGATATCAAAGACGAAGCTGTCTGTAGGCTGAAACCCCTTAAAAACTGAATAGAGAACACAGTGGATACAAATGCTTTCAACCTGAATTCTTTCCTGACAAATTAGAATGTATCCTCTTCTCATTATCCCCAAGAGGAAGATCCAGGAACAAAATGATGATCATTTAGGCAGTTTTCTTTTCCCATCTAGTCAAAGCAGCATTTTCCTTTACACTCTTCAGGTAATTTCCCCTTACTCCTCTCTTCACACCTTTCTCATTATACTTATCCCCTCCCTTTACTATGGCTGCCTTCACTACCGTTACACAATTCCCTAAGTACAGGACTAGGAAACAAACTGTTAAAACAGCCTCAGTTTCCATTGTCATCATTCATTGATTATTTGTCAACCACACTAGACTACATATTGCTTCTTGTCAGGTACAACACTTAACTACCCCTAGCTTCTACTCAGACGGTTTTAGCATCATCTACAAGATGGTGCTTCTCTTGTGAAAATACTTTGTTTTTCCAGATAGAATTCAGCTTCTCTCCCATGTTCCTAGGCCAACACACACTTGGCTCTCTCATGTGTATGTTTATGTGGTAGAGTTCTGTATATGGTTACAAGAGCACGTCACCCATATACACCGACAAACATACCAAGGCAACTTACTTGCTGCCCACCTTATTTTTGAGACAAGATTTCTCACCAAACCTGGAGTTCTTGGATTAAGGAAGACTGTCCAGTCAGCAAAGCCCAAGTATTCTCCTCCTGCCCTCCCTAGTGTTTGGATAAGAAGCATGCTCTAGGTTCTTACATGGGTTCTGAGATTCAAATTCAAGTCTACGTGTTTGTACAGCAGGCACTATACTGACTGATCCATCTCCCTAGCCCTTTCTGGAATCTCAATAACAGAAACAGACTGTCCTTAACATCCTTTCTTTACCATTGAAGTTCATGCTGAGGAACTTCAGTAACTTATTTTAACAAGTCATAATGCTAGGCAAAAGAGTGACTAGCATTTTGTGTTGACAATAGTACTGAATAATTCAAACGGTTGATAAATTATAAAATTTTACAAGCATATTTGAACACTATGTCATATTCTCATATAAGCATGCTTTTTATAAGTTTATGTAATCTTAAGTCTCAGCTCTTTCATGTGAGTATAGACAGTGACACTCATTCTAAAGGCCACAGTAGAAGAGCAAACAAAACAAAATCCAGCATCAAAGGAACCAATAAAACGAAAATTAAAATGCTCTTGAGGGATTCTGGCTCATAAAAACTTGTTGCCTCATTCTCAGCAGTACAATATATCAGTGTCTATTTTTGGAGATTTTAACTACCTAAGTAATTGTGATATTTTGCATCTGAGAGACATTTCCTAGGTTTCCAATGAATCTAAATATATTTTTGTACAGCACAGAATCTTTTCATATTTATCTTCTCAATCTATTTTGTAAAGCACTGAGATGCTGTTGGAAAACATCAAATCGAGGATCAAGTAATGCAGATGGAATCATATATCTAGTCAGAACTTATTCTGTCTAAAAATGTATAATGCCACATTATTCCAAGGTTGAACTTCCATTATTGCATATATTCTGTGTCTCCACTATTATTAGCAAAGTCATATCATTGGTTCCAAGGAGAACATTACTGTCAGACTACACTCCATGTGCTTCAAAATGCTAGCCAAGGGATACTATTGAGTTTGAATGTTTTCTACTATTATGAATTCAAAATCATGATTAAACTTTTATATGGAAATATAACTAATTATTAGGTCTCAAAATCAAGCAAGGTGTTATGTACATGTAATCCTGGCTACAGGTTCTGGCAAAAGATAAAGAAAGAGTTTTGCTTCAGCACAAGAATCTGTGATCAGCCTGAACAATGTTGAAAGATCTTTTAGGAAGTAAAGAAGAAGAAAAGAAAGAAGAGGATAATAAAGGGAAGTCAGAAGAGAAGAGGTGTAAATGAAAGAAAAAACACCATATTCGTAGAAAATTAGCATGCCCATGGATACATGCATATGCATTTATTTATTTATTTATTTAAAATATATAATTATGAGTTTCTGTTTCTAACCACAGACATGCACACATTCTGATAACAAGACATTTTTAAAACAAAGTTGGGATTGAAGAATGGAGTGCATTATTGTCTGTATGACCTGAGATGTTAGTTGTTTGTCCTTGGGAATCTTAGGAAAACACAGAGTCATCCAAAGATTAAAGTGAGAAGAAATGTCAACTATAGGCCCTTTCACTCTTCAGGTACTTCTCTCTGCTAACATACAATATACCTTCTTCATACTCCATTCTATACATTTTACAAGAAATGATTAAGAATGAAAGCCAATAAAGCTGAAAAGAAAGGAGGACAGATGGCTAACACATGTGAAGATGTTTGGGATTATAGATGAATCGCTAAGGCGGTTGAGTTGGAATTTTCACTGTTCCCCTATAGAGCCAGTCAGCTTAGTGAGTGCTTCATTTTCACAGTGCCTGTGCTTATGATTCCTGATTTTAAGCCCTGATTTTTCTACCTTTAAACACTATATGTTTTAATTTGCTTGAGAATAAGGTGGTTGTGTGTATGTCTCAGAAAATACCTCAAACTGCCCTAGAATGTATGATCCTTTTGCCTCCGTCATATGAGTATTGGTAATTACTGGAATAAGATACTACGTCTGGTTCAAATTCTTAATACCTGATAAATAATCAGGTCCTTTTTCATTATGTATTTGGTCCATTCTGTTACGGACTACCAAGAGCTTATATAGGCAATGCAAGTCTCACATTACAGTCTGAATAATTTGATTAGGTATAACATTCCAAAGCTTACTTAATGAATTGGCTAGCTTCCAAAGTAAAATATACTCATTGTATAGTAACAGAATACTTCTAAACAGAACATTAAATATTAATTAATACCTTAGTATAATAGTTAAAAGAGTAATGTTTGTGAAAAGCATTCATGTATACTGTAAAATTTTTCTTAAATATTGAGTAGCTAAAATGATAGTGCAATATTTTGTGCCATATAAACTTAAGGATACTCTACCACCTATGAGGTAGTTTTTCTGCTTTTCCCTGTTATCTTCTCATTTATCATATCAGAAATTTCTAAATATCCACCAGTGGATGTAGATACACACAGTGTTAAATTCAATAATCTAATGACAGGTTTTCTTTTTAATTTTGATCAAATCCCAAGTATACATTCTCCTTTACTGAGGCTCCTGTGAGCAGGGACAGAGTAAAGCGTCATTTCACATTTCAGGACATCACTTGCTAGTATATTTTATTATATTTCAACTTTCTAAAATATATTTTGTTTTTCAAGTTTATAATATAATTACATCATTTTCCCTGACTTGGCTCCCCACGAAGTTACCCAAGTATCCTCCATGTTGGAACCATGGCCTACTTTTCTTTAATTGTCATTATATATACATGTCATTACATATACATATATATGTGCAGATAATTACAGTCTGCTCAGTCCTTATAATGTCCCTTGTATGTAGGTTTTTAGGGCTGACCATTTTGATATTAGCTAATCAATTGTTGAGCTTTTCCTTGGGTAAGACTGATTCTGCCGGGTCTCACTGGACTTGGGTGCCTGTAGTTCTTTGCCTTTGGTAGAGGCCTCTCAAGTTTTTCCTCCCTCCACATTAGTGTATCTATCGGTATCTCCCTGTTTGTATCATGTTTAGGCAGTCATATTCAGTCATACCCAGGCTTCTTGAGTGTAGCTTCTGAAACTGCTAGGAGATACAATCTTACAGAAAACTCCTGATCCTCTGAGCCTTATAATTTTTCCACCCCATCTTCTGCAATGATTCTTGAGCCTTAGGTGCAGAAGTTGTCCTTCAGATAAATCGGTCTTGACTGGACTCCAGAGTTCTGCATTATAATTGGTAATGGTTTTCTATAATGGTTTCTCTCTGTTGCACAAAGAAATTTCCTTTATGACAGGTAAGAACTACACTTATCTGAGGATATAAAGACAAATATTAGAATATTTATTAGGGATTATGGTGGTTAAGTATGGCTGCTGTGGATATCGCTATATGTAAATAAACACTGATTGGCCAATAGCCAGACAGGAAGTATAGGTGTGACTAACAGAGAGGAGATTTGAGGAAGGAGGAAGGACAGGGGAGATTGTCTGGAGCCGCAGCCAGGACAAGGAAGATGTAAAGTAATGGTAAGCCACGAGCCACGTGGCAAAGCAAAGATTAATAGAAACAGGCTAAATATAAGAGTAAGAGCTAGACAATGATAGGCCCGAGCTAATGGCCAAGCAGTTTAAATAATGTAAGAGTCTGTGTGTTTATTTTATAAGTGGGCTCCAGGACTGGCAGGATTTGGTGGGACCCCGAGAGAAAAGCTCTCCAGCTATATATGGCAGTAGTAGGTATCCTTAAAGACCTATGACTGCACTAGGAATCAGTAGTTGGCTAGGTCAGAGTGTAAATATACAAATACCATGTAGCTAAGTTTAAGATAACATCTAATCCCAAATGATATTTCTTCACAGTAAAACTGTTGAAAATAGTTGTGGTAAAAAAAAAAATGCTATCTACAGGAATTATTCTTTCTAAAGATAGAGCTGAAGACAGATTTTCATTTTATTTAGTAAATTGATACATCTGTCCAGTAGAGCAAGCAACAGACATCTAAATTAGCTGAAAGTAAAATCTCAGTAGACCAGTCTTGGAAGGCAAATGTGGTTGTGCATTCTTGTAAAAATAATAAAGGATTCTGTGGAAAAGAATCTTAGTTGGCTTTCTAGAAATTTTAGTAAAGGGGCAGAAAGCATTAAGAACCATTTTTAATTGCCTGGTAAGAGAGTTACCACACAGATGTCTATACTACATTATTTGTCAGCGTATTATGACTAATGTGTTTACAATTAGATCCATGAGAGTAGGAGGATAGGAGATAGAAATGCCTCATCCAGTTATGGGCGAAGAAAGCAGACCAGCCAAAAGAATGGATGGATCTACGACTGACACATAGCATGATTTAAAAATGTAGTTGTGTATTTACCAATGGTAAGTGAGTAGTGTCTATGTTGACAAATATTAAATACCAAACATACTGAGATTTTTAAAATGGAATACCAAAATATAGTCATATTACATGTGACAATTATATATTCATAGAATTTAACTGGACTCTATAATTCTAAGTTTATTAAAATTGAGCATCCCCTGCATGATTTATGCATGTCTGGAAATGTCACAGTATAAATCAATGTTTTGTTACAATTAATATTGCTAAATAGTACAATAAAAATAAACATTTTAAACAGTAGTTTCAGATTAACTAAAGAGTGTAAAGTTGTCAGTAGTCCCTCAAATACCATGCTTATATTTTCCTCTTATTTATTTCTCCCTATCTTATTTACTGAGATGATACTAACATACTCATTGTCAAATGTCCATATGTTGTTAATATCTCCATGTTTTCTACCTACCTCTTTTTTCTGTTCTAAATTTTCATAATACATCCAGTCACGCTGTCTCCTTATGGCTGTAATAATTTCTCAGTTTCCTTATTAGAAAAACTTGGAAGTTTGAAGAAGTGCAAATTAGATATTTTAATGAGAAGGAGAGATGGCTCAGAGGTTAAGAGCACTGGCTGCTTTCTCAGAGGACCTGGGTTCAATTCCTAGCACCTCCATAGTGGCTCACAACTGTCTGTGACTCCAGTTCTAGGGAATCTGGTGCCCAGATGAACATACATACATGCAAGTAAAATACTCATGTAGATATTTTAATGAAAATCCTTCAATATAGGATTCTCTAACAGTTTTCTCATGACCACATAAAGAGTTACCTTTATTGGGAGAACAAATCCAGAAACAAAGTGATATGCTTATCATGTTGTCACAAAGGCATTTGCTGTGAACACTGGCTTGTAGTTGGACGTACAGAAGTTACTAGTGATAATGTTATGAGGTTACTACACTAAGGTATTATAGTCTGGATACTGCAGTAAACTGTTGCTATTTTATCATAACTTTATTCTAAGAACAAAGTCACTTTGTACACACTATACAGGGCAAAGGCAGTAGGTGTTAATATTATTACTGTATATCTTGATGGGTAAGATGTGCATAAGTCATCTACAATTCAACAGAAATTATTTGAGATATTTCTAATTATAGGCTTTTAATATGCTCCATGATATTTTCTATATCCAATTTAATTTTTATAATATGAAAATCCATAATATACTTTAAAATAAAAATTCATGGACAAAGATTTGGAGAGCTATCTCACCAGATAGGAGTGCTTCTTGTACTTACAGGGGACCTATATTCAGTTTCCAGCATCCATATGCTCTTGTGATTTCTAATTCAGAGTAGGCAATGCTTTCTTCTGGTCTCTGTAGGCACGCAGACTCATGTGACATTCACATGCACATACACACACACACACACACACACACACACACATGCATACACATAATTTTTAAAACTCTGCATTGACAGTACGCTTTTCTAGTCAAATAGTAAGATCTCATTGAAACTATTCTTGTCTTCAATTTGTCTGTGTTGGACAAACAGACTGTAACTTGGGCATATCTATAGATATGAAATGTTTCATTGAGTTATTCTTCTCATAATTCTTTTAGGAACAAATATCCATTGTTCTATTTGGTGTCCCAGGGGATGCTATAGATCTATGACTCCTCTTTATGCCTCTCAGTAGTATAGTCCTAAATCATTCCTTATGATGATATCACATCTGTCAGGTTATTCTCTGGAACACCTTTAATTTTTTTCTCTTGTTGCGAGTATTTTTTTTTAGTCGGTTCAGTGAACAATACATGTGAGAGTAGAACTGGGTGGCCTTTCAAATGGACACTCACCTGGTACAAAGATGCCACAGTAACCTTTTGACACACAGTACTCAGTGGTCAAAGATCTTTAATACTTTTGATAGAATTTCTGAGAACCATCACTTTTGAAAAATGCTGAATTCAAACCTGTAGTGGCAGGTCAAAAGTAGGAAGTCATTACTACAAAGGGTAAAAAAGAAAATTCCCCAAGAATAAATAAAATAATGGCCTATCTAGGAAACCTCCTGGATTTTCAAAAAATAGTATCTGTACCAATGATTTCCTTTTTTTTTGTCATAAAGAATTTCACATATGAAATCTCATTCATGCTGAGGTTTATAGTACACCGATCATTAATTCCAAGCCTCTCTCTGTAAATGGTAAAGAGGAGAAAAAAATGAGATGTACATCTGTTGAGTGATAAAACTTTTCCTGTAGAAATGCAACATGTATTCACTCACCACACAACAATCCAATGTACAGATATCATCAAAGCCAAACTTAGCAAACCACTGAGTTTTATTAGTGAGATTGTGGGTGAGGGCTTACTTACAGGAGCAACAATGATTCAAAGATAGCTGCATCAAAAAAGCACACCCCAGCATGAGTGACAACCACAGAGCTGGCAACCTCAACCCAGAGCACACTGTATCTAGTTTGTAGGCAGCACAAGTTAAAGAATGTTCTTTCCAAGTGACTCAAGAGGTCTAATCCTCTTCCAGGCAACTCAGCGAGTTTTTTTTTTTTTTTTTTTTAATCTTCCAGGCAGTTGGTCTGCTCAGAGCATCTTCTTTGAAGTTTTGCTTGTCTGAAAATCTTTTTTGTAGCTTTTTCTTCTGAGGGAGGAATCTTGGCTTTCTTTGTCTGTGCTCGCAAGAAGGAGGCTAGTGAGTCTGTCCAGTTTCAGGGACTTCCTGAAGATAGTTTGATTTGTTTACCTTTATGCTTAAATAGCTTCATGAAGGATGGAATGTTTTAATATCCAAGGTAACTGTTACACAACAATGCCACTGTTTCATAGGCTATTTCTCACTAAAGTAGTTTCATGCTGCCTTTTACACAGAGAGTAATTTTAAGAAAAACACTTAATTCTCAAAATGAGTATTCTAGAGAAAAAATTAAATGGTTTCTTTCTAATTATGAATCACTCTTAATTTATCGTCATATATATATATATACTTAAATGTGTGCCCCAAATAATTTTAATGACATTGACATTCTGAGGGCCTTGCGAATAACTGTATGTTGTCCTCCCACTCTGAGTGAGACAGGGATTTAAAACTTATTTTCCTGGACTGTTCTGCCCTCTTTCTCTAAGTGGGTTTGGGAGAGAGAAGGCATAAACAGGAGATAGAAAGTGATAGAGAAACCAGCTGTCTCTTTTACGTGACCCTTCTTTCTGTATAATGAGCAGTATGCAGCATCTTTCTGGGTTTCCTGTGTGGTTTCTTTTTTTCTTTTTCTTTTTTTTTCATACCTGTTCATAGGACAATAGTTTCTGTCTGTTGATGCCAGCCCTTGCTTGGGTTAATCTTTCATTTGTTTCTTCCCTCCTAGTTAATATTGATGTTGAGTATCTTTGTCATTATCTATTTAATCAAATCTGCATTAAAACCCTTGGGTGTTTGGTTGAAAATACTTGAAGTGATTTCTCATTTGTTTGCTAGTAGATAATCAGTAAAATATATTTATCATAAATCCATGCTCATGATTCACCTAACTAGGTTAATATTAATATATAGGACTGCAATCACATTCAAATGATTTCTACCAAGAAAAATATAGATAACAACTAGGTGGCTTTTTTTCTGCACTGGTAGGCAAAATTTCAATAATCTCTTCTGGATGTCTTTCAACTTGTGAATCACTCTTTCCAATGACCTGTATTTGAATCTAGATTGTTTATTAAATTATTTATGGTTATTAATTTTCTAAACACTAAGAGTGTGCTTTAGTAGTACTAACTATCTCTAAGCATGAAACTAGTCCTTTTTGTCGTTTGCTCACATCTTAGACTAATCAAGAATTGATGTATAAAAAACCATTCACTTCTACTTCCTTCATGTTTCCTGGGGATATTTTCATACTCTCATTCCTTCTCTATCTGCAACCCTCTGTCCTCCTTATTAAACATATTTTCTCAAGTTTTCTCAACAGGTACATAATTCTTTTCCTCTATTTTTCCCAAAAAATTTAATTTTGAAAGTCAACTACAAAATTACTTCTGCACCCACAGCTCAGTCCAAGTGTTCAAAGAGCAAAGAAAATTTCATTTCCTAGGATTTCACACATTACAACTTTTGTTTGCAGACAGCACATTTCTTTCATTTCACATGAATCAGATTTTTTCATTGCATTCTTATTTTCTTTCCTCAAGCTATTCTAGCATCTCTCAAGTTTAAACCTTTTATGGTTCTTTTACTTTGTAATGCTTTGATTTTTTTCCCCTTCCTTTTCTTCTTTCTTCTCTTTGTTTGGCACCTATTTTTTCCTTCTTCTCTACTCTCCCCATTTCACTATCTCTCCTGATTAAACAGTATTTAGTTTAAGTAATCTATTATTTTTGTTACATAACCAATTGTTTAAGTCCATAATCTCAAAGTTTACCCTATTTTATTGATAGCTTTTTTAACTCAGAAATCTGGGTCCAGCTATCTAGCTCTCTCATCTAAGGGTCTTTTATAAAAATTTAATCATTTCAAAGCTGTTGGACAAAGATCTGACTCAAATTCCCTGGATTCACAGCCTCACAGAAGTCCAGACTGCAGCCTTGCCTGGTATCTCATTGGTGGCTGGAGGGTACCTGATTGGTTTGGGGCTTGAGACATCCCTCACATCCCTCATCTAATCCCTTCACAAATGGGTGTCTGTGGAGGACATCCCACAGCACAGCAGCTTCTTTTTCCAGAGGGGAAGGGGAACTTGAGGGGAAAGAATATCAACAAAGTGAAACTCAGTTTATTCTATCTTAAAAGTGGCATCCCACTGTTCCTAGCAGACCCTTCAATAGGAGGATGAAGGTGTAAAAATGACTCTGAGGATGCTGGGATCAATAGGACCGTTCTAAAAGTTGCCTACCTCAGGGATTTGCAATTCTACAGAAAACACCAAGTTGCTGTTAGTTTTCAGTAGAGGAAGTCAAGGTATCAGGTAAGCTAGACACTGACCTGATTGAGGGAAAAGGGTAGGTGTTGTGGCTACAGTAAAAATTTCAGTTCACATTTTACAAAAGTTTTTGAGTTTGCATGCTCACCATGCAAACATTGTTTAAGCAATATTTCATGGAAACAAGAAATACAGATGATGACGTAAACTGTGTTTTGTTCTTATGACTCTTACTAAAGAAATATTTTGGCTTGGGGAGGTTTTAGTCAATAAAGTACTTACTGAGAAAGAATTATAAATTGTGTTTGGTCCTCGGAGCCCATGTGAAAACACCAGGCCATAGAGGCATACGTTTACGCATAGCACTCGGGAGGCAGAGACCTGTAGATCCCTGGAGCTCACTGGATAGCAAACCTTGCATCCATGGTGAGCTCCAATTCAATGATAGATCTTCTGTCAAGCTGCGTCTGAGGATCTACACCCAGTGTTGACCTCGGGCCTCCACACACACACAGGCACACACATGTAGCCACGTGAAAAACATTCACACAAAAGTACACATTTACGTACAGAATCACTCACACTAAGTGTTGTATTTCCTCAGTTTAACCCTGTATGTGACTGACAAAAGACCTTGAGTAAATGGGAGTGTGGCTCAAGGATGGCAGGAGTCCTCCCTGCAGAAATAATGGTGGTGTGACATTAGCAGACTAGAACTTTGGGAAATTTTACAACAAAGAAGCAAAATGGATTCAAATGTAAACTACAGGATAAGGACAAGAAATGAAAGGAGAGACAAATGAGAACACAAGATTGTAGCTTGTCTCTTCTAGTGGTTGCTGAACAATTTATTAATTTATAGCTAAAACAATGATGTCTGTTTAGAACCGAATATGGAAAATACTGCATTATGCTTTTGGAAATCTAAGTTTGAAATATCCAAAGTTCACACAGCTGGAGGTATACATGAAAACACGGCATATAGATCTGGGACTCGGAAGAAATGAGATGGGGAAGAGGACATGAGGGGATACACATGTGTACAGAAATATTGTGGTATGAACACTATCTATAAAGGATATTGTATTGAAATCCAATATTTCTCAGATGCCACATTTTTTTCAGTAATTACATAGAATTTAAAAATATCATTTTAGTCCTCTGCTGTTTGTATTCTTGCTATTTTTTAAGAGATAAAGATCTAAATGTTTCCTTTACTAAGAATATTCTAGGCCACTTCCTAGAAGATGATGACAATTTCCAGTTTCCAACTTGCTCAGAGTAAGCCTCTTTAGGATAATTCATAAGTTATAATTGCTCTTTTTATATTATTCCCAAGTTCTCAAGAGATGTTTGCTATAATGTGTTTCAACAGACACACAGATATATACTTTTATATAAGTGAGATATTTGTATTTAAATTTGTTAGGATCTCTGTTATCACGCTGTCTAGTCTTTTTATTTTCAAAACATAACTGTACTTAATCCGCTTCCCTTAGAGCCCAATCCAATGAAGCAAATTAAGGTGACAAAATCATCCCTGCTGAAGTGTTAATGAATGGTAATGAAGTCAGTGACACACCCAATTTGCATATTTTATTTGCATTTTAAAAGAATCCTTCTCATGCCGTCATTATAAAAAGATAAAATAAAAACAATAACTAAAGCTGGTGGATTGCCAAATGTGAGAACTTAAATGGGCTCTACAGAGGCAAAGCTGTTTAGCTCTGTACATAGATAGATACTCACCTCTGATACTGTCTCTCAGTAGAGAACAGTCTCTCAAATGCCTTGTAAATTTGAACTTTAATAAGCATTGACTCAAAACTCAAAAACAGACAGATAAATGTTGCTTACTCATGTTTGCATTTCAAAGTCAGGGCTCAGAGGATGATTTTTGTCACAGCATACACTGAAACTCAAGCCAAATATAGTTGTCTTATATAATCCCTGAGATATTCCTAGGACACTAGGAATTCTAGTTTCCAGCATACCCTTCCAGTCTAAGATCACAGTGCAATGAAGTAACTATACAGCTAGTTCCATTCAGACTAGACTGCCATGATAATAGGATAGGTCTTTCAAAGTCTATGTTGTAGTTTAGCTTTACGGCTGAGCATCTTTTAAGAATATCCAACTAAATGCTTAAATAGAAGAGGTATCACTTTTGTGCTAAGTGAGAAGCAGAGTATTTGGGTTTCTATCCTCCTTAGAAATATGTTACAAAGACTATATTCCTCAATATAAAATACTGTGTGTAATATGCAATGTCAGTTGTTCCTCTATATTTTGCTAATTTGCATGCAGGGAAAGGTATGTAGGCAAAACAACTGGCTAGAACTTGTTTTTATTTAACTTCAAAAACTGATACTGGCCAAATAGTATTTTAATAAAGTCATGAAAATACAACCATTTCCAAATATTTATTTTCAGTTAGTTTTACATCCTTCAATATTTTATTCCTTTACTTTCTATTAAGAGTGTTTTAATCAGAGTTTATTCAATTTTTATACTGTCCATATTTCTATGAAAATTAAAATGTATGGTATGGTAGAAATTGTTGTATCTAAGTGGCTTTTGAGCATTCCTCCTTGTCTTATTATCCCTCTTGATGGAAATGATGTAACTTAAATGTAATATTTAGTTTATCAAGTCTACTTACGACCACACATTAAGAACAGCAATTTCTTCCTCTTTAATTATTAAAACCACACAGGGAAAAGCTCAAACATTGGTTTTAGGAGAAAGGCCAAGGTACATCAATAGTCTATTCCAAATGAAATCACAAATGGAGGTAATTTACAAATACCAACATTTTATGGATCAAACCAATCTTGTGAAGGAAACAATCCTTAAATCTGATGTGAAATCCATTTTATTTATAATTTAAGTGGGTATCTAATGATAATGATATGTTTGATAAAGAGCAATCAAGAAGATTCTCAGCATTCCTATTAATGAGCATATTTTTCTGTTAGTTATTTTAAGACATGAAGATTTCTCTTTGCATGTGTATGTGTGTGTATAGATGTAGGGGTATTTGAACATAAGTTTGATTTTAGGCTTCACATGGTTGAAAAAGAAAATTGACCCCCACTAGCTATTCCTCTTACCCCACACATATGCTATAGGAGGAGCATGTTCACACCAAAAAGATAATAATAAATCAATAAAATAAATAAAGTTTTAAATAAAAAGGAATTGATGATGGAGAAACTTGTGGAGTGTTATTCCTTCTGCATTTGAGGTGAACCTATGGTAACAATGTCAAAGGCAACTTTGACAACTTTGATTAAGAGTAGTAAAGCTTATGAATTGATTAGAATCTGTTCCTTTATTGTTACAAACTGAAACCATAGCAATCAGCACAGACAGTGGCTACTGCTTTCTTTCCACATTGTATAGATACTTTTGGTGTGTGTTCATTAAAACAGGGAAACGTAGTTGATAGGTGTGGAAAAATGTGTTTCTAGCTAAGCCAAATTTAGATAGTCAACAATCAACATAAGCAAAAATATTTTAGAGACATGTTTGATGACAAAAATCTACACACTTGGGGATCCCAAAATGATTTCAACCAAAAGAAACAAAGAGCCGTCATTGGACTAAAATTAAATTCATAATAAGGATCATTACCATGAAACTTAAATATATAAAACACTCAGACCAAATTCCTTAAACTGGTCCATGGGAAAACATTAAATTGAAATGTATGTCAACACATCAATAAAAGATCATATACAATGAAATGGTTTTCTCAAGATGCAAATACAACACAACAACCCGCAAAGAATGACAAGAGGTAAATTCCTCAGACTTCAATTCTCTAGATATTGAAAATATTCCTCCTTTAATTAAAGCAAATAAAAGCAATTTCTGATATAGGCATAGCTGATCCTACTTTTATAATGGAGACTTCAGTTCTATAAGTATTTAATGGTATTATTAAAAATTTTATATTGGGAAAGGGAATCATTATTTAGTTTTAATATAGGTAATAGAATCCAACCCAGCATATAAGCCTTGAAGTGCCTCACTCTGTTAAAGATCTAACATGGAACGACTAGGCTGCTTCAGAACCCTCACTGCACTTTTTTTTGAAAAACATGGCATTACGTTTATATTTTAAATATAAGGACAAGGAAATTAAGTCTTCTTTAAATAGTAACAGACCCCTTTACTGTGCATCTTCATGGTTATTGTCAGTGTTTAATGTTTCATATTAGCTTTTCTTTTGAAATTTTCTTAATTTACAGATGGAAAAGATACAAAAAGATTTTAAAGTTTTCCTGGCCATTAAAAAAAAGAGTTTTATTATCAGTTTTTCAGTTATTTATCTCATTTATTCCAGAGATAAAAATTGTAAAACTGTAGTTAAAGACACAACACTGGCTACTTTATTAGGAGGAGTTCTAACCTTCTGAAAGATGTAATAACAGAAAGGGTAGAGAAAAGGAAGAAAATTTGAGCAAGATAAACAGTTTGCTACATCTTCTGCTGACCTACTGTTCTTTTCAGTTCTTCTCAGTTATGAGGACTAAGTAGCCTATGGGTTTTCACAACCACAGCTCATCCACCTCCTTTCTGTGAAGACTGCTCAGAACCTTTCACAGTTCATTAGCATCCCACTTGAAGCATCCTAGGTTTCATCTGTGCATCTTCTATTGACTATCACCTCTTTACTCATTTTGGATTCCTTAGAAAATTATGTGTTAAAATGCCTCATTCTCTGTTTTAACAACTCTCAGTTTCCACCTTATTTATACACCTTTTGCTGTAACATAGCTAGGATACCCTGGGGAAATAAAATGTATTTAATCAAAACTTATTCTTTAAAACACACTCCACTCTCCTACAATATATCCTGACCACAGTCTCCCTTCCCTCCAGTCCCCCATCCACACCTCCTCTCTATTCCAGATACACTGCTCTTCTGTTTCACTTCAGGAAAAAGCAGAATTCCCAGTGATATCAACTGAACACAGCATAAAAGATGCAGTAAGAGTAGGCACACATCTTCATATTGAAACTCCTTTTGAATGCTCAGGACTTGAACAAGTGTTTTCAATTTTCTTTCCTGTCTGTCTCTGTGTCTCTGTGTCTCTGTGTCTGTCTGTCTCTGTCTCTGTCTCTGTCTCTGTCTCTGTCTCTGTCTCTCTCTCTCTCTCTCTCTCTCCCTCCTGTGTGTGGTTCCAGCTACATACATGATATGGCTTACATTAGAAGTCAGAAGACAACTTGTAGGAATTGATTCTCTCCTATCACATGGATACTGGGGTTCAAACTCAGGTTGTCAGGTTTGACAACAAACACCTTTAAGCACTGAGCTAATTACCAGGTCTTTATTCCTTCCTTCCTTCTTTTCTTCCTTCCTTCCTTCTTTCCTTCCTTCCTTCCTTTATTTCATTCTTTCTTATTTTTCTCCAATGAACACATATTTCAAAGATGTTATGTGCTCTAGAAATGGTGATATAGTCCTTTTTTAAAGAACACCCTGTTTTTCCAAACTAAAATATCTACCTGAAATAACTCATAATAAAGTTACTCTTTCTTTTTCTATTAATTTTTAAATTAATAAGAGATTTCATTTAAATTATGTTATCATATCTTTTTCAAAATTATTCTAGTGATTACCTTGTCTGTTAGAGTGTCATAATGAAGAGAGACTTCTGTGAATTTTTAATTCCTAATGACCACCGTGGCAATAGTTCTGATTATTTTTGTTTGAGTAACAGCAAATAATTTAAGTTTAATAATCTTAAGCCTATTATTTTATCATAAGAAACATTGCCTATTTACTTCATTAATGTGATGATTAAGTGAGAAATGCATATTAAATTCTTTACCAGGCACTTAGTCATAAATCTAAAGGCTATATATGAATTCATCAACCAAAAACCTCTGCTTTCATTTGTCTTAATTCCAATTAGGGGAGATATATAGCAGACATATAATACAAATATTTAAATTATGTAATAATTTATAATGTTAAAAAATAAAACAAATACTTAGAGGTTGGATGTTTCATATGTGAAATATATAATTCACCTTAAAAACATGAAAATATAAATGCAGCAAGAAATGGAAATAGACACTATAGTTGAGTATTGGTGTGGAGGGGAATGATTAATAGCCTTCAATTTTATTAAGGAATAGTCAAGAAGGACCTCACTCAAAACATTAGATGAACCAAAACAAAAGGTATAGGGATGGGTACCATGTGATTATTTATTTGAATGAAGAACAATGCAAACAAGGAGAGCTAGACATAGGTTCTGATGAGAAAAAATGTATGACAAGTTCTTGAGGATGAGCCAGCAAGGCAATGTGTCCAAAGAGCCCTGAATCAAAAAGGGTATAAAAGGATAAGCTCAGAGAGGTAGCCAGGTAAGTTGGGAGCAGGTAGAAGGACATATGGTGAGAAGCTTTGTATATCAATAGTAAAGATCAAGCCTGTGGCTTTTAGTTCTGAAGGAGTACAAGGCCCTGGGTATTTTATACATTGTAATGATTTCTTTGTTTTTTTATACATACATTCTTGCTTGAGCATGGATAACAGACTAACTGAGAAATTGGTAGAAAGAGAGAAAAGAGGGCAATAATCCAGACCAAAGTCTCAGAGCTTTGGATGATGGATTTTGATGGAGGAGTTGTTGAGATTTTGCATTTCTTCTGAAGCAAATAGAACTATGTTTCATATAGTACAATGGTAAGAAGGACGTGAGACATCTCCCACATTGTTGTCTCACTTAACTGGAAACATTAAGTCACTATTAATTAGCATATGAAAAGTTTGAACAGGTTCAAATCAAGACTTTCTGCATGTCAGGTGCTGGTTGCTGTGAAACTTCCTTGCAACATCATTGAATAGCAAGTTGTTTGTGTGATTTGCCTTGTGATATATTCAAGATTAATTATCACATAAATGCAACCTACATCCATGAGGCTATGTAAACTTGTCAAGAGTGTAGATGTAGCTAGAATGGCAAGATGATAAACTACAATGTATTTTGTATTAAATGTTCTTGGCATTAACTAGCAAATATGTCTTAGTAATTGTTAGTTCACCCATTTGAATTGATTTCTTTAATAGAAAGCAACAACCCTACCAATAACATACTTAAAATCTGTTCTCTGATGTTGCCAGGGGATATGAACAAATATCTATGTATTCTAGATTAGGCTCCAAGGCCAAAAAAAAAAAAAAAAGGCACTTTTCTACTTATCTAGCTTGGTAAACCAATGAATTCTTGTATCATTACCTATGTAATTTATGAGTGTCTCAGTAATCCTAAAATAAAGAAAATTTCTGTATCTTCCAGATATTAGTTGTCATGTATCATCAGAGAATGGCAAGACCTTGTAAAGTCCTCTCTCCCACAAACCTTAGCTATCTATATAACTTCATTCATAGCCATGGCTTTGAGACACCTTCTTCCTTGGAGCCATTATGTATAAATTCTCAGGGAGCAATGGGGCATCCTAATGCACTTACGTCCTTTACAGACATTATAGGTGCACAATATTGCATAGTTCTTCTGGGGCAATCACAACTGTTGAGAGTTTAGGAGGGAAAGATCTTTGTCACATCCACAGGATGATATTTTATGTCAAAGATGTTGAAACACTTCAGAGATTTCCCATGGTCTGCACTGGTGAAGGTGTGTGTGTGTGTGTGTGTGTGTGTGTGTGTGTGTGTGTGTGGTGTTTGTATGTATATATATATATATATATATATATATATATATATATATATATATATATAGAGAGAGAGAGAGAGAGAGAGAGAGAGAGAGAGAGAGAGATAGGATGTTGTGTGCTTTTTTGTCCAATATCATTTGTACTTAGATTTGTTTCGTCATGTACATAAAGTAATTCTGCAGCTCTAGGTGTTGTCCACAACACAGTTAGCAAGAAGAACATGAAGCAAATGAGTAAGAGGTGGGGATTCAAGCCATCTTGGAGACTTCTTTTAAAATCATTGCCTATAAATGTCATCCAGAGACTTCTGGAGCTCCTTAGAGAATTATTTGCAAGAATCAGGAAAGTTATATATATATATTTTTTTTGCCTTTGCATATTCTGTAGCGGGAATACCAAAAAAGTTTTAGTTTAAAAGAGCCAGTAAATGAATACAAATATAAGACTATGCGGTTTTGTCCCAACTGCATAATTCTGTCATGTATGTTGAAAATCAACATAGACAATATGTAAAGAAACACGTTGGCTCTGCTTCAATACACTTTTTATTTTTTTAAAGTAATAAACCTCTTTTTTCTTTATCAGTGGATTTTGGTTTGCTGATCCATGCTCTATAGGAGTGTAAAAAATGGGAATAGGGCCTCTGGGCGGCTTTAGAGGTTGCTATTTTGTGTTGTGTTTTCCAGTCATCCACTATTAAGATTGATGACCTTAGTACGTATTAGTGGGAGAAGTGCTGAAAAATAAAAATGTAGGTTCATGTCAAGCTTCAACACTCAATACAAATCTAACCTTGGGCAAGTCACTTAGCCTCCCAGTGCCAAGCTTTCTCATCTATGAAACAGATAATAAAACCTGCCTTGCCTTTTTCTACAGATTACAGGGGAAATTCAATGAAATAATGAGAACAGAATGAGCATTCGTTGAGAACTGTCTAGTATTCACAAGCACATGGTATTCACAGGTTTCACACAAAGCTCATTCTGTCAAGTACACTGAGCTCTTTTGCTAAAGCTTTTTTTAAAAAATACGATTTCCAAATGAAGTATAACATAGTGCAAGAAAGTGAATGGATAGCTTGCAAGAGTAACCCTTCTGGCAGAACTGAGTGGAGGAGAATGGACTCAGGTGCCTATCATTGGAAGCCTAATGCAAGAAATGAATAGATGTATAAAGACTAAAATTATAACATACAGTATTTATAGTTCAGGCAAAAAGTGACCCTAATAATGGTATCATTACATTTCACTTCATGAAACTTAAAATACATTGTACGGTATGTTTAGAGGATATTATTGTTTTTTTTCCTTCACTATTTAAATTTGCTGCTTGGTGAATATATGAAAAACTGCATAATTTTCTATATCACTCTAAGGTTTTCTATTTGATTAATTATACCTTTCCTATGCATTGGCCCTTCCTGCTGCAATTCTTTCTATTTCTACAGTAGGTGCATTTCTTTCTTGCAGTACCCCTAAAGTTGAACTTCATTATACTTCTTGCCACTCATAAAAACTTAACCCAAATATGCCATTTAGCTGAAGATTATTTTTATGACTCTACAAACACTTAGAACAATACTGAGCATCATTTAGAACAGCACTGAGGGTCACATAGTCTGTCTCTATGGTCAGAATTAACATTGTTTATACTGTTACTGTGAATATGACTTGCAGCAGACCTATTTGTGACTTTGTTTATATCTGTAATTTTCTGTAATAGTCTTTATTTTTGTTTTTTACTAAACTTAACCTTATTACCTCATTTTTCTTTCTCTTTTCATCTGGCCTGTTATGGCTATAGACAAGCAATTGATTTATATGTTCAAAGGAGCTGAAATAAAACAAATCAGGAGTTCTTATAAGCATTGACTCAACTTCAGAGTACATTATGGTTTGTTTAGACATTTAATCTTCCTATGTAGAATGTCACTCTTATCTAGGGAATATATATGAATTCCAAAACACGTGAATGGTTTAGATTTCAAGTGATGTGAGATTACTAAGTTCAATTAGGAATAGAAAATGAACAAAAATGATTATGTTTGGGGCCTCAGAATGGTTAGCTTGTGAATTGTAGTCTGAAGTAGAGATCTAGAAACAGATAGTAAGAAAGGTACTTACTATATGACTTACTGACTGATAGTAGCAGAGTTTAATGCAGTAGAAGAGATCAGGGAGTGATTTGATACTAGCAGGCCCTACTCAGCCTTCCGTGGTTTTATATTTATACTGTGCCTAAAAACTATCTGGTTTCCACTTTTGACAAATCTCTTAACAATGGTGACTGATATAATCATTTTAAATCCTACTCAAGAAGTTCAATGACTGTGAGGTAGTTTACTAATAAACATTACATTTGCAACAGATTGATCTAGTATAGAATCCCACTAGCAATTTCATTTTTTTGAAGGAGGGAGAGTTTATTTCGTATTTCAATTTATGTGTATAGTCTCTCCTTTGACAGCAAAGGCTTGCAAGCTGGGACACAAGGAAGCTGAACACGTTGGCTGCCTAGTCAGAAAACAAAGAGCAACAAATGCTTGGACTCATCTTCTTTTTATTCAGTCCATGGGATGGTACTTCCCATATTCAGGATGGGTCTGCCCTGCTCAGTTATACTTTTCTGGAAACATACATACAGACTTACCCAGAGATATGAATCTAAATCTTATAAAGCTGACAACAATGAACCATCATAACCTTTAAAAATATGTCAAACTTAAAAGTGTTGAGAAATACAGAGCTCCTGTATATCCTTCCATCAGATCCAGCAATGTGTCATATTTTGTTACATTTTCAGTCTCTCTCTCTCTCTTTTACATTTCTCTCTGATCATCTCTGTATCTATGTATTTGACACTCTACACACACATACATTAATGAGATTTGTTTGGCATGCAGTCCCATAAAGGCTAAATACACAGACCACATAAACACACTTATCAACTATATAAAATTCACAGATCACATATACACACTTATCAACTATATAAAATCTAGTTTATTCCTATATATTACTTATAAATATATCATGTTTAGTTAACATTTTAATATAATTTATTTACTTTCTTTTTATTTATTCTATGTGTCTTTTTTATTTAAATAACTTTTTTTTTTCATTTATTTTGCATACAGACCACAATTTTCTCTCTTTCCTCTCTTCCTAGGCCCCTCTTCCACTCCTCCATCTCCATTCAGAAAGGGGCAGGCCTCCCATGGGCTTGAACAAAGCATGGCACATCAAGTTGCGGTAGGACCAAGCTCCTCCCCCTGCATCAAGGCTGGGCAAGGTAATTCAGCATGGGGAACAGGTTCCCAAAAGCCAGCTAAGCAGTAGGGACAGGTCCTGATCTCACCTACAAAAAGACCAAGCTACACAGCTGTCACACACATGTAGAGGGCCTACGTTGGTCTCATGGAGGCTCCATGGAGGATGTGGAGTAAGCAAAACACTCCTCCACTGCTGATGGAAGTGCAAACTTGTATAGCCAATTTGTAAATCAATATGAAGGTTTCTCAGAAAATTTGGAATCTATCTCAAGATTCAGCACTACCACTCTTGGGCATATACCCAAAGGATGCTCAATCATACTACAAGGACACTTGCTCAGTTATGTTCATACCATCATTATTCATAATAGCCAGACCTAGAAACAACCTGGATGCCCCTCAACCAAAGAGTGGATAAAAAAAAATGTGCTTACACAATGGATTATTACTCAGCTGTAAAAACAATGACCTCATGAATGGATGAAACTGGAAAAAAATCATTTTGAGTGAAATAACCCTGACCCAGAAAGACAAACATGGTACCTACTCATTCATAAGTAGATATTAGTAGTAAAGTATAGGATAATCAACATACAATCCACAGCCCCAGAGAGGCTAGATAATAAGAAAGGCCCAAATAGGAGTGCATAGATTTCCCTGGGAAAGGGAATTAGAAGAGACCTCTTGAGTAAACTAGGGTGGTGGTGGGGGGGGCTGGAGGAATGGGAAATTGAGGGAGAGGGTTGAGGGCAGGAAAGAAGGGGAGAGTAACAAAAGAGATGTCTTGATGGGGGGGCATTTGGGGGTTAGGGAGAAACCTGGTGCCAGGGAGACACCAAAGAATCCACAAGAATGACCCCAGCTAAGAATCATGGCAATAGTGGAGAGGGTACCTGAACTGGCCTTCTCCTATAATCAGATTGGTGACTACCTTAATCGTCATCAGAGATACTCTATCCAGTAACTGATGGAAGCAGATACAGAGTAACACAATCAAGCACTGGGCTGAGCTCCTGGAGTCTTGTTGAAGGGAAAAGAGAGATTGTAAGAGCAGGGGGTGATGATGGGGAAATCCACAGTGACAGCTGACCTGAGCTCATGGGAGCTCATGGTCGCTAAACCCTTAACAACTTTAAGTAGACTATTATTATCACATTTTCTTCTAAGGACAACATGTATAAATAAGATAAATTCCACTAATTCTTAGAAGTAATGTACATAAAAACCAATTCTATTAGGTCTTAGTTTATTCCAGAGGAAAACAGAATGACACATTTATTGCTTGGTGAATGTCTACTATATGTCAGAATATTCTAGGAGATTCACACGTAGTAAGTTAATTCCAAACATTGTTTAACATTTGGTCTGCCGGGTGGTGGTGATGTATGACTTTAATCCCAGCACTCAGAAGGCAGAGCCAGGCAGATCTTTGTGAGTTTGAGGCTAGCCTGGTCTACAGAGTGAGATCCAGGAAAGGTGCAAAGCTACACAGAGAAACCCTGTCTCGAAAAACAAAACAAAAACAAAAACAAACAAACAAACAAAAATAAAACCCAAAATCTAAACAGTTTACAGTGTGTTTAACAATGTGTGTAGGCTTAAGAAAAACAAATGGGTATAGACAGTCATAGAAAAAATAGTTTAAAAATAATAAAGTCTTTAAAGACAGAGTAACCAAACAAGATAAACCAAGCAAGGATGGGAAATACACAGGAAGTCTAGATCCTATATGACATCTTGTTAACTTTGATTTTTTAAAATGCTAATGTACAAATAAACAATAACAATAGATGCTGAGAGACATTGGACTATGGTAACTGCTAAATTAAACCAAGCTATATATTTTTAAAATGTCATAACTTCATACAGGAACTCAAAAAATCCATTGCCTTGGAGGAGATGTTATTCTTTTATTTCCACTGTTAGCTTTTCAGGCATCTGTACTAGTCAGCTCAGGGTCCTATGGCCATGCATGTGTTGTTAGTATGCAGGCAGATTCCTAGACAGCCCAGGGTCCTAAGGCAATAGTCACTATGTAATCTATGTGCATGCTCTGCATGACTGTGTAGTCTCTATGCACATGTGATAAATTCCCTTATTAAAACAAACTGCTCCTCCTCCTCCTCCTCCTTCCTCTCTCTCTCTCTCTCTCTCTCTCTCTCTCTCTCTCTCTCTCTCTCACCACTTCTTTGTGTTTGTGCCCCCTTCTCTCTCCTTATCCCATCTCTTCTTCACTTTCTCTCTTATCTCCAGAGGAGCAGTCTGCCTCCCTTCTCTTCCCCCAATAAAATCCTCCACATGAGTGCTGTCTGCATGGTGTGTGTCTCTCTCTCCAACCTGCCAAGATCTCTCACTCTCACAGTTTAACATTCACAGGAAACAAAAGGCTGAAGATTCCTTCCAGATTAATAGAGATCAGATTTGACCATGGGAGACTTCCTGAGTATTTTGGCTACAGATGTAGCAGAGGAAGCCAAAATAGACTAAAAGAGATGTGACATGCATGCTGATTCCTTGACATGGGAACATCTCTAAGATGAGATGAGATATGATAAACCTTGTTGGCTACAAAGTCCTCCTGACTTAATATTAACATGCCATCCTTTCATATGACATGGATAGAGATTTATTTTACAGTTTGATTATACAATGCAAATGGATTTATAAAGTTGACAGATGTCTTTTACCTGCTCAACCATAAAACAAAAAATCATCTTTAACTGACTTGTACACACTGCAAATTCAATACGTGTGTTAACGCAGATATGTTACCATTGAAAGTTTATGTGTTTTCAGAGAAGGCGACCAGACACCAATGAAAACAGGTGTCCCAGGTGATCCAGCATCTTAGAGTCCTTCTGTGGCAGTTTCCTCAGAGCTCTGCATCCAAAACAGATTCAACACTGCTGGATGATACGGTCCAGCCTCACAGAGTACTCCAGCCAGGACTTCAGATGAGCTGCACACTTTCCATTGCACAGAGACTATACAACAAATGATACATCTAACTCTCTCAGGACTTGATGATTATTCTAATTTTTCTAGGGTCCCCTAAAGATGCCAGTGCCCTCAGACAACTGGAAGCAATCTGGAAAACACAGAGTCCATATTTTCAAGAGGTGAAATGGGTGGTTTTTGTCATTCAGTTGGATATGGATGTTTATCATCATTTAGGAGATTGGTCACAAGCTGTTATTGGTAATACTCAGAAAAAAGCTAAACAAAGAGATTAGATTCAGGGATCATTTTGTAAAGGGAAAAGGGAGACGATAGTATAGAAATGATGGGATAAAAGGATGGAATATTGAGTCTAATTTTAAACAACCATTAGTCTCAAATATTTTACATAGTATGTTTTTTAGTATGAATTTTTGTATATTGATATAAATTTAATATGATTTTCATTAGAAAAATACTCTACATATGTTTTTATTCTCGTTTAATGTATGGTACCTATGTAGCTCCTTTAAAAATATGATGTAAAGTTCTAATCCTTAAAAGGTATTATTACAGACTCTTTAGAATAATTAAGAAAAGCAAGTTAGTAGTTAGTCATATGTAACAATCAAACTAGTGGTCATTTTAGGTATGTTTTTAAGGTTAAACATATATATTTTAAAAAGATAGTCGTCAAACACTTCAAAGACCTACAGAATATGTCATTTTAAATGTTTTAATAATATAAAACTGTTCATAACAGTGAGACATGTCTGCTCCTGCAGCACCAATCTACTTTAGAGAAGATGATGGGCACTGAAGAACCTTCATATGAATTTTCTTTCTCTGTGGCACAAGTTAGCCACTGGGCAAGAAACTGTCCTTTCTTCAATTGCTGACAATATGCTATCCAAATTGGACAAACAGGACACATAAGAAGGCAACTTTCAAACTTTACCAAGACAAGGTAGGACTGTCTTTCAAAAATTCCTGCATCACACACACACACACACACACACACACACACACACACACACACACACACAAATCTCTCATATTTTCCAGGCCTATAGGTCAAAGATGGATGTCCCAATGTTGCAGAGGAACATTGAGTGACTGTCCAAGAAGCCAGCTGTTTCTATTATTCCTTAGAGTTTTGGAAGTTGTTTTCAATGCACTTCCTGTTTATTAACATAATATTATATCCTCCAGGGTCTTTGATGGAATTGAAAACTAGATAGTGTTGGTTATAGTTTTCTTTAGTTATGATAGAAGGTAAATTAGATACAGAACTTTGGATTTACCAAGATAGGATTAAAAAATGGAGTATTTTCTAGGAAATTGTCAAATACAAATGGATTTAACATTGTAAATGTAATTCTTTTTTTTGTAAATGTAATTCTTATCTAATAATCGTTATTATTTTATTATGGTTTTACTGTGCTAAAATTAAATCCTTTTCTTTTTATTTAGATAAAAAGGGGAAATGTTGTGAAATAATCTTTTTTTTTTTTTTTTTGGTTTTTTCGAGACAAGGTTTCTCTGTGTAGCTTTGTGCCTTTCCTGGAACTCACTTGGTAGACCAGGCTGGCCTCAAACTCACAGAGATCCGCCTGCCTCTGCCTCCCGAGTGCTGGGATTAAAGGTGTACGCCACCACCGCCTGGGGGAATAATCTTTTTATACACTGGGAAGATGTGTTTTTTTCTAAGGCAACTTTTGCTTGGTTTCATAAAAAGGTAAACAGCCATTAGCTAGGTAGGAGGTATAGGCAAGAACTCTGGAAAGAAGGACAGAGTCACCAGTGGACGAAAGGGCACAGAGATGCAAGAAAAGAGGTAAAAGTCATAAGTTATTTGACAACAAATAGATGAATAGAAATGGAGTAATTTAAGTCATAAAAGCTAGTTTGAAACAGGCCTAAGCTATTGTTCACGTTTTCATAATTAATAAGAAGTCTGTGGATTAATTTTGGAGCAGGATATTGGGACAGAAATATCAACCTACAACATGTAAAATTTCTCTATGTTCGCAATATGAAAAATATCCTAAAGTGGTAGGGATTAGAAGGTAAATTGAATTTTCTCACACTCAAGACTTAAAGTGTATTAATTTGAAGTTAGTCATATTTTATGAGTACCTATTCAATGTTATGATTAATCAATAAAACCTTAAAAAAACACTTCTTTCTTAGAGTCCTTTAGAATGTTTACCTACTATGTTTACATAAGGTTTTACCCACAGGAAGAATACGGAATATAAAAATCAGAAAGCTAAAATGCGTGAGAAAGGCTTATTATAATACCATAGTTGATATGTGAAGATAAATTACAACTAGCTTTGATTTATCAAATAATCTACTTAGTCTATTATGTTTGACAGCATATAACCAAAGCTGGATGGAAACATGCTGTCTACTGCTTTAAATTGTATTCATGCAGATAATAAATGGAATTTGAATTTTTCAATTTTTATAACAATAACTAAAGAAAATATGTACAGAGAAAGAAGAGTCAAAATAAAAAAAATCTTTATTTGCTGACACTATTCTAATTATACCCATATGACTATTTGCTCAAAGTAGAGCAGAGAAAACTTTGTAATGAAAGTGTGCATTATTCCTTGCACATTAATATAATAAATTATCAGGTCAGGGAGTTAGAGTGCCCTTTGGGTCAATAGGCCACTTAAGCATCTAGTTAAATTTATATGAGTACATTGCTGGAAAGATAATTGTAATCATATAAAATGACTCACTTCAATGATTCCAATGTGGCTTAAAGATAATGAATCTTTTGTATCATTCATCTTGGGAATATTAACATTATTGAGTCTTATGACTGCTAATGAGCTTTTTGCAAGGAAAAAGCATAAATTACAGACATGATATTTTGATTGTAATAAGGATGATGCTTTAAAAAGCAATTAGTATGCCTGTGAGTAAATAGCAGATTTGAAATTGACTTTGATCACAAGGAAACTGAATATTTCAAGCATCATAACCATTTTATGAAAATTAATCCCTTAGTAAATCTAGAAAAGTTGCAGAAGTTTTAAATAAAATACAGCTAAGAAGATTGTCATGTATCAGTAGCAGAAGAGCTCTGGAAAGATAAGGGGAAGGATCTATTAGTATATGGATAATCAACTTCTATTAGATAGTGAGAAGTAAAAGGTCTACTATGTAGAATCCCAGAAACTTTTTTGGAAAATATAAACATGACAATTATGGAATTAATTGAACTGTAAATATGAGGTGTGTGAATGTGTGCATGTGTGTGTGTTTGTGTGTGTGTGTGTGTGTGTGTGTGTGTGTGTGTGTACTCACTTTTTGTGTCTTCACTTGATGGGTTGATATTCTTAGGAGTTAATAGCTAACATAGGAAAACAATCTCTGCTTTTTTGGTTTTGGAAAATTAAGTCACTCTAATAAAAAATGCAAGAGTGAGATGTATTAGAATAGTTTAATGGATGACAAATGTCTTGGAATTTCAAAAAGGGGTCTATTTCACTGAGGCTAAGACTGCAGGTTTATCACAGACTCTGGCATAGAAGTGATACTTGAAACCCAGCATTTTTGAATCAGGATTTTTTTGTGTGTGTGAACTCCAGGCCAGTCTGGGCTACATAGCAAGTTTTGGGGATGCCAAGGCTATATAGTAAGATCCTGTTTCATGCAAACAAACAAACAAAAATAGGATTGTATTTTATCTTAGGTAGTAGCAATAATAGAAAGAATAATTGTATTTTGTGACTCACATAAAATTTATAAAAGATGGACCAAAAGTTTTACTGACAAAAGGACTAAAATGGATGGAATATAGATATAATTTTGGATATAATTTGTCATTCCTTTCTTCCATATTTTCTCTCCATTTTTCTTCTGGTCATTTACATTAAACTAGCTGCAACCCTACCTCATTACAAGTGTTCTTTGTGTCTAGTTGAAGGACAGAATGCAGAAACATCATTAGAACTCCCAGTTTCTCCTGGCTGAAGAAGCCCACCTTCTCTTCAGCATTCAGAAAACAGATTTGGCTTGAGCCTGAGATTCTATTTTATACATGCAGTTTTAAGAAAGTCATTCGTTATTTCAGAAGATAGTTATCACATGGAGCCCATAAAACGGAATTGTGGAGACTCTAAATCAGGGTATTTTGTAAGACATTACTGAGGTACTGCAAAAATACTCAATAAAATATTGGCAAACCGACTCCCAGAACACATCAAAAAAAATTGTCCACCATGATCAAGTAGACTACATCCTAGAGATGCAAGGATGGTTCAACATATGAAAATCTGTCAATGTAATATACCATATAAAAACAAATTGAAGGAAAAAAAACACATGATCATTTCATTAGATGCTGAAAAGGCCTTTGACAAAATTCAACACCCCTTTATGATAAAGGTCTTGGAGAGATCAGGAATACAAGGAACATACCTAAACATAATAAAGGCAATTTATAGCAAGTCAACAGCCAACATGAAATTAAATGGAGAGAAACTCAAAGTGATTCCATCAAAATCAGGGGTGGGTAATGGAGGGTAGGGGGTGGGGGATGAGAACAAAAGGGAATGGGATGGTTGAGCTGGAACAGGGATGGAGTGGGAAAGCAATGAAGGAGATACCATGATGGATGGGGATATCATGGAGACAGAGAGAAACCCAGTGCTAGGGAAGTTGCCAGGAATCCCCAAGGATGACTCCAGCTTGGACTACTAGAAATATTGGAGAGGGTGCCTGAACTGAACTGGCTTGCCCCAGTGATCATATTGGTGAATACCCTAACTGTCAGCACAGAGCTTTTCTCCAATGACTGATGGAGGCAGATGCAGAGATCCACAACCAAAGACCAGGCAGAGTTCCAGGAGTCTAGTAGGAGAGAAAGAGGAGGGATTCTATGAGCAAGTGCATGGATCATGATGGGGAAACCTGCAGAGAGGACCAAACCAAACTCATGAAAGTTGGATCAATGGCTGTGGAGCCTGCATGGGACTGGACTAGGCCCTCTGCATGGCAAAGTAATTGTGTAGCTTGATCTGCTTGGGGGGCCCCCTGGCGGTAGGATCAGAACCCATCCCTGGTGCATGAGTGGGCTTGTTGGAGCCCACTACCTAGACTTCCATACATTTACTATGAAATATTATATTAATTATCTGTTTGTATAAAATATTTATGTTAAAATACATTGTACAAATTTTAAAGTCAATATACTCATTCTTCAAATGCAATTTTTGAATTATTTTCTTTTTTTGATATTATACATGTTTTCAAAGCTAACCATTTGGTATTGGATACCCAGTTGATGTGCTTTTTGATGAGTAAGACCATTTCTCCTTTTTACAGCATTTTCTCATTGCCAGTCATTTTTTGTGTAGGACTGAGATTTCTTTGGACTTCTCTCCATTCACATAAGCATGTCTATTGTTGTCCTTGTTCAGTCTTATTGGTGAGACTTATGGGTGTAGCTCCTGAAATTCTTAGTAGGAACAATCTCAGAGTAAACTCACTGATTGTCTGACTCTTTTCAGCCCCCAACTCATACCCTACTTCTTCTCTCCACCCCAACACTCTGCTTCTGCAATGATCCCTGAGCCTTTAGGTGCCAGCATAGTGTTGTAGTTGTATATACCTGGACTGGGTTCTACAACTCTAATTTTTGATTAGTTGTGGCTTTCTATATTGGTTCCTATCTGTTGCAAAAACCAAACAAGTTTCTTTGATGAGATTGCTGACTACACTTATATGTGCCTATAAAACAGATATTTAAAATATATATAGGCATTATGCTAGTTTAGTAAAGTGGTGGTTGTAGGATGTCTTCCAAGATCTGTGACTTTACTAGCCCTGGATAATTGGCTGGCTTTAAAATACCAGGTATAATTTTCCTCTTGTTGAGATGATCTTAACGATCAGCAAGGCAGGATAACCGTAAGGATACAATGTTAGTACACATGTCCTAATTGTAAAAAACAGCTCTTTAATTGTATTCAATTATTTCTACAACATAAAGTATAATGCCAAAAATCATCATCTTTATTATTATTTTAAAATTAATCATATTAATATTGGGGTATATTTTAATTTAGTCATAAGAAATTGGATACACAAAATATCATAAAATGTACTAAGGTAATTTGACATTAACATGCATTGTTTTTAAATATACTTTTTTTTTAATTTGAGGAATTCATTCATGAAAAGTGTACTTGCATATGTGGGATAACTCTCCCACATATTCCCTCAACCACAATCACCTATTCTCAAATTTATATGACCTCTTTTCTATATTTTATATTTGTATTTGTTAGTTTCTTTTTGTTGTTGTTGTTGTGATTAAACATCATGTCCAGAGCAAATTATAGAAGGTAGAGTGTATTTTGGCTTAAACTTCCAGAGGGACAAGAGTCCAATCGGTGGGAAATCATGACAGTACACAGAAGGCAGGTCTTCTGGAGCAGGAAGTTCATTGTGGACAACTTCAGTGGCAAGCAGGAGGCACAGAGAGAAAATGAGGAGCTGGAAAGGCATTTTACTCTCCATGTCTGCTCCCAGTAACATACTTTTTCAGCCAGTTAGCACCACCTATATATCCATAATCATTGCTACCAAATGAGAACCAACTGTTCAAATGTACAAGACTATGTGGCCTTTTAAAGTTGGATTAAATGCATTATGATGTAGTCATGTGGCCTATGGAGGCCACATAAAATGTATATCATTAGCTTCAGTATTGGAAGCTACTTGTTTCCAGTAAGAAGTACTTCTTGGGGAGTTTTGTGTGAAGCAGTCTTGCTGTAAGAAGTATGTCACTGGATGCAACTGTTAAGTTTAAAAATGCTACTTGCAGTTTATTCTTTCTTCTTTATGATTTCAGTTCAGGTTGGGAGTGCTCAGCTTCCCGTTCCCGCCACTATGCCTGCTGATTGCTATTATGCCTTTACTTGGCCATGATGCATCATGGACTCCTATTCCTCTAGCAGAATAAGCCAAGATAAATCCACTCTTCCTTAAGTTGCCTTGATAATGATGTTTTATCACAGAAAGATAACTAATTATGTTTGATTGTTGTAAAGAGACACTATTAAAGTGTCACCATTAAGAGACACCTCATAAAAGGAAACATCTAATTGGGGCTTCCTTACAGGTTCAGAGGTTTAGTCTATTATCACCATGCCTGGAAGCATAACAGCACACAGGCAGAAATGGTGCTTGAGAAGTAGGTGAGAGCTACATCTGAAGGGGCTGACCCAGGAAGAGACTCTGGGCTTGGCATGGGCTTTTGAAGACTAGGAGCCCACATCCAATGACACTCTTCCTCCACACCCACTAATTCTTTCAAATAGTGCCACTCCCTTGTGACAAAGCACTCAAATCTATAATCTTATGGGGGGCATTCTTAGTCAAATCATATATATATATATATGTTTATATATATATATATATATATTTTTATTTTTTTAGGTCTGATCCCTCAGGATTGTAGCCTCATCCTGATTAAAAAAGAAAAAAATAATTAAATAAATTGATTCTCCCTCCCTCAATAGCCACTGACTCAGGTAGCTCTTCATCTGGCAATAGCTTTTTTTAAATGAACAAAATTCAATTCATTGAAAATGTATTAATATTATTCCTATAATATATTTTATTGACTTTGGATTTCAAGATCTTAAAAATTTTGTTTTTCAAAATATAGTTTATAATACTTTATATATAATTTGTAGCCCATATAGCTAAATTGAAATTAACTAAACAACTCTGTAGGTAGATATGATTTATGGCTGATTAATTTTATTGGCATAGGAATTTAAATAAATATAATTTGCTCATTAAAATAATACCTAGTTTGAGTGTGCATTTCATTCAAATGAATAAATGTTTTTAGAATATACTTAGAAAAATTGATCCATTTGAGAGGTTGTTAAGACTAATTTTGAATGGAAAGAAATATGAACTTGAATTGTATTATAAAATATCTGATAAAGATGAAACTTAAATATGATATTATAACCCACTGTTAAGTGGCAATTTAAACCTTTCCAAAAGTGTGAGATAATGGGATATCTGAAAAGATAGGCCATATTCAATATAATTGAAATGATGTTAGAACAGATGAGACTCTCCTGTTGAAGCAATGTGAACCTGTCATTGCAATTTTTTCATATTGCAAAAGAAACCCAGCTAGCATATTAAAAAGAGTGAGATGGTTCATATAATTTAATTTAAGATTAAATTTTAAACAGTTCTTAAGTGTTAATATTATTCTTACTTCCTTTGTATGCCTTTCTATAATTTACAATTATCAAATGTGTTTACTTCCACCAAAGCAAGAGACTATTGAGAATATTGAGATTTATTCCTTAGAAAAACAAATATGCAATTGAAAATATGGATGTGAAAATATTATTACAAAGCGATTTCTACTGCTGCCTTCTCAATCTACAGAAAGTTAATTTGCTTTATTATTTAGAGATCAATACCAAAGGAGAAGTATAAATTTGCAACAACTGTATTTTCTAATTAAACCATGAAAGTGGTGATTTTTTCATCTGTTCATCAAATATAAGATTATAAATTCTGAGTAATAGACTTGTGTTTTTAAATAATATGATTTTTGTTATACTACTTGTCCTGACATTGTAAGAATTAAATATATAAATTACACTTTATTAAATTTCAAGTAGATTATCTCAGAGAACTATAACAAATTAATTTATTTTCAAAATATGGAAAAAAGGAGATATAGTATCATGATAAAAATTCTATAATATAAAATGTTTTAATAAAGATAAAGATATTCAGGGTAGACTGCAGAAAAGTTAGGTTAGGTGTTTTAGTTGTTGTATTGGATCTGTTAGGATGAATTTTGCAGAGTTGTCAAGAGCATAAAGGGCATAAAAGTTAAAAAAGAATAAGTTTAGAAAGAAGTAACTATGGCTTCTGTCAGCTCCAACAGTGTTTTAAAATATTATAGGAAAGAAAAGTAACAGAAAGCAACTACTTAGCCTTAACAAGTCTGTACATAATGTCAGTGCTCACAAGAAATTGTGTGTTGAATTCTGTGAGGTCTCACAGTACTATTCTAATGCAAAATTAATAATAATTAATAATAATAAATTAGCAGTTGCTAATTTATATAAAATTAAATAAATTTAAGTCACTGAGAAAAAAATTCAGTTCCCCCAAAAATTTAACATCAAATGTTACAGAAGGAATTCAATCATATATTAAGCATATATAAATATACATTAAACATATATAAACTTATATTAAAATATAAGCTAAGAACATTTTGATACCATTTTATTAATAATTCACACAGCTACATCTCCATATATATGAATATCAATTGTTTTGGGTTAATAAAATATAACTCATTATTATCTTAATAAGGACAAAGCTGTGAAAAAAAAATCATATCACCCCGAATGTACTCAGAAATTAGAAGATAGTCTTTCAATAAGTAAACCTGTTGCATTTTGTTTGAATGTATATGCTTCTAGCTCTAGGTTTAATTCATGTGAAGATGAAAGGAAATCATCAATTTAAGTCGACCCTCCCTGCCTGTCTCCTTTTTACCTTTCCCATTTGTTCTGGTGGCTTTCCTCTGTGATTGGCCAGGTTGGTCTGTGTGCCCGTGAGATGGAAACTATTCATTGCCGCACTGTAGTTTGCCATCATACACACCTAAAGATAATGGCTTCTCCCCTCATACAGTCCATCGGAGGCAAATAATTCAGCAATGAAGTGTATTATCCCCTGATAAACTTCCTGACCTATGATTAAATGTTGGTTGACAGTGTCGGTCTGGTACAAACCTAGGGTAAATAATCACGGCTGCTTTGAGTGCATGATTTCATTGGCTGACTAGTTGGAATTTCACTGCTCTTCTCCCCGCCCTTTTGGCTGTATTCCTTCTGTCTCCACTTCTGCAATGTTCCCATATCTCCTTGCTAGCCTCCTGACTTCGGTGGGCACTCCAATTTAAATATACAAAATATAAAAAATGTGAACAGTCAAACAGTACACATATATGAGAGAAAGCATGTGGTATTTGTCTGTCTGGGTCTGAGTTATCTCACTCAAAATGACTATTTCCACTTCCACCCATGAATCTGATAATTTCATAATTGTATCTTTCTTTATAACCAAAAAATTAATTTTTTAAAATATACCACATTTTCACTATCTATTCACAAGCTGATAGACAACTAGGCTGATCCTACTTACTGGTTGTTGTGAATAGGGCAGCAATAAATATGTTCATGCAATTTCTCTCTATTAGGCTAGAAATTCACTGGGTATATGCTCAGGACAAGTAAACCTGGGTCATTTATTATTTCTAGGTTTTCTAGTACCCTCAAGATTGATTTTCAACTTAACTACATTAGTTTACACTTCCAGCAGCAATGCAAAAATGGTACCCCATTACCCACAACAATGCAGCATTCACTGCTATTTGTATGCCTGATGATGGACATTCTGACTAGGGTAACATGAAATCTTAATGTAATTTTATGACCTGCATTTCTACAATGGCCAAGGATGTCAAATATCTTTAAAAATGTTTGTTATCCACTTATATTTTCTCTTTTAAGAACTCTCGTGGGATCTTCCCAGCAGGCAAGAAGAAAGTCAGCCCGGGTCCTTGGGTCCGGCATGTGGGCCTCCTCATTTTAACAAAGTAAGGGGCAGTGAATTGGGAGAGTTAGAGAATCGGAATGGTTCATACGCCATGGAAAGACACATAAAGGACGAATTTAGATGAAGGGAACTGGGCAGATGTTGGAGGCTAGTTTGCCCCCTGGGTCTATGGTGACAGTGCTGAGGAGTAGACTGAGGAGGGAGGTCTGTTTGTACCAGGGACCACTGCCATGTCCGGATCAGGCTGCTACCAAGGGCCATGTGTATGTCTTGGGTCCTACAGTAGCCAGGGTCTGTATTGATATCCATGGCTCCTGTTGCCGTAGAGTGCCATGCTGACTCCAGTGGGCTGGGCCACCTCCTAAGTCCGAGCTCGGGTCCATGAGCCATGCTGCCATTGGGGCCATACTGATCTGGGGGGGGGGTCTTTGCCATCACTGGTCCCATGGTGATAACCATGCCTAGGCTGCTGCCAAAGACCATGTCTGTGTCCTTGTTTCTACAGCACCTGAGGTCTGTGTTGATGCCCATGTCCACACGGTGCCACCAAAGGCCAAATGAAGCCTTGGGTCTGGGCTGCATCCTGTGGCCTTGTTGGTCCCCAGGGGCCATGCTGCTGTCAGAGCCATCCTGATCTGAGTGCCTGGAACTACCACTCAGAACAAGGATGTCAACCAGGCTAAGCTGATGCATGAGGCCATGTCTGGGTCCGTGGCCCAACTGCAGCTGTGGGCTGCGTTGAACTCTGTGGCACAGGTTGCCACTAGGGCCTATAGAAAGGCTAGGGATCTGGTCCGGAGCCTGTGGCTTTGGTGGAGTCAGGGGGGGGGGGACATGCCACAGCAGGGGGGGTCATACAGATATGGGTGGCCTGTGCTATACCCAAGGCTAGCATGTCATCTGGGCCTAGGCTGCCGCCAAGGGCCAAATATGGGTCTGTGGCCTTGTAATGTCCAGGGTCAGGATTGATATACATGGCTCTCTGGTTACCACCAAGAGCCATGAAGAAGCCCAGGGTTAAACTAGCCACCTGAGTCCAAGTTGATATCCGAGGACTAGGATGCATCCATGTCTGAGTGACCTGTGCTGCTACTCAATGGCATGGCGATGTCTGGGCCTGAGTTGCAGCTGAGGGCCATGTCAGGGTCTGTGGTTCCACTGAAGCCAGGGTCAGTACTGATATCCCATGCTCCTGTTAGCCATGGAAGGCCATGCAGACATCCAGAATCAAGGGCCAAGTTAGTACCTTGGGGCTATGCTGCCGTGGGGGCAGTGGTGACCTCCAGATCCAGATGCTGCTAAGGATCATGAGCGGGTCTTGTGGAACCCACTACCTATGATGGGACACCTCTTGCAGCCTTGAGGCAGCGGGGAGGGCTTGGACTTGCCTCTACTGAATGTGCCTCCCCATGGAAGGCGTTGCCTTCTTGTTGGTGGGAGTAGGGGAAGTTGGGAGGGGGAGGTTGGGGGGGCGGAAGGAGGGAAGAGGGAGATCTTTGGTATGTAATATGAATTAAAACATTTTCTTAATAAAAAATGTTTAGTCTTATAACTCCTTTAAAATCCTTTATAAGACTGTCTTTCATGTAAAATGAATGAAAAAATTTTCTTAATTAAAAAAACAGGGAAAAAAAGACTGTCTTTCTAGTTAGATAACAATAACCAGTTCTTTCTTTGCAACTGCAGGTACAGCCCATCAATTAGGAAGTTGAGATTTATTGCAAGTGTGTTGTTGGAATGACTCTGTTTCTTATTACTTAAGAAATAGAATATGATCTTCAAATATAACTCCTACATTCAACATGAAACATTCTGTTCTGTATATATAGCTATAAGAACAAAGAGATGCAGAGGAACCAAGATGAGAGAATAAAGAGAATTCAACATGAGAGAATAAAGAAAAGTAACCACCAAGAAAATAGGTGTGAGTGTGTATTTTTTCCCCTAAAACCCCTCAGATAAAAGTCTTAAGTTTTGGGACACTGTGGACTTTTCCTTTGAGCTCTGTCTGCATCTAGAAGCTGGTTTCCCAGGCTGCAATAACATATTAATTATTATTTTAGCTCAGTAAATGTAAGGTAATCTCATTGATTCGTTTGACAAGCTTCAAGAAGGACAGTCTTAAATTTGTAATTGCTTCAGCTTTTGTAGATCTTATGAAAGATAATCAATAAAATATCCTTTTAATTTTTATTTTATGATAATGAAGTTATACATTTTCTTTTACTTTTTATGCATGGTCATGTATCTTCAAGTTCTCTGCTGGTGACCTTCAAAACACTGTAGTTTTGATTGGTATCTCAATGTACTACAGTATGTAGAAAACAATTATTTAGAAATATTTTCCTTTTCATAATTAAAATGAATATTTTTAACATTAAGATATTTATCTCTTTATAAATTACTGTTAATTTTTTATACAATAAATTTTGGTCATGTTCCTTCCCTACTCTATAAATATTTCAATAATTTATTGTGAATATTTCAAATGTATGAAAAATAAAAATATTTTTCTGTGAATAGATCATCCCATTGATGGATTTTTATACTTATATAAATCAATATGTACATGATACACTTTATTTATATGTTAATCAATTTTATTTTCAGACTTAACTTTAAATACATTATAGACATTACTTTATCCTTTTTAAATACTTCATTATAAATATCACTACAAAGTATTCCAGTTTATTAATTACTCTTACTTTCCATGGCATTATACAGAACTTAAATTGTGTATGGAAAACTGAAAAATAATATTACTCTTGTGTTTTTCAAGTGCTGCTACTTTTTGAACTTTAGATTGTATTATTTTGTGATCATAAATCTTTTTCACAGTATTGAAATAAAGAAATCTAACCAAAAATATTTATGTCTTATTTGGAAGATTTTTAATAATGCTCAATAAAAACAAACAATCAAACAAAGAAAAAACCTTGGAGTTTTACCAGAAACAGACAAAAACAAATCTTTGGGTTAATTAAAATCAACAGTGTAGTCTTCAGTGTGATGTGTTTTAAAAATTGTTACAGCTTAACCATGAAAGCTACTTTACTGTCATTTTTGCAGCAATTATATTTTCAGGTGAAATATATTTTGAAAGGTATATTAACAGGTGATAACGTGAAAATCACTTTCAACAACAATTTACTCTAAAAAAAAATTAAAAAAAAATTACATTCTCTCTTGCCTAGTGTTGAAAACTTGAATCTTCTGGATACTGCCCTATGTGTTAAAAGATTGTCATTTATGTCTAATGGAGGACTGCAAGTCACTGTCCTGTAAATAATTTCATATTCTTCACAGGTATAGAGGGTCTTTCTTTTCTCTGTGGTTCATATTCTAGTCAGAATGCCATCATTCATGCAATCCTAAATTGTAGGCACATGTTTGGACTTCTCTTATCTTCTTAAAGATCCAAACTTCCTGAAGCAGAAGTTCCTGATAGCTTTTTCTTGCTGCCAGCTGAGCTGATTTGAATGAGAATGTCCCTCATGGCCTCATATGTTTGAGTATTTGGTCCTTAGGTGGTGGAATTGGGGAAGTGTTGTTGGTTTTTGTTCTTTTTTGGGTGGCCTGACACCCAGCTCCTCAATAAATCACACACAGAGGCTTATTCTTAATTATGAATGCCCAGCTTTAGCTTGGCTTAGTTTTTAGCCAGCTTTCCTTAACTTAACTTATCCCATCTGTCTTTCGTCTCTGGGCTTTTCCCATTCTCTTACTTCTGCAAATCTTACTCTTGCTCCATGGCTTGCTGTGTAGCTGGGTGGCTGGCCCCTGGAGACCTCCTTCTTCTCTGGCTCCTCAATTTTATCACACTTCCATCTCTTCTCTCCTTCTTCCCAGATTTCTCCATCTATATAGTCTCTCTGCCTGCTGGCTCTGCCTGTCCTTTCTCCTGCCTTGCTATTGACCAGTTCTTTATTAGCCCATCAGGTGTGTTACACAGGCACAGTAACACAGCATCATAGAGTTAAACAAATGCCATAAACAAAACTAACATACCTTAAAATAATATTCTACATCAAGGAAGGATTAGGAGGATGTGGTGTCATTAGAGAAGCTGTGTCATGGGGAAATGAGAGGTAGGCCTCTGAGTTTCAATGGACTCATGCCATTTCCAGGTAGATCCTTGTTCTCTGTTTGCTTTTCAATATGGGAGCTCTCAGCTGTTCCTACAGTTGCCTGACACCTCTACTCCTCCATCATGAACTCTAACCTCTGAAACCTGTAAAAATCAAATAAATGCAAACTCCTATCACTTGCCTAAGTCATGGTATCTTATCAAAGCAAAAGAATAATCACTAGTACAGCATCTCTAAATGGTTAACGTGACTCAATTAGGTCTGGATGGATGGGAGTCCAACACACATGGCCAGTCAAAATTTCCAGTGGATTCACATCAATCCTTTGATAGTCCTTGATCTTCATTGTTCTCATTACAGGATGATTTAGTGCTTGCAGACAGTTCGTATTTTAGACATTCTCCTTATTATCTGAATGGGACAAAGACAACCAAGTAAATGTCATAATATAAAATAATATTGTCCTTGAAAAAACTGTCAGCCCTACAGTTTTCCATTTTGTTATTCCGCTACAAAGGCTGTGCACTTAATCTGTAACACACGTTTACGTTTACTGAGACCATCACAACTAGTGCTTACCCTCTTAACTACATATTGACCAGCTAATGGACTAAATATGGACATAACTTTATGATAGAGGTTCTGCCTTTCTTAGTTGTATGCAAACTAATGATGCCGACAGTATAGTATATTTTCCGTTTCCTCCAAGTATCTGATGCATAACAGGACCTTAATAAATATATGTTAATGAACAAGCAAATCACTTTGCATAGCATAGATTATTCAATGTGTATGTATAGTATTTGATGAGTTATGAATTATTTGACTTAACAGGTTATTAATAAAGATAACTTCAAAATTTAGTAGATAAATATCACGGGGAAAGTATATTTTAATTGTAATTTATGTGTTTTTCTCCATGTTTCATATATACTATATTTCTATTCTACTTCAGTACTGTACAGCAACACAATTAAAACACATAGTACATTTCAGAAAATCATAGTGGTAAGAACACTCCAAACTTTAGTAGTACTTCTATTATTTTCAGTTAGTAGAAATCATTTTGTATGAACTTTTTGAATCAGTGCCTTTCTACTTAATTTCACATTTTAAAAGGAATGGAAATAAACAAAACACTAGCAAGATTTTTTTAATGTCAAACTTCCACTACAAACATGTAATTATATCCTTTAGTGTACATCTATTTTGATGCAAAGCTGATGCACCCACACTGCTACTGATTCAGACCAATCAGTATCCAGAAGTTCTTGTCATTTTTTTTTTACTTATGTTGTAACAACAGAGCTATTATTTCTTTCCTCCTTATCAAGATTATATATACTTCTATGGAATAAAAACAACCCCCAAACAGCATATAAACAGGTGCTGCTGTTTAATTAACAGTTTTTGAAAGTAATTACATGTTTAGTTATTTCCATACATGGAAGTTTGAAAGCTTCATTATATCCTGTGGTGTTTTCTTCAACATTGGCATGTTGCTACTAATTGGTCAAGAAAGGGAAAAAAGTCTCCCATTTGACATTTAACCACATGTTCATTTGCTGAAGCAGCTGCAATTTTATAAACTTTCATTTCAGGAAAGATTAACACACAGTTCCATTTTATTTTATGGAAAAAGTCATTTTAAGCTATTAGTGCATGTTAGCTCTCAAGTATTTGATAATCTCACAGTGAAATAAAGGTTAACAATGTCTCCTGGATAGAATTAGCATCCATCAAAAGCATTGGCAGGGCCCATTTCTTATTATCAAAAAACACAGCACGAGACAAAGAACAAATTGTACTCTTACTGGTATTGGAGTTTTCTGAAAAACAAGCAAAATTGAATGCAGCCTCAGGGATTCAGACAATTATATGCAGTCTTACTGCAGGATTTTTATAGCACTTTATACTACTGAATTCATATACCAAGATGCAGAAATTATTAGGATTGCTGGTACTGATATTGTTAATTATTTTGTCAAGTCATAATGTGGGATGCATCTATAATGTAGGAAAACATCTATGTGTAAGCTACTCAAGTTAACCTTGAGTGTGGTTCCATAACTTCTGAATAATTTAATATCAAGATTTGTGATTTATAAAAGACATTTAGGTATTTACTATTATATAAAATGATAAAAATCTAAGAAATAATTATAAATTATCATCTACTGGCCAACATTGAAATTCTCCAAATATGGCTTGGGTTAAAATCTATTATTGTTGTTTTCTTGTTTATACTTTTTAAATATATTTGAAAAAGAAAAGCTTGTAGAAGAGGTCCTATATCATTGCCTGTTTTGTGACTAGACATCACTTTAAGGAAGTAACAAGAAAGAATGGTGGTAAAAAATCTAAATCTTTTAACCAGTAGGTGATAAACATGTAGAGATAATTTTTCCACTAAATAGACATTTACAGTTGTTGATGCAAAGCAATGAACAGAACTTTTAAAATTTGATAGAACCAAATAAATCATAAGTTTATGTTTTTCTGAATATCAAATTATATAAGACAATGTTGTAAAACTGATATAAAAAGGGAGAATTTGAATTACTGACTCCATAGAGATACATTTACTGCAAGTACAAGGGCATCTATAAGTCAGTTACAAAGACAGATAGTATAACATTCTGGAACTGATAGATGTGGAGAAAGGATAAAGAATACAAATGCTTTAGTTATATAAAGCATCATAAAGAAAACTATCTGTGTCCATGTTCATGTGTGTGTATGTGTGTGCATGTGTGTATGTGTGTGAACTTTTGTTTTTGTGTTAACTTGTCTGAGTATGTGTCTAGACTAAAACATAAATTAAAATTGAAGTAAAGAACTTTCGTGCTTTCCACTGTAGAACTTGGTGTGTGTGTGTGTGTGTGTGTGTGTGTGTGTGTGTGTGTGTGTGTGCATGTGTTATTCACTTAACCCTAAGAAATAACCCTCAAATGGTTACTTTCCCTCCTACACTGAGTTTATGAAGATATTAAAGGTGAAAATGAGTGAATGGAGGAGTTGAAAATTGAGCAATTCAGGGAAACTGATATCATGTCTAAACTACCTTACTTTTCTTACCCTAGCTCGTCCTTTGACAATGTCCTGAGAAGTATGTTATGTTCTTAACTGTGCATAAAATCTTGGCTAGAATTTGCACAGAAATCTCTGATGAACAGCTAATATATTATTGAAGCTTTCCTTGGATTAGATGCACATGCATTTGCAATGTTGGAAGTGAGATAACTAAACATATTGTCATTTATACTCACTTTATGATGCTATAGAATGTATTCATTTATTCCTCCTAACAACTTCTAATTATGTTTTCATTATTATGTCACAAGGAAAACATTAAAGAGTTAATTTTTAATAGGATCAAATTGTTGAAAAATGGTAGACATTACCATATGACAGAACAATTCAGTTTGTAAGGATCCATCCATAAAAAATGGTAGCCCACACTGGGAGGGCATTGATGAAGCATGTGTTTATTCTGCATCTGAAGTACTTAGGAATAAGGAGGAAATGGTGGGAAAACAGTAAATAACAATCCACAAACAGACAGGTAACTGTTCCATTCTGAAGTTTGAAGGAGCCAAATGTGTTTGGGAGATGCTTTGCTAGTGATGTAATTCAGTATGCACACAGGCAGTATGTTAGCAGCACTGTTAGAAGCTACAGGACTGTGTGGTTCAGATTCTTTGTTGGGCTCTAATTCAGGTGATGATGTATAGTAAAAAAATTGGTTAGAACTTGAACTCTAGCTCCCACAAACAGAATAAAGCCATTTTATACCCATGTCCAATTAAAAATTCTAAAATCATTTGTATAAGAATACTAGAGTTCCTTGACAAAGAAAAGTGGAAGATATTCCAAGCTCCCAAGAACAAAGGGTTTCATTGTTTTTTGTTTGTTTGTTCAGTTTCCTGTGTAGCTAAAAATCCATGAAAGCTAAGTCCACCTATTGTCAAAATAGTGTTAACAGTAAGCATTGTCATATATAACTGAAAAGCCTTCGATATTTTAGAGTGATTTCAGTACTCTCAGGCATGAAGTAGAACTGCATAACCACCAGCCTTCAAAGAACATAGGGAAACTCATCAATAATACCGATGTTGTTAGTATGCACCAGAATTCTTGAAAAAATAATACAAACTGTGTCTGCAAAGACTGGTTGACAGATTAGAATTCCAGTAATGTGGAAAAGTTCGAGTGTTGCAGGTACAGAGGCTAATTACATTATCTGACATTTGGTAACTAACAGTCTTGTTACCTCTCAGCTCAGGTCTCCAATAATATATTCTAAAATTGGCTTTCTTTGTCCTGTTACTCTATATCGTCATAAAGCTGCTTCCACACTGGAACATGGAACCTGTGGCAAACCAACTTCGAGTTTCCTGTATATTGGGCACATAAATTTGGCTCGAGAATGAACTATCTCGTACTCTCTTTGATATGAAAACTATGATTTGCATAGGCAGTAGCCCTCAAGCCAGATCTTTATTACATACCCTCCCTCATTTCTTTGTGCTTTGACATAAGCTGTACACTGCTGGAGTGACATGGTGTTTGAGAATGTGATAGGAAAGTGGTTAGAGAAGATTGGAGTTCTTAATGTAGGGCTCAAGAAAGTGTGGGTCCTGGGGAGTAGGCAGATAGGATACAGTCAAGTTGTATTGAAATACTCCACATATAAATTTACTGCCTAAGAGACCAGGGAAGGACATCTCACATGCTTTGCATATTACTCTGTGAGTGTGCTCTGAAGATCCATAGACATAAGCTGTCCAGCATGGAATCTCTCTTCATGTCAAGAGTTAGCAAACATTATGGTCTGTGGGTCCACAATCACCTTTCAGCTGCACATTCAAGTTTTTAGATGTGTGTACGCTCCCTGGTTTTTTCCTGTGCTCTGCTCATTAGGCAAATTCAGAACCCAAGCTTATCTCTCTTACATTGTTGCCTTGTTCGATTTTACTGTACCAATCTCATATAACGTCTACCCTCTGGTGGATTAAAGATTGATTGTATTGATTATTTATTTAAAGATGTTTATTCCAGAGGTAGGTCTATTCTTTCCATTTATTTACATTTTCACACCACCTTCTGATATTGAAGTAATTACATAATACAAAGTGGACGCTGCACTCAAAACTATTTAATGTGATTAAAATGTATACAGTATTTTAAAAAACATATTTCTTCTTACAATTTGCTATGCTACTGTTGTGTTTAAATGGTCTATAAGCATCTATATAGGTTCTAGAAAGCCCATATATTTGTTGTTATCAAATTAAATTTAAATGATATTTTAGTAATTTTCTTCATCACCTAGAATAATTCTTGAAATCTTAAAAATAGTTTATAAATACTATATAATATACTCGTGCATTTTGGGGGCAAGTAGATGGAACTAGAAAAAAAAAATCAACGTAAGTGAGGTAACCCAGACCCAGAATGGCAAATATAGTATGTATTTGATTACATATGGATATTATGTAAATCAAATCATAGAGTCCACAGGGCCTAGACTGCTCAGATTCCTAGAGGATTTAACTGAATTCAAGAAACTTTAGTCAACAGTTGACAATATTTCTGAAAACCACATACTGTGCTGGCAAGGTCACATGACAAAGAATGTTTGGGGAAAAAGTGCAAGTACTTAAGGGAAATGCTGGGACTTGCTCTCACAGTTTCTCAGTTCAGTTAAAAAAAAAACTGTTGTCATTGTTTTTCTCTGCTGAGTAGTATTCCATTGTGTATATGTACCACATTTTGTTTATCCCTTCTTCAGTTGAAGGGCATCTAGGTTGTTTCCATGTTCTGGCTATTACAAACAACGCTGATATGAACATAGCTGAACAAGTGCTCTTGTGGTGTGGTTGAGCATTCCTTGGGTATATGCCCAAGAGTGGTATAGCTGGATCTTGGGGGAGATGGATTCCCAATTTTCTAAGAAATCGCCATATTGATTTCCAAAGTGGTTGTACAAGCTTGCATTCCCACCAGCAGTGGAGGAGAGTTCCCCTAGCTCCACATCCTCTCCAGCATAAGGTGTCTTCAGTGTTTTTGATCTTAGCCATTCTGACAGGCGTAAGGTGGTATCTCAGAGTTGTTTTGATTTGCATTTCCCTGATGATTAGGGATGTTGAGCAATTCCTTAAATGTCTTTCAGCCATTTGAGTTTCCTCTGTTGAGAAGTCTCTGTTTAGTTCTATAGCCCATTTCTTAATTGGACTGTTGGGCATTTTGATGTCTAATTTCTTGAGTTCCTTATATATTCTGGATATCAGTCCTCTGTCAGATGTGGGATTGGTGAAGATCTTTTCCCATTCTGTAGGCTGTCGCTTTGCTTTGTTGACCGTATCCTTTGCCCTACAAAAGCTTCTCAGTTTCAAGAGGTCCCATTGATTGATTGTTTCTCTCAGTGTCTCTGCTACTGGTGTTCTATTTAGAAAGTGGTCTCCTATGCCAATGTGTTCAAGACTACTTCCTACTTTCTCTTCTAGCAGGTTCAGAGTAGCTGGATTTATGTTGAGGTCCTTGATCCACTTGGACTTAAGTTTTGTGCACGGTGATAGATATGGATCTATTTGCAGCCTTCTACATGTTGATATCCAGTTTTGCCAGCACCATTTGTTGAAGATGCTTTCTTTTTTCCATTGTGCACTTTTGGCTTCTTTGTCAAAAATTATTTGTTCATAGGTGTGCGGATTAATATCAGGGTCTTCAATTCGATTCCATTGGTCCACATATCGGTTTTTATGCCAGTACCAAGCTGTTTTTATTACTGTAGCTCTATAGTACAGCTTGAAGTCAGGGATCGTGATGCCTCCAGAGGTTCTTTTATTGTACAGGATTCTTTTGGCTATCCTGGGTTTTTTGTTTTTCCATATGAAGTTGAGTATTATTCTTTCCAGGTCTGTGAAGAATTGTGTTGGTATTTTGATGGGGATTGCATTGAATCTGTAGATTGCTTTTGGTAAGATTGCCATTTTTACTATGTTAGTTCTGCCTATCCATGAGCATGGGAGATCTTTCCATTTTCTGACATCTTCTTCAATTTCTTTTTTCAGGGACTTAAAGTTCTTGTCATATAGGTCCTTCACTTGCTTGGTTAGTATTACCCCAAGGTATTTTATGTCATTTGTGGCTATAGTAAAGTATAGTAAAGTATACTGTGCTGGCAAGGTCACATGACAAAGAATGTTTGGGGAAAAAGTGCAAGTACTTAAGGGAAATGCTGGGACTTGCTCTCACAGTTTCTCAGTTCAGTTAAAAAAAAACTGTTGTCATCCTGAGTGAGGTATCCCAGACTCAGAAAGACAAACATGGTATGTACTCACTCATAACAGGATACTAGATGTGGAACAAGGATGACTGGACTGCTACTCACATCACCAGGCAGGCTACCTGGAAAACAGGACCCCAAGAAAGACACAGGGATCGCCCAACGACAGAGAAATGGAATGAGATCTACATGAACAGCCTGGACAGGAGTGGGGGTAGTGAAGGGCGAGGGTCGAGGGAAAGAGAGCTTGGGTGAGTGGGAGATCCCAGCTGGATCAAAAACAGAGAGGGAGAACAAGGAATAGGAGACCATGGTAAATGAAGACCACATGAGAATAGGAAGAAACAAAGTGCTAGAGAGGCCCACAGAAATCCACAAAGATACCCCCACAACAGACTGCTGGCAATGGTCGAGAGACAATCCGAACTGACCTACTCTGGTGATGGGATGGCCAAACACCCTAATTGTCGTGCTAGAAACCTCATCCAACTACTGATGGATCTGGAGGCAGAGATCCATGACTAGGCCCCAGGTGGATCTCTGGGAGTCCAATTAGCGAGAATGAGGAGGGTTTATATGAGAGAGAATTGTTGAGACCAAGGTCGGATAAAGCACAGAGACAAATAGCCAAACAAACGGAAACACATGAAATATGAACCAATGGCTGAGGGGTCAACAACTGGATCAGGCCCTCTGAGTGGGTGAGACAGTTGATTGGCCTGATCTGTTTGGGAGGCATCCAGGCAGTGGGACCGGGTCCTGTGCTCATTGCATGAGTTGGCTGTTTGAAACCTGGGGCCTATGCAGGGTCCCTTGGCTCAGCATGGGAGGAGGGGACTGGACCTACCTGGACTGAGTCCACCAGGTTGATCTCAGTCTGTGGGGAAGGCTTTGCCCTGGAGGAGATTGGAATGGGGGGCGGGCTGGGGGGAAGGTGAGGGGGGCGGGAGGGGGGAGAACAAGGGAATCTGTGGCTGATATGTAGAACTGAATTGTATTGCAAAATAAAAATTTAAAAAAAAAAAAAATTAAAAAAAAAAAAAAAAAAAAAAAAACTGTTGTGCCGGCACCAAGTCTGCTGCTGATAGTGCTGCTGCCCGAAAACACAGATGAGAACCAAGAATCCACATTTAAAGTAAACTACGATGCTCATTGTCACTGCCAAATATCAAGATTCAGAACAATCTAAAATTCAAAGCCTTGAACATCCCTACCAAAAGTTAACTAAGAAGATAAAAGCCCTGAGTTAGGAAGAATCAACTTGTATTCAAGGAATAAAAATTATTTTGCTCAATATGAAAATTGGGAATTATAAAAAGGATAAAGCTGAAGAGAACAAGCTTTTCATGTTTAGCTCTTGAATTTTTTTCATGGAATTAAGCAAGTAATGGAGATTCTTAACTAGGAAGGAGATTAGTAGCAGGCTTTCATTCTTCAATTTATGTTACAGTCTGTGGTCATAACTGTATACACTGATTCAGATAGATTCTTATTATCATCATAAATGGGTAACAAACCAGGTTGGCTTTTAATACCATGACCATGATAGAGGTTAATCATAAGTTACAGATTCAGTTTTGATTTAGAAAATATGCTTAACAAGATTAAAGACAGAAAAAAAATATTGTGCAATATGTAGTTGTATAAACCGGGATAACACCTGACAGGGTTGAGGAGAGGAAAAAGATTGCTTGATGATTTGTAATTATCTAAGTCAGCACAGGCTAAGTTTACCTGTGTGGAAATACAACAGAGGACTTCAGGCTGACATGTTTATGCTCATTATTAGCAACAGGGGACTCTGCTTCAGGTTGATAGAGGAGGTACCATCTGCAACACACTGGTTCATGACTGTTGTCACAGAAAACATAACTAGCTAGATGCCCACTTGTTTACATCGCCTGCAGTTCATGCTCATCTTCATAGTTGTCTTAGGTGCCAGTATAGTCAGAACCATTTTTAGGATCCAATTTAGTGTCAAAGTGTATATGCAAAAGAACAGGTAGAACTTTTACTGACCACCAACATTTAGTGTGATAACATACATTCACAATGATTTTTCTTAAAATTCAGATTATAGCATGGGCTTGAAACTCACTATGAGTGAAGACTGTTTTCATCCCTCAATCTTATGGATATTTTCCAGCCTCAACGTCTTGAGTGCTGATTAAAAGCATGAGATACGCTGGGCGGTGGTGGCGCACGTCTTTAATCCCAGCACTCGGGAGGCAGAGGCAGGCTGATTTCTGTGAGTTTGAGGCCAGCCTGGGCTACCAAGTGAGTCCCAGGAAAGGCGCAAAGCTACACAGAGAAACCCTGTCTTGAAAAACGAAAAAAAAAAAAAAAAAAGCATGAGATACAATACAGTGATAAAAATAAATTTCAACTTGTAACAGTTTAGAATGGTTTGTTTATAGTTATGCTTTAATTTTTTTTACAAAACATTAAATTACTAAAGAAATAATTTTAAATATGGGATCAGAAGATCGTATCACTCTTGGCTGATAATTATTTCCCATGGAGTTTGAGTCATTGTCTTCAGTGATGTGACCACTAGTAGTGTACCCATTCTCAAGGAAATAAGCCAGCATACATCCTTAAAATCAGTCATTCACAAAAATAAAAAAAGACACAGCAATACAAAGGGTTTTGGGAGAAACAATACAAAGGGATTCTAGTGGGGAGATATATTAAGGTAGTGGGATGTATATAATTGAAATTGTATGCATGCATGAAAGTGTCTAAAATAAATTTATTTTAAAACATGCAATTAGTACTCAATAAAATACCATTTATTTCTAACATATCATGAAATTGATATATATGATTATATCTTAAGAGAAAGTGTTTCCTTGATTTGGAAATATAAGCAGTATTACCATCATATATTTGCAAGACTTAATTTAAACACAAAGTTTACAGTCTATTTTAGTTTCCTGGGAATTAGAGAATGGTAGAAAATCCCTAAAAAAAAAAGTAACTATATTTTTAGTAGAACAATAACTTATATTTAGTTCTTCTTCTGGGCATCAGTAAGAAAATATTACATGTTTTTTTTTTTCAGTTTAATCTTACATTTTACAAGTAATTTAAAACACTGAAAGCTATTAGAAAAAATACTAATGACAAAACACTTGATTAGATGACAACAGAGTAAGTCCGTAGATTATCAAGTTTGTTTGTTTACAAAACTATTGTTTTTCCATTGCTTATGCACAAAGAAATGGGTGAAAAGCGTGTTACCTCCAGCAGTTCCACTAATCAATGGCATTAGTAGTGAGAAAAGGATTGCAAGAGGCAGTCAAGGGAATGGCTATATCAGATTCTTCCTGACAGATAATTGTGGTTTCAATAGTGAATACAAAGCAGGAAATGATCACAAGAGAGCAGTCTTCAGTATCTGCAGACACAGGATGATTCAGAATATTGCTCAGAATACATCATGTTGTGTGCTTTTGCTTACTGGGTGAATGAATTCTCATTCTCCATTAATGAATAACAACTTTCCTGTTTGAAGTGTGATTTTGTGATTTACTTGGGAGCTAGGTAGCAGCCCCCTGCCAAATAGCTAAAGAGTAAAAAATAAACACCACCACCCAGGTCCAGTTTGAAAAAGAGTACGTTGTGCCTAGAAATCCTTGTTTAAGACATAGACTCATAGGCAACAGTTTCAGGACAGGTGTATTCAGTTGAATGAATTCTGGAAGGTCAGAAGGCTTGGGGAACAAAAAAAATCTGTTCTAAATGACTGTTAGGACGTTACTCGTCATCTAATTAGTATGGCATGGGATAAAATGAACTTAACATGACATGATGTAAGGAAAGTAGCAACCTTTAAAAATGATGACTGCATAAGGTAGTAGGTCTACATGTTCAAACAAAAGTTAGTTTAGACTTTTTAGCATACAAATATAAACTCTTTGCCACCAAGATCCTGTTTGCTTACTTAAAAATAAAACAGTGTATAATCATCATTAATAAATCATAGTTCTATAAAGTCCTTCCTCAAGGTGGATGTTGGCACACACTCATAATACCAGCTCATATGATTCAGAGGCAGGACAATCACTACAAGTATGTGATTAACCAGGTAAACAAAACCAATTCCAAACTAGCTGTGGCTACATAGCAAGGTCCTGTTTCATAAAGCACAAACAACTTTCGCTTAATAACATTTTGATATTTGTAGTTTGTTAGTTTTGGGGTTAGTGAATCTATTAGGTAATCACACATCACATTTCATAACTTTTCATACAATGAGTCAATGTAGTTTCCTGATCATATCAGAGGGGCTCTTGCCCTGTCAAAACTCTAGGAATATTCTTTTATGAAATAAGTAGAATTATCTCATAGTAAGTTGATTTGTTTAGGACCAGTATTGTGTCTGGTCATACATTTTTTTTTTCAAGACAGGCATACATTTTTAATGTCAAGACACAATGTGGACAGAAGGGAAGCTTCAAAATAGCTTAGAAGAAGTCTGCAATGAACTAGACAGGTAAGTGTGATTTTGTAAATTTGGTATATCTTTAGAGACAAAAAAGAAAAAAAAAGATATTCCCTACACACAACCTTGAGAGGGTTGGCAGATGCTCACAAATGTTAGGCTCAATCTGGAGCTATCCCTAAGGGCTAAATGACAACTCTTTCTTACGTTAGTTGTGTGGATTTTATACTACTTGTCACATTATGATTAATGGTTTATTGGAGAAAATGTCAGTAAAAATGTTCAGTGAATGGGTAGAAGGTATGCCATAGTGATAAGACAATAGACAAGATCTGCATCAAGCGAGATTCTTCAGTGGACATCAGTTGATACCTTGCAGAAAATTTCAGCATCTAGTTTTATGCCTTTAATTCCACTTTAGATTAGAGGTTTCAGAATTTAATCATTACCAAAAATTGTTTCCCTAAATGTCATTTTAACAGTGATTTTTAACACTGTTTTACCAACCCTGTCCCCAGTGAAAAGTAAACAATTGGCTTGGCACCAATTCCTGAATGATTCATGCTTCAAACCAAAATAATTAAGTCATCAGTCTGCTTTCTTTAGCTATAATCATGAAAGTCGAGAAATTTCAAAACTTGAGATTCTCATTGCATGTCATAATTAGTTAGACAGCAAATATAATGAGCTATTTGTTTGGCAAAACTTACACAATCAAGTATTCTTCAACATAATTGGATTTGTAACTCTAGAATATTACAATTTAATATTTGAATGAAATTTTATAGAAAATGTTTCAGAGTCTACTTTATAACTCATAGTACCAAAGGTGTCATTCAAGAGAAACTTATTCATTGTGAACCTTTAGAGCAATCATGTTTGGATCTGTGTACTCTGTAGGAATGTCTAGTAAGAGGTAAATTTAGCCCACAGTTTGGGTGCTTAGGTGGCCGATTACAACAGTGCAGAACAGAGCATCCAGAATGACTCCTGTATTGCAAGCAGATCCAGTGTGGTCTCTGACTAGCCCTCATCAGAGTGTCTTCCCCTTCTGTAGTGGGCAGTGTTTGCTACTCAAAGTTCATATATTTTCATTTTATACTTTAGAAAGTAAAAGTATGTGTTTAGAATTAAGTAACATCCATTGTGAACTTTTAGAGAAAACAGAAAAGACCAAGGTAGGTTAGTGTGTATGTATATATATATATATATATATATATATATATATATATATATATATATATATATATATATATATATTACAATTATATATATAATTGTAAATAAATATGCCTATGCTACTTAAGAAAAAAATTGGACAGTAGAATTAGAATTAATCTAGCTTTAAGTATATCTATAGTAAAAATTTTCAGTAGTTCATCTTTTATTGTCAAGGATTCCTCTAATAGTGAATGCTTTTCTGTCAAATCTACACCGATTTTCTAAATTCAGTTCCTACCTAGTGGAGATAATCAGTGCAATCTTCTATGCATTTACTTCTTCACATTTTAAGTTTTTGATACTCGAGTATACTACATTTCCAATAAAGCCCATTTTACACATAATTGTGAAAACAACAGTGAAAATAGGCAAGTAGGTTCTATGCTAAATGTCTCTTAATGCCTCTGTGACTATATTGTTTATGACATTTCCAATGTTTTCAGCTATAATTATGAAAACTTAACTTACTGAATAGTATTTTAATTTTAGCTTTTATTTTTATTTGAAATCACTAATAGAACATTATCACAGCAGGACATAGATTACAGTAATTCTAATTTTCTACCTTTTTGTCCTTATCCTCAAACTCATCTGTTCAGCCAACGTATTCTTCAGAAGTCAGTATGTGTAATTCTAATAAAAGCCATTTTGATTAGAGTGGGATTGAGATTGTAATACAGCCAAATGCCCACTCTACAAGACCTTTCCAATTTAAACCTTCCTGAAGATTCAAGAAACACTGGAACTTTTGAAACAGGACCTGGAAACTTATCAAATCATACCTATGCAGCAGAACACTCATTTTTAATTAAATCATGATTTATTTTATAGAAGAATATTTTTAAATGAGAAAAATTCATATTGAGTGGTTATTAAATTTGTAACCATGTATCAAGAACTAACAAACTAAAATTTTGTTGTTTCTTTTGAGACAGGAGTTAGAGTAAGATGATCATGCACTTTAGTTTTTTAAAATGCTCCTTTACTGAAGTAGTTTCTCATTCATCACTGAGATAAGCCATCATATAAATATACACAATTGTCAGATGTCAATATTCTCAAAAATGTTAAGAATGTTTCTTCTGTTGTAAATTTTCTGCTTCCAAGAAAGTAACAACTCTCACTGAAATGATACTCAATATATTATGCATTTTTCCTTGACATTCATTTTTATCATAGTAATTTTGTGCATGAAGAGAATTGTCCTGACATTATAAATATTTCATGTGGAGTTGATTAAAGTCATGTTTTTAATTTTGTCAACTTAAAATTTTTAAGTAAGGATTTTGCCAGTAGGATTACCAAAGGAAGCATTATATAGTCTTTTCGTCATTCACCTTCAAAATGACAAGTGCTGATTATTTCTTTTGTTCAGTTGTTACAACAAGTGATTGTGCTTTCATAAAGATGAACTGATTAATACTAGTCATTCAAAAGACCTCTACTCTTGGCAAACACTGGAATGGTAAAGTGTCTCTTGTGCTTTTACAAATCCTTCCTTCTCTCCGACATTTTATTTGGTGTTCTTGAATATTGAAAGTAAGGCTTTGTCTTACATAATTACTGAAAAATCAGACCCCCATTTTTCCTCTTTAAGATAGAACTAAAACTATTCAAAAATTTTAGTACTTAAGAAAATGTGTCGTGATATACTGTATTTCTATCATGAAAAATATCATATCAGAATTATCAACAGAAGGAAGAAATATATCTTGATTAAACTAGAATTTTATTGAAAATTACAAAACTGTATATCTTGAGAACAAATAGGGACAAAGAAATTATATATATATATATATATATATATATATATATATATATATGTTATATATAAAGAAATTATATAAATGTAATTTCTTCATATATAATATATATTCCTAGCAAATACATATATATTGTTCATTCTTAATATAAAATATAGGTGCTATTTTTGTATGTATTTGTATTTAAAATACATGAATATCATTATTTTTTTAAGAAATAATTTAATATGATTACCAGAGTAGACCAGTTCAGGCGACCTCACCACTATTGCTAGTAGTCTAATCTGGGGTCATTGTTGTGGATTCCTGGAAATTTCCCTAGCACCAGATTTCTCCCTTACCCCATAATGTCTCCCTCTATCAAGATATCTTTTTCATTGCTTTCCCACTCCATCCCTCCTCCAGCTCAACCATCCCCTTCCCTCATGTTCCCATCCCCCATCCCTTCTCCTCTATCGCCCTCCTCATTCCCAGTTTACTCATGGAGATCTCTTCTGTTTCCCCTTCCCAAGATGATCCTCATGTTCTTCTTAGGGTCCTCCTTGTTTCCTAGCATCTCTGGAGCTGTGGGTTGTAGCCTGATTATCCTTTGCTTTACATCTAATATCCACTTATGAGTGAGTACATACTGTATTTGTATTTCTGAGTCTGGGTTACCTCACTCAGGATGATTTTTTCCAGTTTGATCCATTTGCCTGCAAATTTCATGATGTCATTGTTTTTTACAGCTGAGTAAATACTCCATTGTGTATATGTACCACATTTCCTTTACCCATTCTTTGGATGAGCGGCATCTAGGTTGCTTCCAGGTTCCGATTATTACAAATAATGTTGCTATGAACATAGTTTGAGCATGTAGCCTTATGTTATGATTGAGCATCCCTTGGGTATATGCGCAAGGGTGGTATCACTGGGTCTTGAGGTAGATTGATTATCAATTTTCTGAGAAGTTGTTACACAGATTTCCAGAGTGGCTGTACAAGTTTGCACTCCCAAGAACAGTGGAGGAGTGTTCCTCTTGTTCTGCATCCTCTTCAACATAAGCTGTCAGTGTTTTTGATTATAGACATTCCGACAGATGTAAGATGGTATCTCAGAATCATTTTGATTTGAAGTTGTTTTGATGGAAGCAGATGCAGAGCTCCTCAACCAAGCACCAGGCCAGCTCCGGGACATTATGTGAGTGATAACAGCACCAAGTTCATAGGAACTCACGAATTTTAGACCAACAGTTGTAGAACATCTATGGGATCAGACTAGATGCTCTGCATATAGTAGACAGTTGTGTAGCTGGTTCTGTTTGAGGGGATCCTGGCAGTGTGATCAGGATCTATCCGTGGTGCATGAGCTGGCTTCCTGGATCCCATTACCTATGGTCAGACACCTTGCTCACCCTTGAGGCAGTGAGGAGGGGCTGGTTTCTGCCTCTACTGAAAGTACCAGGCTTTGCTGTCCCCCAGTGGGAGAACTTTCCATTTTGGAGGAGGGGATGAGGGATGGGTCGGGTGGGGAGCCTAAACAGGGATGGGGGTAGCAGGAGGAGGGATCTGTGGTTGGTATGTAAAAATGAATAAAAAATAGTGGCACATACCCACAATCCTAGCATCCCAGAGGCTGAGACAGGAGCAACAGAAGTTCAAGCCCAGCCTCAACTACATATTGAGCTGTGGACATCCAGAGCATCATGAGACTTGTATCAAAAATAAATAATCAACAATCAATCAAAAAAATTTAAAAAATAAATCTGAAAGATTAAAAAGGAAAAGTCATTTTAAACAACGTTTTTATCCTATTTCTTTGAAATGGTTTTGTTGTAAAATTATATTTAAGGAATACATCTTCACAGAAATACAGACGACAACATCTGTTCCACACTCTCTTTTGAGAAAATTTTCAGTTTGTATGAGGTAATTCTTTGTTGTTTGGGACGGTGCTGTGCATGATGAGATATTTTATACACTTACTTTTTCTTTTTATCTGCTAGATGTGAGTGTCAAATAAGTGAATACTTTCATAGACTTTTGAGATTAAAAAAAAATGACTCTACTCATTGCCAAACGTTCTATGGAGGGCCAAAGCTTCCTGTCAGGTAATCGTTGGTTTACTACAAGGCCTCTCTCACAGCAGTTTCCTGACTCAGTGTCCTTTCTCTACTTGGCACAGCTGGCCGACATACAACTCTTGCACCCTTTGTTTTTGGCAGAGGTTGATGAGACTTTTGTTCCCATTTCCATTCTGTACACGGAAACTCAGGTTTTAATCTATGTATCATGTGTTCCAGTCAACATAGAGTGTTGAAATAGTCATTGAAAACATAAAACCATGTAATATTTCATTTTAATTATTGACCTTATCATGAACAGAAGTTGACGTATGTTTTTAAAAAGTCAAATATTCAGTTATTTCAAAACAATTATATTTGTGAGTTCCACTTGCAGACCATAGTGAATATTAAAGATAGCTATTTTGAGAATGTATTAGTTGTTGACTTGCAGCAGTGAAAATTTTCTATATTTGTTTACAGTTATTCATTTTAGAATGTGAAGGAACCAGCATAAATGGGACTCTACAAATTCAAGTAAAGTAATTCTCAGACAGTGGAAGCTCTATGTAGGTGAATGCTGGCTCACACTCCCTCTGTTTTCTTATTTATTTATTTATTTATTTATTTGTTTGTTTGTTTGTTTGTTTATTTATTTATTTATTTAATTCTATATAATTTAGGCAAATGCAACAATATACCTGAGACTTTGGATATTCATTTGAAAACACCATCTAAAAGCAAAGTGCCGTAATTCTCTCACTGAAAATGTAACTTAAATATATCCTTCATGTAAGAGACCTGCCCTGCCTTTTAGAGTTTAAAATTGCTTCACAGTACTGTTCTCCTGGGGAATTAGAGTATCTAATACAATGCTAGTGTAAAATGGACTTGAAACTGAAGATGATGTCTTCAGTAGTTTAATCTATTTTTTCTTTCTCCATGGAGATGAAGAAAAAAGAGAATAGGAAAGACTGTAAGGAAGTGTAGAGTAAAAGCAGATGAGGGAGAGTACCTGTATCCAATTTGTTTTTGTGTATCACATATACAAATTTGATTAAAGTTGAACTCTAGCATTTACAATTGTAGGATGGAATCAATAATAAAATCTTCTGTCTATTGCAATACTTAATTGAAATAATGAAATACGTTAACATGATTAGTATAGGAGTAACTGTGCTGATACCTGTTATTACTAATAATAAATTATAATAGTTAGTGGGGAAAGGTGTGTGGTTCATTGTCAAAGAGAAAGTCCTTTGCTATCATAAGGCTCTGGCTTCAATCTCAAGTTCAAAACTCAAGTCCCTGATAAATAAGTTGGCAGACAGATAAAAAGATAGACTGGTAGATAATTAGGTACCTATATTATAACTGCCACTCTCTTTACATAATAGTGACAAATATTTTTGCACAATTATGTAAAATTTTGCTACAGAATTTTGAAGGTGTGTTCATTGCAGTTAAAATGCATTTAAATACTTGTTGATCATGGAAAACAATAATTTTTATTTTTTCAGTGATAAATAGTTTTATTTGTATTCCCTGAGTCAACTGTAGTAATTCATTGAACCTATTACCATGATTTGAGTTGGTATGCCAAAAGCTAAAGAGAGCGTACCACAGGAACGTTCCCATTAGTGTATATTTTAATATTTGAAAGCCAATAGGCATAAACCACTCTCAAAAAGCCTGCAGGGGGGATTAAAATATTCATTGGACAATCTACAATCTCAGCTTCCACTAATTGAATTATCTGATAATTGTGTGGAGCTGTGAGGTAACAGAAGACATTTGCTACAAATACTTCACACTCACTATTCCAGAAAAAGGTTGACAAAATATCAAGTATTTGGAGAAAGCCCATTAATTTAAAATATTTTGGAAAGGTCATGAATATGAAGCACAGTATATTCAGAGATTTTTTTTAATACAAAAGTAACAAAAGATGATGGACTTCTATTTTTAGTAAATTAATATGCTCTTTGCCTCAACTCATTTCATTCCGGTATTTCAAATAAATGTCATAAGTGTTTATGAGTAAACAATGAAATCATAACATGTAAAATAAATGATTGAAATTGGTTTTGGTTGTTAAAATGATTTTAATTAGTAGGAAGATTCCTAATAACCTAACCTCATATAATTTACAAGCACCACTTGATCATAATATTAAGGGGGTTCAAATTTCATGAAAGAGCATCTGTTTCAATCAGGAACTGAAAAAAAATAGAATCAGAAGTGACCAGTTATGGTTCTCATTCACGTACATTGTGTTCTAACATTATAGGTGTCCACAGAGAATGATGATGTACACACCCATATGTGTATGTATGTATTAAATACGGTATGAGGCAGTGTAGAAATAAAATGAACATGACAGTGCCTAATGTCTTCTGGGTTTCAAACTGAAATATTTCCTGGGTAATACATGAGAGGTACTCTTTTTATTGCGTTTCCTCTGTATGTCTTTAAATATCACAAATATTCAAAATTCATTCTGAGCTCCTCCCCTTGTCTCTGAACTTCTTTCTCTTCTGTTTAATGTAATGCAGGATGTATAAAAGCAATGTGTAAATGAAATATCAGTGATTATACCCACAGTGAGGTACAAAGAATTCCCCCATCAATTTATAATCCATGTGATTAAGCCATGAATAATATATATTAATTTCTAATTATGTTCTAAGATAACTCCTTAAGACATCCATTATGAAAAATCCACTTTTTAAAGAGTTGAAATGAAGTACCAAAATTACTCATTGCAATGAATTGAATAGATTAAAATATGTCAAATTATGCTTAACCACAAAATTCATTAGATGACATTTTAGTGCTTACAGGTTGAAATACTATAATGTTAATATATTATTGGAGTTCAAGCTTACCTCGAGATAAAAAATAGCCTCCAATACCACTATAATGAGAGAAAGACACTGGGAATGTTAGGGTGACATATTCAGCAGTAAAAATTTATATATAGGGCATGAGTATTATTAATATGAAATAGTGGGTCTATGTTTTACAATGGAATTAAGGTTAAATTCACATTCAAGTACATGCATACTTTTAGATGCACTATCTCCATTAGTTTACTTTTTAGGCAGAACTAGTAATAACTATGGAATGAGTACTGAATGTCCCTCAAAGGACCCTACATGTTTTTAGTCTATGTCACCATGTTTTACTTTGGGGAAGAAGTATAAGGTGATCCTGAAGATTTTTAAAATGTCGGGCAGTGTGGGAGTATCTAACTTCTTGCCTGTGTGCCCTTTAAGGAGGGTGTGGAGACCCTTTCTGGTTTCCCGAACTCATGCTGTGGCTGGTTCGCTTGGTCATATACCATTTTACATCTTCACAAGAGGCCCATAGCTATAGGACATCCCACTGTTGCACTACAATCATCAGAATCACGAGGAAAGCCTTTGCTCCTTAACAAATTTCTTAGGTCTGGAATCTAATTGTAGCACACAGAGTTCACTAATATAACAGCATGCTAAGAATGTCATGTGACAGCATGGAAATTGACCATTTAATACTACTTCAAAGAATGCACTATAGACTTTTTCAAATAAATTATATTATTTCTATCATCCATCACTCCAGTTCTATTTAAAAATTCTATAGAATTACTGTGGGCCTCTCTAGCACTTTGTTTCTTCCTATTCTCATGTGGTCTTCATTTACCATGGTCTCCTATTCCTTGTTCTCCCTCTCTGTTGTTGATCCAGCTGGGATCTCCCACTCACCCAAGCTCTCTTTCCCTCCACCCTCGCCCTTCACTACCCTCACTCATGTCCAGGCTGTTCATGTAGATCTCTTCCATTTCTCTGTCATTGGGCGATCCCTGTGTCTTTCTTGGGGTCCTGGTTTCCAGGTAGCCTACCTGGTGATGTGAGTAGCAGTCCAGTCATCCTTGTTCTACATCTAGTATCCTGTTATGAGTGAGTACATACCATGTTTGTCTTTCTGAGTCTGGGATACCTCACTCAGGATGATTTTTTCTAGATCCATCCATTTGTCTGCAAACCTCATGATGTCATTGTTTTTCTCTGCTGAGTAGTATTCCATTGTGTACATGTACCACATTTTGTTTATCCATTCTTCAGTTGAAGGGCATCTAGGTTGTTTCCATGTTCTGGCTATTACAAACAATGCTGATATGAACATAGCTGAACAAGTGCTCTTGTGGTGTGGTTGAGCATTCCTTGGGTATATGCCCAAAGTGCTAGAGAGGCCCACAGAAATCCACAAAGATACCCCCACAACAGACTGCTGGCAATGGTCGAGAGACAGTCCGAATTGACCTACTCTGGTGATGGGATGGCCAAACACCCTAATTGTCGTGCTAGAAACCTCATCCCACTACTGAGGGATCTGGATGCAGAGATCCATGACTAGGCCCCAGGTGGATCTCTGGGAGTCCAATTAGCGAGAATGAGGAGGGTTTATATGAGAGAGAATTGTTGAGACCAAGGTCGGATAAAGCACAGAGACAAATAGCCAAACAAATGGAAACACATGAAATATGAACCAATGGCTGAGGGGTCACCAACCGGATCAGGCCCTCTGAGTGGGTGAGACAGTTGATTGGCCTGATCTGTTTGGGAGGCATCCAGGCAGTGGCACTGGGTCCTGTGCTCATTGCATGAGTTGGCTGTTTGAAACCTGGGGCCTATGCAGGGTCGCTTGGCTCGGCCTGGGAGGAGGGGACTGGACCTACCTGGACTGAGTCCACCAGGTTGATCTCAGTCTGTGGGGAAGGCTTTGCCCTGGAGGAGATTGGAATGGGGGGCGGGCTGGGGGGAAGGTGAGGGGGGCAGGAGGGGGGGAGAACAAGGGAATCTGTGCCTGTATGTAGAACTTAATTGTATTGCAAAATAAAAATTTATAAAAAAAAAAATTCTATAGAATTAACCATTTTATTTCAACAAAAATATATTTTATATTCATTATCCTAAATCTTATTAGTCTCTTCTTGACTTTTATAACTTGTTTCCTATAAATCCTATTGACTTCTGATTACTATAGTTATTTGGCCTATTGAATTTTGTTTGGAAATAAATCGTTAGTAAGTGCAGACTGAGCCATTATTTAAGTAACATCATTGATCATATCCTTAGTGTTTTCAGCTTGAGTTTAATTAACTTAAACTTCATAATGTTCTTTTTTTCCAATAGCACACTTGGATTGTTAATACATTCATTGCCCAGTTGCTGAGGCTGACTTTATAGTGATCCTTCAAACCAGTCATTCCATCATGTGTATATAGTTCCTGTGGTTGATTTTGGTTAAATTAAAAGTACACTGTTGCACATTTGTATGTGTGTGGAGTTAAATTATTGGACAAATTGTATTCTTAAATATTTAGTAAAACTTTATAGTGAAGGCTATACATAATTTAGATAAATTTCTATACATACACCATAACCACCAATTTTACTCTGCCACATAGACTGTATTCTTGCTTATATGTTGAAAGATGAGAAATCCCTCCACTGTTCTTTTGTCTCCTTGTTCTGCAGATTACTTCCCTGGAAATATGGTTCTATTGCTTGATGCACAGCTCACTTTCACAAACCACCAGTAAGTTGGTGTGATTGAACCTTAAGAAGACAGGCACACTTGGAAATAATCAGAGCTAAGTGAGGCAATGAAGTTGAAGGTGTAAGCTAACAGGATCAGTGCTCTTGAGGGAGAAGGAGGTTAAGGATGATGATGAGGAAATAATGAGATTATTCATTTTTGTCAATCATCATATACCTAAGAAAAACCATTTGAGAATACAATAAAAAGAAAGAAGCCATTAATATGAAAGAGGACAGGGGCTGAGTATGTGGGAGGAATTTGAAGGGAGGAATGGTAAGGAGGAAATTATAAAATTTATATAGTAATCTCAAAATATTACAAAATAATTTAAGAACTTAAAGCCCTTCAACTGATTGATTTTGAAAAAAAAGTTTGTAAACTGATAAAATAATGCTCGTTTTGCAGCTTAGAGATAGCCTCTTATGTAGATCTAAGTACATTTCCTTCTTTTTTAATTATGGACACTCATGATATAAGACTCCCTTTTAGAGCCAAGAGGTGATGTGCATAAATTTAATCTCTACACTTGGGTGGCAGAGGCAGGAGGATCTCTGTGAGTTCCAGGCCAGCCTGGTCTCCAGAGTGAGTACCTCAATAGCCAGGACTGTTGAGCTGGCTGTTTGGAGCCTGGGGCCTATGCAGGGACAATTTGCTCAGCCTGGGTGAAGAGAGGAAGGGACTGGACCTGCCTTGACTGAATCTACCAGGCTGAGCTGAATCCCCAGGTGAGTCCTTGCCCTGGAGGAGATGGGAATGGGGGGGTAGGTTTGAGGGGAAGGGCGGGGAGGGGGGGGGGCGGGAGGAGGGAGGACAGGGGAATCTGTGGCTGATATGTAAAATTAAACTAAATTATAAAAGAAAAAGAAAAAGAAAAAATCCCTTTTAGTAATTAAAAGAAAAGTAATCACAAGACAAAGTTCCCAGAGAAAGCTGGTATCCTGATCTCATATTTCTGGCTTATATATATCTTTAAGAAAAGAAATTTTTGTGTTTTCGTTTGCTTATTTGTTATTATTATGGCAAGGACACAGGGACTTTTCAGAGAAACATAACAAATATGTTCTGTACAAATATGAGTGTATTCTCACAGTTTCTACTGTTATCTCATTAAAATGACAATTGGAAAATATTTACACTACAATGTCTATAAAACTGCCTTTTTATATATAAATTTATTTTTTGAAAAAAAGACAGACTGTAATTTTTAGTAGCTCTTAAATATATTTTAGTTAAAATCTAATCGCTTTGTTTCCTTCTCACAGTTCTTTCCTTCAGTCCCTCCCAAGTCTCCATCATACAGCTCCTTCTATGCCCCTACCCCCTCTGAAACTGATAGTCTTTTTTTCTTTCATTGTTATTATTACACATTTCCACATATAACTAAGCATAAATAAGTAACTACCACCGGCTGAGTCCACTTCTGTTGTTTGCATGCATATGGTTCAGGGCTAACCACTGTGTATTGGATAACCAACTTGGGTACTCTTCCAAAAAGAGGCTAATTCTCCCTTTCTCTTCAATTATTTGCTTATAGCTCTTCATCTATGGATGGATCCCCATGTGATTTATCCCCCTTCTGCATTAGCATGTTTTGTTTTTATTGACATGGTTGCGGTCTTTATGTAGCCATTCTATGAGAGACTGGTTGTCTTCTTATTTCAGGTTACAATGTCTTATTTCTCTCTTATTATAATATCCTCTTTAGGTATTGGTGACCAATACTTTTATTACTCCTTTCTATGTTTAAAATAATAAATGAAAGGATAAGAAAGGAATTATACAAGGAAGTCACAGTAATCAGTCACTTGACTTGTCAGCGTTGAGTTTAGTATATCGTAGCAATATTTGAAAAAAAAAAGATTTTGAGGTATTAAATATTGGTGAAGATCCCAGTATCCAGGAGCAGGTCTACTAGTTGAGTAAGGCTTAATGTCAGAGTGTTAAATTCACACACAATTCTACCATTACCTCCAAAACTGCTTGTTCATCTGCTTTTACCCAGAATAGATACTGTATTCACTTTTTGACAACAACAACAATAAAAAAGTATCAAAACTCAACACCATACTTTTAGGCAAAATAATAAGTTTGAACAGATAGATCAGGAATAAAAACCAGTCAGAGCTGGAAGGTTTTGCTAGCATAGTTATTTTGCCAAGTCAAGTGTGTATAATTGGTGTTATGTGGGTTTTAATGGGAAAAGTATGGGACATGAAACAACAGATAGGTAACATAAGAAGACAGGAGGAAAAGCAGAGAAATAATTGAAATGTAGTACCAAGAGAAAGGCAAACTTCAACTGAAATAAAAGTATCTCCAGAGGTCCACAGGTACACCAGATGCTTTGAGAAAAGCACCTCTGAGTGTCCTGATATGATAAAGAGCTTCCAAAATCAGGAACAAACAGAAAACTGTGAATATAAAGAGAAAATACTCCAGAACCATGGGCACCTATAAAATGTACAAATGGGCAAAGTGAAGCAGGAATGGAAGAAGAAAAATACATGTTTGAAAAAAATAATAATAATTACACTGAAGAAAACTGTAGATGGAAGGAGAGAAAACAGAAATATGTTAGAAACAGCCAACACAAGTCCAATGTCCACACTAAGACATAACATATTTAAATTCCAAAAAAATAAAAAATAAAAAATATGTATTGAAAGAAGCAAGACGAAAGAGAAATAATACCAAGAGGAAACAAATACGAAATTACATCTGACTTTCACTTGAAAGCTATGAAAATAGGAATAAACAGAGCAAAGTATAGAACATGTAGAGGAAGAGAGAGCCTGACAATATAGACATTAGTACTATTCAAAATTAGGTTTCAAAAAAAGAAGGAAAACAGACACATTATCACAAAATTCCCATGAATTCATTTCAGTAGAACTGCCCTGTAAGAAAAATTAACTGGAAATTTGTGAAAGAAAGGCCATAATATAATTTTGAAATGTAGACCTACATAAGTAAAGAGCACTGGAGTGAATAATTGAAAATAAAATAAAAGCAGTTTTCTAAATTGTGTCTAATAGATTTATTTTAATTTACACAAGCTAACAGAATTACACCAACTCCTGAGAGTTGCCCTTTGATCCACAGACCATGGCACACATTCACCGGCACACACAAACACACAATACACACACAGTATATATACATATCTATGTATACATAATAATGTATACATATATGCCGGGCAGTGGTGGCACACACCTTTAATCCCAGCACTCAGGAGGCAGAGCCAGGCAGATTTCTGTGAGTTCGAGGCCAACCTGGGTTACCAAGTGAGTTCCAGGAAAGATGCAAAGCTACACAAAGAAACCCTGTCTTGAAAAACCAAAAAAAAAAAGTATACATATATGATAATATATGTATGTAATATATAATGTACATACACATACATGATAGTATATGCACATATATTAACATATGATATCCATAATATATATATATATATTTATATATATATATATATATATGACAGGAACTAAACAATTCATAAACAAACAGACTAGAACTAGACTGTTTTATCATGGTTATAAATGAGTGCTTTGAAATCTTCAAAATGTGATTCAGGATAAAGGACTTTCAATTTCATGTGTAATGCTAGGCATGTTCTTTAAGCAATAGCTAATTAGTCTGTAGAAGTCTGCATTTCAAGTCTGAACTCTGACTTATTTGGGATTGTGGCAAAAACTGCATTTCTGAGAAATGAGACCATACCTGATTCTTTGTAGAGAAATGATTTTTGACATTATGGTCCTTCCTAGTTCACCTACCAGTGATATTGTACATCACAATATTAAATATTATCAGTTACTAAAGCTTAATAGGCCACAGTGCCAATTATAGATAATGATGTACAAAAAATATTTATTTTTATAATCATATAGGTTTAATATTAAACAATGAAACATTTAAACTGTGATATAAACTTCATTCCATCAAAGTTTTCTTCACAAAACACTATACAACCATTATACATATTTCCTTCAGGATAAAAATTCACACTGTACTTTGAGATAATATTTATTATTACTATGTATCTGTAATCCATACAAACTTTAAATTTATTATTCTTTCTATATCAAAATGATTGGTGATATGACTTAAATAATTTAGTAGAAAGCCAATGTGAAATGTACATATTGTTATCTAAATCAAGTATATTTAAAATTATACTCTAACCAAAGATATTTTAAATAAAAGTCCTCTGTCAGAGGCTTTACTTATCTCACCTATCTATTCCAATTAGCTCCAACCCTGAGAGCTTAAGCCTTTTTCCATTAGAAAGCCAAGAATGTAAAATACTTATGCACCGTTAGACGTTTTAAGATTAAGAATATTATTATCCTTAGATTATTTCGTTACTTATTAAATTGTGCATATTGGGATAATGACAAATGTAGTGATAAAATTTGCTCACTTAAGGAAAAGTGAAAATCAGAAATATTGCTACTATGAAATGTAAGTTATTTGAAAGAAACAACAATCTTTTTTTCTTTGCAAAAATTTCAAAAAAAAAAAAAACCCTTTATTTTTAGTGCTTAATGCGTGTAAAGATGGATGACTCAATCTTGGAGGAAAGTGATACCAAAAATTTCACTGGAAACATTCTGAAGAAGATGACATCTTGTGGGTGTACACAAAATTGAAAATAAGAGGCATTGCTATTTGGGTCAAGTTGTGGTTCAGAAGAAACATTTGGAAAAGTGAGGTAAAAGTATTTGCACAGATCAAAGGAAACTGTCTCAAGTGAAATTTAATTTCCAATCTAAAATATAGAAGCATTTCCATTTCCTACCTGTAGATATTTCCATTAACAAAATGTTTCCATTAGCAAAGTACGTACTTGCTTGAGGTATGTCAATATGTTCCCTAGAGACGTTACGTTCTTTTGATAAGTGATGCCACTGTGCTGAACTGAAATTTATTTGTACTGTTTAATTCAAATAGCAAGCTGTTAAATCTTATAATATTCAGCTCTAAGGATTCTATAACAGTCAATTAATTTCTGACCTGGGGGCTGAGTTTCTTAAATGGAAGAAAACACATACCACATGTATGCTAGTGCAGATGTGCACAGAGTTCTGAAAATGTGTAAAACTGCTGTTTCAGCATTATATGAGTCTCTCTCTCTCTCTCTCTCTCTCTCTCTCTCTCTCTCTCTCTCTCTCTCTCTCTCTGTGTGTGTGTGTGTGTGTGTGTGTGTGTGTGTGTGATGTGTTTAGACACCTACAGAGGCCATAAAAGTTCAACAGATGCTCTGGAGTTAGAATCCAGGCTATTATGAGTACTAAGAGCCACTCTCGGGCACTCTGGAGGAGCAAGCAGCCATGTACTCTTAACTGCTGGATCATCTCAGACCCAATTGCCACCTTTTACCCACAATTTACAAGTACCACCCGACCTTAGTCTGAAGCCCATAGTGTATTCAGCATAGGAAATTGCTTCCCCTATTCATTAAAGTTATTAAAGGTAAAGTGAGAGTCTATAATATTTTGGCAGTCTCTTGGACAATCTCTTTTTTTCTTGGCCACTCTTGTGCATGGAGCCTGTCTTGTGTGTGGCTTAACTACCTAGTTAGACTCCATTGGAGAAAAAAGATGTTTCCTTTCTCAGCAACTATCAGTTGCAAATAGCTTCTTGTTATTGGTGGGAAACCAAGTACATTTCCATCTGTCAGTGCTGAGATCTCACTTGTCTGGAACATATGAAGGGTTGTTCATGCCACTCAAGATTCTGAGTTTATATAGACATAGGTCTTTTTGTTTCTGGAAGAAAGATTATTTGGAATCAAGTATCACCTTTGGTTCTTACGATCGTTCCATCTCTTCTTCTGCATAGATGAGGGGCCTTGAGGGGAGGTGTTTGATGAAGCAATTCCATTAAGACAAGGGTTAGAGTTTCTCTCTCTCTGTACATTGCCAATGTATGGGCCTTTGTGTTAATTTCCATCTATTGTGAGAATATGCTTCTATGATGAGGACTGATCAAGGCACTGTTGTCTGAGTACAGGTATATGTCATAAGGAGTCATTCTAATATCATATCATTCTTCATAGTAACAGAAACTATTCTGAAATTCATATGAAACCAGAAAAGACCATGAGTAGTCTTTTCAGGAGGACAAAGAACAACATGGGATAGGATTTTGCCATTATATATTTGAAGATATATTTAATAGCGATAACAACAAAAACAATACAGTACCAGCACAAAAAAAAAAAAAAACAGACATGTAGACCAATGACAGAAAATTGAATACCCAAACAGGAGGATACATAACTTCAAACATGTAATACTTCACAAAGATGCCAAAAACATACACTGGAGAAAAGAAAGTACCTTCACAAATGATTCTGGAGAAAATAGATGTCCATTTGCAGAAAAATAAAATTAGAGCTGCATTTATTACCTTGAACATAAACTAACTCCAAATGAATGAATAAACATCAAACCTTCTAGAAAAAAAAAAACTAGATATTCTGTAACATGATATAGGTGTAAGAAAAGATTTTTGAATAGAATTCCATTTACCCCAAAATTAAGGCAATCATTTGACAAGTGGGACTTCACAAAACTAAAAATCTTCCAAACTGAAAAAGCAATCAACCAATTGATAAAACAGCTCATAGAACTAGAGAATTGTTTTCCAGTTACACATCTAACATTGCGTTAAATCCAGACTATGAACAGAACTCATGCAAACAAGCTAACAAATAATTTCAAAAAATGGTTTTCTCAAAAACTGGGAACTGAACAGAGTTCTTAAGAGAAGAAATAGAGCTACAGAGAGGGTAGTAACATACTACCAGTGTCCTGATAGTGGAATAGGAAATAAGGTGATCTATTGTAGGGGAATAGAAAGGAATACACACACAGTGGATACTTTCCTAAGATCCATGATCTCAGTAAGCCTAGTAAACTTGCTAGTTTCAAGTAGCAGGCATGATTTATCCCCTGTTGAGTTTTTTCTTAAGTGTAAACTTTTCTTAAGTAACAACCAAACCTCTTGGTTGTGACCAACATGAATGTCACTTACTAGAGTTTTGTACATATTTTTTTTTGCCATGTTGCCCTTTACCCTAGTTCATAGATGTTGTAGGGCCATATAATTGTTTGTCTCCCTTGACAGCTCACTTAAAAATTTTAAACCGAGGAAGTTAGGTCAAATATTTTTCTTTCTTCCTTTGTAAGCTTGATTTAGTTGCTAGGGAAATTGATGTAAATTTTCAACTATGTGTGTTTGGAGAAGAAAATTCATGTGTTTAAATATCATTTACATCTTTCTACCAAGAAAACAACTCGTATGTGTGAGTGTGTAGGCTTAAACATGCCAGATAACAGGTTAGAATGACATTCTACCTTTAGGATACTTATGATACTCTTCTATTCCTCAGTATTTATCTCGTTCTTTGTCCTGTCATAGTAATTTTTAATTATTAGAATTCATATATATGTCTCCCTGAATTAGAATTCATATATATGTCTATATGGGATCCCTTTCCTTCTACTAGGCCAGCTCATCATCCAGCCTTGAAGTTACAGTATGTACCTAGTCTTATTGTAGCATATTTTGACATGTTTGGGTGATGTCCCTGGGCCTTTTCTGAGGGGATATGGAAGTAGTACAGGTCTGGAGTAGAGGGGAAACAGGGGAGGAAGAGATTGAGGGAAGAGAGGGAGTGGAACACGCAGTCAGGATGTAATATATGAGTAAATAATAACAATAATAATAATAATAGTAAAAGTCCTTAAGTAAATTTAAAACAAGAATTATATCTCTAAGTTCTTCATTAATTATTTGACAATGTGTAAAAAAAGGGAACATTTGCTTTGAAAAAAACTTTGGTTTATTTTTGAGACTATAATTTTTGTTTGTTTGTTTTTTGAGACAGGGTTTCTCTGTGTAGCTTTGCGACTTTCCTGGAACTCACTCTGTAGCCCAGGCTGGCCTTGAACTCACAGAGATCTGCCTGCCTTTGCCTCCTGAGTGCTGGGATTAAAGGCGTGCACCATCACTGCCCGGTTTGAGATTATAATTTAATAACATTTTTCTCCCTTACCTTTTTTCCCTTAAATTCCTCACACATATCACCCCCACCCTCCTCCAAACTAATGACTTCTGTTATACTCATGTGGGTATATGTAATTGTGTATACATATGTATTCCTGAATATAACCTGCTCAATTTATATAATGTTACTAATATTCATAGTTTTAAGCCTGACCATTGGGCACTGGATAAATGATCAGCATGCTTTTCCCTGGAGTAGGCCATCTTACTCCCATCTTACTCAGTTAATGTAGTTATTTGTGTAGGGTTGAAGCCTCATGGACTTTCCCCAACTCAGTTCAACATATTTGGTGGTATACACCTTGTTCAGCTTATATTTGGGCAGTTAGGTTGGTGAGATTTTATGGGTTTTAGCTTTGGGTGTCACTAAGAGACACAGTCACGTAGAAATGTCTTTGATCCTCTGATTTTACTGCCATTCCACCCCCACTTGACTCTATCCCTGAAATATTCCCTAAGCTTTAGGTGAGGGAGTGTTTGGAATGGGCTCCACAGCTTTGCATTTTGAGTGCATGTTCTTTTCTGTAGTGGTGTTCTTAAGCTGCAAAGAGAAGTTTTCTTGATGAGGGTTGAGGGCTGCATATTTTTGTGGATATAAGAACAAATGTTTAAAGATTTTCATTAGGAAACATGCTTGTTTAGTGAAGTAGTGGTTGTAGATTATCCTCCAATAACCTTGATTTCCATACCCACTGAGTAGTTATTTACATTTCCGGTGCCAGGCATGATTAAACATGTCTTACGTCCAATCAGAGAGCAGTTGAGTACTAGCAAACTATAATCCCAGTATTTCAATCTCATGATTATCATGTCATTCTGGTTATTGACACGATTCATAGGCAATATAGATGGATAGGACTATTTGCTCCCTCCACACTTTGGAAACTTGCATGGTGTCTTCTGTTACCATGAAGTCTAGTCCTTGTGGAAGGAGCATTCAGGTCAGTTCCAGCTTAGAGACTCCCAAAACATATAGCCTATTGCTGTTCCCCTTGGTTGTCAATGCCCTGGTATGGAAGGTAAGCCTTATCGCTGAAGACACCATGCACCCCAAAAACAAGGCACAGAAAAATATTCATGTTTAAAAGGAGTAACCATCTGTTTTCACAGTTTCTGTTACAAGAAGCATATTGAACAATAAGAGGAAAACAAGGAACTTAAACACAAAGCTCCCTTGCTAGAAAAATGCTTCAGCTTCCATTTCTAGCTACTTAGAGTAGCAAGAGTCCATCTCTGTTTATCCTCAAAGTTAATGGCTGTTACTTGTTGACAGTTTTAACAGATTCACTTAGAAGAATCTGACTAGATTGCTCTGACAGTATCAGTAGGTGTTCTCACCCCTTGCTCAAGCAATCTATAAACCCAGCATGAGGGATCATGACAACATCAGTTGTGAGACTCACACAATGGGTGAAATCGGCAGCAAGTCTGCATTTTTCATGAATTGGAGGGGGGAAGGTGGCACAGCAGTTAATCACAGCATGATAGCTTTAAAATGACTTGCTGATGAGTTCCCCAAAAAAAGTCCCAGTAAATCATGCAGGAGTCAGAAAAAACTATTTACTACATGTAATTCAGCATGTTTTCTGAAAAGGCCATTTATAAAGCATGGTGCCACTACACTGCCATTCTGAAGAAAGGTCTAGATTCTGCTTTATATATTTGCAAGTTTCATTTAGTTGGTAAGGAAATCGTACAAGATTATCAATAGCATAGTTTGTTTTGGAAAAGAGAGTATATATTCTTTAGTCTACCAGAGAAAAACAACCACTCTATGTGTGAGTGTGTGTGTGTGTGTGTGTGTGTGTGTGTGTGTGTGCATGTGCACATGTGTGTATGTGCTTATGTCCTGTCAGCCTCAAGCAAGGTAGGTGTTGAGGTTTGAATGACATTTTGTCTTTATGATATGTGTATTCTTCTTTTTCTATCTTTTCTTGTTCACCCTCATCCTACACTCATTTTAAATTATTTGAATTAATACAATTTTCTCTAATTCTTCAATTAGATATTCCTGTAACATGTCATTAGTAACCATTGTCAAGCTCAGGAAGTGCCACCCACAATTAAACACAGTATCCTTCTTCAGGCTCTTCTCCTTTGAATATAAAACCAGCATGTCACCTGAAAGACAAATGTACATAAAATATTTGACCACATAAAGATTAGTTTGCCAAATTTTGCCATTGATGTATTTAACTAATTATATTTGTTTTTTTTTTTTGATTGAAACTATAACTTAGTAAAATTTAAAGAATCAAAATTCATGAAAGTGTTTTGAAATCTTAAATTAACAAGGAGATTCAAGAAGCAGATGGAAGTTCTGAGGACCCATGAATGTGGGACAATTTTTATACAATATTAGAGTAAGATGAGTCTCATATAATGATATTGCCTAATGGCTACATTCTTATACAATTCATTTTAATTGGTCCCAAAGCCAGAAATTAATATATAAATTTATTGAGTCCAAGCCATTCATTTTTATCTAATATTAAAATCAAACAGTTATGTATAATCTATATAGAACTTGAATGATGCTGTGGAGCTTCCTAGGAAAACTTCCCCAGGATATTGGAACATTCAGTCATATATTTGCTTTCTCAAAACTTCTTATTATTTATTGGTAGTTATTACCTATCTTTTCCATCCAATTATAGAATCAGAATAGATATCATTTGATACATACGTATGTGCTTTTAAAAACCTTGTATTATAATTAAAGCATACTTCTATTTTATTATATACAACTATCAATAGCTCTATTATTTCAATTGACCCACCAGTTTTGGAAATGTGTTTAAATCATTACTTGAATGATTTCTTTGGAATAGGAACTTACTTTGATAAAAAGAAATGGCAGTCATTTTTCATTTCATGCTTTCTGTTCAATTCTAAACTATCTCTTGGATATGATCTTTTAAAGTATGAAATCACATAACCTTAGAGAAATGAACACCAAAGTCATTATGTATAATTCTCTTACATTGCAGATAATGAAATTTAGACAGCAGAACTTTAAGTATTTCTTGGGTCATAAGGTAGCTCTGATGACACTGTCTAAAATCTGTGGGTCACTTCTAAAATACTTTTTCTTCTACTTTATGAAGCTGGAATCGGAGTCAGATACATAGGTGCCTTACATTAGGTCACTAAGTTATGGGTTTAGGCATAATATCACTGACATCAGATACAAAATATGTTCACTTTTCAAATTCTGAGGTATTAAAATTTTGTTACTTATTCTAAAAGACACAGCGCTCTGTGGTATATTGGTGAAACTGGGTTTTTCTATAACAAATGAATTTGGATCCTATATGGAAATTTTGATAAATGTTAAATTTTATGACTAATTGAAGTATAATTCATAATTTTCAAATTACCCTTCTTCTATAAAGTACTCTACAACATATCTGTATATTTAGTGAACAAACTCAGGAATAACTATTAGCATTCTGTTGAGTATTGAGATATAAAATAATTTTCAAGTGAGTCTTGAAAGAACATTATTTAGATTCAATTTTCCCCATTGTTACAATTGATAATGAAGTATAGAAATGATTTTCTTGGAATTAATGGCATTGTTTGTATTAGAAGTAGTAAAAACCATGAAGTTGCAGATATAATCTCAAGGGTTTCTCTCAAGTGGGAGCTCATTATGCAAATGTTTGACAAGTTAGTCAAATTATCCAGACTGTCATTTTATTATCAATGGAATGGATGAGGGGGATAAAGTCTATCTAAATCCTTCCAGAGCTAACATTGGATAATCAAGGAAGAGACTGTAAGTTCACAAAGAAGCAGTAGCATTGAATGTACATGGTTCACTTGCATAGAATTTATTCGGGCAAAATAAAGCAGTATCATTTTATTAAACTCGATGAAGCATCACTGATCAGCGTCAACTTCAAACCACCCACAGATATTATAATTGCCTTGGCAGTCTTAGCCAATTAATATCACATTTTTACAAAATTAAAGTATTTAAACTGTACTTCGTGCAGAGGACTGTTAAAATCTCAGCCCATTTTATTTTTAACTGTTACCAGAGGAAACTTTTAGAACTGACTATAGAAATGAGTCACTTAATTAGCATAGTATTTATTCCATCTCATTTTAGTCAAGCAGATTACATGTAAGTCATATCTATTGAGTGTACTCTCTTTGAAATTTGAAATAAAATGGTCTTAGACTTTTCTCTAAGTCTGCTGGGAACTGAACACCTAATCATCCCCAGAATCTTGTTAGGAGGTTGTGAGAGTGTGACAAGTGCTATTCACAAGCTCCTTTGCAGCTCAATTTTGAATATTTCATATATGGTTTGCAGTTTCCACTGTTTCATCCATCCTGTGGTGCTCTCACAGTAATACGTTAAAGCCAACTGTATGGGAATGCAGCAAAGTAATGTACAAGTGCCCAACAACACGTATTAACCTTTCCTCTTTTCAGTCGTTCATTGTTACTAATTGGGTGCTATTAGCTGTGCTGTGTGCTAGTGTGACACATTATAACTTAATGTTTCCTTTTCACTACTTTATTTCACATAAATGAATGGATTTAATATACTAAGAAAATGAAAAGGGAAGTTATATTGAGAAAATTAGATAGAAAAAGTATGCAAATTATGCATTTGAATTATTTTTAATTTCTTTTTTATTTTATTATCATATGCATATACATGATAATGGGTTTCATTTAGTCGTTTCCATAGATATATGCAATATATTATGATATATTAACTTTCTATTCCATTCTGGTTTTCTCATCCCATTCCACACCTGCTGATTTCTTCCTTTCTTAACTTTCACATTGCTCTCCCGCCCCCACTCCTGTGATCCACTGGGTTTAATTAGGTTTGTGCTCATAAGCATTATAGGAGGAAGAGCTTAAAGAAAGCATGTAGCTGTCTCTAAAGCTGAGTTGTGATAATTGTCACATGGACACCTCTTTCTAAAGTTAAACTGCTTAAGTGTGTAAAAGAAACACACCACAATGTCAGACTCCGGGAGCTTTGACCCAACACTTGAAAAGGTGGTGGTAACTCAATTTCATTCTTCACCTTATGTGGATTGTCTCCCTGCCAGCCATGAGACTTGCAGGGTCCCAGGCAAAGCATGAATAGGGATTAATTACAGGAGCATGAGTAATATAACATTAGCTACATCACTGAAGAAAATGACTCCTTTTTCCCTAGAAACCATTAACTGCCAACACTTCCTCAGGAATGGCTTCAGCCCTGTAAGCCCTGGCCCTTAGCAGCCATTAATTTTGTATAAATTCTCAGGTAAAGGTGGGTCTTTTTTTTTTTTTTTTTTTTTTTTTTTTTTTTTTTTTGGTTTTTCGAGACAGGGTTTCTCTGTGTAGTTTTGCGCCTTTCCTGAGACTCACTTGGTAGCCCAGGCTGGCCTCGAACTCACAGAGATCCGCCTGCCTCTGCCTCCTGAGTGCTGGGATTAAAGGCGTGCGCCACCACCGCCCGGCTAAAGGTGGGTCTTAATGAATCCCTTTCCCATATGTGTATGTGACTGAATGCTTTTAGTTTTGTTTTTTGAGAGAGGTTTTCTGTCTGTAGCCCTGGCTATCCTGGATCTCACTCTGCAGACAAGTTTAGCCTAGAACTCAGAAATCTGCCTGCCTCTGCCTCCGAGAGCTGGGATTAAAGGCCGATGCCACCACCATACAGATGTGACTTACTATTGAATGGAACACCCTGTATAGGCCTTGCAAAGCTACTGGGATCTCTGAGTGTAACTGAAATTTCCTGCCTGGAAGGCAGAATTCCACTTTTGCTTTGTCTATGGGTCTTAGAGTCTTTAATCTGTGTTTCTCTGGTTCCCAGTGAATTGGAGAGGGTGATATAGTATGTTATAGATATCCCCATAAAGACTGAGCATGTGAAATTCACGTAGTCTCTTCATCTTGACCCATTAGAGACTCAGAAATACTCACTGCCCTTAGTAAAAAACAAAACCAAACTGAAGCAAATAAAAACCACTGCTCATCAAAATTGAGAGCAACAATTTGTGGTTGTGAAGATTAATATTTGATAGTCATAACATATCAGTTTAGTAAAATAACAGTTCTAGTGTCCTGTAGCCTAGGACCACCCCAGCCCTCAAGTTTGACTAGGTTTTGGGAACCAAACATATATTCTTTCCCGTGCAATGTGCTTCAAATCCAATCATAATGCACTTGACTACCTCTGTAATCCCGACTCCAGTATTTAATCAGCTTGATCAAATTGCCTGAAGGTTGATATTGAAACATGCAGGGATATTAAAAAGCTTGGGTAAGGCAGGTTGCTATCGCAGAACATAGGGTTCACAGCTGGTTAAGGCTGTTGATGTGCTTTGTACCCCAGCAGCCTATATAGCACTGATGGTACTGTGAAAGCTAGCAAGCAAGAAGACAGCTTCTAACTCAGTTTCAACTTAATTTTCCTTATGTCCTGAAACCAAAGAGTGTGGTGAACAGACAAGAGCAATGACAGTATCCTGTATTGTTTCGGGGGCATTCAAGGACTCCCTGAAGAACAACTTCTCAACCCTTCAATAACTTGGGTTGTTAAATTCTGATGAAAATACAACAAATGTTATATTGAGTTTTCTTCATTTAATAAAGTAATGCTCATGATGTGATTCAACACTTCAAAATTATAAATATATACATTTTAGTATGTTTATAATTAGAGTCATGATTCTTAGTTTGACATTTAATCAGCTCACAAGTATTTTGAACAATATTTTTAGCTCCCCACAATTTTAACATACCATCTGAAGTTTTATATTAATTACAAAAATAGAAGGCAGTAATTAAAATGACATTATAAATATTGACTCTCTAGAATAAAATTATTGCATTATTTTTAATATATTTAAAAGACATCATTTAATACAAACCAACATTTGAATAGAGAAAAACACAAGGCTCACAAATTAGACGTGAGTCTACAATAGGAGCCAACAGTTTATTCAGTTAGCATATATAGGATAATAGGAGTCTAAACCCAGAAATAATAATAAAATGTACAAAAAGAAATCCATAAGGTCTATTTTATGAAAAGAAATGATCAAGGGAACCTGTAAAATGGGAAGAAAGTGGTAATTCAAAAAAGCTGGACTGTTGAGTGTGGGTATAATTATCCATGATGGATGAGGGATCCAGTTTACCTATGTAACACTTGTATTATAGGCAGTGCAGAATTATGACTATGTAGAGGATCCAATGCAAAACTTTAAATGATTTTTGCCCTGCATAACCTTCTAAACTATCCATTTTTCTCAACCTATCTCTAAAAGATTGATGTCACTTGGTGGCAAAAAAATTGTTAGACTTACACAAAGAGAACATTATTGCTCTGAGTGTTTTGAAATGAGTCCTATTATCAAGATAATGAATGAATGCCAGTAAAACACGATCTGACCTCAGATCTTTGTGAATCATCCCATACAGCAATCATCTAGTTAGGACACAGGTAATAACAAATCAGAAAGGCCATTAGAATATATTCTAAAAAGGATGTGGGCTACAAGGCTGTGGCTAGAGAAGTTGTTTGTTACATATCCTGAGCATGTGTTATAATCACTTGAAAGCTCTGAAAATGCACACATGTAGGCATCTTTCCAATTGAGAGACAATATAACGCCCAGATCTGCAAACAACTTATATGTGTATATGTAAATTGTATTACCCTTGACAGAAAAGTTTAATGCTTTGAAATTCTTAAGAATATTTAAAAGAGTGAAAGAAATAGAGAAATACACAAGGGTAAATCACTTATACTTAAAGGAACACCTATTCACGGCTCATTCTCACATACATCTTCCAAGACTGATAGAACAGTAACATGGGTACAGAAAGGAATAGAAAATCTTTTGGCATAAAATTTATATAGGTTATAGATTTTGTGCTACTATAACAGAGATTAATATTTTAAAAAGAGTGACATTATAATGTATGATTTATCTGTCAATATTTTATGAAATAGTTATGTAAGTTTGGATATAATTTAAGACAGGGACACTATAAATAATGAAATTAATCTAACTATAGAGCTGAAATCTACTCAAGTATTAATTGACAAGATGCTATCAAACTTCTTGAAATTAAAGGATCATCTAATTCATATTAATATTTATGTAGGTAAAAATGTACTAATCAATATATGTGTATCAAAATGTATTAAAACAACCTTTGGTAAAATCACTCTAAAATTGGAAGACATTTAAAGAACAATATGTTAAAATTACATTGTCTCATACACTTATCTTTAGGTAAAAAGAACACATAAAGCAATTAAACAGGGTATGGAAATGTTATTACACAAAAGTACTCAAATTTACACTGTATTTGATTATATAAACCATACTAAAATGTGATAGTCTAATTATTTTGTTAATAGTTAAATGAAAGCAGTTTTGCTGTTGGGGGCTGGGATATTAAACTACATATATGAGAAACTCCACCTGTGGTGATGAAAAAGAACCAAGCTTAGGTGAAGCTACCCCTGTCATTTCTTTAAACCACAGAAGTGTTTGAAAGTTCAAGGGTAAAGACACTGAGCATGATCACAAAGGGAAACAAAACAACCTTCATTAATTGGTATTAGGCTTTAATTAAAAATGACTCATTTAGTGCCTGCATCCTGACTTTGATGTAATACTTTGTCACATTTTTCTTTAACATGTGACATGTTGAAAAGTGTAAGACTTTAAAATGCCCCATTTTCCAGCTTCTGTCTTATTACAGTTTAGGAAATTTACATAGCACAGCTGCAGCCTGTCCTGTCCTTCACACCCACAGACTTCTCCAAGCAAGGGCCAACTGAATTCCTTCTCAGTGTATAGTAGACTGTATATCTACTGCTCAAGTAGAAGGTGATTTCTCTCAATATTTTTCTTTATAATAAATCCTCAGACAGGTTTATTCTTTTTGCTAACTTGATACATTACCATCTGTCATAGTATGCTGTGACACAGACAGCTATGCTCTTAGGAGATGAAAATTACTTTCAATTGACTCCAAAGCAACTCTTATAACCCCAAAACTCAGTTTGGGTAAATATATATTTATCCTGGGTAGTTTTACAATAGCACAGTGTAATATTTCTTTTATGTTTTCATTTTTCAATCTAACCTAAGGCTCCATTAAATAAATATATATTATCAGAAATGATTTTAATACACTTTATTTATACCTATTGAGATAATCTTCATTCCATATTTAAAAAATGATACCACAGTAGCTTCAAATAATTTATAAAAAAATAAAAATATACACACATTCACGTACACAGAGGAGGGGGAGGGAGGAAAGGAGGGAGAGATGAAGGGAGGAAGAGAGCAAGAGAGAGAGAGATAGAGATAGACAGAGAGAGAGGAGAAAACTAGAATATTCTATACTCTTACAAAAGAGTGGAAATTAAGAATTCAGTGTGTGTTGGTACCAATGAAGTGGAAATGACAATTTAAAAAATATTTCTTTTAAAAAACACGAAACAATGAAGATTTAAAGAAATAGATGGGTAATATTATGCAGGAGGGTCACTAAAGAAAATTAGAACCACTTTATTCAGCAGGAAAATGATGAAAAATATACCAGCATCTAGATATATTTTACTTTACTCCACTTCATCATTAATAATTTTGCCTTCTTCACAAGTATAAGAGAAGTGAATTTGAAGTAACCAAAGTCATTTCTCACATTTGATGGCTTAGTATTGTCTTCAACAGCTTAGCAATAAAATGTAAACATGAAAAAAAATGTAAACATGAGTTCCAAAAACTAATTACAATCTACTGAAGTGGTTAGTTGGCAAAAAAAATGAGCAATGTTTGAAATAACCTCTGTGGAAAATCATTAAATTGAAGAAAATTGTTTCAAATTACAATGTTAAGTTTTTTTGATAAAATGTTTGAAAGGTAGTTTCCAGTTAAGATAATTTAAGCATATGAAATACTTATTTTAATTCATTTATAATAATGGCAGAAAGGATATTGGTAATTCAGATGAATTAATATGGTCTGAGAACATTCTGTAATGTGTAAGGCCAACGGGGAAGCAATCATATGTGCAGGAAAATGCAAGAGAATACATAAAACATTACATGGCGAATTTATTTCTGGGTCCACCTTCAGGAATGTTGTTTGGCAATTTATAAATCTATTAAAGAAAGATTGCTAGTGATGGTGTGTGAAATAAATTCAGTTTATTCCATGAAGTATAATGAATTCGTTTATTTCATGGTCATTTTAGGTGTACCAGAAAGATAATGAAAACATAAATTTTATTATTCAGCCAGAAATCATCTTTATTACTTTTGACTGATGCTGATGATAACTATCAAATTCTATAGTCTAAAGACTATCTTGTGTAGTACTCTGTTTGCATCAGCCTTTTCAACATGATTGCAACAGATGTAATTTGATTGCCATCTATCTTTTATGGTTACAAAGGAGAGTAAGTGCATTTGGAACCGAAAGATATTGAAAAAGAGTATTAACATGCATATGTGCAAATGAAAGGGTCACAGCATGAGGTATCTTTTGACACTAGTATTGACACCAGGGAAAAGTAGAATATTTCCAACATAATTATAGTGAACTGTAAGCACCAACTTGAATGTCATTTATTCCTTCTAGCCAAACACTGCTCTTTGCATTTAGCCTTTATACCATTTTATGAATCAGGAAAAAAAAAAACCCTGTCATTCACTTAATAACCTTTCTGATAGAGAACTGCTGAGAACAATTTTGGCTAACACTTCACTTGAATATCCAATAAAATTTGAGTATCACTAAGATGCCAGGTGCTGAATCATGAGCCTTGATTCAATAGTTAATAGGACAGTGAGTAAAATAGACAGGGTGATTAATAAGGAAGAGAGATTTGTAGACAAATATAGTAAATTATGACAGCTTATGAGGGTTCTAGTGTGGACACTATATGGTAATGATTTCTACCCAAGTAAAAGTTGGTAAGTGGAGAGCTTTATGCTGAATAGGAATACTTACTTAGATGATAAAGCAAAATTGTATGGCTAATGGTGGAGCTAAGTTTGTTAAGCACTTACTCAGCCTGCACAAATCTCTGGGTTCTATCCCTAGCACTTAAGGCACTGGGTGTGGTGATGTATATCTGTA